>NC_048273.1:29157700-29886450 GCF_009762535.1 Notolabrus celidotus | reverse complement strand
GCCTGATCAGGAGTTATCCATGAGCTCTACTAAAATAAGATATAAGATGAAGTTGCTAATTGCAGCTGTTCAGAGCAAGTGTTCAGTATTTACAAAAGGTCAATGAGGAACTGATGGAACAATATTCACAGTTATTTTAGAGAGAAGTGATAGTGTCCATTGATACGTATGCAATAATTTGTAACACTTGTATCTTTTCAGTCAAAGTGTCATGGGCAGAGTAACTCCGTCCTGTCATCAGACGCTACGGGGCGAAAGGCAAGACAGGGTATGACTGTAGTGATAAAGGTCCTTCTCCCTATTGTTGTTTTTATCTGTATGTTGTGGCAGACTTAGGGCCTGATCTACTAAGATCCCAAATAACGAGCGCTAATTTGCGTGTGCAAATTATAATTTTGCACGTGCTATTTCTGGGCGTGTTGCGGGTGATCTACTATGACTGCGTGCGCAAATGATAAGTGCAAAAGTGGTGCGGACTGCCCTTTAATGAGGATTTTGCGTGTGCTATTGGCTGTCCCCATGGAGAGTTTGAGAGAGTAGAGTGGCCTTAAATGATCAATGAAGTTTGAAGCCATGGAGTTGGAGGTCTTTGTGGAGGAGGCAAACAAACACATTGGTGAACTCCAGTAGAGACATCTCAGAGTTGCCAGAAGAAACGCGATTTGGGAGGCCATGTGAAAAGGTGAATGCTGTGAAAAAAACCCAGAAGATCTGCCGATGAAATAAACGCATCTACTCTACTCCAAAACGCAATCAGTGTTTTGATGGAGTTTAGAGAGTAATTTGATGAGGCTAAGTCTCCCACTCTTGCTCTAGCAACTGTTGTGGCGAATTATGATCTAAAATCCCAGAAATGAGCAGGAGAACGGGGTTTCCCAATAACCAGATGTTCTCTCCATTTGTCTTTAAGGGGGTTCATTTGTTCACGTTCTCACAAACAAGTGACCTGAGAGGGAAGTTGGCACTATACGTGGTGTTGCATGGTTTCCCAAGAAAACAGTATTTGTCCTTAAAAGGGGTTCATTAGTTCACTTTCTCACAAGTAAGTGCTCAGGTCAATATGATATGAGGGGAAAGCTGACACTGCGTACGTGTCCCAGTTGCACAATATGTGGATAGGATGCAAGAAGGGAGCCAAGTATTAAGCAAGACCTCCATGAAGGAGGTGGTTGCCATAGTAACTATCAGGATAAACGTAGAACAGTGACGTCGCTTGGAGGCCATAAAAGCAGAGGAAAGGATTTGTTTGGGGCGCTTCTTGGGTTTGTCTGTCCAGGATGATCAGAGATGTGAGCTGTATGCTGTATCTTCAATATACCCCCAAAGGCTGCAAGTTGATCCTGTCTTTGTATTATTTAAGTAATAAGTTGATTAACCATCGGGAAAATCGACAACACAACTAAATTGGGAAGTCAATCGCAGTTTTGAAACAAATAGGGCCAGAAAAGTAAGGCGTCACTTTGATGAGGACAGTCGCCTCACTGACGCAGAGAGCAACTTTCGGGTGAACGTTATTAATGCATGTCCTGATATCATCATCCAGCAACTGTCCCAAAGATTCATCAGCTTAAATAGAACTGTGAACATGTTTGAGGACATTCACCCCAACACACTGCTGCAAGCACGAGATGAAGAGTTACACCAAGCTGCCTGGCGCAGCTCAGTGAGGACTACAGTCGGGACATCGCCCCCAGCTTCACTGGCCAGCTGCTTTCTTTTAGAACCTCTTTCAGGGACCAGATACCAAAGCAAAAGTCTGTTGCAGATCTGGCAAAAACGCTCATTGTCAACCACCCAGCAGTAACTTCTGCATTGAGTGAGGCCCTGCTTTTAATTTTGACTGCTCGCGTCACGGTTGCACCTTCTGAGCGCTCATTCTCCAAGTTAAAAATAATTTAAAAACCCTTGAGGAGCACGGTTGGACAGGAGAGACTGAGTGGACTTGCCATGTTGTCTATTGAGAGCAAAGAAAATGGACATACAGCGCATGGTGAACAAGTCCGCGGAGCTTAAGGCTCGTCCAAACAGTGGCGAGTAGGCTGAGTAGCCTAGTTCATGTTGATTTTTTGTTTATATGTGAGATGTGGGCCGCTGTGCCAATTTTACTAAACTTTATAGCTATTGATACAGTGACCTACTGTGCTCTCATTAGTTGAAAAAGTTAAAGTGGGTACAAGAATGATGCGGTCGCTATCCGTGGTGCTGAACTGCTTTCAATTTGTGTTGTTTTATTAAATTTTTTTGTGTTTGTTCTCTTGGTTTGTTAGACTTCTTGTCAGTTTGATTGACTTCAAAATTACATGACCATGTGTAAAAAATGTAGTAATGCTTGTAAGCCCTGCTGTAGCAGGCTTGCTGCAAAGCGATATTATGATGAGCTTTATTGGGTTTAAAGTGCCCAGTCATGCCGCCTTCTCGCCCCAGATCCCGCAGCCATTTGTGTGTAACGCTGTGCCAGTTTGCACCTGCCTTTCAAACGTGCGAAATATAGACGCAAAAATACAGCGCGCTATCTCCTTCAGGTTTGATAAATCACATTGCGTGTACTGAATTTTGGCCAAATCAGTACCTACCTCTAGTAAAGGCAGTTTCGAAAACAGCCACTGTCTATAGCCATGGATCCCAACGTGAGGTCAGGCTGAACTTCTAAGGTCACTTCGTTCTCCCAAAAATAAAAATAATTTCTAATACTGGAGATTTTTTCTTCTCATGACTAAAAACTCCTGGAGATTAATTACATGAAATTAAAGTGCACAGTAAGCAATAATTTGCCCAAGTGTCAAAAAACTAATAGGGTTAGAATTCAACAACTCCACAGTCACCTTTTCTTCTGCTTACGTCACTTTACAGGCAGATTTGATAATGATGTTGAGCTGACGCTGGCAAACACTGACTCACCATCATAGAGACCTGGTGGTTGTTCTTTTTGGCCAGCTCGATGAGATTGAGGTCGTTGTAGAGCAGGTTTTCCAAGCAGCCGTGAAAGTTCCTGTTTGACAGAATGGGTTTCTGCAAACCATGGCCCTGGACGGTTCCCAGACTTAACTGAACCACAATGTAACATGTCACAACAATGTAACATGTCACAGAAGACAAGAACATTAATAAGCAAGCTAAGCATGAATGCTTCCAATATTGCAGTAATAAGTTTGTATTTAGTCATTCACAGCGGCTTATATGCACTTTGTATTTGACAAAAGGAAAAACAACTAAAACATAAACAGTAACATTATCTTCAGTGGATGGCTGTCAGGGTTTACAGGCGTTGGTTATTTTCATAGGTCATAAGAACTGGCAGCATTGAGTCTGGTGTTAGTTTGTTTAATGAGAAAGAAGTTTATTAAAGTCGTAATGAGTGCAGTTCCTGGAAGCCAAATCAGTAAAAGACAAAAAGGATTCTTCAGCCGAGTAAACAAACTGTGCACGGCTGTGAAACATGAAAGGTCTTAGAAGTGTCCTGTCAGATTGTTAATGTTTGACCCTAATAATGTACATTTATAAAAGGACTACCATTTGAAATCCTGTCTCTCTCTGATCTTTACATGCTCCAGATTTTCTCTCACCTGGTGAATGTCCCAGCTGCTGAGCTCCGCTGGGATGTGAACCTGCTGAGTGTTTTTATCCACGGTGAGGTTGAGGTGAGCGTTGAGCCGCTCCAGCTTTATGTGGTGCCAGTGCTGGTCATCGAGCAGACTTCCAAGAGTAACAAGGAGCTGACCGCTGGACGATGAACTCAAACCTGAAATAAAGTATGTGGGGGAAATCAATTATGTGTCATAACTGCATCTGATGACTCCAGCTAATGGAAACATCCTCTCAAGCACACAACCTGCAGCCTGCTGAAAATGATTCTTCTCAGAGGTGTCCCTAAAAAGCACTTCCAAAGTCCTCTTTGGCCCAGTCCCAATCCCACACTCACTGACTGACAGATTTTGGGGTGTGTTACTGGTAAGTGTGTGAATGCTTAGTGCTGTCCCACTGTCGAGATCATCGAGTGTGTGAGTGCTCTGACTCAGACTTTTCAACGCCAAATTACACCGTTTCCATGAGTCCACATTTCTGCAGACTTTCCTGTGGGACTCATCCAGAGCTCATTTCAAACTTTGTGTCATGAAAAATTTGACTGTCTGGCACCTAACTAAAGGTTAACAATTGATCATAAATTAAATTGATATTCAATTAAGCCTGAAAAAAAGCTAGGAACAAAAAAACAAAGTCATTTGAATTTTTCTAAAATATAATGATACTGAAATTTGAAAGTCACACATTTTTTCTTGCTATTTATTTCCTTTAAATGTGTGATGTCATGGTAGTGTGTCCCATTATTAATTATACATTTAAGTCAAATGTTTCAGCTTCAAAGAAAAACTTCCATCTTTGTTTCAAACAAGAAGGTGACACTCTGATATTTGAACCCACATATCTTTCAGAATGTAGGGAGGAGAGGAAGACACACCACGATGCATGATGAAGCTGCAAAATGACTGCAGATAAAACTAATAACCTCAGAAAATCTAAACTGGTGGATACATCAATGTATCAACCATGTCAGGAGACAACAGTTACTACTGTCAAAAGCAAGGAGATTAACCTCATCATTTTTCAGACATAATTCCTTCAAAAGAAGGCAGATCCAAGTTTTGGATTTGGAAACTATTCTGCCCAACTTTTGTGGAAATTAAAAAGTTTGGGGTTTTATGGGTTTTGGTTTTTTTCAGTTCTCTTTCTGTGCCGATCACTCATTTGAAGCAGGGCTTTGTTTGCATATATTGGCAAGCATCAATGACCCAATCACAGAGCCGTTACTCAAAATTTTCTTGGCTTCTGTGCTGGTTGGTTTGAAATAATACTTGTAATGTCTGTCCCTCTGGCTGTTGCACTGCACCTGCACTTTTGCTTAGTGCACAGGTATAAAACTGCTTTTATGAAATATAATTTTAAACAAATTGATGCTAAGAAATAACTGATTGATTGATCTAATGAGCGTTTATGTAAAACAGTGGTTATGTTGACTAGTCTGGTTGTTCAGTGTTAAACTTTGAATAAATAATGGCTGTTTAGTTGCTGTTTGTGAGAACAGTTCTTGCTCATCTAGCCATGAATATTTATGCCGTACAGAAATAACTGAACCAAGGTATCAAGATGTTAACTGCAAGTATAAATCCACCAGGAAGTTTGCACGGAGACTGGATGGAGAAGGTAGCCTGGAGTTTTTCTGGGTCTCTCTAAAGTTCATAAATAAAATGACTAAGACCTCCTAAAGCTCCAGGGAGCAACTTTGTTTATTTTAGCGCCCCCTATGGACAAAGTGGTACCTTTGATTTATTCGCTGATCTTGTCCTGCACATGTTTAACTTGTGTTTTTGGCAAAAAAAAAATCCTCTTAATGTCTTTAATAGTCTGTATTTATGTGCACAAATTAAATAATGAGATGTGTCTATTTGCAAGATCTGGAGGTGTTGGGATGAACTGATCTTTTCCTGTTAATTAAAGTTTCTATTTAAGTTTTTAGAACATTTTTCAGCTGGTTTTACATTTCTAAGCAGCAGCATGTTCTTCTGTTGTATGTTGCACCAGCTTAAAATGTGAACATATTCGAAAGTTGCAAATGAAGTCCACTCATTTCCAGTATTTCTGAAAAGCCATGCTCAACACCTCCAGCCCAGAGCTCCATATTAAAAGGACATGAGAGTCTTTAACTCTGACTTCAAAATATCTTCATTTCAGTCTTTTATTATGAAGCCCTTTCATGCAACGACATACTTCGTTTCAGTTTGAGTAAGTGGTAAAAGAGAAGAAATGATCAATACCAGAAGTCTGGAGGCAAACAATTATAGAACACTAAAGTTTCATTTATAAAACCGCTCTCTCTTTTTCTTTCTCCATGTCAGTCTTAACTTTCCTCATTCTCCCTGCGTGTCTGTGAGGACACTGAGCAATAATTACCTCCTGAGCAAACTAATATTGAGTGTTCCTGTCCACCAGCTGTGGAGTCTACGCTGAATATTTTACTTTCCACTCTTCAGGAGTCTACTGTTCCAGACGGCTCCCTGGGGCAATATCACCTTATCATTCTCTGTCTGTTACTCCATTACAGCTCTCTGCTCCAGCTCTAAATCTGTTTATGAAGGACGACAATGACAGGACTTATCAGGAGACAGGCTGTTATAATTGTGTCAGCATTTCAGCATCACTTGGTGCAGTGATTTAAATAGCTTGGCTCTGACAGACTAATGCACTTTCCTGAAACAAATTCTGAGTTTTGGTCACAGTTGGAAATTGAATTTATTGTCATGAAACAAACTGAAAAAAAGCAACAGCAGACAGATATTCATGACAGGAGTGCTGATGCTGTGACAGGTAGCTTTCCTTTCTTTGTTTCATTTCACATCTCTTTTTTTTTTATCAGTAAACATAATAAAGTCAATAATTAGTAACCAGGTGATTTACTGCACAATGCAAAAACAGTCTTTGTTTACATTTAACTCAATAAAGACTGACAGAAAATGTTACATTTGACTGTAAAAAGACAGAAGGAGGAGATTTTTGTCTCTACTTTGACTTGTACAAGACAAGATCAGCAAAGAGGAAAGGACTACCCGTAGTCCACAAGTTGCAAACATCAAACTTGCAGATCCTCACAGGAGCTGTGATCAGCTTTTATATTGATCAGTTTAACACTGCAGTGTGACTGAAAGTTTTGATACACTGACCATGAAATTGCAACGTTATTTTTCGAAGTCTGACAATGAAGTCTCTCCTCTTCTTTTATGTCATGTCTTTACTATCTAGAAGTCAGAAATAGATACACTGCAGTCAGTACGCTTACATGCATGATCAAATCGAGGTACAGTTCTAGCTCTGTTAGGCAATTTAATTGGATGGCTGTCCTCTCTGTAGTTTCCAAGCACTGGGCTTGAAATGATCTATTGACAAAAATGTGTCCATCTCTGCTGCAGTGGGTTAGGATATGCCTCCTGTCAGCTAGACACTAGTAGACTTTCTCCCAACTGACCTCTTATATCACATACCAAACAAACAGGTTGTTGTGTTGTGTCAAACAGTGAAAACATGGACAACTTTACAGCTCTGTACCCTCCATACGTACAATAGGATAGCTTTGTCTTATTTACTTTCCTTCTTCTTCTGCTTCAGTTGTGGTTTTGTTCACTACTCCACTTCCTTCTGCATATTTATGCTGTTATGACTTTTAGGACAAATGGTGGAGCATGTGCAGAACACCTAGGCCAGTTTGGGGCTAATTGAGGTGCATGAATTATCAGTTATAGGTATGTTAATCTGACTTTGAGAAATTCTATCTAGAGCAATTTTAGTTAGATTAACATGTTTACATGTATCTTAATGTCCAGTTTTGGTGAGACTAACGTAAGAAATCATCTTGTTCAACATCATGTAAACATGCTGAGTGTCTCTCTTTTTATCAGTATCTCCTCAAAGAAAGACAAAGAGGTCGGTCACTTATGTTTCCTCCTGACAAAGTGTGCATCTCATCACCTCTTTATTGTGAGATGCAAACTGGATTTTTCTTCAGGGTTTGCAGTAAGCTACTTGTTATACAGCAGAGGAGTGTGTTTCAATACGAGTCCCATGAGTATCTTTGCAGTTTCAGGCTCTTCTGGAAACACGGAGGCTGCTGACTGAAACTCTTATGAGGCTGTTTATAATGGAAACTCCTGAAGGCTCACTGTAAATCACTGTAGAAAAAGTGGAAAAGAGTAAGCAAATGCAACAGTAATCCCCACAACTCATTGTCTTCTCTTTTCTCAGCCAACTGGCACAGTCAGTCCAGAGAGATTTGTTTCTTTCCGCAGCAGACAGCTCAGGGAAAATGCTGCCATGGCTTTGGTTGCTTTGCACAATTAATGAAAAGACCTTTGTGATCACGCTGATGTTTTGTCACTGTAAAATCTGCACTATTATGTGTTTTATCACACCAAAACACAGAAATCAACATCAGCATGTTGTTATTATGGAGCATGGAGAGAAATGATAGGCTTTCACTTAACATGCAGCGTTGCCCTGCACGCCTCTCGGCTGCCATCCTGATTTAGTCAACGATACTTAACGCCATTCGTCCAGGAACGCACTGGAGCGGGACACACTCACCCTCGGTGTGTTTACTGCTGTGTATTACAGCCTCCTGTTGACAGTTCAGAATTGAGCTGAATTATGAAGCACTGAGCTACATTATAGCAGGCTGACATTTTGATAAATGCAAAGCAGAGAGGAAATGAGATGGTTTTGGATAGCCGACATAAATCTTAATGAGCCAGCCAATTTATTTCAACTGCTTGGACAGCCACGGGCGGCTAGTGCAGGCGTCTGACTGTTTATCTGTTTGTTTGCCAGTCTGTCTGTCTTTCTGTTTTCATTCATCATTAATTTATGCTAATGGTTGAAACACTGTCTTACAAAAATACATCTGCTCTGGCTCATACTTGTGTGGTTTATAAGCAGCACATGTCCCTTATGCCTAGTGTTAACCATCATTAACTCTCCTGTGTCTCAGCCAGCTTGTTTTTCCCTCCTGATGCGACATGTTTCACCGTTAAAGAGAGGCTCAAGACTGACAGGATCAGGCTGCGAAAAATGGGAGAGATAAGTATGAAGAGCCTAAGAGAACAGCTCACAGTCTGGTGCTGTGGAGATAGGGCATCTAAATCTGCAAGTTTTATCTCTTCTCCCAGAGTTTGAACTTTTCTTTTCTTCTCCTGAGCCAACAGCTGATTGTGGAGGAGCATGCTGTGGCTGAGGGTGGATGCTACAAGCTATTGATCTAAATTACACTGTCTGCCGACTGCAAACTCCAGGGAGTGTGTGGGGAGGAAGGGAGGGGGATAGGGAGGGACAGAGGGGATGTGGGAAAGAAAAAAGAGAGAGAAAATGAGAGAAAAACAAAGGAGCATGCAACTGAAAAAGGCAAATAATCACCTCTGGAAAAAATCTAGCAAGGGCAGAACTGGGGCACAATATGGGAAAGACTGTGATAAATAACTATAGGGGGAGAATAGGCAGCAGAAGAAAGGGTAAGGGACAGCCAAGCAGTGGAGAGAAACACAAAGAGCTAGAGAAAGAAAGATGCAGTGACAGCGCTATGATTGAGGCATGAGATGTTTTTATTTCTGCTGTATTGGCTGTTTCGCTGGATTATCTAATCTCAATCTAATCTCTACGTCCCTCCAAATACAGTGGAAGCAGTGTTTATTTTCATCCCCGGCTACCCAGAATGCTTTGAGCAGTTTGTTGACTATCAGCTCGGCAGGTCTAACAGGGAGATGTGACAGGCGTCACTCAGGGAACTGATGTCAGACTGATGGCTCACACACATAACACGCCTCCAGTGCTGACAAATAGACAACACCAACAGGGAATTAATGCTCTTCACCCCTACTCTAAACACAGGGAATCAAACATGATTCTGTTTTTTTTGGTTGGACTGCAGACGGAGAGAGACAGGGTGGGTGTGACTTAAAACTGTTCTACCTTGCATCTTGAAATATGAAAAAAAAAATTAAGTTCAAACTAGCAGCCTAACTTCTTCTTCTCTCTAAATTTACATCTTTGCATTGAAAAATCTTGGCATCAATTGTTTTAATGATGTGTTATGAGCTAATAAGAGCTTGAGTTTGGGAGGTAACCACATGTTGTATTTCTATCTGTAATATTCCATTCATATTGTTAAGGAACTCATTTTCAATTCTCCCCCAAACAACTGAATTAGGGTTATGGTCACCATCTTAAACTTTAAGCACTTGTCAGTTCACTAGCAGGGACCACACCATCAAAAGGGATACATTTGAGAATGATTTATTGATTTGATTGAAATAGTGATTCTGAATTTGAAGTTGAACTTCTTGCTGGTACTGGTTTGGAGAAGCTTATTAGGAGATCCACTGTAACTCCCTTTAAGAGCTTTATGTACAGTAAGAAAGAAAGAAATAGGAAGAAAAGGGGTTGGGAGGGTGTGGTGCAGAATCTGAGAACGAAGGGGAGGTGAGGGATGGGTTTGAATTTATAAGAGAGCTGAAGAGGCGTGGTTGAGGTGTGGTCTTGCTCCTAAATCTTTGCTAGATAGCATCTCCTATTTCCTCTTGGGTTACCGCCGTTCATTTTAAACTAATGTCGGTAAATATGGTTTGTCGTGTCAACCCCTCTGTACAGATTTCCCCATAATGAAATTAAATTTGACACAGGGTGGAAAAAGTCATGTCAGTGTTCCCATTTTGACACCTGTTGGCCTCATAAGTATTGGAGGTCTACTCTCTAAACACTAAGTTATCTAAAGTCCAGCGTTGAATCATCTTCGGTTGTTTTACATCCTGTAAATATTTGTAAATTCACAGAATGTAATAATTCAGAGTATTAGCGATGAAGGAAGGACACAAATCTTTGGTGAGCAGAGCCAGATGGGAGGTTTGATGAGAGGGCTGCCATATGGTGAATATACTACAACCTGGCAGTCTAACAAAGCCTCAGGTTTAACCTCATTTACACCAACTGCAACACACAGACACACAAACACACACACACACAATGTATTTCCTCTCTACAACCTCAACAGAGCTCCACTCTGTGCAGGTAGAGGCCATGGATCATGTATTGCTGTGCTAGCCCACTGTGCTCTGCAGAATTCATCCTTAACTCATGTTGCTAGCAACCTCCATCGATTAAAAGAGAAGGAATACGAAGAGAGGAGGTGGAGCTGGAAGAGGAAAAAGAGACAGAAATACTGGGGTAAAGTAAAAAGAAGGAAAAGCAGAAATAGGAGAAAAAGTGTGAGAAAGAAAACACCAAGAGAGAGGGAATAAGATGCTGCCTTCCCTTGCAGTACACAACAACACCTTTAGGTTCTTGTATTTACCCGTACAGGTACGCAATGTTGACCTACACCACTTCTTCAAATTTTTTCTCAATGTGATAAGTTTAGTACGGAAACTGCTTGAGACATATGGATGAACAGATAAACACTTCACTGAGGTAATCAGCAAAAGTAGAAAGAAGCATGGTTCCCTTGAGTTTCTTCAAATTGGATCAGCAGTTTCTTAGAAATCACATCTGACAAACATGCAAACAAACCAGCAGATGGACGGAGACGAACATGGAGCGCCTTCAATTTCATTGTAGGGGCGAAAAACGTGTTGGATATTAGATTCCTTACGTTGAGATGGAAAAATGTTCTCTCTGGAGGCTGAGAGTATAATTACACAGTATGGTATAGGTGTGCAGCTGACTATTACTCAGAGCAATGAAAAATAAATGAACAGATAGGAACAGCTGCAGAGTTTGCCAGACATGCTGTTTAAGAAAAGTTCAAAAAACTTAATTAAATTCCTCAAAGCACATTTTCAAACCTTCTCCTCAGGATGTTAGCTACTGCTGTTTTTTTGTCTTTCTAAAAATGTAAGTGCATTTACTGAGTGTTCCACGTGTACTTTACTCCATGGTAATACGGATATAAACCAGTGGGCATAACTCCTACAGTGAGAACGCACCAAATTAGCTGCAGTTAACCTATTCAGATTAAAAGCCCCACCTTTACATCACCAAAACTTTTGACAAAATCCAATTCTATCATTGCATTATTATATTTCGTATAGAAAGTAGGATTAGAAAATAAATTTAAAAAGTAATCTAATTTCATCCAAACTTGATTACACTCCAAGAGATTATCTGGGTCTGTCTTTGCTTATTCAAGGAGACACATCTTTACCAGGAAGTTATTCCAATCATAATAAAGCATCTCACACATGCTTGAGGTACACCTATTGTTTTGATGCCTTCATAACGCCTTGATGTCTCTGCTGTGACCTGGATTAAATTTGGAGCATAAAATGAGGACCCAGCAGCTAACAATAACCACCAGCGACTGAAAATCAACACCCACAGCCATAATAAGCACTGCGACCAAAATAAGCTACAGCATTAGACTCTCAACATGCACAGATGCAGACTTACAGCGCTAGAATTGTTCTTCGCAGCAAAATCATTCTAGTCACAAGCTTTGAATTTCAACCTTTTCCTTCAATACTGCTGGCTCTGTTCTGTTGCCATTTCAAATCTGATGCCTGCAGTTGCTCTGTAGGAGTGTCAGTTGATGCATGTCGAATAATGGCTTCCGGTTAGTTCGGGCCGTAAAGAGAAAAGATGTCATTATGTTTGTCTTAGATTCCACATGTAGCAAGTTTGATGTAACTCATACTCACTTGACAGCAGTAAACTGAAGTAAAGATCATTTGCCAAATTAAAGTGAAAGAAGTTGTGAGCTTTAGAAACACTATACAGTAATCAGTCTGTAGGAACTTGTCTTGGGAGTCAGAGTCAGTTCAAGGACTAGTTGCTGGAAAGGTGCCAGTTCACCTCCTGGGCACTGCCGAGAAACCCTTAAGCAAAGCATCAAACCCTCATGTAATCTGGGCACTTGTCCATATGCAGCCCCCTCACTTTGGCATCTCTCCATGAATGTACTCTTTGTTCAAATAGTTCTGTTGGTGCATGTGTATGGTTTGTTTTCAGTGTGACAACATTGATAATCCACTTGGGATAAAAAAAAAACATTCAGTTCAAATATTGTCCATCCAAAGAATCTAGTTTCCAGGATGTAATAGTGTAGAAATCATACTTTGCATACATAATGAATAACATATGATGTTGGAGGATCATTGACCTTGTTGGTGGTAGAGCAGCAGCCGTCCTTTCTCCAGCACCAGAGTGAGGCTGTGATCTCTCTGTCCCTCTGCGTGCAGCAGCGTCCCAGAATTCCTCAGGGTTTTAAACTTTAAAGAGATGACCTCCATCTCCGTCCAGCTCGGCCTCACACTCAGCCGATAGACCAGGCTGCTGCCGCCATCGAAGTTAGCCACGTCAGAAGCTATGGAATAATGCAGAGTTAGAGAAAGGAACAGTGATTTAATCATTGGTGGGACACATTTAAGTAATGAAATTAAATACTTTGTTTACAGTTTAATGTCAAATAATACCTTAAAAAGGCAATTTATTGTACATGAAACATGAATATCGTATATGTGAAGTGTCCAAAGAAAAATACCTAAACTAAGTGCAAAGCCAAACTCCACCTGACAAACATCCTGGAGAGAAAACACGACTTAAAATCATCTGATCTTATAAAAAGATCTCAGATAATTATCTTAAAGTCTCACAGATCAATCATGATCTGATGAAAAAAAAAGATGCCTCTTAATGATTATTGCTCCTTTTTATAGGAGACACTTTGTTTTTTAATTAAAGCATTACAAGGAATCAGTCAATTATAAAATTTGGACTCACTATATCGACATCCATAAATCTCCAGTCGGAGTCCAATCCTCCCAGTAGGGTTCCAGTCCAGAGGAATGAGGCGCAGGTAGCGGGCTATCACCGATTGTTCCAGCTTGTACTGGACCACAGAGTCTGCATTACTGTTTCCTGGAAAAGCCTGAAACAACAGAACAACATTACAGAACAACATTAGCCACTGCAGTTTGACCAGTTTTTGCACTCAGCCATCAATGTTTAACCATTGTACTTCAGGAGGGAAGATTTGAAGGCATACATGATTTAATGAGATCCTAAAGAACATGAGACAGGACCAAAAGAGCTTTTTTTGTACTCTTTTGAACATTGTGAAAATGCAGACTGGGGAAACAGGTTTTCAGTTGAAGTTTGCATTTGTTCTAGAGACACAGAAATAATAAATCCAAACACTGAAATTAAAATTGGGGCCTCTGTGTGACTTACACAAACAAATAAGACTTCCAAATAAAGACTGGATGTTTCTAAAGTCATTTTTAATGTCTGAACCATTGGTGGGAGGTACTGTATGTGTTAGTTAAAGTGATTAACAGCACACCATCAAATTAGGCCTCTATATTTCCCATGACAGAATTCTTAATTCTACATTACCCACACATTTACTGGACAAGATCAGCAAATGATTAAAAGATAACTCTTTGTCCAAATGGGGCGCCAAATTAGACACAAACTGAAAAATCCTCTCAGAAGATAAAAGCATAATAAGACAGATCCATGTCTGTATCGAATTTAGTAAGTATAACTAATGTTAAGGAACAGGAAAAAGTGAAAAATGATGGGGAACCCAAGCTGCAACCTCCAGGGCTCAGAAATTAAGCCAGCACAGAAGTGACCAAAACTGTAGTTCCTCAAGTGGCCACTTTAAGGTGGCTCCAGAAGTAAGTCCAAAATGCCAAACTTGACAGTAGAATTAAAGATGCCTCAGGTTTCAGTCTCTGAGAATGACAATTGTAAAGGTAGTTGAAACATTCTGTGAAAAACATGATGGTTAATTCTCTAATTTGCAGACTAATTACAGAACTGTACAGTTTGGTAACCTGCTGTTTGCTAACCCCTCTGCTCTTCATCACTACATCCTCGTCTTTAAACTATAACTCTCAGAGTCTCTGCTCCAAAAAGGCAAGAGACATACCAATTTGCTATGTCACAGTGGCCACACTAATTATTTATACAGCCAATGATCCAACCCATCCCCTCCTGTTTGTCCAAGGTCCCACAAGTGAATTCGTTTCCCCTTTCTCATCTCTCTTCTTTACACAAGATCCACGTATGGGAAGCTGAACCAGAGAGCTTGTCAAGATCTACCCCGAACTGAATCTAAAATCCAGGACTTTTAGCACATACAGCCACATCAACACTGCAATCCACCCCCTTCATCCCTTTGCACTGCACCCCTTCATCCTCCATCTCTCATCTCATCCACTCCAAACCTCCTCATCAATCCAGTATACTACTTTTTATACCATTCAACAACTCGGTTTTGTTTGTAAATGGAACTCCAAAAGTAAAGGACTCAGGTGGAGTGTGAAGAAAAACTCCCCCTAACCTTCCTGGTCTCTGTGCATTTTCAAACTTTGAGCTCACAGAGGCCATTGATCCTTGCTGCTAATAACATCTCTCCCTCTCTCTCTCTGTCCGGTGATCAATAACTCTGGGACCTACTCTGTCTCTGTATCAAGCCTCTCTTAAAGAGACTAATGGCCTCTATTTTCCCAATCAGCTGCCTGTGGGAATCGTGTGGTTGATACACAAAGAGCCCACAGATCAACACATGCATCTCTATGGGGAGGAAAAAGATGCATTTTTGGGTTTCAGTGCGTTAAAGTGCATATGCTTTGCTGATGTCTCCTGTCTACTTGAGAGCGTGAATCATTCTAAGAGTGTGTCTGTCTGCTGAGTGCGTACTGATGTGGCTGTGTGAGTGGAATTGGCTTCCCTGGCGCAGCATAATTGTGATCTCAGCACCGTCTTCAGTGCTTTGAAGGGCTGAGCCGGCTGGGCAGCGAAGCGTTGAGCTCAACAAACGTCTCTGTTTCCTGCTGAGGAGGCCTGAGGAGAGTGGCATCTCATTTACCTCACTGTGCATGTTTTGAAATGTGAGGAGCCTCTGATGAGACCTCAGTCAAGGAGATGAGTAGACAATGAGACGAATGGAAGGAGAGAGGGAGGAAGGCATGAGTAAAAAGGGTTGAGAAATGCACTCAAGTCCTTTATGCGCTCTGAAGAGTATTTAACTGTTATTAAACAGATTTAATTAGATTCTTATTCCCCTATATGACCTATCAAAGCAAACTAGACTGCCATTTAAATGGAATGTTCTAAATTGTATAAATGTAATTTTACTGAGTATTTACATAATGGTGGTTTTAATGCCTATTATTACCTGGCGTTCTTACTGATCTCCTGGTTGTATAAGATGCTTGATTCTGATTGGTCAGAACGTCTTGACAACGGTTGTTAACTTTCACTGACGTCAGCAACCCAGAGACAAACTGATTACAAGTCATATCAAATGAATCGGCGGAAAAAAGAGTTACACATTTTTCTTCTGCTTTTCTTCTGAATGAGGACAGTTAAAATCGAATGCAATAGAGATAAGAAACCATCACCATGGGACGCTAAATGTTGTGTAATCACTGGGACTATTTTTTAGAATCTGTATACATAGATCATTTTAGATTAATTAAGTAAACTATTAATCAATTCATTTTTGCCAATGTGTCAGTGTCTTACTCCCATTTATTTTAATTTCTCTGGAACAGCAATAATGTTTCTGGGTAAATTTGACCCGGGGCATATTCAATGATCCAAAAGTGTCAGAACTCCAAAAAATCCCAATACACATTAATTATTAACTCCATTACTAACCATTTAAATCAATATTTTACATTTAGATTTTCTTTTTTGTGAAGTCATGTTGATAAATTAACACAACACTTCTTCTGTTACATGCTGCCCAGATTTTTATGCAGCATTTAGATGGTTTGGAAGGCATATATTTCCTAAAATAGACTTTAAAAAGGGTCAATTTGACCCGCAACACAACAGGAGGATTAAGTTAGTAGCCTGGTAACAAGTGGGGTCTACACGCCTTCTTTTTGCGTCAGGGTCTTGTCTTACCCTGTTGGGATTCTGTTTCCCATAACTACCTGCTAACCATACATTATCCCTTACATAATGCTGCTGCAGGGTTGGTTTCACTGTGTGATGCCATCAACAGTTGAAAGAAGGTATGATGAAGTTTTCTGTCAAACAATACCTCAGTAGATAAAAATAACACATCCGCCTTGTAATTGTGACCACCTGTGCAAATGCACCCAATACAACAGCTCTGTCACAAACTCTGTTCATATGTCTAGCTTTAGTTGTCATGGTCAGAAAGGTGACAAATGTACCAAAAGTGAAAAATGAAAAAGATTTTCGAGTAGGATTTCTAGTCAGAATATTGTATTGGCCTGCATGTGATTGAACAGGTGGTCACAATTTCAAGGCTGATCAGTGTCTAGGACATGATCAGATAAGAACAGCCAAAGTGGACACTAAATGGAAGATCCTCACAGCAGCTTTCAGCAGAAGCACTCTAACAACAGGCAATTACAGGCAGGCAGAAATCCTGCATAAAATGCTATTCAAGGAAAAGTAGAGAAACCTTTTGTACCTGCAGAGTGCACATGCAGACAGAGTTTAGTGTGAAAGACTTTGGGTTGTTTGTAGCAATGGGTTGTTTGTATTTGTTTCATAAAGTAAGTGCTGCTGAGATTTCACAAAGACACAGGTGTGTCATAAAACTGCATGCACTTAAGATGGAAATTGTGGCTTGTACCACAACGTCACAGCACATTTGTAACTGGAGATGTTGACGTTAGCTGAATCTTTTCCAGAGACATGTTTTACTGACTGACTTTTGCTGAAATGTACCATAAGTGGTAACATTTACTGTTAAAATGTGTTGTATACGGCGCCCAGGAGAGAGCCCTGGAAGAAGCATGTGGCTGTTCAATACACATAAAATGCCACTTTTTTACAGTTGTCTCCCTCATTGGGTCATAATAGTGCATTTAAAGAAAACAGTGGTATAATTTAAGGTAAATAAACTCCTTTGAGTGCTGGTTTTATTGAAAAGATTCCCCTATTTAAAACTGGGGTTGGTAGTCAGGGGGTTAGATGGAGTCCTGAGGAAATGCTACATTCAAATTCATGCTAGTTTTCCATGACTACCAACTCCAGCTTTAAGACATGTGGCCAGTAGTGAGTTCTTCAGTCTCCCACAACCATACGTTTCTGCATGGAAAGTGCACATTGCTGGACGCAATAGAAGGATTCATGATGAAAGATAGTTCAAACCTTTTTCTCTCTGGGAACCTGTGCCTTATATATTGACACAACTTATCCTCTGGATGTGTGACACAGCCATTCTTACCTTGGTTGAAACGTAACCATCATAGTTTAGCAGCAGCTATTACTTAATAGTGGATGGTGATGGCAGACTCATGAACAAAGTATACTAGCACTAACTAGTACTAACAGTGCCTTTCATTACATCCAGTATATCTGATGACATTGATGAACTTCATTATTCCTGCAACTGTCAG
The DNA here is from genome assembly GCF_009762535.1 of Notolabrus celidotus. Lineage (NCBI taxonomy): Eukaryota > Metazoa > Chordata > Actinopteri > Labriformes > Labridae > Notolabrus > Notolabrus celidotus. The sequence continues at coordinate 29,868,529 of NC_048273.1, read as the reverse complement.
CTCCTATCTACATAACTGAATGTATCTATGGTTACCAAAGATTAGCTGCAGGGCTAATGATGAAGTTAATTAGCTCTGGACAAAAGCCCAGTCTGGTACCAGTGGACTCCTAGTAGGTTGCAGAAGGTTGTTTATAGACCTGGCAGCACTTGATAGAATCGTCTTATGATGACTCATTAATGTATGTAATGGAAATATAAAGTTTGATGTGTGTCTGTAAAAATGTTTGTTGTTTCTTCAGCCCAGTCCCAAGCTTTTTGTGTAGAAATAACAACATAAGGGAATAACTACGCAGCTTGTGCAAAAGTAGATTAATTTGGCTCCATCCATTTAGGACTGACTAATGCACTGTTAAAAATAGTTACACCAGCAAAGTCATTTATATTTACACTATTTTGCATATTCATGGTACTCTTTGACACTTTGTACTGAATGTGTGGAGAGATAAATGTTACCAATTTTTTTTTTTTTTTAAATGAGACGGACTAATCCACATGGATCCACTAGACTTGCAGAGAACAAACCCTCTGTTAATTTACTTAATTGGTGTTTTTGTTTTGTTTATGTTTTTATTTGTTTGTTTTTACCGGGGATGTGAGAGCCCTGAGACGAAGATGATAAGTTGTTGTGTTTCTGCTTTGGTAGATTGAATCGAGCTCTTCTTCAGTTAGCAAATAATTATTATTGATCTTTTTGCAACTGCCCTGGTGTGGTGCTCTCTTGTATTCATATAAATAAGAAATGTAAATAAGATATAACTGAAAAATGACCATTAGTGACTTTGTTAAGAATCCATAGACACAGGCAGTCTGCAGCTCCTGTTGTGGTTGTGAACGGTAACCTTTCAGGACACAGAACACCGGTACCAAAGATTACCATATTTATCTTCTCTGCATTCTGCCCAAAGCCATAGAGTATTTTCTCTCAAGCACATTCTTCCCCTTGAGGAAGAAAATATAGTCACTCATATACTTGTCAGTTGTTTTTCAACATTTGACAAATATGCACTTCTGCCCAAATGTCGAGGAGGCTTTTGACCTCCTCTTTGCCCTCCTCCAGGTCATCCAACTTTTTTTGTTGGTACAGTAGGTTAAGTGGCTGCCATTGGTTGGCCTCTTTGAGGCTTTCCACAATGGAAAGTGCAACCTGCATACATGACATATGTTTACCTACCCAGTGGGAAAAAGAAGACTGTGATGTAATGACTTAAGGGTAGCCATGCAATGGTGTGTTCTTCAGCCCGCTTTGCAATAGTGCAGCATGAACACAAAAAGACTCAAAGGAAAAATGCAACAACATATCATTTTATCATCTGACCTGAAAAAAGGCAAATGAGCTGCAGGTGAGAAAGCACCCTCAAAGACAACCATGAAATAGAGTATATGAAATACTGACGTCCCTCAACATGTTTTTGAACAGTTTTTGATTTAAGCTGCTTGTCACTACTGGAAACATGCAACGATTGGCCAATCTACACTCTTACATACATGGTTAACTCTTTTTGTTACATATGAAGTAAGAAGTAGATTTAAGTGGACTTGTTCATTAGAAGTTCTTCAACATCATACTTAAGTACAGTGGTTATGTAAACATATTTACTTCCAAGCTGTGGAGAGCAAAGGGACACCTAAGCTGAGAAGTCAGAGAGAAGCTGTGACTGAGGCTGACAGCTGTTTCTGTAGTCAAATCTGCTCCTTAACCGATGCTCTAAGCTGGCCTGACTAATATATGGAGCTTTAAAAACACTCTGAGAGCTGATCTGGGTTTATCACCTCTCATGCTGAGTGTCAAATCAACAAGTTCTTAAGCTGTGAGAAGTTATACTCTGCTCCCGCTTCTCAGTGATGACTCCCTTGCTTCACAGAGTTTGTATCCTTCTCTGAGAGAAAAATCGCATCCTGTCATATCACAATCAAAGCTGTTCTCTGGGCTGCAGCAGTAACAAGACGGGCGTTGTGTCTTCCATAAAGGAGACGCCTGACTGCCTCTGAATCACATCTATTGTTGTTCAATCATCAGAGGGCTGCACGTCTTCCTGTCATTGTGACACATGGTAGTTTGCTTGGTGGTGATCAGTCACTCTGCACTTGAGCATGCTTTTCCTTTACAGAGACATGGAACAGGCTCTAGCTTAAAAAACTGTTGCTGTAAAATGCTGTAAAATAAGGATTTTAAAGAGGAGTGCAACACTTGGGAGTGTGTGCAGATGTGAAGGAGAGCAGAGAGAAGTGCTACAGCTTTGAATTTCTTTTCGGTCTGTCGGAGTGTCTTCATACATGAGCTGCAGTTCAGAATATATATTTAGTCACCACATGCATGTTTTAGTCAGATTGTCATTCATTTGCATTTTGACACTACACTGCCTTCTTATCGAGCCTGGCTCACAATACCAGAGCTGGCATGTTTTCCATCAGTGTCTTGCCTGGAGACTGTTGATGGACACGTGTGCTGCTGCAAAAATCAAAGCTAAGACTTCTCCAGCACCAGGCAGCCTTTCTAACAACAGCCCCAGCCTCCTGTCAGCAGAGGTTTAACTATTTGACAGCAGCTCCGTGCAGCTGACAGAGCCCTGCCCAGGTTCCTTTCATTGTTCCATCCATTATTAATAAAGAGTGAAAGGCTCCTGGTGAGCAGGCACAACGCTGCAGGCAGTACCAGTCCCCACAGAAATGTAAATTATGTCTGTGACAGTGAGGCCAAATGTGTTTTAACTTCAATCAACCTGCGCTTAGAGCTAAGCTCCCTACCAAGCAGCAACAATGTTGATTTAAATGAGGTATTTCTTACATAAACAACTCAAAATAGTGTAAACTGCATTACTGCAGGCCATTTCAGAAAGCCTTTAAAGAAGTTTGTTGGAGGACATTTCTTCAACTTAGGGAGATGATACAGTCTGCGATAGATAATCCATCAGCAGACATCTCATGAGCCTCTTAAACACATCCAACCTCTTCCCCTGAATTTTTCCTAAGCTGCTTGTTCAAACATGTCCCTCACAGCGTGAAGTTTCCCTGTCGGTTGAGGGAGGTGGTGGGCAGGGGAGAGACGAGTGTGAGGAGGCAGGACATGACATCTAAAGCAAGCTATGAAATCAGAGTGGAATGTGTACAACATGACGGCAGACGAAGCAACAGAGACCTGATGACAGTTACTGCATTCATATCAATGCTATGTGATAACAGATGAATGTGCAGACATCTTTGCTGTTCTTGTCTTGAAAATAATTCTCACTTTTCAACCTCAGCTGTTGTTATTCATCCCTTTAAGTGTTCGCTCCAATTTTGAATCGACTGGAGGGATGGTAGAGAAAATTGTTGGTAAAAATGTTGTCCTTTTGCATTCATGCATACAGCTCACCAAGACATTTCAGAGCCTTTTCAGTAGTTTTCAGTATCTGTGAATACAGATAAGGTCTTTTTTGTAATGTTTGTTGTTCTTGTTTAATTATTTTGTGTCAGAGTTACTTCATTTTCACAGCAACATTTCTGAAACTGACCTCCAGGCTACACTGAAAGACATTGACAGACAGATGAAAAAATGACATAAAGGCAGAGGAAGTTCAAACTAAGTATGTCAGTTATCTGCAACTTGATCTTCATTTCACAGTAAAATCAACTATTTCATGTTTTCAAGAGGAATTACTAGTTTCTACAAAGTACTGACCTAAAAACACAATCAAAAGATGATCTGAATGCCTTTACTTCAAAGTTGATTGCAAAGCAGCAATCATTTCTCAATGGAGACAGCCGCTGAGGTTAGACTATGCCAGACAAACCTTTGTGGAAGACATTAATAACTTGCACTCATTTCTAGACTTGAAAAAAAACAGCAAACAAAGAGGCAAACTCCTGTCTGCGGGGTGAAGTTGATGTGAGAGTTTAACTGTGGGTTTTAGAGAGAGGGAAATTGTCTGCTGCAGAAGTATTCCAAAAAAAGCCCTTTGCATTCTTTCAGCTAACAAACCTGTTGTGTTTTAATTGTGTCGCTGAAGTTAACTGTTTATTTGCAGTGGTTTAACACCTCTAAGCGAACCCTCAACTTTATTATAAATCCAATTTTCAATAGTTTAAAATTCAATCAGAGTTTCATTAAAAATGTCACACTGTTTTCCAATATCCTCACTGATTAATTCAATGTAACCTTGTCTCTTCGAAATGATGCTGATATACAATTAATGTATTTTCCAAATGAGCTCCAGCACGATAGCAGAATAATTGCTGCATGAATTAATTTCAGTGGCAATGCTTCCTCTAATGAAGACAATACATTCATGGGCAGCAGGATGGTGGTTTGGGTGGATGTTGGACTCTGTGGTTTTAGGCAGAAGAATTTTTGGTAAAGGGAAGAAAAATAAAGTTGTTTAGATGATTAAATGTCACTCTCCAAATCAATATTTAGGGCCCAATTTATTCTACCTTTTTGCTTTAGTTTCTAGGAGTAATTGTTCTCTAAAAAGCAAAGATATGTCTAGTTGTTTTTATTTTGAGAGTTTAAAAATAGTATATAACAACATTTTCTCATTGTACTGATAAATGAAGGCTGTCAAACAATTACTTTTTCAATTATTATTAATCAAGTGATGGTCTACGGTTAACTCACGATTAACTGCAAATTAATAACATCTTTTCTTCTCTTTAAATTTTACCTTAAAGGGATATTTCTTAAAGTTATTACTCTTATCAACATGGTAGGGGACAAATATGCTTGTTTGCTTGCTTGCATGAAAAAGTATGTTTTGTTATTATTGCAGCAAACCAAAGCAATGGCAAACGCTGTCCATAAAATTTGCCAGAGTAACCTCAAAAGCACTGCCTGCTCAAAGAACATGCTGAAAGTATAGCATGGAAAACTCAAGCTCAACAAACAACAACTGACCTGAATGTAACATTACAGGTCGTGTCCAACTTTACACTTATAGAAGTTAACTAAACGTCCCCTGGTCTTTTAAGCAGCTCAACACAAAATTATGGACCTCATGCTTTGCAACAACAGACACATTGCGGAACAAGTACACTTGTCAGATGGATTTACCAACACTCAGGAATAATTCCCTGGATCCTTCAGAACTAAAGCAAACAATCCCACACACTGTTATTGCGTCTTATGTCACATGGGGGGAAACAAAGACCACGCTGGATAGTTTGCACAAAGACAACTTTGGTGTAGAGGAGGAGGGCTCTCTGCATCATCAATAATGTGCTATTTAAGACTCAACATACTGAAATACGGTGGTAACTCAATTCAGATCATCAATAAGTGCAAATATCTTTGGTCTTCTGAAAGATCCATCTGGCAGAGATGTGAAGCTAAACATCAATATACCTGTTTATTTATCCATTTCTGCTCAAGGAGGTTTGTTTCTGCTTGCCATTCATCCACAACCTTACTGTGGCACCACTTCCTGATTTCTCAAGGGGCAGGCAGAGGGTCATAATCACAGAATGTGCATGCAGTCATCCTGCATCAAAATCATCTTTTCAAACATTTATAATTTTGCTGTCCTATATTTTTACTATTCTGGTTTGATAAGTAATGAAAGTTACCCCAAAGCTGTCTTCCTGCCGGTGTTGCCTCCAGTTATGTCCTGTGTCACTGAACATCAACAGGTAAGCCGTCAGCCAATCAGAGCTGCCATAGCGTCCCTGCGTGGCGACAGCTGTGATCTTGGTACGCCTCCCCAGATCCACCTCCAACCACTGGTATCTGTCTGAGACCAGAGGAGACCAACCTCCAGCTCCTGCAGAGGAAAGACAGAGACAGAGACACAGTATGGTTTAATGGCAATAGTTAGTTTTCATCTTGTTATGAGTGTGGCAGAGCGTATGTGTGTGATGGAGATTCCGATGCTGGGAGAGATGACAGAAAAGAGAGCGAGGATCGAGTGACAAATTGTAGAAGTGAAATATGATTCATTACAGTTTAATCTAGTTGAAATGAAAGTCTTAAACTGTGAATTTATAGTCTGGAGTCGACGCTCCATGCTTAGATTTTTAAAGCCGTCAGATAATAAATCTCACAGACTGCACAAAAAAATGAAAAATGCTCGTTTAACTGAGTGATGTCCAGAGATTAGAAATGAGGACTTAACAGAAGATGGGAGAGACCAGGGAGAAGGGTTAAAGTGATGGGAATGAGCTCTTGCTTGATTTCTGCAGCTATTAGTCAGCCCATTAAGAGGAAACTCTTTTTTACCTATAAATGTTGCGAAATATGGTGTAAAGCAACTTTAATCCACTTCTCTTGAAGTCCACTTACACGCCCACCGATTTAAAACCCTGTGATATGGCAACCACTTCTCTGCTGTCCTGATGATAAATAATAAATCCTCATAATTAAAGACATTACATTGGATTTATTTGGGTCACAAACACTTGACGGAAATGGATTTGACTGCGAAGCACCGGGATGGTATTTAAAGCAATTTGATGACTCTCCACAGCTAAGTGTCAGGATGTGTCCTGTCTTTTAATGTTTCTGCTTCAGGTTTTATGGGACATTTAGGGTGAGTGAAATATGCTGAGAAATCACATAACAGCTTGTTAATTTACATTTCTACACTGTTATGACCGGGGCAGAAGAGAGCGTCTTTTAAACAGTGATTTGTAAGGCTGACTTCCCTCCTATGTTTTTCGGGATACAGGCTCCCTTTGTGTGCGGGTGACAGCTGTTACTGCAGCTGGAGCAAATTTCCAGGGGTGTATGGGATTAGCTCACACTGTGTTAATATCATGGTCTAAAAAAGTAATCCCATCACAACTGTACTGCAACACTTTAATGTCACTGCAAAGGCAAACACTTATGGAAAATATACCAGAGAAAAACATGCTGAGCCAACTCAAGCCAAAGGCAGTATGGTTGGTCACCTGGTGTGAGTCCTGAATGTTTTAAATGTAGCCTTAAATATAATGCTAAAAGTAAAACAACTGCCAAATCGCAAACTTCCCCACTAAGTTTCCCCTCCATCCCGCTTGTGGCACTACCTGCTCCCTCGCTCTCTAAAAACATGACTCAACAAAACAGCAGTAATTAGTGTGAGAAGTTAAACTCTCAAGTAACTTCTCAAAAACTGTTTGTGTCAGATTATGCCGTCTTCATTATGACTTTGGGTTTTGTTGTTTAATTAATGAGCTATTATTGTGTGATCACACAGGATACCTCAAAGCTGTGGATTCAAGCAAACATGGGTGCAGATGCTGGTCTGCATTAACTGATTGTAGGAGAACCCAATTAGAATAAACCCATGTTAGCATAAACACATTCAAATACGAATACTCCAACTCTTGTCATTAAACTTTTGATGATAGCAGCTCTGCAGCATGTGAAGCACACCATTTTTTTCTGAGCATGGTTGTGTTTATTTGAATTCTTACAGGACTTGATGCACACAACTTATTCTCTCATCGTTCTCTAAACAAGGAATATTAACTATCAACATCAAACTTGAGATACAGGGTCTCACGTTTGAATAAGGTCAGACTGAATTGCTCTTTTTTACACCAATCAATTCTGAAATAGAATATTGACCTGAATAATAAAATCAAAAATAAGTTTAATGCCTATGAATATGATGTTTCTTATTGTGTGTATCCTCGTATTTTGTATTTTACTTGCAGATTGTTTTGATATTACATGCGTCATCAGGTTGCCCCAGGCATCACTCTTGCTTCTCAGAAGTAATAACAGTTGTTAAGAGTTTTCACAAATCAGAATCAAGTATCCAACTCAGCGGTGTGATTACTAAGAAAGCTGAGTAACAATAGAATACACACCATTATTATTCTTTACCACTCAGTCAGTGTCTAAGCCCTGCAGGAAACCCATTGAAGCAGTATATTATTTTTTGCACCAAATGCCAGAATGTAAAACAATTTTCTAGGATGCATTGAAGGAGCTAGGAAAGGTGGGATTGGGTCGAGCTCTATTTCATGCATCTTCTGCAGTTCATGAAGGACAGTATTCTAGTAAGTCCATCACTTGGGCATGACCAAAGACAATGTGTAAGGTTACCAGTGTTCATATTACATAACCCCACCCTTTCCTCTTTGGAGGAGTATAACCATCAGGCAATAGGTGTATTTATAAAGTTATTTAAATGTTTAATAATTCAGAGCTAAAGTTAATTTTTGATAAGGAGACATTGCAAGAGGGAAACAAAAACACAGATTTTTAAATTCTGTTTATTTTAAGAGGTGCCAGCTGTTTGGCCTGTTAATGTTTTAAATTCTTTCTTAAGGGAGCAGGTTCTTTATTTTTATTCATCCTGTTCTTGGAAATGAATAAATGTATTTGCTGCTTCAAGAAGTCAGAGTTCACAAAGTTTAAAAGCCTACATGATAATTCAACAATGAAAAAAGTGGCTGTATTGCAAAAGAAAGTCAATTCCAAAAAACATTGTTTGTGAACACAGTTTGTTGCTGCATCCACAAATGCAGGTTTAAACTGTACCATGTAAAGAGGAAACCATAAATAAACATGATCCAGGAACAACTTTTATTTTAGAAGGACAGAGGTGAGGTGGAAAACAGTCTGATGAAACAAATGTTAGATTCTTAATAGAAACAATGGATGCTGCATCCTCAAGTTCAAAAGAGGAGAGGGACCACCTGGTTTATCAGAACACAGTTCCAAAGCCAGCATGATGCTACAGGGATGTAAAATTGCCAATGACATGGGTAGCTTACACATCTAGGAAGGCACCATTAGCTCTAATATACAGGTTCTGGAGTAACACATACTAGCACCCAGACAACATTTTTTAGGGAGGACTTTGCAAATTTCAGCATGACAATGCCAAACCACATTGTGCATGTATTACAACAGCATGGCTCTGTAGCAGAAGAGTCCTAGCACTAAACTGGTCAGCCTGCAGTCCCGACCTGTCATCAACTGAAAATTTCACATTTTACATCTCACTGTAATAACCCCAGTAACTGGTCTCCTCGGGTCCCAAACATTTACAGGGTGTTGTTAAAAAGGAGAAAGTGAAAAAAATGACTGTGTTCCCACTTTTTAAAAATGTGATAATGTAGATATGTTGTTTCTGCACTGTTTTCAACCAAAAATAGGGTTTAATTGATTTCCAAACCACTGAATTATGTTTTATTAGAATTTTAAATAGCAACCTAACTTTTGGGGAATTCAGAGTTATTAAAGGAATGAAATGTGGTCAGGCTTTGCATTATATTGCTTCTGTCCATTTTATGTCCTCTGCTCAAATGAATCTTCTAGCACAGTCATCATTTTAAGAAGAGAAATAAATTTGCATGGTATTTAAAACGGATGGCTCAGCGAAAAAGCCAGACTAGTTATAAAAATGCCTCAATTTGAAAATAGAAGAGGTCTCTGATCTGAATTAGCCTTGCCAATAAGTCCGGATCCAAAATAGGAATCAAATGAGATCTCATAAAACTCTACACATACAGAATCCGGCCTGGGGAGAAACCAGACTCTGCATGAGATTAGTTTAATTCAGAAATTCTTAGCCTGTTGCAGAAAGTCGGAGGGTTAGAGGAGGTGAGGGAGAGGATTTAGAGACAGCAGAGGAGGACAGAGAGACAGAGTGAGAGTTCTGCCTTTAAACAGCAGCTAACTCTGCAGAGAGTCACTGGCAAAATTCACCAAGCCTCAATTTTATTTCTCATCTAGATGCAGCTGGCATAGTCTATTTAAAGGAAGGAGTTTGTGTGTGTGTGTGTGTGTGTGTGTGTGTGTGTGTGTGTGTGTGTGTGTGTGTGTGTGTGTGTGTGTGTGTGTGTGTGTGTGTTTGCGTGTGTGCGTGCGTGCGTGCGTGCGCGTGTAAGCCAGTATAAGAGAGTGAGAGAAAGTAAAATGACAGAACCTGATTATGAAGAAACATTGAAGGTGATGGAAAAGGCTGCTACAAGATAAGAACACTCTGAATACTGAGAGGGGTGTGTGTGTGTGTGTGTGTGTGTGTGTGTGTGTGTGTGTGTGTGTGTGTGTGTGTGTGTGTGTGTTTGCGTGTGTGTGTGTATTTCAGAAAAAGTGCTGAGTAAGAGAAAAGCAAATCCATGGCGCCTGAGCAGCAGATGGAGGGATTTCTCTCGTATAGAGCGAACACCAACCACTCACCCATGCACGCACACACACATTCACGCATGATAAGAAGGCCAGCCTGAAGACCACTTGAGATTGGGTTGCCAAGGTGATGTCATGCTGACACAAGGCCAATACAAATCAATACGGCAACACTTCAGACACAGCACCTGAAGTGGACATGTTCCCCCAGCTCATCATTTCTATTATCAGATTGCTTTATAGTGAAACAGAAAATGACCGGCACATCACATTAAGATTGTTCCACACTAGTGTGCTGTTGGACAAGCGTGGCTTTACTACAACATTGGTGAAGGGGTGTCAATACAGTGACATGTGTCAACGACAATTGACGCTACTCATGGTTGACGTTTTTGCTTGCTGTAGTGGAAAACACATGTACTGTACCAAATGACTTAACATGCAGTATGCATACAACGGACATACTTCAACAGCATGAACTTTGACCCTAGCATTTACATCTGCATCAGTCTATACCAAGCAGCAACCTTCGGTCTCAAACTATGAAGCCCATGTGGAAGTGTTATAAACTGCAATTCATTGAGAATCCACCTGAGGCTGGCTGCAGAAACAACAGAAACCACATAGACATCAATTCAAAAAAGAAGATCTTTGCAGCATTAATAAACATGTTTACAGCCTGGTTCAAAAAACGGCTTGGGTCTACAGAAGCTAATTTCTCTATCGGCACACACTGTACGGGGGGTGAATCAATCAATCAATCAATCAATCTTTATTTGTATAGCGCCAAATCACAACAAACGTTATCTCAAGACGCTTTTACAAACATAGGAGGTCTAGACCACACTATGTCAAATTATGAACAGAGACCCAACACCAAGACAGGGTAAGACTCAGTCTGACCCCACCTTAATCCATCATGAGCATTGCACATCGCAATGTCTGAATAGACATAGCTGTTGGCTAGAAGGCTCAAACTCCTCCCCTTTACGTCCCACTCTGCCTGGTTGAGTTCCATGTTTCCAATACGGCTGCCACCATTGAGTGTCTTCAAAACAGTGCTCAGGAACAGATGGGTGACGTCACAGATACTACGTCCATTATTTATACAGTCTATGGTCTGTACATCCAAATGTTGTACATTGTATTTTGAAGCCTCTGGCTTTATATTCTCAGATGAAAGGATTTGATGTTTTTCTTTGTCATGCATGACAGTAAATTTAACATCTGCAGGTTTTTGACAAATCATAGGTCGCACTATTTATTTTTGGGATGTCATGTCAAGGTAGGACATGGATAGAGAAGGAAGCTGCACCAAAGGGTTACAGGTTGGAATCGAGCCCAGGCTGCCCACTTCAAGGAGTAGCTTCTTTACCTGGGTCACATGGTTTAACCACTGGCGAAACTGGCACCCTGTAAATCACTTCACTTAACTTAAAATGCGTTCATCAAGTGATATTGCCTTCAAATTTGCCACAATTGCTGGATAAATGAGTTGTGAAGATCATAGCTGACAATCAAAATGTTGAAAGTGGGCAAAATAATCTTCATACATCTTAATTTGACAGGGAACAACTTATATGCTGTCCTGACAACTACAAAGATGTCACTAAAATGCATCATGTTATCTCGTCACTTTGCAACTTGTTTTTCGTGCCATTGTGACTCTTACACTGACATGGTATTATCGGTATGATACAGCAAAGCACATTTATTCTGTCCGGTCTACAAACATTAACATTGCAAAGATCACCAATAATATTCTGAATTCAACATTATATGCTCCTCTTGTCATTAGACTGGGTTTAAGGGCAGCAAGTGGATTCTGAGGTCATCTCATAGCCTCTGACTTGCGTACTTTTCCTCCTGCAGCTGTGTCAGAGCTGCCTGCTCGTTAGGGCAGCAGCTAAAGGCCACTGCTAATAAGTACCTCCATAACAGACAAGAGCACTGACAGCACAACAGGAGAGAGCTGACACACTGACCTTTACTCATTACAGCAGGGCCTGAGGGAAAAGAACAAAGAAGAAAGAAAGAGAGTGAAAGATTGACAGACAGAGGGAGAGAGAGTCAGGACATCTGACATCTACAGGACAGCAGGGGAGAAATTAGGGAGTGAGAGAGAGGAGAGAACAAGAAGAGAGGAAGATAGATGGAAAAGAGAAGGAGGAAGAGCCCAAATGGGGTAGAGTGAACACATTGAAATCTGTGACTTCTCCATACTAACTTGCTTACTGAAGCAATACATTCTTTCACGCATACCCTTCACTTTTGATCCAGTAAATCTCCTTGATTTCTCCACCTAGCTGTCAATAATGACACCAAAGGTTTTCCTCACCAGGACAGTAATTGAGGTTAAAAACAGGTCAGGCACATTGCATCGCTGCTCTACTGGACATTCAAATTTGCGCATCACCACAATGAATGTACCAATCGGGAGACTGTGACTTTTTAGGTCAGCAAATCAGAAGACCAATCGACCGAAAACACCTCTCAGGGCCCGAGTGGACAAAGGTTGAAAAAGTGGGCTGTAGGGTCATCAATAAGATTGTGTAAATGATTCTCCTTCCCACTCTTAGACAAACAGTTTAACTGTAAGAGTGGGATGGAGAACAAAGAGCTGTTTACTGTCTAACAGGAGAGACTTTAGTATCAGCAGGAGATCACCTGAGCCCGATGTAAACACCTCAGTGTTTCAGCAAGTGAGAACAGGCAGACCTGTCTCAAAGAAACCACAGTATACTATCACATGTCTCATACAAGCACCCAGAGGCAGTGAGGAACTTCTTTGTCTTTTGTCTTTCAGCATCATCTTTAACAACTTGTAGCAGCCTCATACATGCCAATTTAGCTCTAATATTTTATTGTCATTATTTGAGTTTTGGTTTCTTTTGGAAAAAATAAATAAAGCAATGAATAATCATATTAAAGTTTGGTGGAGCACAGCTGCACCTGTTGATGAAAGATTGAAATTTCATTTAATTTTCTTTAAAAAAAAGGTCATAATCAAATCACTGTTCAAATCTCAAATTAAAACTTCTGCAAATGGCTGCACACGTGACTCCACTGTTCATATCCCTCAAATGGCTCTGCTTCCTACAACATATTTAAAATCCTGTTAGTTCCCTACCAGGTGCCAGGTGTGTCCGGGGGGGGGGGGGGGGCAGAGGTAGCATGTGCCCCCACTAAACTCAACTGGCCACTCCAGATGCTACCCAAATGTCCTAAAACAGGATTTGTCTTGTCAGAAGTGGGACTGAGGTTAAAATCAACTATTTGGGTGATACTGCAACAAGTTGCAGGTAGCTTCATTTGCATGTCAAAGTAGCACATTTCTATTTGTTAAAGTTAGCACTTTGAAGCCCTTAAAAATGAAGTTTTGAGGATTTTTTTGCAATACTGTTTCCAAGTTAACAAATTCAAACAGACATATCCATCTATCTATATTACTTATCCCATTGGGGCAGGAATATTTGATACTTAAAAGTAAAAAAAGTACAGTGAATTGACTAATGTGGGCGGAAAGGGTTAAAAAAGAAATGCTTGTTGATGTAGATGAAATATCAATGTTCTTAGACATAGATGACTGATGTGCCCAACTCAAATGGTATTCCCTTTAACAACAAGGCCCCGGCTCACTACCTAGGCTGCTCTCTAGTCTGTAGCCACAGTGGTGGAATGAGTTACCCAACTACACTGCATTTGATCCACAGAGCCCCTTTTAACCTTTGAGGAAAGTTGTAGAACCGGCTCTTTTCCAAGCACCTTCACAGTTGATGATATTGATATTGATGCTGGTGATGATGTTGAGGATGTTAACGTTAATTAACATACTCATGATGAAAATGGTGTTTATGTTGATGGTTAAAGTAATCTAAAACAGCTGCCTCTATGCACCCTGTGCATTGCCTCAGTGCCTCTGATTGGACTTAAAGCAGTTAGTGGTGCTTACCCATGCTGCTCTATCCTTGTGTTGTATACTCTCAGATGTAATGTGCGTCACTCTGGACAAATGCATCTGCTAAAAATGTAATTCAATCATTGTCAATATTTACAGTCAATGAAAAAGAAATCACAGTATTACAGCTACACTTGCATTGTAATAGTTTCAAATATGCTCATGTAGCATCATCAAGCATACCTTAGAGGCAGCATGACATCCTACACCATGTGATACTGCTTTTGTGGAAAACTATTTGGACTGTATTTCGTCCACACAAAATATTTTGAATCTGGTCCAAACCACCCCACCACATCAGATCAATACAGACCTTTAACTTCAGGACACGGAATTGTAAATATCACAGGAAATATCTGGGAAGTTTGAGCAGCTCACAATAACTAAACCAAAGATGTGGCTTGAAACAGGTACTGGGACAGGTGGGGTATGTCACCCAAAATGTACTTCCATTGATCCAGCAGCAAAAACGACCCTAAATACTCTGTTAAGTTTACTTTTTAACAACTTACACACAAAAAAAAACATTTTTTGCTATGATCTCTTCTTCAACAGGTAAAGCATATAAAAGCAGTATTTAATTGTCATTAATACAACTATAATATTTTTTGGGAAAAAAGTTTGATTAACACAACTAGAACTATCCAACCAAATAAGTCAGCATTTTTTTGTCGAACAACATGCGTCTGAAAACATTCATTGGAGGAATAAATGTAGAGTTTTCACACTAATCCTGATAAATAGAAGCGATAAACAAAATAAGCTAAATTAAATGTTTCCTGATTTGAAATATGGGCCCAATTTCCAACTAAAGGTTTCTCCAACAACAAGCTCTGGAGTGTGACCTTCTTGTTTTCAGAGGATATGTATTTACTGGCGGATGGGAGATTGTGCAGCAAAAATCAATACAAATTTGATTAGAGCATGGTTTCTCAACAGAAACAGATTTTTAAATAAACCTTGAGAAATTGCAGTATTGAGTGCAGAATTTTTCATTATTGAAATGAATTTGTCAGGAGTCAAATAAAAGCAAACATTTTTTCTGCTAAAAGGTCAGTTCTGTGCTAATCTATGGAGTGCTTGAGAGATTTTTATGTCAAGGTTCTCTTTACTTTTCAAAGTTTTCAAACAAGTCCCCTGCAAAAGTCAGTGCATTCCCTCAATAAGTAAATATGTGTCATTACTGCAAATCATACATAGATTTTTTGGGCCTGCTTGAAAGCATCAAAGGGAAAGTTATTTCTAGTGCTTCCTCCAGGCTCTGTGTTGGGAAACAAGCCAAATATGAGTGGCATAAAGGCAGGATTATGACTTTTTTATGGCAGCAGAGTGGAAGATGTGACAGACACTCAAGAGTTCCCACAGTAGTGAGATCTGCGACCATCAGAAGCCACAAGTGTTTGAAAAGTGGCCTGGATTTGTGCCTGATCTGAGCACAATCTCAGTGACTAACATCTAAAATGATATGTGAATCTGCACCAACTAAGAAACCTCTAAATGCCACTTGTGTGTGTTTTAATGCAGTGCAGATTTAAGTTGCATGGATCAACACATCACTGGATAATGTTGGAGAAAAACAAAATCTGACATCAGGATCAAGCTTGTGGAAGTGAGTATCTTCTACCTTTAACAGCTGAACTATTAAGATGAATGTTTGCACTTTTGTCGGAAATATAAATGACACCTGCATCTCAAAGAGATCCCCAGGTCAGTACAGTGTACAGCAGGACAGAGTCTTGTGTTGATTTGAAGCAGACGCTCTTAATTATGGAGGGTTCAGTGATTTTTTTTTAGAGTTAGTTACATTTTCTCTCAACTCTTTTTTATCATTTATCAGTGACTTGCACAAAATTCATCAATCACAGGCATGTGAACATGCTGTAACATCATTCTGCATGGTTCATCAGACAAAGTATTTGATAAACTCCAGTACATTCAGAACTCAGCTGCCTGTCCACTTACTCACTCCCACTCCCATGATCAGATCACCCCTGTCCTCCAAAGCCTCCTCTGGGCCGGCTTCTTGTCCTCCAATGCATTCAATTCTTCTTGTACCTCACAAAGGCTCCATAACCTGGCCCCTTCCTATCTCACTGGTCTGCTTCACCCTCAAAACCCCCCTGTGGTCTCCACTCTTCTGATGCAAACCTCCCCTCCCGACATTGTAAGACCACACTGAATCTGGGGCAATGTAGCATGCACATTGCTAGAGGAGTTGCCCCCTGCTGCACAATAGAAATTGTGCATGTTTTGTAATGACTTCACTTTTGAAACTAGAACTGATACACTTTTTAAACAAACCTTCAAATTTCACACACAAATTAAGTAATGTATTTTGGACAAGCCTGAATACTTAAACCCCCTTCCATAAACCCAGTCTGTTCTATAAGCAATGGACGATAGACCACAGAGAAACCCTCTGAGCTACCAGCCAGCTTGTGTATCATCACACCCACAAACATATGACTCCATCTCATATAGAATTAACTTCAGCAATTGTGTCATTAAAACGACAGTGAAAGTAAAAAACACAACATCCAGCAAAGTATTCCCATCCCTCTGTTCTAATTGAAATTGCCACAGTGTCAGCCGCTCGTAGGAAATAGAGACTGACACAGTGCTTGTCAGGGCAATAGCTTCACTAGAAGGAGCAGATGTGCACACCAAATAAAAGTAATGACTGGGACACACTGATGCAATGTTGCCCCTTCAGTGCTGCTTGAAAGAGAGATGAAACACTGAAGGGGACAAGAAGACAAAAAACAGCATGTGGGGAAAGGATACAAGCAATTACAGGAGGAAGAGTCACCCAAAATTGGTAGGTTTGAAAAAGAGGCAGTAAGACACAGATAACTAAGAAGAGGGACAGACACTATTTCAGGTCAAGATCTGTAAATGGTCCCATGTTGGCTTCAGGGGATTTGAAAGGGGCTTTCAGCTGATTTGAGCTGGAAGTCACATAGTAGCAGTTGATTTGAGGTAAAGTCTAACATGTTTTTGACAACCTGGGAGAAATTATGCAACTAAATATATGAAAAGTGACTCAGCACCAGAGCCAACAGCCTGAACAGGATTCTCAGAGGAACAGAGACACTTCAGTGCAGAATCAAGTCTTCCAAGGAGCTGCTTTTAACATAGCAGGGCACTAGTACATGTCTGTGAAGTCAAGGGTAAGGTAATGAATCCAGTTTTAGGGGTCTCAGCCAACATCAGCAGAGTTAAATTAGGGCAGGCCTCTGGAGATGCTGGCTTTAGAGTTTTACAACTAAATGAGGTAGGCAGGTGGAGGATGCAGTGAAAGGATGTCTAAGTAATGGGACTCAGACTAACAGGGAGTTTATAAAGTGGAAGAAATCAATGGAGGTTGCAGTTTGCTGAGAGATTATTTACAAGACCTTTATGCATCAAAGCTGATGGTAGAAACATACAGGAGCAACAAGTCATGAGTGATGGACAACAAAACAAGAAAAGAGCTGGATCCACGAAGTTTGGGACCCTTTTTAAAATAAATTCATGTTTACTCAGAAAATAATGTTACATTGAAGGATCAGTGTACAGTTAATCTGTTTTTTTTGGTGATATAATAGAAAAATGAGAACAGAAAAATACCTGTAGAGTACAGAGTTTCCCACACAGACGATGCCTGGGCAGGCCCTCGGCTGCCTAAGTATAAAGCAAACCATGTCATATCTTTCTTTTTTATCTGTATAAGTTCACCATCTGATTCATACAAAGGTTGTCACTTGTAATATTAAACATAAATTTAGATTCTGATTAACAGAATAGTCTAAAGGTAACAGAACAATCTGAAAACAGATCAAATAGAGCACAATGTGTTCAAGTTTGCTGAGTGTGGTTAAAGTTACCAGAGCTAGCATTACCAGCCTTCAGTCCTCCCTGCAGGTAAATTTCCACATGTCTATTGTTATTAGCTAACCCTGTTTGAGTTAACACAGGCTACATACAACTTTATCTCCATTATCTAGATCATAATACTGTCAAACTGTGTCAGGCTACGAGACGCCATCTGTCATCTGTGCTTGTTTACATCCAGATATTAGAGCACTGCAGCATTAAGGCAGAAACCGTGGCTACAGCTTCGTTTAGTGGTGGGTGGATGAAACACAGCTTTGACTTAACATTTCAGTCCTGTAATAATAAAAACATTGATAACTTGTTTAACTGACTCGTAATTCTGGGACAGATTAACGAGGGTCATGAAGTTCAATCGTTTAGTCAACTACCTGTGCACATCTCTAGCGGCCATTAAACTATCAATTTAAATGTTGATACAACACTAATAAAATTCAAATGATATCAATACTTTTTTCAATACCATGGCAACAAAAATGAAACTCCTGGGCACCAACAATTGGGTGTCTTTTTTGATATAGCATGAGAGGAGTATGAGAAAGAAGAAGAAAGCAAATATGACCTTATCAGACAGTCAAGTCAGATAACAAGATTCATGCATAATGTTAATCTCCGACAACAAATCTAAGTTAACAGAGCTTTTCTGTCCAACTTTAAATTGTTCGAGTGTGGCTAATCGTTTAAATTTTTTTTTAAAGTAATGTCAAATTTTCGCCTCTCAGCTTCTACAGTTAAAGTAGCTACAAGTGTGACAATTTTAAATCAATAACAACGTCAATGTGGCCTGTGGTGACGGACAGACAGAAATATCACTTCAATCTGCAGATGTTCGTACCTCACTCTTGCCACATCTATCTTTCTCCACAGGCAGAAGCAAGAAAGCTCTTACAACCAACTGTGCACCCCTACTTCAGAGCCACAATGGCAGACAAACATAGTTAAACAGCTGGTCAGTATAATGGAGCATTTAGCAGCTAAAGAGTCAGTCATTTTTCCCCTGAGGAGTTGATAGAAACCACGACAGATCGAAAGAGATTGATAGGGGCTACAGTCACCAGAGGCTCAGAAGCATGGCTCCAAATGACCAACAATGCTGCCAAATAAATGCTTGATGTGTCAATGAACAACTGTTGGTACTTCTGAAAAGTACAACACCTCATTGTTTTAGTGATTATATGATAATTCTGTGTTTACAACCCGCTTCTACTGCCTTCAAGTGGCTTAAAGATATCAAAAGTTAAAGGCTCAGTTAATTTCAGGGAACTAAAACTATGCGTTTAGGAAGGAAAGACAAAAGTCATTAAGAAGAGACTACAAGAAAGGTGTGTCAAAGCTGCAAACAATGTTAAATCCACCAATGAAATTAATCCAAAATACAACATCACATCAATTTTACCATTTATACAGAAATTGTGAAAATAAATCTCACTGCTTTAAGAAGCTCTTTGGTCAGGAAGCCATACACGTCAGTTGTTTTTAGATGTCTTACAAAGTTTTATTGCAATAATTGTATAACAAGTCTTTAAGTTGTTATCTATTGTTTTAAATATTCTAAATGTTAAGATGTAGTGTTATCATCCATTCATGTGACAGTCGAGTAACAGGAGTAAATAGGTTGTGTAGTCTCAGCATTCAGGAGGTGTGTAAGAAGTTTGTTTCCTCAGATGCTGTCGTGGATTTACAACTCAGGTTTTTAATCAGAAAATGTGCTGAGGGATGCAGAAGAAATGCTGTAGAGCTCAGGGGGGTATGCAAGCTGCATTTCATCAGGGATTCTAACATTATTTTTCCTTATAATTATGTAGACGACCTCAGACTTTGAGTAGAGGTATTGTAGGATTTAAGCATAACAGGTGTTAAAGAGCAGCATGAAGCGGGCACCTGGAGAGGCAGAGGTGGCACATAAACATCACACAAAGATCAATACCTCATTCCATGGACCCCTTAACGTATAATTTCAACCTGCAGCCCCCTGCTAATGTTTCAATCCCTGTTTTAAATCCAAATTAGCACTTCCAGAAAATGATTACTGGGAATTGATGAAGTGTTTCAAGCCTATTTCAGCCTAATTACAGAGCTTCTAATGTGCAATTAGCAGTATGGCCTAGTGAAAAACAAAGACCTTCTAGATGTTAAATACTGCCATTAACATTTGCCAGTAAATGTTAAATGCTGTCATTAACATTTGCCTATAAGATTGAATGGAGTTAACTCAATGTTTTCTTGGCAGCTCTCATGGGGCTGAGATAAAATGACATTTACAGCAGGAGCAGATTGCACTGTACAAGGAGGGCAACAAGACTCTGAGGGGCAGGGATATCACCAAGGAGGGGGAAAGAAGTGGAACAGATCTTGCATGAACGGGAGAGTTTTATGAACTTCACATGTATCTGTGTCTCTGCATGATGAAATATGCATAGACAGCAAGTGCAGCAAGTGTGCAACCCAATTAAAGTATCAACTCCTGTGGCAAATTCCTCAAACTCTTATTTTCAGTTCCATGAAAGCAACACAGGCACACATTGGTTGTTCACCAACACAGATTAACAGAGACAAGACCAATTTTGAAGGTTTATGACACCTAGCAGGGTGTCTCTGGGTAGAATAACAAGCTTGGGTGTTCAGACTGGTGGGTTTTATAAAAACAGCAGCACAGTAATTATTTTTAAAGACACCCAAAGAGATGAGGGTGCTGGGGGTGACTTTGCCTCCATGTTAAACCCACTACTGCAGACTCCATGCTGCTACAGAGGGCAATATGCACCAAGAGGCTACAGTATAGTGACCATAAAGAGCACTGGTGTGCCCCGAGGTTGCCCTCATGTTGCATTTAAAGTAGATGAAACATTATAATTGCCCTGTAAACTTCAAGATTGTGTAAGAAAATGTGATAAAGTGATATTTCAGTCTGGCAACTCACGTTTAAATTGTTTATTGTAGCAGCAAATACATATTCATGTTTGGTGCCCAGGCTCCAGCCTCATCACTCCCTGCAGATAAGTTTACATGCAGACATTGAGGAGTGATCAGCAAAAAATATTCAACACCCCCAGAGCCTGCAGGTGGATGCTGGGGTGGCGGTGAAAATTCAGCAATAGGCATGCAGGCAGCAGAGGCGCTGACAGGCAGAGGGAGAGATGGGAGATTTTTCCCAGTTTAAATAGACCGCCAAATTGAGAGACAGAGGGCGGGATTGGATGATGGCTATGAGACTGGGACATGTGACGTGTATAGCAGTGCAGCTCGAGTTGTCTGTCTAAACTAGCTCGCAGGCGTCGCTCCATGTATGGTGCCTTTGTCCTGGAGAAAATAGGATCAAAAGCATTAATTGATGCCTCTATTATTGATGCAGGCAGCTCTAAGGCTTCTTGACTATAGAGGTGTGTCCTGTTCAAGCTGAGTCACTTTATAATTTAAATCACTTAAATAACATTTGCTACACTTTAACCATAAAATAGCATTTAAAAAATCTCAGTGCTGGTGCCCTACCAATGCAGATATTGTCATTTTAATATTTTAACCCCAACCTTTCATACAGACTGTCTATCAGTCTGCTGCTGATAAAGGGTGCTTATTGCTGATCTATTAACACTGTGCTCTTCAGAGTCTTGAAAACCTGGTTGTCACTGTGCAGGGTGTTTTTTTTTACATGACTGACCTCATTATTTTGTATTTTAAGGAATGGCACAGTTAAGGCACCCAAGAATAGGAAAGATGACTGTTCAAAGCACCAACCAGTGCATGGTACCACATTTCAACATATAGAATATGCCCGTTTCTGTCTTGATTTTATTTCTTTCAAGTGACATAGTAAATGTGGTGTGGAAGCCATTGATTGTGATTACTGTTTTAAGAATTTGATGAATAAACTCAAACCATGAACTCTATGCTCAAGCTTCCTCGACAAGAAATGTGAAATGTTTATGAGTCATTTACTTTGGCATGGTGGCTCAGGATGCTGACTAAACACACTTTGGATTAACATCAGCAGTCCTACTTTTTACCCACAAGCTACTTTTGATTGATTTTGATAACAAAAATTGGCTGTTATTCAGTTCTGGAGAGTCTCACTTCTTCTAAATCAGAGTAGTTTAACCAGCATTCTCTCTTCCTTTTTCATGAAAAAGTTATCCCTGGCTGAGACTATCAGCTCTGAGCTGAGCTGTGGCCTCCTTGGCCCCTAAACCAGAGCCGTCTGTTGGAGGATCATTGCCAAAGCTGTCAAAGCCAATATCTCTGGCCTCTCCCCAAACCGATGACACACTAATTGTCCATTTTGCACATTGTGGGAGTAATGAGATTAACTACCAGTGGTGCCCATCCATAGCAGGGCAAGACACTGGAAGTGAAGCATTAAACTGCCATGTGTGTACAGTCCTGTAAGTGCAAGCTACTGCCAGGGGCTAACTGACAGGAGCAAAGACCAAGAAGGCATGAGGGAGTTCTCTAACCCCAGCACACCAGCTGCCCTCTCTGATAGATTTGGTGGGTTTTTGTAACTACTTAGTGACTGACAGGACTCGGTGAACGGCTAGTTTCTTCAATGTTTCTGTCTCCTGCCTCTGTTCACCCATGTGAGAGAGTCTGTGATGGTTGGTGAGCACCATGAGAGCAAAAGTCACTGATGCAGATGCCTAGAAATTCACAAGCCGAGGAAAAATCAGTCAGGGGTCTAAAGGATGCTATATCTCCAGTTCCTCCAGACAGCATGCTTTTGTAGTTTCTGGAGACCTGTCTTCCAAGCTGCCCCTCCTGGACCTTTACTTTTCACAGAAACACAACATGTCTTACACCATTTGATTTATGTACTGCACTTCACTCTGTGGGAAACTTGAAAGTTGTGAAGTAGCAAACTGATAAGGTATTATCATCAGTGTACTTTCATTATCAACGTTTCAAGGTCAAGTTTATATATAGTTTATTCTTTGCATGGTACAGTTTATTCTTTAACTGTGGATGCAGGGGCCACCTGTGTTCGTAGACAATGGTTTCAGAAGTACAAATAAGTGTACTTAAATGGAGCCCATGCAGTGATTTCCACTATAGTCAGGTCTGTTTTTAGTGCAATGCTGACCGAGGGCGCTGAGATCACAGCCATCCAGTAATTTTTTCAAGCCTTTATGCAAACTTTCTGAATCTTTCTCATGGTTTTAAGTACTGTAGATGATGAAACCCCCAAATTAACATCATTTTGGGATTGTTGAACTATTTGCTCGAACAGTCTCTCACAGACTGGTGAACCATGTCCCATTATCCCTTCTGAGAGACTCAGCCTCTCTGGAAAGCCCTTTCATTCACAGTTATGTTGCTAAGCTGTTATGAATAAATCTTATTATTTGGGATATGTTCCTCCTCCCAACTTTTTCAAAACATGTCACTGGCATGGCATCTAAAATTAGCATATACTTTTCACAAAACAATATTTTTTTTCTGTTTTTGACACATTGTATTCGCACTAGTTTCAATTTTATATACGGTTATATGATTTGCAAACCATCAAAACTGTTTGATCAACATTTTCACAACATGTCCCATCTCTTTAAGATAAGATAAGATGAACTTTATTGTCCCCGGGGGGAAATTTGTCGTGGAAATAAGTGCAGTGCTGCTCATTTTTATATCTGCATGCTCTGAACCATCTGCCAGAGGGCAGTAATTCATATCTGAATAAAGAACATGTGAAGACTCCTTCAAGATTTTTTGTGCCTGATTAAGAATAGTCTTTTCAAAGATGGTTTGAAGGGACAGTTAATTTTTATTACCAATCACTTTCATGGCACATTTAAAAAGTTTTTATATCTTAGATTTACATTTGCATTTACATTCTTTGGGTGTTAGGGTTGTAATCAGATGAGGCATAAATGCACATTCAAGATTTGATGTATTGATTTTGATATTCTTGCTTTTTTCCTTTCGTTGTAACGTGTTTGGAAACTCAATTTAAAAAATATTTAATATTGCCAATATTTTAATGTGTTGAAACATTAATAAGACCCATGGCTCTCAGCTGCAGCTGGAACAGGTCCAGCTGTATGATTGCCTTTTTGTCTCAGCAGTGAGTACAAACCCAAACAAATTAGGACAACAATTTCCCTTTCATATTAACTTCCTGCAATGTTTTGAAAGGTGGTTACAGGGAGAGAAAACTCCAGCCTAACTTTTCAGAAAAAACACCCTGCTTGCTTATCTTCAATTTGTCTCCAAGTTGGTCAAATTATTCTAACAGTGGGGGGAAAAGAGAAAGAAATCCCAAACTCCCTGATGTTTCTCTGCTCTGGTACCACAGTGATGCACTGAGCTCTTTAAATGGAAAATCTGCAAACTGTTTTCTACCAAAGACTTCACAAAGAGGCATGATAGCCAGGCACAAAGCCGCACATCAGCATCCAGCAGAGAGCACCCTCTTGAATTTTTATTATGGTGGGTGAAACCCAACTTTGATTTACACCCCTGTTGAGAGGAGGTGGCCCTGTGGAGACTTTTTGATGTACTAGTCTAATACAATTCCAATACATCCCAATATACAATGCAGATGGTTGGCTGTAATGCCTGTCATTTCTATCCTTCTTTCCATCTATCTCTCTGTTTTTTTGTCTTTATCTCTGTCTCTCTCTATCCCCAGCCACTGCAGAGATATCTCTCAGCCTATGTGAATCCAGCTGAGGTTTGTCTTTGATGTTTTGTGCTCTGTGTCCTGTGGAGAGCCAAAGACTCTCTCCTGCACTAAGGGGGAATGCAGCACTGCAGCCCACAGAGCAGAACAGAAAACACCTCAGTAAAAGATGGAGATGCAGCTGAGGGACATTGCTTTTCTCAATCTGTTCCCAACATTTCACTGGCCCAAAGGCGCCTCCAGAGAGTCAATGCCAAAAACTGACTGAGTGCACAAAATAAAGCTGCACAAGGCAAAACTTTCATGGGTAGCCAGCATCCCACAAACCATGCACTGTTTACGCTTTGCAACCCAGCTGTGGGAAATTAAAAGGTCACATCTGCAACGGAGGAGTGTGAGGAATGAAACCAACAAGCATGAGCTGGCAGGAACTTCTTTTCATCAAAATAACTCCAGGAACAAATCTTAAAACTTCCATTTCCAGTTATTTCTTAAGACAATACCCATGATCTAAAATAAAACAGAGCAAAGGACAAAGTAATGAATGATTCCTCACCTTCTCTCCTGTTGACCTTAGCAAAAACAGGCCCATGGCTGCTGGTCAGCTGGGAGGAGCTTCTGAATGACGACGGCGGCAAATTGGTCACCAGTGGACTGTCACACACCTCTGTAAAAGCAGGGGAAATGAATTAATGTTAAGGCATCATGTGTCATGTCACTGAACCCTTGATTCACAATTTTACACTGTGTTAAGCTCACTCTACAATTTCAGAGAAAAAGAGACAGAGAAAGTTTGGAAGTTTCCTCTAATTGAAAGGTTAAACTTGAAGCTCTCTTGAGTACCGGGACAGATAATTGAAGGTTGGGGCGGATAATGGGTCACACATAGGAACAGGAGTAAGACTAGTTGGTGTCAGAGGGAGAGGAGAGTCAATAGAGACCTTTTCATGCCTCATACACTTTCATGTTTTAAAATGTCAAGGATACGAATTGGAGCTCTAAATGTGGTCAGATTGACTCTGAATTAGGGACCCTTGAACAGCTAACTGCATAACAATTTCAATTTATTTTTTAAAACAATGCTTATTTCTCCAGTTCTTGTTAAGTTTGATTTACTTGTTATTCATGTTATTCAAACCAACATATAAATGGTATATTCTGAAGTAAATACATACACATATTTTTCTGTGGGACTGCAATGAAATAGAAAAACAGCATAGATCTGTATGATGGGTTAAGGGGGTTACACAGCCAGTGTGTCTACTTATAACACAATCAATACTTACATTAATTATGTTAACTTTGTTAAAGTTAAACCATTTTTTTGTTTTAATGCATTTCTGTGCATCAATAGTATCATCAGTAAATAGGACATTTGAAATTAGCATTAAAGTCCTTTCAAAATCTCAAACAAGACTTGAGATTTAAGACTTTACCAACTTTTGTTTCAGTGTTCAATTGTGCAACACAATTTGAGATCATGTTTATAAGTATGAAAATGAAGTGTCCTATTCAAACAATCTAAAGTAGGGGCGATGGTTCGACTCCAGGTCACAACCATATGCATATGTCATCCACCATTCTGTTCTCCTTATATTTCCTGTCTCTCTTCATCTGTCATATTTAATAAAGGCAAACAAAAATGCCCTAAATAAACTAAAGTGCATGGTCTGAAGTAAATGGTTCAAGGCCATCTAAGGTTTGTTTGACCACCTTTTGCTTATTAAATGGTGCACAATCAGGGCACTAAGTAAGGCAAAAGGTGCAAAGAGGTTGGATTAGGTCTCTTGATTACATATTTCAGGGTCAAATCAAACCATTCAGAGCATCATCTTTCATTTCCTTCAAAAGCCAGATGTGCCTGCAGGCGGAGGCATTGATATTTAAATGGTGAATTTCAGGCATTTTTTTTAAATGTATTTATGTGTATCCTGCCATCTTTCTAAGGTATCCTTAGGCAAGAAAATGTTGCACCATAGACTTAAGACCAGATTTTTGTTGGTCTAGACCCTATGGCAAAGTCTCTCAAGGTATTATGCAATAAAACTGTTGGACCACACCACATTTCAAGACCAACCTGCACTTAGGTGAAAAGGTGGACAAAAGTCCATGTGATATCAACATGACTGCTGGAAAGGAAAATGACAAGTGCATTGGTGTAAAACATGTTTCCCAGGCATAAGATAGGGAGCCGATTCTCATTTGTAAAGTTGATTTGTTTTTCCTTTCTTTGTAACGTTTAATTTTCTTCCACCAAAACACAACGAGAAAAAAGAAAAGCACTTAAAATACTTTTTGTCTTTGCTGAGAGTAATCTCAGTTGCTTACATGAAAAAATACCCAGTAGGAAGATAAATTGAACATAATTGCTGTTGCTCCGTAGCTGACAAAAGAAGTTATGAAACGGGAGCTGTGACTTAAATTTTCATTCATCCACAGGGAAGCTGTTCCAAAGAATACCTGATTATAAACTCATATCAAACGTTCACTGTGTCCATGATTACTTTTTAGTGTAATCTAAGGCCTTTTTTAATGGATGCTGAGAATAAGGCCAGTTCAAATTACTCACAATTAATCCAGAGATGTCCTGTAATGTCTATTTAGTCTGACAACAAAAATTCAGCTGAGAATACTTTGTCAACATTATTGAACTTCACTTCTCAAGCACAGAGGGATCTTAATTATCTAAGACTACAAACCACAGGCTGCTGACAGTTTTGAAAAGCTTGTCTTATCCTCCAAAGGCTATGTTGGCTCTCTCCTCTTTGCAGGAACAGGTTGCCTGTGCATTTCCAATCATGCTCAGGTCATATACCCCATTTTCTGACAAAAAGGGGATCTCTGGGAATCTTACGGCTTTTCAGGGAACAGATTTTTTAAAATCACCTTTCAACTATCATGTCTCAATACTACCATAGACTGTGAATAAAAATGGACAGCGTTGCTCCGCCTCTTCCCGTTGTACGGTTCTGAAGCCAAAAAATCCCGCTCCTGGGCGCCGCCATTGTGCAGCCAGAGCCTGTGAAGCCACTGTAATAAGCTCTACCCTACAGCGTGACGTCACAAGACGCTGTGTGTCCTTTGAAGTTTCACTCCACGACGGCTGTGAATCAAAGGAAACCCGGATAAAACCCCGTTTTTTAAACTCTAATAACTAACGAAAAAGAAACTTTTCAGGAAAAAGAGGCCTTGAACACAAAACACTCAGATACTAACTACATATCACCACAGCATACGGATGTGAGAAACATTCGTACGACGTGTATTTATTTTTTAAAGTTTGACTGCGGATTTTTTGACCTATACTGCAGCCGGCCACCAGGGGGCAGTCACACTGCTGAAAGCCTCACCACCAGACACCGGAACCTCTCCCTTGAATACTACCAATAAAAACTCCCTTCCTCTCTCTCCTAATGTATTCGTGAATTCACAAGTATTCGACCTGTAGCACTGACTGATTTCTTATTCAAAGATTTACAAGATGTAAATGTTTTAGTATGTATTCACATGCAGGAAATACGTACTTTAAATGCAGTACTTTTTCAGTAAAGTGCTGCACAGACAGGAGAAAGCAAAAAATCTATATACTGATTTTAAAAAATACATAACTGATTGCAACATTAAAAAATGAAAAATAAAAACCAATGTTCTATAATTAACTTATATACTCTGATGTCTGTATCTATTTCCAGGATTAAAAGAACTATGATAAAATATGAATCTATAAGTGCGATTACTGAGATAGAAGTGCATTAAATGGGCTCTTTGCCACTACAATACCCCTCCTGTTTGGATAAACTTTGGCAACTAGTTTTCCCTGTTTCTGCTGCAAAACCAAGAAAGGCATAAAAAAAAATCGAATTCTTCCTTTGATTAGCTTAGCTTAATTACCCGATAACTTCCAAATTGAATTGGCTATATATCAATGTCCAGTAATGCTAGCTTAAAATCACTGTTTATATCCGTTAGCTTAGTCCTCATCCCTAGCTTGTTGAGCTTTTCACATGGAGCTCACAATAACTATTCAAGATTAATAGGAGGCAGAGGAAAGTGGACATCTAATTGTAGTTTTGGCAGGACTTTCAGTTCGCAGCACTTCTGCTGCTAGCAGGGTTTTTTCAACCGAGTAAGCAGATGTTACTATGGGTTGGTTGAAGGTGACATATCATGCAAAATCGACTTTTTAATGGTTCTCTACCTGAGTATGTGTCCCTGGCATGTCTAAAAAAAAAACGAAAATGAAAAAAAAATCCATTCTGCCCCTGTTCTGATTTCTACACCTTTCTGTAAATGTGTGTGAAACGAGCCGTTTCAGTTTTCTGTGTTTTTCTTACATCATAACGCCATCCGGTCTGTAACGGAAGTCAGAGCTCGGAGCTTGTTCAGCCCATAGACTGTATAAAATACAACTCAACTCCTCCTCCGTTTTTCATGACCTGCACACATGTGTGCTAACAAGGAGCTTAGGAGGGAGGCATGCTAGTTGTAGGCTGTCTTAATAAACACAAAGGTCGGTTTTACTCCCCACGTCTGCAGATTTGAAGATCTAGTGGATGATTTTTATTTTTCATGGAAAAGTGCTAGCGCTAGTTAGCATAGCCACATAGCTACATGTTCGTCGCTGTGTACCAAGACACATGTTGACATACTGACAAATAAAACGACAAGAAACAGTAAATCTGTGACCAATCTTCAGAAAGGTCCTGCTGCAGGCGCCTCTCCGTCAGGAACATAGGAACATTAGATCAACGTGTTGGACAGCCGAGGGCACATCCACTTCCGGAGGGGGCGTGGTCAGAGAGCTCATTCTCATTTAAAGGCACAGACACAGAAAACAGTCTGTTCTGAGCAGGGCTGAAAAAGAGGGGTTTACAGACATACCAAAATCTGATTTCAAAGTGTTTTTTTGAGCAATAAACGTTGAAGACATGTTTTGGGGACCTCTTAGACCAATTTTGATGAAAAAGAGCGTAATATGTCACCTTTAAAAGCACTTCTGCTAACTTATTCCAGCTAAACAACAAACAGTCTTGTTTGTGTGTTGGTGCTCCCGAGTCCTGAACTGGACCTCTGTTTAGCCTACATTTGTCTCTTCCTTTTTCCTATCCCTCTGTCTTTGACAAAATGCAATATCTTGAGTGAAGACAGGTGTACCATAGCCAAACCTTCCTGCTGCATCTTGTTCTATAGTTAAGACTATAGGAAAAGGTTGTGTCCTAAATCAGCTCTCAACTCACTAAAGGAGGGTCAATGCTGAGGTCTAAATATTGAACTCATTGGCTAACTATTTAAGATACTGTTGGTGTCATTTTTTCTGTACCTAATACTCATACCTTTCTTTAATTCCAGCATTCCTGATGGTACTAATGGCTGAGTAGTTGTGCAACCAGCTTGGCTTGCATTGCTAGGTATTCTAGAATGCTGTGTAAAGGGAAGGATGTAGTTCCCATTGTATCCTGTACAGTGGGCCCACATTGTGGCTCTGTTACGCGTCTGTATGTCTCTATTACTGCCTCCAATGCCAGCTCACCCCACCATTATGGCCCCATGAGACATACAGTGATGGCGAGGGTGTATTTGCATCTTAAAAAGGCAATGTACAGTGACTAGTTTAATCCATCACCCACGTCCACGGTTGATAAGCTAAATTACAACAATTGCTGTTCAAAGAAGAAGTTAAGTGAAAAAAAGCTATTTTTGAGTAAGGTTGATTTCTTGTGAAATGCAATTCAGATCTGTCAATGCATGAAATAAAAGTTTGGATTGTCATTCTGGAGTCGAAGCTCTGATTCGAGTTGCAATTGGTAAGAAGGTTGATTGATCACAATGCCATTCACAATGCTGCCATTTCTTCACCACCATCCAAGCAGGCCTTAAGCTGACCAAGGAAAGCAGTGGATTTTAGTAGAGCACTGACTGCAAAACACAGTGAATTAGTGTGGAAAGGCGAAATTGGCGCTGTAAAACCTCAGCGGATAATCTGTCGTGAAAGCATGGCCTTGGCCAGGGAAAGCTGGATAGAGGAAGCAGAGGTGTTTGAACAGGCGAGGCTGATTCTCCTTGGAGGAGTTATGACATTTAAAAGGTGACAGGAAAAAAAAAGGTATAGCACAAATACAGACAGCTTAGAGCAAATGAAGGTAAAAGGCTGCTGAACTGCCAGTCACTGACCGGGGCTTTGTCAGACACTGATACATGGCACTACAAGGCATTTTAAAAAAAACAGAGCTGCAAAGAATGCAAGCGGTCTTTGTACTGTTTTCTTGACAGTAAGCCAGACTTACAGCACAAGGGAATGCACTTTTCTTTGAATACACCACACTATAGACCTAGAGTTTTACTCTCTCTTGCACACAATACTTAAAATGACCTTTTAAGGTCATTTATATCATTTGAAATGTTCACCCTGTTTACCACTCTGCTCAAAAATACAAAAATTCACTGTCCAACCTGAGAAAGCGTGTTGAGCTACGTAACATTTGTTTCATTCCAGATGAACATTTCAAACTAAGTTATCTGTGATTGGAGTAATTTAGTTTCTGTTTTTATTCCATGGTATAGTTCTTAGAGATTTCAAGTAATGGCTTCTAGATACACATGATGTAACCTAATGTACTCTTATGTATTCCTGACTGCATTTATGTATTGTGAAAATACAAAGTTTTGAGATATTTTTAAGAAGTACTTTGAATACTTAAGTATTTTTAAAAGCAAGTACTTCAGTACTTTAATTCAAGTAATAATCTGACAGAGCAACTTTCACTTTCACAGTAATATTTGACCAGGAGGATCTATACTTTGACTTCAGTAATGAAGACAGTATACTTTTTTCCACCACTGGTTATCAACTATGTTTCTTTAATTCAAAATCTGTCCAGAACACTCCTGATTTTCACCATCTCTCCTCTTTATGGTTGCTTATCAATCGGGAAGATGAGAAATGACCATAATTTGTCAGACTCTCAAGTTTCATACGACTGACGACCTAGAACACAATATTTACACATGATGACAATATTAGAGCCTCCCATCCTGAGCATGACATCAACATTAGATGGCTGCTGTGGGAATATGTTGCATTGTTTCAGCTCAATGCTCAACAATTCTGATATGTAGTGGTGTGATGCATTATCACCTCCTTTATAAAAGCTGCCTGAGCCACGGGATCCCCCAAAAGCAAAAAAAAAAAAAAAAAAAAGTGAGAGGAGCGATTATAAATGGACCTATTTAATTATCATAAGACTGAGAAGAATTACTACCCGTGGCATAATAAGCTTCAGCTTATCTGGGTTTTCTGCTTTCCTTTTTCCAACTTAAATGGCCACCCACTTACCGGAATCGTATTACCTTTGCTCCTTGGATTAACGAGTACCAGCCACTGTTCCTAAACTACTTCTGTATTCAGCATCAAGTGATACAAGTCAAATGTCAACTATGAAGTACGGCTTGTTGAGGGTTTGCCCTTGAGGCTCAGTGACACAGAAGAAAGTGACAGAAAGAAAGACAGAAAATGTATCCATCTGCACTGCATCTTTGAGGTTACCTTTTTCATGACATAGCTGGGTACCCAGAGGAATGACAAGAGACACAGAGATGCTGAATACTGATGAGCACCATCCATCACTCCAACAAACACAAAAGGTAAAAGAGTTTAGAGCAGTACGAGTGTCCCAGACAGTCAAAGTGGACCTGTTTAACTGTGATCGTCTCGCTCTCTTGTTCTCTCTCAGCCAAGTCTGTCCGTTTGTTTGTGCCTTTACAAAACTTCTCACACTCTATCAAAGGCATGCAAGTACATGTAGATGTTGTATATGTTTATCCGCTTTAAAACAGTTTCTCTTTGAAAGTCGACACTGTGCTACAAAGAATAAGACACACAAAAACAGAAACCTCATCCGGAATATAGCAATTTGTTAACTCAGCAAACATTGCTTGAACATCTTGGAATCAAACTTTTTTTTGGTCTTCTTGATAATGGGTCTGTTGATAAAAGTTTATTTTTTTTAGACAATTATTGTTTTTTCTGTACCCTCAAGGTTTTCGGGACAGTGACAGAAACTTGACAGAGAGAAGTACAGTACACAGTCAACACATTAACACTGGAAAGTCAGTCTGTCTGCAGCTCTCAACAGAATAAGATCCTGTGTTCTGTGTACTCTGGCAGTGAGTAGAAGATCTCTGCCTTGTCATGTGTAAAACTGAATATTTCATGGTTTTAAGCAGAAACAGGCTGTCTCTTGACAGTTTGTAGACTGCTATACCTGAGGTCTTGTCATTGCTGTGTCAGTGTGTTAAAGCAGAACATTTCATGAATAAAAGTTTACTGAGTAGGATGATAGAAAAAAAGTACCACACTTGAGAAAAAAATTTGCTTCTTTAGGTGCTTGGCTCAGGAATGGCATCGTCAGTCAGCCCCTTGTTCCAGACGTAAATATATTATAAACAATAAGATGAATATTCATGATTCCCTGAGGATGAAGCCTAAAGACCTGTAGTCTTTTACAATTTGAATGAATCTACCTGAGGATGAAGCTGGGTACAAATTCAGGGGATCAAAGATTGCCTTTTACCTTTTGGTTTTTTAAATTCTTGTTCCGGGGACCATGAATATGTTGAATAAGTATGTTGTACAGATATAGAAAAATAAACAGTTATTGGTTCTAGTGAATTTTCAAACATAATCAAACTGTAGGAATTATCATCTGGAGACCATGACTTTGTTTCACTGCTATGCATTTAAAAATGTTTAAGTCTGGAACCAACTGAGGGACAAATCAACCATTGGACCTATATTATCATCTAAATTACAACCAGACTGGACTTCAAGCATGGCTGCAGATACAGGTCTTATTCCTACCCTCAAATTGTCTCTCTTTTTTCCAAGTGGTTCTACTGCAAGTCTGTGATTAGCATATTAACATTTCTAAGATTTTTTTTTTAAAAACTTCATATATCTAAAAGGTGTCTTTTCTTGAGATCATTTTAAAGGTGACATATTATGCTCTTTTCATCAAAATATATTGGTATTAGAGGTCCTCAAAACATGTCTTTAAAGTTTATGCTCAAAAAAACGCTTTGAAATCAGATTTTGGCA
This sequence comes from Notolabrus celidotus, assembly GCF_009762535.1. NCBI lineage: Eukaryota > Metazoa > Chordata > Actinopteri > Labriformes > Labridae > Notolabrus > Notolabrus celidotus. The sequence goes on along the minus strand of NC_048273.1, from coordinate 29,834,953 downwards.
TGCCTGAAAAACCCTCTTCTTCAGCCCTGTTCAGAACAGTCAGTTTTTCTCTGACCACGCCCCCTCAGGAAGTAGATGTGGCCTCAGCTCTCCAGCACGTTGATCTATTGTTTACATGTTGGCTGAATAGACACACTGCTTACAGACCGCGCCACTTCAACCCTCTGAATCTGATCCAGAATCTGATCCTGACAGAGAGGCGCCTGTAGCAGGACCTTTCTGAAGATTGGTCAAAGATTTTGTGTTTCTTGTTGTTTTATTTATCAGTATGTAGACGTGTGTCTTGGTACACAGCGACGAACATGTAGCTATGTGGCTATGCTAACTAGCGCTAGCACTTTTCCATGAAAAATAAAAATCATCCACTAGATCTTCAAATCTGCAGACGTGGGGAGTAAAACCAACCTTTGTGTTTATTAAGACAGCCTACAACTAGCATGCCTCCCTCCTAAGCTCCTTGTTAGCACACATGTGTGCAGGTAATGAAAAACAGAGGAGGAGTTGAGTTGTATTTTATACAGTCTTTGGGCTGAACAAGCTCCGAGCTCTGACTCCGTGACAGACCGGATATTGTTGTGACGTAACAAAAACACGGAAGTCTGAAACGGCTCGTTTCACACACATTTACAGAAAGGTGTAGAAATCAAAACAGGGGCAGAATGGATTTTTTTCATTTTCGGGGGGTTTGTAGACATACAAGGGAAACATATTTCAGGTAGAGAACCATTAAAAAGTTGATTTTGCATGATATGTCACCTTTAAAATAATTTCAACATTTTTTGTCCTTTTTCCATTTCTTGTATTTGTGTTTGTCAAAGATTAAAAGACTATCATCCCTTGGTGCGCTCACATTATGGACGATACCAAACATGGACGTAGTCTCAGTGACGTCACGCAGTTGTTTCTGAATGTGAGTTTTGAAGCCTTTCAATGGCGGTCACCATATTAGAAATACATTAGTCAGCCTTGCCCCTAAATATGCAAAACTTGAAACTTTTTTATCTTCAAAACTAACAAATTATTTAAAAATGATATCCCATTCCCCGGATAGTTTGTGCCAATAGAGAAATAAGCTATTCAGACCAAAATAATTTTTGTATCAGGCTGTAAACATGTTTATTTTTCCTGTAAAGATGCTCTTTTTGGAATGGGTGTGTATCAAGTGACAACACCCTATCTTGTGAAATGAACGCAGTGCTATTAACTGCAGTTCCTTGAGACACCACTTGCAAAAGTACGGGGAACCACCTATTCTATGAAGCTCATCTTTACAGCAAAAATAAACATGTTTACAGCCTGGTACAAAAAAATACAAGTTTCACATGAGAAAAACGTCTGACTTGACTGAAAGGCAGGCACAGTGTAGCCCTTAGCAAGGAGGCTAAGAGGCAGCCTCAACTTAATCTCTTTGCCTTTTGTTAGGTTGTCTGAAAGTTAGGTTGAGTCAGCATTTATAATCTAGCAGCTGCAAACAAGAGACGTCAAAACTCTGCTTCATAAACCAATGGATGACATCATGAGGCTACATCCATGTACTATACAGTACAAGAAGTTTTGACAAGATGAAGAGAAAAGGGAAAAAAACATAGCGCTATTAAAGCATTATGTGGAATGGAGTGAGAGTACAAGCTTTTTTTCCTTGCAGTTTTTTTTGGTCCTCGTCTATTTTGTACACTAAGTCTGCTTTGTGTATTTCTCCAAAGTTTTCTTCTAATTTTGTTGAGTCATCCATAATAATCACTATATTGTCCCTGTGTAATAGTCTGGCTGTTAGAGCACTTATAAAGTCTTGTGTAAATCTCACGCCTGTTTTGGCTGCAGACTGGTGCCTGACAGTCTGACAGCTTAACTGAGCCGCTCTGCTGCCGGGCTGACTGCTAACAATGAGAGAATATTTGTTCCTCATTTCCAGTCCTTCATCTGTCTGTTAGTGGCACAGCAGGCAGGCCGGTAATTCTGCTGACACACTCCATCTCAGACCTCCCTGGTTCAAAAATGACATCACATTTATGGTACAATTGTAGATAAAGTGTTCTCTGGAACATAATCTGCTTTCTCTGTGAAATGGTATGAAAACAAAGCTGCAATTTCTTCAGCTCTAAATACTTTAATATGTGGCTCCATGGGAGGCAGAAGTAATCAGCAGAATTAAATGATCAAAAGGAAAATGGCACAGCAACAAAGCAGCAATTAAAACATTTATCTGGAGTTGGCAAGGTTTTACCCTCATCGCATTAGCACACATGCTGAGTGCTGAGACAAGCAGCAAAAATAAATGCAAACACAATAGTAATGAGAAGGATGAGTCAAAATTATTTACAATAAAACATATCAGTCTTGTGCAGATTGTGGAGAATTGCCGCAAGTTACATCACATCTACTAATAGACCTGGGGGTAGATGTGATGAGCATTTTATAATGGATCATATTTGCATTTCAAAACAGGGACAAGAAATTGAATGGCATAGTTTTCTTTTGCAGAATTTCTCATTGAGAGGGCATTAAGTCCTTTCTTTTAAAAAAAAAAAGCACTCTAGAAATTATCATGCTCTTTTTTCTTCTTTTTGCCTCCAGCACTTTGGGTTTTCTTTCCCTGTGAGTGAAGAGGAATTTCTTTAATAAACATGCAAAGTGTAGCCTTCTTTTCTGAGTGAATTTAAAAAGTTTTCCACAACTTAAACCTTGAACCAAATAAACTTTGTAGGACAATCTGAGTAAATTCAAGCCGGTCCTTCTAAGTGGAACAATGGTTTGTTGAAAACACAATGTAGGAGTGTTCTCTCATCTAAGGATAGTTTTGGCTGAGTGACATGACCACTTTGTGCCATACATACCCCATGCCAGTTCTAATAGTCTCAAAAATGACTGCCAAGCTGTGCCAGGTACTTTATTCTGATTGGTGAGAACCCCATAAGAGGGGCGCCGGTTAGGCCTCACAGTTAAATTGTGTGCCCCAAAGGTTGAAGTCCTCTGAAGGCCACCAGGGATCAATGTAAACCAGCAACCCTTTTCTGTATGTCATTCGCCAACCTTTCCCACTCTATGCACTGCCCTGTTCTCTCAATAAAATGCATATAAGAAAAATAAAGGGGGGAAAAAGCATACAGGAAAATAAATAAGCAGTGATAAACTCTCAACCTGAAGTCATGTGAACCACGTCATATAAAATTACACTACGGGAAAGAGTCTGGAACATTTCACCATTGCCTTTTGACACTGTGGCAAAAACATTGCTCTCCAACAGCATTCAAAACTGTTCAACATTGTTGCAACAGATTTAAGTTCAGGCTGGTCTTGAAGTTCAGAAAATAAGGACAGTTTCCAGGCTTAGATTTGAGAGCATCAGGGGTAGCTCCTGGACCCCAACAATCTGATAGGAAGAAGTGGAGCAACATCCTGTCTTGCAATCCAGGCAACAGCAGCACAGCTGGGGAGTGCATCTTTAGGTTGCTGGTCACTATAAAGTAACATGAATCATAAGAAGAAGGGATAATAGCAAAAATATTCAAAGCTGTGACTTGCCTCATTTATGTTTAAAAGGTGTGTCAACATCAAAGCTAGGAGACAGAGGTGAGCTGAACGAGGACAGAAATGTCAACATAAACATTCCTGATGGAGTCCTGTTCACAACGTCTACAGGTGAGGTTAGTTTCTGTTCTGTAGAGACATCACCCTTTATTGTTTAATTTTATAACAGAAGTCCTGCTTCTTCGTAATTGAGATCAGATAGAAAAGTGACATTGACAGTGTGGTTGCGTGAGTAGCGGCAAAGACAATAGGTGTTGCCAGCAGGGAAACAGTCGTCAGTGGACATGGGCCCTTAGAGTGAGAAAAGGCTATTCTTGGATACGTGTAAGCAACCATGTTCATGATAGAAGACACCAATGTTGACTGTTGATTGGTAACAAGATTGCTTCTGTCGTTTTCATTGTTTCATTGACCCTGTCTTCCATCCTGATTCTTTCTCTCCACAAACTTGACATCTCAATAAGCGAGACTACTTCCTCCTTCACCGTCAACCTTTAGCCAATAGCAAGGTTTCTCATTCAAATGTTATCACATGTCGTTTTTGGGGCACTCTAAATATTTGATGCTATTATGCTTAGTTATTGGATAAGGATATTATCGCCTCTACAAATTAAATTTTTATTCAAAAATGTGTTTGCTACTGATTTATATTTGTTGTATGGGCTGACTTATGAGTAGTGTTTTCATGAGTGATATCCTGCAAATGAAAAACTCAGTTCCCCAAAGCCTCTTGACTGATTCTCAAGTCTTGCATAGCGTTTACTGATGAATAATAGTTGAAAATGGAGGAACTAGAGGTTTCTCTTAAAACCTTGATGGTCTTTTTATACTATGGCTGTGTCTGTATTAATAACACAATCCCTCGCCATGAACTGTGCTTTAAATCTGTCTGATTGCTCATATGGTTGCCTAGAGACAAAATGCAATCAAAATGAAATGGGGTGATGACCAGACCAACTACAAAAATGAGCTCCTAGAGTATTAAATTGATGGTGTCTGGTTTGGGGTTAGCAGAAGTTTAGAGTCATAATGAGACTTTATGTATAAAGAGATGGAGGTCAGGGGAGAACCAGTGCATGCATAAGAGTCCTGATTGTTAGAATTACTATGTTTCAAGTGGCGCTTACATGACCTACTCCCAGTGCACCACTTGAATCCTGAACACGATCAATTCTGAAGATGCTATTACATTAGAGAGGGGCAAGGTCAAAGCAACAGGTCGGCTTATTATTATGTGTATTTTCAACTAATATTACAATCATTTTCTGTTTAATTGGTTGTGACTGGAGCAGTAATGAGGGAGTTTGTTCAGAAGCTGAGTCCTTGTAGCACACTGCAGGAAAACAACCACACAGATGCATAAGTGTAAAAAAGTGAGTCAGCAGGACTAAATGACAATTAAAGTCGTCTGTGCTTCATGATGATGTCTCAGATTTGTGCCTTGATTACAAAGTTAGATCTACAACCTGCTGCAGCTTTCCCTAAAAATGTCCTCTCCTTCTTTTTTTACCAAAATGAACACATGTGCTATCCTTTACCTTTCCAGGCTGAACAAGCAACTAAGCAAACATTCACTAGCAGACTATTTTATTGAATTCATATTCAGTCAGTCACTCAGCAGTAGCAGATTCAGCACCATGAAATCATGCTGGGATAAGTCATCAGTCTGCTTAGAAAGTGTGGGGTCCACAATCTTTAGCACCACACCTTTACAACTACATTTCCATTGACAAGTCAGCCACAGCAGAGTTCATTTTACAAACACTGCACTTCTTCAGTCATGATAGAGAAAGAGGAGCATTTCTGATACACTGATAGTCTGTCAATGGTTATCTAAGCTGTGTTCTCATATGCACAAAACTAATGTGAGTACAGAAACAGACAACATTTTTACCCTGACTTTACTGGCACTTTTTCCTCCCAGCTTCCCCAAAATTTCTAGAAGCAGTGCACCAATGGAAGAACACAACAAGTAATATACAGGAAAACACACCACCAGAGGAGATCAGTGCAAACCTGGAAGAATGATATGTAACATGATGAATTACACGCAAGAAGGGGTTGAAGAAGGGGAAACGTTCTTAAGCAGAGCTGCAAAGATGTCTGCACATGTCTGTTACCATGTAGCATTAATACAAATTGTGTTGTACATTGTACAAAGACAATAAATGATCAATCAATCTTATTTATAAACCACCAAACCACAAAACAACAGAATAAGATCCGGTCAGACAGGACTCAGTCTCATCTCATCTTAATCCACCATGAGCAGAGCACTTTGCAGCATTTAGCAAGTTACAGCAGCAAGGACAAACTTCCTTTTAACAATAAAGGAAATAAGAGGATGATGTATGGTGAGACAAACTAATGGACACTAAAATTTATGTCACATTGTCAAAATCATAAACTGAATTAATGTAACGGATGCCATGTGAACAAGCAAACAAAGGAAGGAAACCCACATGCAGACTGCTTGAAGATTAATTTAACAAAAAAAAACCAAAGGCAAACAAAACTCACTCTATCAGAGTCCAAAGTCAAAATGTCCATCACAGAAATCCAACAAAACACCAGAGAAAGGAACACAAAAAGGAATCGGGGTAAATCCACAGGGAAGTGCTGGGAAGATGAAACAATGAATTGACACAGAAGGGAGGAAACAGAGACTGAACACAAACTGGGTAATCAGACACAGGTGTGACAAAAAAAACACAGGTGAAACTAATGAGGGTAATCAAACAGCAGGGAACACACATGGGAAGGTAGTAAAGCTAAAACTGACACACTAGTGGGGAACACTACAAAATAAAACAGGAAACAATGAAAACTTAAACACAGGGGTGCAGAGACTTGAGGGTAATGTATGACAATATAACACAAGAAGTAATCACTGATGACAACACAAGACAAAGAAAACAAGGCTAATTCATTATTAATACATGTGGGAAGTAACACAAGACATGACACACAAGGCAACAAATACAGAATAAAACAGGAAAGTCAACTGGAGTAGAAAACTAGAAAAATACAAAACTAAACTTTAGACAACCATGACACCAGACTCCTTTCTGGGGATAGATTGGATATGATTTATGTGATCTGGTTGCAGCTTTTGCATGACCAATCAGAAGTAGTAAGTAAAGTTAATTGCAACAAAAAACATGTTACAGTGACCCCTCAACCACCAGCAGGAATCAGAGATGTGATACAGAACAGGACATATTGATAAAAGAAACTTGTGTTGCTGGGCACTCCAGAGCTGCAGCTGTGAAAAGGTAAGGTCAGAGGAGTCAGGCGAGTGAATCTGACATTACACACAAACACACACACACTCACAAAGAAGAAAAAAGAAAACCCAGTGATGGGTGAAATGAGAGAAGGAGTGGGGAGTGTCACTGCATGGCTTAAAGATGGAGGGCAACCACAGTGAATGTCCGACCAGTGCACTGAACCAAACTCCACCACTTCTTCTTTTCTTTGCTCACTCTTATTTTGTTCTGATATCAACTTCTTCTGCACTTCCTCTTTCTCCTCTCTGCTTCCCATCTCCCCAATAACAAAATAACAACAGTAAGTTGAATCCTCTCTCCGTTTTATGCATGTATGACTCAGACCGAGCTTTGTCCACTGTTCCCCTCGTTTCCTTAATAAAGAGCATAATTTGGCCATCTCTTGTCTTTAAACTTCCTTAAAGATCCTTACGATGCCCTGAGGTAAAAGAGAGAGGGCTTACCACTCTATGAGACTTTCAAAACAACTTTTATCAGCCTACAAAGCACAATCATCCTTTCCTTTTTTTCTTTGTTTTGAAAACGGGAAACGGGTGCTTTATGCTGAGCCTAAGTGCTTTCAGATCAATGTCAAGTTATTTATTTTATAGGGTGATTACTTATGCAAGACTCTTGCCTTTCTAGAGGACCTGGTCTGGCCTCCAATTGCAATATTTATGTAGACATTATTTGCCTGTTTAAAGCTGCTGTCATTAGTTTTCATATCAGCAGTGTGGCTCAAACAATTCCATGTGTCTCGTTTAGCTACTTGGAGCATCTGACAACCGATTAGCATATTTTTACAACCAATGGTTTTTTGTTTTCTTGCCTCCATTTCATAAGACTTGTTTCAGGTGCAGAATGCAGCCGTTTTCAGCATGAAGACACTGCACCAAACAGCATAAAGAGCACAATAGTGACACATTTAGCAGCTCAAATAAATCAGTGTCAGGAGTTTATGACAGCCAAATCAATTAATTGGACTTACATTACTCTGGTGTACAGACACTCAAATCCAAATCAATTCTTATGTTGCACAAAATATGTCCGAGGAGCAGTGTTGGGTAGAGTAAACAGAAACAGTACTCAAGTAAAAGTATTGTTACTTTACAATGATGATGACTCAAGTGGAAGTAAGAGTACTGATAGAAATAAGTAATTGGGTAAGAGTAAATAAGAACCTCAGGAAAAACTACTCAAGTAGTGAGTAACTTCTTGATGTACCATATGAAATTGTATTTGAAATGCTAATAACAATGTGAAGTGCACACTGCCTTTAATAAAGTAACATAAGCAGGAAAATGCCAAAATGAATGCTGTTAGGCATGGTTTACTTTCAAACTTTAAAAAATGAGGAGCCACACTGTGCTCAAACTTATTTACTCGCTTTCATTTTTTAAAACAAGCTGAAATTAGACTTCAAACTGTGTCTGAGATGTAATCAGAACATGGGGTATTTAATGATCTATTCATCTATAATACTCCAACACTCCAATAAAAAAGAAATATATGCTTTCTAAACTTTCTTTTTTTTGGCTTTTTTGACTTATTTTCAGAACATCTTACTTAAAAACATTACTTGAAGGTATACTAAGACATAGTGCACTAAAGTGTTTAAAAAGGCCATGAATTCAGTCCTGAGGAATCTCTTTGAGGTGACTGTGGAGCATCAGAAAGAGCTGCATGAGAGATCGGCTGAATATAAAAATAAATTAAATTTTAAAAAAGGAACGGTAAAAGTAGCAACTGGACAGCCCAATGTAACAAAGTAAAAATACATATTTTTTAACACAAATTTAAACCCCTTGAGTAAGGGTAAAAAGTGCTCTGCAAAACAAATACTCTCAGAAGTATAATTTTTGGAAAAAAACTACTGGAGTACATGTAACGGAGTAAATGTAACGTGTTACTCCCCACCTCTGCCGAAGAGCAGTGTGCAACTGCTTGTTAGCATGTCACTTCCTATAGTATTATCATCATAGGTCACTGTTGCTCAAAGTTTGTTATACTGTCCTCAAGTGGCCAAAAATAATACACAGCTTTGAAATTAGTCCCCAACAAGCTTTCTCTGCAGCACTTATTACTGCAGCCACTTTTTCATCAACAAGGGGTCCTTCTTTGTTGCAGATTTTCCAGAATTTTTTTAGAACTTAAGTTTCATTTGTAGTAACTGTAACCTTGGTCGTTTATACCTGAAGTAACTAACAAGTATGTTTCAGGGCCAACAATAGGCTCTACATGGATTGAGAAAACACACTAGTATTGAAATCCATGGACTCACATGGAGGTCAAGAGGGAAAAAATTCATCAGGAATCAACAAATCCTACTGCTTTTACTTACGTAGGCCATCTGAAAACTTCTTCAACCATTCATCTTTGAGTCTTAAAGTACAGGAAACAAAAGTCCCTCCAATCATTTATAATGTATGGAGAAAAAAACAGCAAAGTTTGATCAATTCAATATCAACGCTGAATTTTTGACTAAATAAAGCACCAACAGATTAACACAAAGAACTGACGAGTTCATATTTGCGAGCTGATGCCCACAGTTTCCACTTCCCTCCCACATCGGGGGAGTGACAGTGAAGAGTGACCTCAGCACTATGTGGCTGATTCTTGGACCGATAACAACTCATCTGATATAATGACAGCGCTGTGTGATGAATGAGTCTGTTTTTAGGGAGGCAGACACACACTGGGGAGCTGGCCTTCGCCAAACACAAAATCCCACAGGTCACAAAGGCAGATGGATGGACTGCAGCTCTCTGTCACTTTTATCGCTAAACTACTCGTCCCTGGATTAATAAATCTGGATTCGTGACTGACAGCTCCAGGGCTCACACCACCAACCTCTGCCGCTGTAACCTTGACTTAATCAGAACCTCTTTATGACTCCACTTTTGCTAAACACATTTTCATAAACGACTCTAAAGAAAAAAAGGAAGGGCCATTTATCCTGCACTTGTTTGCTCTTTCCTCATGGAAGTTTAAGACTCTGGTGCCTCATGGAGCATAAAGGGCGGCAAGGTTTGGAGAGAAAATGTCTCTCACATTCACACCAAATTGATTTTATTCAGAGGTTTATGTTCTCTCAGTGCAAACCAGAAGCTCATTGAAAAGTAATAAATTCTGATGAGACGGGCCTGTTCGCATTTGAGGCAGGGGAGCTATAGGCCCAAATTTAAATCAACTCCTCTCCCACCATATTTTCCACCAACTTATTTTCTGTCTGGCTGTGGACTGAGAGAGATGAATTTCCGGCAGTCTGAGAGAATAACAGCACCTCAATGTTCCCCGCTCAGCTTCAGCTAGTTAAATAATCAAACACATCTATAGATACCCCAACACTCAGTCCCAGCCAGCAAGACATGAAATGATCCTGAAGTTACTTTGCTACTCTCACCGGTGCAGTAATCAAATCCAAGATTAAACTTTGTTTCCTGTTAGGAGAAGAAAAAAGTAAAAGAAAAGTGCGTACCCGTACAGAGTTACCGGTAAAGTGGCACAGATTGTAAATACTAAAGAGGTTGTTGATATGCACAACAAGTTGAAGTAAAACGTGAAGGGAGGAAGATGGTACTGATTGTTTCCCTGAGAGCTGCATGAGATAATGATGTAAATAATAATGTTTGAGAACACACAGTATCAAAGAATGCAGACAACTGTTTTTAATCTCAGAGTTTAGCATTTGGGCCACCACCATCTTGGCTCTCTTGAGCCTGACATGATAATTTGGACAGGTTGAACATGTATCGCTATATTGCTATATCTGGTTGACAGATTTCAGCTGTTGTAGCTTGGGGCGGCAGTAGCTCACGAAGTTTGGCAAGTGGACTGGTGGATGGAGAGGTGCTGGTTCACTTGCCTGGGCCCTGCCGAGGTGCCCTTGAGCAAGTCACCGAACCCCCAACTGCTCGGGGTGTGCTGGTTGATGGCAGCATCCTCACTCTGACATCTCTCCCTAAGTGCATGTCCACTGCATGTTTGTGCATAAAATTGTATGTGTATACACCAAACTGTGTGTGCAGCATGACCAAAAAGAATTTAACACAAGTAGAAAAATGTAATTTCCCCCCTGGATTCTGCAGCACATTGCCATGGTGCCTGTTGAACATTTGTGTGGGCGCAGTCAGAATCAGCTCAGGGAATAAGCTCAGCCCTGCTTTCAATTTGCAAGATTAAGCAGCCAGCCAACCAAAATTTTGGACATGCCAGGAATTCAACCGACCAGTCAGAGGGAGCAGATCGGGCCGTGATCAGTTCTTGTGAACCCCTGCACTCAAATGTCATGCAATCGGTCTAAAGTTTGGCCTGACTTAGCATTCAGGTGACTGAGAAGCAAAACATAGTTTGCACAATTTGTTTTCCAAAAGGACCAGAAATAAGAATAGACTGTTAGTTCTGAAAGGCAACTAAAGGCAGAGTGAAGAGCTACAGATCAGGGAAAAAGTAGAAGCACTAAAACCTTCCTTCCTGGAAGCCAGCTGTCAGTTTCCAGCTAAACTTAAAAGTGATAAAAATAGTTGTTAGAATAAAGAGTGTTAGAACAGAAATACAGCTGGAGAGAGAAGTGCTCGTCCTCTCATCTTCGCACACTTGGCCAATCAATGCATGAAGAGAAAGTAGATTTTCAGTTTCTTGCAGAGAGAGACACTGTCAGACAACATCTGTTTTAAGAAGCTGTTCAACTATCCACTGATGATCAACCGTAATGGCAGTGAGTAAACCTGCATGTATGGGTGAGAGCGAGCGAGAGTGAGAGGGGTATACAGTATATTAACAGACAGGGAGTATCCCAGAAGATGATGAATGTGACGATGACAGAAACCTCCTGTCATCCATGTCAGAATAACAAGATGAATGATGGGACAGTTCTCTGCTGAGCTGAAACCTTTTCATTGCTTGGGAAGCATAATGTGGACAGAAGACAGATCATTACCAAGATGATGTACGGCGAGCTGCAGAGAAAACATTAGAAGCAGAGTGATACAGTGACATATCAGATTTTGTGATTTGTCTTTTGGATGACTCTGGCTCCAAGTCATCCATTATGAGTTATATTATCAATATTAAAGATATTGCAGCTAATTTTAGAGATACTTCAACTATTAAAGGCAGTGCTACTTTAAGTGTCTTTTATCTGTTGTTTTTGCCATCTGAATGTCTCCCTGTATCCGTTTGTCTCTTTCCATCTTACACTTTCTGCCTCTTCATCTCAACTTTAAGCATTCCACTGCGTTAGAGTCTCACATATACATTATAAAAAAACTGACAACATAACAGCTAAAGTGAAGCCAAAACATTTGGAGCTCCCCCTACTGACAGTCTGCAGTACAACTCATTAAGCCCACCTCCTCAGTGTTAACAGATGATTTATGGGTCACACTTTTAGTTAAAGAAATCTCATACATTTTCCCCAACATGGTTTCTATCATTATAGTTCATTCTTATCATGCTGGATCTTATCAAAATGGAGAAGTTTAGTTTTAATTATTTAATGCCACAAAGAAAAGGTGTAACCCCCAAAACCTTGTACTTCTGCATCAAATCTATGATGTGCATATGCAGTACATCTACATTATGTAGGCTTACATGCTTCTCCTAAAAATTGTAACTTAACTTCAAACAATGCAGACTGCATGCCCTCTGATTGGTCAGCTATGTAGCATGGCATTTCCTGCATATGTAACATTTCCGGTATTGTCCTCTGCATGCACTAATTCAAGGGTCATGCAATCCATCTCCTCTGATGTCTCCTCTCTCTTTTGCATCAATGCAATAACTGCAGTATGATCTACTGTTGTTCAAAATGTATCAGCCCCAACTGGGACATAATATGCTCAGATTCAGTCGCCATTTCTCCCTTTGCAGGACCAGAAACTAGCAATATGACTAGCATAGGAATTGCACAGCCAACTAGCATTTAGGCAGGGAACTGCAGAGCAATGTGGACATTCCAATGCACAAGTATGTAGTGCCCACAACAGCTTAGGTCACTAGGACATAGAGTCAACGCAGACATATAAAGCAAGCTTAAGAATGACAACTCTGTTGACAAATGCAGCTCCTCTTTGATCGTCTCATAGAGTAAGCCCTCTCCTGCATCAAACTTCCCTTAGCCAGAAGTGTCCACTTCAAACCAACAGAAGAAGCCCGGTACACTTAATAAGGCTGTCCGTACCTGATTGATGAGTACAGTGTCTGTGTTGGTTAGCTCGTTTGCGGACAAGGCAGGACATCAATACAACAGCTACTCCTACTGTGCCTGTTGACTGTGTCCTTGTTGCCACGGCAGAGTTTGCTCATCGGTGCATTGATGTTGGGGATCTGTAAATGCTTCCTGAGAGAACTTTTGCCACAATTTGGTGCTTCATAAATAAAAATAGATTGATTGACTGATCAATATTGGTCTGTTGTTTGTTTTTTTTTCATTTTATTGATTACCTTATTACTTTACACCCTGTTGTGGTTTTACAGTAAGTTCTTTATCAATCAAAATTGATTGATTGGTTAATTTATCCACATGTGTAACAGTTTAGTCCATATTGATCACCCTGTTGTTAATTTATATCCGCTGCCACCAATGCATTTAAGAAACCCCAAGGCCATTTCATTTATCCACCCCTCTTCTCTTTATCCTCCAAACCCAGCACCATCCATCCATCAAACCAGCTAATGAAGAACGAGTGTTTGAGAACTCTCCAGAACCCAAACCCTATCAGTGATTCAAAGAAACAGAAACCTCACACTGGTAAGATGGTTAACTGCAGGTGAATACAATGTGCTCTTGAAGCAATTAAAACTGTAGAGAAGAGGAAGCTGCTGGGCTTTTTCAGACACACCCACACAAAGGCAAAGAAATAAAACGACTTAACAAACTGTGCATCTGTGTAGTTAACCTTAATACACTTTATATTCAGTTCATATTTGATGCTCTGTTGTGTCACTTTTATTTTGATACTGTAACTTTGAAGCAACCTGACACAAGTTTTTCCTTCAGGATTATTGAAGTTCTGTCTTCTCTTCTATTCTTGAGGTTAGGGAACATATGGAGCAGCTGTGGCTCAGTGGTAGAGTGGGTTACGTCTGAATGACAATCTCTGAAGCTGAAAAGTGAAGCTGATGTGAATGTGTAAATAACTGTACATCCAACTTGAGGCTATAGCTACAAAAGACATTAGGTCCAATGCTACAATGTAAATTTTTACAGCAAAATGTAACATATTTGGGGCACTGGTTTGGTAAAGTGGTTAAATCCAGACAACGAACAGGGGAGAGCTAATGCCTTCCAGTGAAGGAGCACTTTGACCTCGAAACAGTGTTATGCCAAAGTGTGATGTCAACATTTTGCACTTTATTCTTGGCATTTCAATTTTTTTCTCACAGTGCATTATGAAAAAAAAAACTTCTTCCTCTTATTTTTGTACTCTCATCCCGGACCCGAAACTCTTCTGTATAGTCCTTACACTGAAACCAAAATTGCTCCAAAAGGCATGGCTATCAGTGTGTAAATGTGTGTAAATGTCAGGGCAGCCTAGCACTTAGCATACTCCTCACTGATGTATATGAGTGTAGGAGTGTGTATGAAAGGATGAATGTGATGTGTGGTATGAAAGCCCTTTTGAGCGAATGTGTTTAAGATTAGAGATTTAAGTGCAGTCCTTTCATCTTACTTCATGCTTCCTTATCTCCGCACAAAGTGACAGATAGGTAAACCTTAGTTGTGCTTTTACAAGGAAATTTGTCACCACAGTCTGTACGGAGCATACATGGAAAAACATAAATATAAACCATCCGTAGAAAAACATCCATACAGCGCACATATACCCACATATCCCACATACACAGTAACAGCTGGCAGGTGGCTAAATCAACTATTTATCAACTTTATCTATGGACTTTGTATTAAATTCTATGTTAGGGTTAATTAGCATCCACCATTTGTGGTCACGGGTTGAAACCAACATGGTTTGCCCTGACCTAATAAAGGCATTTTAATCACATCCTTATTAGTGATTCCTTGTTGATCTGCTTACAGGAGTATAATGAATCAGGCTGCGTTTATTCATAGCATCAGTCCAAGGGAGCACACTTTAATTATAGTGAGGAGGAAGGGTCATCTGATTTTACTGAAGCATTACTTGAACAGTGCAGCTACTGGAACTGTTCATTAAAACCTCCTGAGAGGAAAATAACAGCTCATATGCACTCAGAGACCCGACAGCAGCAGGGAATCAGATCTATCCACTGCTCACACTTGTTGCAGGAGAAGCTCTCTCGCCGTTATTAAAAAAGCCACTTTTTCCGTGACTTCACTTCTAAAATCATCCTTTTACCCAAGAGCTCCCTTTAAGGATCTTTTCTGAAACATCATCTTTGAGTATCAGACTTGCGCAGCACCATCAGCAGCAGCATCCTCCTGTGCAGCTGCCTCTCATCTCCACAGACTGACCACAGTCTCTCTTTCTCTTATGAGGAAACATCAAACGCTAGAAGAAGCTAAAATAAGATCCCAACTTGTGGGATTTTTGCTGTCTCCTAATACATGACAGCTGTGAATCTCTGAGGAGTCTGAACTCTCTTTCAAAAACAAAACTCCCCGCGGTGGTCTGATCAGACCCAGCTGACTGTTTAATTCACCAAGTTCTCAGAATTAATGTTGTGACGAGCAAGACTGTCTTTAACTGCAAAGAGGAGAAACAGGTCACAGCATGGGTCAAAGTCAACATGCAGCTGCTCCCTTTTCTGCCCTGTTTCATCCTTATTTATGAGGGTTTAATGATTTATTTTCAAGGGACAGGCTAAAGCTGGGAACAAATTAGAGAATCAGTCTTTATTTAAACTACTTTGTTCTTTATGAGTCATTTTTCAGCATCATACTTCTACCAATGTGACGATTTGCTGCTTTTCTCTAAATAACTAAAAATATTTGGGTAGTCGGAAAGAACTGGACGATACAAAAAAATCATCTTGGACTTGTGGAAATAGTTAAAAGTATTTCTAAGACATAAATGGTGGGTTGGGGAAAAATTTAGGGAAGAAATATCGATAATTTCAGCACTTCTTGAGTTTTGTTGCTCTTCATTCATCTGTGAGGAAAAAACATTCTTTTCCACAGTTGGTGACATTAGAAATGTTCAAATGGCCAATAAATTATGAAGGAAAAACTAACAAATAAGCCAATAACTGATAATTTAATAAGTTTTATACTGGGTATTTGATTTTTCAAATGTATCAGTGAAGAGGTTTTAAGTTATCTGAGTTATTGGTATACTTCAATTTTTTTGGAAAGTTGCCCTAGTTATGATGGGCTGTCAGCAGTTTTTAGCTGCTATATCAATGCAAAGGGGAAAAAATCACTTTTTTTCTTCTCCTTTTCATCCCAATAGAGAATATTTATCTATAGTAAGCAGTTGAAAGTCTCATCCACAGCCTGCCCTGGCAGCAGCCAACATACCATCCAACAGCCCTTCCCTTTGTTAGCCCACACCCTTACAGCCAAGTGATGGCTTAGAGTAATAAGAAACCACGAGGGTCTCTTTCAACAAAATACCGTTTACAACAACCTCACTATTCCTTCCCTGGGCGCGCACGAGCCGCTCACCTTCTCCACCTGTCCCACAGGAGCTGAGCAGCAGCGCGCCGATCAGCGCACCAATGCCCGCGAGTCTTTTGCTCCCCAAAGGCATGATGAAGCAACGGGATGCTGCAGAGTATAATCCAGCCTGTCTGAGAAGAGACAGTCCGTCCTTCTTCCTCCACCTTCACCTCCTCCTCCTGATCGCGTCTCTCCTCTGCTCTCCTCCTCCTCCAGCTCCGCTCCGCTCCGGTGCGCTGCGCTGCAGTGTATTCCTGCTGCTTCAGTGTGGAGGGGCTGTCCGGTTACTCCGCTGAGGAGAATGTTTTCACACTGCCTGCCCTCCGTCAACTGATGGAGAGAGAGGAGGAGGGAGGGATTTTGCGAGACTGCTGCGGGTTCGAGTCGAGCGCACCGCCTCTCTCATTGAGATCCTTGTGGAGCTCAGAGTTCCTGGAGAGAGTCCCAGTTCTAGATTCAGCGCAGACAGAGCAGAAGGCTGACTGTTTGCATGTTTAACTCTCTAAAACTCTAAGCGATCATCTGAGCACAATGAAAGTCGGGAGATTACTTTGCATTTAACTAGGGATGCAGGGGATCCAAGGTCCGCACCCCATCATGGAAAATAATCAAAACGACCAGACAAATATTGATCTGGAGTTGCAAAGGGTGGCACAGACATTTTAAAAGGTGGCAGAAACTTAGGCTAATTTATATGCAGGATTTGCAAACATTACTGGTGAGCTAAAATTTGAGATTAAAACCAACCAATGATGAAGCCAATAAAACTGAGTTACCACATTTGTATAACTCATGCTGATGTCACCCATTTCGAGGAAGCTCTGGGAAGAAGTCAGGGTATTCGCGTTTCTTAACTATCTGGGTTCAGACCTCATAGTCCGTCCACATTAAACAAAAGAGTATCAGGAGGATATGTGTATAATTCCGTCAAATATCAGGCGAGTTCACAGAAGCATTTAGAATCTCCTTGAATGAATTACCCAACTACATATGATCTACAGAGTCCCTTTCTAACTTCGGGTAAAAGCGAAAGACGCAGCTCTTTTGGGAACACCTATGCACTTAAGCTTGACTCTTCTCCTCTGTAGTGGCATAATGAGTTACTCAATCACATGTGGCCGGCACAGCCCCTTTCTACTTCTGAGAAACTTTAGACACAGCTCTGTGAGGATAATGCTGATGACAGTGGCGATGATGATAGTGACATTGAGGTTTTATGATAATGATGATAAGTTGATAAGTTACTGTGGTGATGATTTAAACAAAAAATAAACAACAGATCCTACTTCTAGCTGATATTATTTGAAGATCCAAACATATTATAAGACATCTGCTTTTGATCATTTATATTTTGATATTTGATATTCTGCAAAAGATTGAGGTAAAAAGGCATCGAATCACTGGGTATATTTCTAAATGTTTTTTTTCTATATGTTGCATATCTGAAAACACCTCATCTCTAATCAGTTGCACCTGCTCGTAACTTTTAGTTGCTAAAGTCAAATTTAAGGTGAAGACAGAGAAACTTTCCTTCCTCAGCAGATGACGGTGAAAACAGCCTTCTGGTGTCAAACCATGAACATACATCACTCTACGCAGTGAAGGTCAGACATCCTGGTGAAGTGACAATAGGCACATTTTTGAGTGGACGGGGACTTTAAATTTATCACCGCATCACTGCTTGAGGACACTACAAAGTGGTGCTGTGACTTCCTGAGTGCCTCTTCTTTCATAGCTTTATTTAGCAGGATGCTGCCTGCCGGGCTCTAATGTTACACTTCAATACTTGATTTTCAAAAGAGAGGCACTACAGCAGCTCAGGTGCCCCCCTGGTGCTCATCGTAAGTCATCAATTTTTATCAGTGCTTATTAGTATTCCTTCTTATTTGTTTGGAAAGCTCTGCTCAATTTCCTTGGCCTGCAATGATAGTCTTCCATATTTGTAAATCCTCCCCTCTTGACCTGATTAATTCACAGTTATGTGGTGCAAACCAAACAGGTGATGATAACATGGGATTGAGCTCACAAAAATAATCCTGAGGACATTTGGTGAGATTTAAACCCTTTGCTTCATCCCTACAAAGAACAAACAGACGTCTCATACATTCATTTCAAATACTTGGTTTGTTTAGTGTGTACCAAAGGTAAACATCAGTCTGTTTTAAAACCAGCTAAAAACCACTCACAGGAGCTTTAAGCCCAGTCTGTTGCAAATGTGCAAATGCAACAATAGCTCTGATTAAGTATTAAAGGACTGTGAACAAACCCCTCAAAAATCACCATAAATGCACTTAAACTATCCATCTATTCATCCATCCATCCATTATCTGTACCGCTTTTCCCATTAAGGCCCACGGGTGGCGGGAGCCTATCTCAGCTGTCACTAGGCAAGAGGCAGGGTACACCCTGGGCAGGTCACCAGCATATCATGTCAGAGACAATCAAGTATAGATACACACACTCACATCTTCTGGTACTTTAGAGTGTATGACATGATTATCTCGAGTACACAGAGATAACTCACATATGCACAGGGAGAACATGCAAACTCCACACAGAGGCCCAGCTGATTGGTATCAGGAATCTTCTTGCAGTGAGGCATCAGAGTTTGGCCTTTTTCAGTTTCCCATCTTGTCTGTCAAGTTGACATCTCAACCTGTAATCCCTGGATTAGTCTGTGGACTTGTGGTTATCGTCCATAACTTTGACTTATAGAGATGCATCACAGATTGCTAGTTCTACATTTTTGTGCACAAGGACAATCAAATAATCTCTGTACTATTACAACTACACTTTACTATGTATAAGAAATGATCCAAAATTAGACCTTATTCTAACTAATCTCTAAATCATACTTCTGCATAGCCCCTGTAGGCCTATGCACGTAGCCAACGCACACCTCCTCCAAAATGTTACTACGCACTGAATCTATGTGGACTGCAAGCCCTTAGATTGGGCCACTCAATGGCGTTGTATTTCCTGCATTTACAGCACTTTCTGAATCACTGCAAATCAGCCGTGCTTTTCATCTCCTCTGACGTCTCCTCTGTCTTCTTTCATGCAATCATTACTGTTTGATAAACAGCAACATGTATCAGCTCTGAATTAACATAATACTTACAGAATCACTGTGAAAAAGTAAACAGAAAACATAGCGGGCCGAAAACAGGCGACCCAACTGTCAGAGACATGGACACATCAATGCACTAGTATGTGGTGCTCATGTCTGAGTCTGCCATTAATAAGGTCAACACAGAAGTATAAACCAGCCTCAAGAAGTCAGTTTTGGAAATGTACTGTTTTTCTACCCCTGCTAATCAGTTTAAAAATCAGATTTTTCTAAAGCAGAAGAACAAGGGGCTATGTTTTCCACTGTTTTTTTAGAAGATATGTGTTGTTTAAATATTAATCACTTGTTTCTCTGAGTTTGTGGAAAAATTCAGGGAGAAGAGAGAGCTGATCGAAAGTGCTCAGGGTGTCAAGGCTGGATTTGACCCAGAGACCTCCCACCTGTAAACACCACAGACAACTTCTGACAGCCATGAAAACTTTCACCTATTCTCACTCTCACAGCAGAGTCTGAATATTGATTAAGAGCACAGATTAATGAATATTTCAGTCTGACACACCTCATCAGTCATTTTGAAGTCAATTAGGATGTTTGGCAGAAACACTTTTGTATTTATGCGTGTACTTTTTTTGATATATTGTCAGTGAGTGTGCAGCTGAATTTAAAAATAAGATGCATATCATTGAATCAAATCTACATTCATTTCCTCAGGGCACACGCAGGCCAGTACAGAGACTCTATAATCTTTAGATGAACACCCACCAATGCCAGTCATCTCCAAATATCCCGGAAACACAAAGCCAGATCTACCCCTGACCTTTAAACCAGGAAGTCACAGCTGCAGGCCTTCAGTGCTTCTCTGTGAAGTTTCTCAGCAGGGGCAGCAGCAGTTTAGCCTTGCTGGTGTTCACCCACTCAACCTTTGATTCTTGATCTGAAGCACATGCTGTTTCTTATCAAGGTCATGTGTTTCACTGTATCTTTGATGGTGGCCTCTCTAGAGGAGGGACAAAACAGAATAAATAGATTTTTAACCTCAAGGGTGAAATCTTTGGTCAGACTTTGGTGGGGGTGGGTGGGGGGGGGGGGGGACCCTCAAAAAAAGAAAAGAATAATGATCACATGATGGAATATCATTGATGCTGTTATGAAAAATAGGCGGTGTGTGCTCTGTTTGTATTCAACCTGCCCTCAGACCTGTATGTTTCTCTGTCTCTCCAAACCAAACCAAGCAGGCAACATGAAGAGAGTGGAATACCAGGAACCGATGCATTACTGATGTGAGTTCAAGAAACCTCAACTAGAAGCAACCTGGACATATTTAACATTATTTACTAAGATCTGGAATATTTTTATATAACCGTTGATTATGTATGTTAACTTGCATTGGTTGAAGACAGCCTGCAAACGTTCCCTGTTCCATGTAGTCTGAAAAACCCTCCTGTGTGGGTTCTTTAGTATCAACCTGGGACACACACACAGCTAACTTTGCTGCTTTTTCCAGATGCTGCATGTGGATTAACTTTAGTGCCTCTAACAGCCACTGAAGGCTGACCAGTGAGCGTTTTGATCCTGTTCACTATGTCAGGTGCAGACGGTCTCACTTTGACAAGCCCTATTAGAGGACCAGGCATACAGTGAGTGATTGGTACTTAAGTTCATGAGAAATGTGGGGAGGTTTGCCTTTCATAGCATCACAGGAATCCATAATGGTGACTAAAACAACTATAATGATGGAAAGTAAAGAGATTGACAAATGATTTGAATTTGCCTGATCAAAGTGCTGTGAAGAAAATGATTTTGGCCTAAATCCACTCCATATGGCTCCATTTTTCCTGCTCTACTGTACCAGGCAAATGATCACTAACAAGACCTTAGCAAAGCAGGGCGGCCTTCGGTTCATTTCCCCTTTGATACAGTGTACTGCCAACACTGATGAAGCTTCTGCATGATCATACTCAACTAAGCATGCAGAGTGTAGAATGAATGCTTGCAGGAGAAACGAGAGGAGGCACGTGCTGCACAGGAGTGACAGTGAGCAGCAGCAGATGTCTTTGTGTGTAAATAAACAATAGGAAATTAGAAACACAATGAAAAAAAGGGGTTTGTGATTGACTAAGGTAGAGTTATGCTCTGAAAGGAAGCCTTTAAAATGACTAAATGCAAAGCTACACATCAGATATGTGTAAAGTAAGATAAACAGAAGGACATAATATTTATTTTTCCCCCTTTTTTTACCATTTGAGGTTTGACTCTTCTTCTCTTTCCTCAATGGTTTTATGTTGCTGGTATTCATTTCAGCCAGAAGCCATAAATCTCAAAGCCTGAAAATTATAGTATTTACATAGCAGTAGAGGGGAGAGATATGCATTAATTACATTTTCTTTGCAGGTTTAAAATATGCTCTACAGTTGGATGGGAAGCTAATGACTCTGAAGTGATAACCAAAAAGCAGCTTCATGCAGAGACATCAGGTAATAAGCCAGAGGGAGGACTGACTGTGGTGTCTACGGGGGTTTACACACATCAAGGTTCTTAACAAAAAACAAATACAATAAAGCATAAATTGTCAGAAAACATTTTCACTACAGTATCTTGGGGGAGTATTTTGTCAGTTATGAAACTGATTGAAGTTAAAATTGATTCCTCTCCAAAAATAAAAAATACCATGAGAGTGATTCTATGATATTATCTGTGCCACCCAAGCAGCTAATGGAACAGTCCTTATATATCAATTTTGCAAGAGCTTGAGCTGAAATAAAAAAAGAAAGTAGGTTTCTGAAAAACCTGAACTGGACTTTGTGTGTTTCCAGAAATAAAATAAAATAAAACAAGAAATCATTGAGGTTTGGCTCAAGGTGTCTCATGTGCCTTTTTGGCTGTAGCCCTCTTTGCACTAGTTCCATTTGTCCCCTCCACTCTCTCCCCACATTTCCCGTTTCTCCCAAGCTGTCCTATCTAAACAAAGACAAAAAGCCTCAAATATAATATTAATGAATAAAAAAATAGCTTTGAAAATGTCTTTAGCTTTCGTCTTCGTCAATTGGTTTCACGCACATGACACAAGCACACTGACTGACATTAAACTGTATGTTTATTGATGCAGGGGCATTAGTGATCCAGGTCATTATAATAAGGTGACAAGGTCTTTCCCCAGACAACCTCCAAAGGGAGGCATCCAGGATCCTTATGAAATCCAGACCACCTCTACCTTCTCCTTTCAATGCAAAGAAATAGCAGCTCTACTTCAAGCTCTCTCCAGATGACTGAGCCCCTGGCCGTAAATCTAAGGTTGAACCCAGACACATCTTGAGAAATCTCATCAGTTGCTAGTATCTGCAGGTTCATTCTTTTGATCACTCCCCAAAGCCCATTGTCTTAGGTGAGGATTGGAATGTAGATTGACTGGTAAATCTAAAGCATTGCCTTTAGGCTGAGTTCCCTCTTCACAATAACGGTCCAGTGCAACACCTGCAATACTGCTGACAGTGGACCAATGCATCTGTCAACCTCACGATCCATTTTACCCTGAGCAAGGACCCCAAGATGCTTAAACTCCATCACTTGGGGCAAGGACACCCTCCCCCAACTGGAGGGAGCATTACAGTGTTTTCCAGCAGAAAAAAACAAGGCCTCAGAGGTGCAGACCCTCATTGAAACTGCTTCACACTCTGCCTCAGAGCTTGCTGGAGGTCCCAGCCTCAAAAAGCCAACAGTACCACATCATCCTCAAAAAGAAGAGATGATATTCTAAGGCCCTCAAACTGGAAAACCTCCTTCCCTCAAGCTGCACCTTGAGATCTTATCCATGAATATCACAAAAAGAATCTCTTACTTTGGTCATAGGGCCAGTGGTTACAACGTAACTCGAACCAAAGGCCCTAAACCCACATCTTCAAGTCCACAAAACTCATGTAGACTGGATTAACAAACTCCCATGCACCATTCAGAAACCTTGCAAGGGTAAACAGAACTCTCCAACCCCCAGGACAGAATCCCCATTGTTCCTCTTGTATCCAAGTTCGACAATCGGACCGAGCCACCTTTCCAGCCCCCTGAAATAAAGTTTAAAACACTGTGAGGATGGGTAGTGTGAAATCTCAATAACTGGAGCACACACTCATCCCTGCTTTTCCCTTGATCTTTAAATCTTTTATTGCACAAGTTGACATGGTGAATAAAAAGATGGATTTCTTAATTTTGTCTCTAATTTATCTAATAAATAAATAAACCTTTTCAAAGAACAACTTGTAAAGCTCTGCATTCATTTATGTTTCTTTGGTGTGTCTTTATCTCCTTTCCTTTTACTATTTTTGTCCCACACCTTTGATCTTTTTCTGTGGTAGCAAAACCGCTTTTGAAAATGCAAAGAGCAACCCTCCCTCTCTCTCGCTTTCTCTCTCAGTAGGACATTGTGTCATAGATTGAAGCATAATTCCACCATTACTGCCCTCTCTTTCTGTGAAAAGCCAAATTGAAAATTGGATTGATGCTATTTGTCCTCTTGATTATTTGTTGCCATAACTGAGGTATCTGATAAAATTGCCCAACAATCACACCGAATGTGAAACCATTCTGCAGGAGAGATGTGACGAAAGTAATTTCTTGCACTTTGAGAAAATGCATCGTCTCATCTCAGCCAGCTTGTTTGCTCACAGAGATGTCTTATAAATATTACCCTGAAAATATTCCCCATTCTACTTTGAACACAAACATGCTTTCATTCCTATTATATTTATACTTCTAAGCTTTGTCAGTTCGATTACGCTCTGCATGACATTCATTTGGAATGCATTTTTTCAATCAGTGCGAAACTGCAGATAGATGAGTTGAAAGGAGCTACCACCAGTGCAGTTAAAAGAAAATGAAGCAGTGATTTGATAAAATGTTTGTCCACTGGCTGTCACCTCAATGGTTTCTTCCCTGTAGGAAGAGTCTGATGTCCTTTTCTAATCTCCACCCTAAAGCCTAAACACTGAACTTTCATGGACTGTTATCTCCTCAGGTGTGTGGTGCGAAAGTTTATACGTTTGTGAGGGCTTTAGATACCCTGCGTCTTAGTTTGGTAAAAAGCTGTTTCCTTGGTCCTCAATCTTTGTTTAAACTGGAAGTATATTTGGCTCCACCATGTTAGAGCATCCCACAGCTCGTACTGCTGCTTAGAGGAAAGAGGATTGAAGAGAGAGGAGGGAAATCTCTGGAGCATGAAGTGAGGATACATGAAACAAGCCATCACACAATATTTTAACTGACAGACATGCATCTATATCTACTATCTCTTTGGTTGCTGCACATCTGCAACCCAATTTCTTATCACATGTTGATGTTCAAAGGTCGCTTTGTCTCTAGTAAACTTTACTGGAACATTTAGCAATAAATAGCAGTCAGATTCTAGCTCCACAAGTGACATGGCTTATAAGACAAGAAGCATGCATGATGCAAGAGAAGTATGATCCTCCATTTATAAGGTATTTACCACCAGAAACATTTACCAATGCAAATTGTTTTGTGCACAACAACAACAACAACGACTCTTCCTCTTCTACTTCATCTTCCCACTGATGCCACTCACCAAATACAAAAACACATAATGTTGCTAGTTTGTTTGTTTTGTGCTAGTGCAGTAACATGGCAGTGCAAGGTGGCAGCCTCCATGGACGAGGGCCTGCCCTTATAAAGGCTGTTTTTTACTTACCTAAATATGAATAGGTTTGTTTTGTGTTCATTATTCTCTATTATTGAAGAAAGTGTTTGTAGACACTCCAGCCTGCAGAAAACGAGAAACAGTGACCGCAAGAGAGGATAACACCATCAAACTCCAAGGAGGTCGGAGGAGCAAATTGTCGTTAATTTGCTAGCCTTGGGACAGCCTTGTTATATTAAGTTATGTGTTGCAGTGTTAAAGTCAATGATTCAACAGTATTTTTGTATCCTGATTATTTATAAGGTAATGTCTAAGAAGCTAAATAGAGCCAGGGATTGGGGTCTGCTGTTTTCTATAAAAATCACAATAATATTGTGAATTATTTTGGCTATGATATTCATTCGGTGAAAATCTGATATCCTAACAGCCCTAATATGAACATCTGTTTACATTCAGTTGGAGGTTGGACAATCCATCCTTTGCGTCTTTCATCTCTCAGGAGAGTGTGAACGTATGACAAGTACAGTAGGTGATTTGGCTTTCCAAAGTCCGCATTACAAAGCTCACACACCTGATGATTTGATGGCAAAGTCTGAATCATTCAAGAACTTACAGGGAACACGTCTCAAAGTCTGTGAGTATGTGGGTGTGGAGTTTGGGATTTAGCCTCAGAGTTTAGTTCCATTGACAAGGAGGAAGTTGGCAGCATGTTAAGCTAAAGGTGCAGAGAAAGTGGTGCTGGGCTCATATCACATCTGTCTGCCTAGATTAGCTCATTTGTACAGGTTTCTATGCTGCAGATTGGAGTTTTAGTTATGCTAACACTCACTGTAGAAGAGCTGCTTTTGAAAGAGTCAAAGAGAAGGGTCCTGGGTTCTGTAATAAGCTATGCTGTAGTAAAAAATGCAAGACAAAACGCAAAGGTGAAAGCATATATTATGAAGCCAAATGTTGTTGCTGCTGACTGAGAAACTACTTTCTCTAACTGCCACAGTAAGTGTTAGATGTATAATACATTTCTGTATTAAAGCAGGGGATGTAGTTCAACTTCTCCCTATGCATAAAGGTCAGATAGGCCACAGGGCACAAGTCTGGGACTGGCAGGTATTCATGCTGTACTTTTCTCAGACTTTTATGATAAATAATAAATAAAACTGCATTTTAACAAAACTTTTCCTCACTGCTTTAAGAAGCCAAGACACCAAGGTTCCAACTTTTCTTTAGGTCACAATGCAGCCCCAGCCCATTGCCTATATGCTTGCAGATAAGCTTTCAGAGCAGCAGAGGGAGGTTCTTTAAGGTCTGTGCCCGACTGGATCCTTTGAGTAAAACCCAGCGGTTGCTCAATGTGAGCTTCCCTCTGAGGTCTGCTATGGGAAGGGGTTCCTGGGAGTGAAAGAGAGACAGAGTGAGAGATTGTCATAGTGGTGCAGCTTCCACAGAGATGCAGGTATTGTGCTGAGCTTCTGTGGTACAGAGGGGGTTTAGCCATTATAATCTCTATTCCAACCTCTGTCTTTGACCACCTAGCATTTGTGCCAATTGAAAGAAGAGGATGCAGATACAGGGGACTGACATCTACATAGTGATGCAGGTATCTAATCTTGTTTAGACATAGCTAATGATCCACCAAGAAGAGCTGGAAAGTTCTGCTTAGACTGCCATGACCGATACACATAAGCAGTGACAAAGAAAAAGGATGGATGAATTGATTAGTTGGTGTTTTTTCGCAGAGTTAGGTTTGCTCCAAAGTATAAAAAATAGTAGCAAGCAAATACACAAAAACAAAGAAGGTATCAAAATGCAAAGACATGAAAACAGCATTATAGTACTCAAGTCCAGGACTGGAGTCTGACTGGACTCCAGATTTTCATGACTTGCAACTCCACAGGCTCTAATAACTCAGACTTGAGAATTGACTGCATTCAGACTCAGAAGATGGAGAGGACGACTCTGGCTTTTTTATTGATCAAGTCTGTTGTATTCGTTTTGTTGTTTGGACAAGACCCTTACAATTAATTCAGTTTGGACCAGGCACTGAAAGCACATTCACATGCCTTCTTGTTCAGCAACAGCTCTTGGCAGGATGTCTAAAGAGATGCCATGGATGGCGTGTTATTTTTCTCAGAGATTTAAACGCTAACAGTAATTTTAGCTACCAAAGTGACTCAGTCACTGGATAAAAGGTATATTATTAGTCAATACGCTAATTAATAGTGGTTGGGATGAAGGTTTTCTGCTTCCATAGTAGTGATCCCACAACAGAAAACATGATAAGTGTGTCTATCAAGAGATGCACATTCTACTCATCCGAAAGGTCCCTCACAGTCAGTCCAAGTGAACACAGTGGATAGTTTAGAGCATATGTGTCAAACTCAAGGCCAAATCCGGCCTGCGGTGGCATTATCTTTGGCCCGCGAGATAATATCAAATTATTTATAGAGCTGGCCGACGGAATTTTGCACGCAACACTAAAACTACAAGTCCCACAATGCACTGCTTGTCAATCGAGGGCCCGCACGCGAGAGCCGTTACCCTTCTCCGCTCATCATCAGCCTTCTGAAGCTAGTCACCTGCAGTCAACTTTCAGCTATCCCTCTCACCCAAAAAATGGCTAAACAAAAGGTGGACTTTGAAAACAGGGTGGTTCAAGACAGGTGGGACTGACGACTGACGACGGGTGGAGCGCCCGCGAAGTGCAGGCAAAAGAGTGGATTAGTGGGCAGGATCCGGGAGAAGATGCGACAGGAAAACAGCGCAGGTGAGCTGACAGTTTATCACTGCATTGTACATCAGGAATCGCTGTGTGGCAAAGCCTTGAAAATGGACCATGTGATGATCATGAGCATCATAACACGAGCAGTTAACTTCATAAGGGCCATAGGTTTAAATCAGCGCCAGTTCAAGTCTTTTCTGGAGGAGTACGGTTCAGCATATGGTGACTTGCCCCATCACACAGAGGTGCAATGGTTAAGCCAAGGAGAAGTGCTGAAAATGTTTTTCGAGTGGCGTGAGGAGATCTGTCAGTTCATGGAGAGCAAAGGGAAAGACACAGCAGAGCTGATACAAAGTTTCTGTGTGAAGTGGCGTTTCTGTGTGACATCACGAGCAATCTCAGCGCGCTCAACCTGCAGCTTCAGGGGCGGGGCCGTGTGATCACAGACATGTACGCTGCAGTGAGGGCTTTTAAAACCAAGCTGCACCTGTGGGACACGCAGATGCTGCAAGAAAACTTGAGCCATTTTCCGTGCTGCCAAACTACCTGTGTGAACAACTGTTCTCTTTGATGAAGTTAAACAAAACATCTCACAGGAGTCGTCTTACTGATGAACACCTTCACTCAATCCTGAGGATTTCCTCAGCTCAGAGCCTGACCCCAAACATTGATGAACTTACATCCAAGATGAGATGCTGAGTATCTGGCTTAGACTAGTGTCCATCACAGAGCAGCCGACTGAGCTAAAACATGTTTCCTTTTGCACTTTTTCTTGCTACCACAGGGCATTTTTGGTTTTTCTTTGCAGAATTTTTTTTGCCAATGTTGTTGGCCTGTTGAAAAATATTTTCAGAATAAATGAGTAAAGCTCATTCATTAGATAAGCTACAGATTGAGCAATAAGAAATGAATGCAACATATTTTTCATTTTTTAAATGTTTATAGGCAATAACTTAAGCTTTGCTAGTTCAATGTTCAATATGTGCAATAAGTTCATTTCAATAAGTTTTGCAATAAACATTAAACCAGTCCGGCCCTTGACTTGCACCGATTTTTTTATTTTGGCCCTTTGTGTATTTGAGTTTGACACCCCTGGTTTAGAGTGAAACTTCAGTGTTACTTATAATAAATGATAAAAAATAATAAGGACTCAACTCAGACTCAGGTAACGGGGCCTTGACTCTTATTCTTCTCTGGTGACTCAGACTCAGACATGAACACTGAGGACTTTAGGTTTGGTGACTCGACTTCAACACAGTATGACATATCATCATAAGTAGAGGAAAGCATGTAATGGCAGAAATGGACGTTATTGTGAAAAAAAAAAGCTTCTTTATAAAGAATGATGTGTTTTAATTTATAAAGAATAATTACAAGGTAAATACTTTTTAAATTCAACTTTGTATCTTTAAAATGTTCAATAACTCAAATCTTTCTCAACTTTTTTTTCACACACTAAATATTAGAGCATTAAGTACAAAGACAAAAGTAGCAAATATTGAGGTTTTCTGTGGAACATTGAGACAAAAGCATCTGCTAAATGAAACTGTTGCATCTTTAGGAAACAAAGTTACTTATTTACATATCACACCAGTGCAGAGCTAAATTAAACTAGGTTTTTTCCTCTTGATGAATCAAAGTCAAATACCTTCCACCAACTCCTGAGTTTATCTGGATCTTTACCAACTTCTTTCTCTACCATGTCACTAGCTGGTCCATAACTTTGTCTATTTGCATTTAAATGCTGGAAACATCATGTTTAATTTATTTAAAAAAAAAAAAAAAAAAAAGAAGCTATTTCTCTCTGCCAAAACCATCAGGAGTGACCGTGATGGAAGTGTGAAGCTCAAATGCCCTATAAAACTGAGGGGAACTTAAGAGGAGTTGATGTTATGTGTGAAAAAATACTTCTTAGTGATCCTTGTTGGTTAGACTTTTATCAGTGTAGCTAACATGTTGTATTTATCCCGTTTTATGTACTTTCAAAACTGGTTTACACCCCACTGTATTCACTTAAGTATCTTCAGTTTCTCTGCAAATTTTGAATATAGTCTTCCTCTTTATCTCTGAGGGGTGGCAGGATTAAAATCCTAGATATCTACTCTCTGTAGTTCTACCTCTCTCACCTGCTGTTAGCCCTCGTTAGCATACTGTGCAAACGAGTCTCAGTGGAGCCAGTGAAAATAATCACCTCATTTATCCAGACATCCACTTTGATATTGAGATATTTTGTTACATTGATATGTAAATAGATGCATGCTGTTACAGTAAGGCTGAAAGGCTTCTTAGAAGCAACACGCTCACATAGAGACACAGATTTTATAAATCAATATAAACTTAGTCTTCGTTTAAAGGTTAAGAATTAAACCTGTATAAAGTAAAGCATAAGGTTTCAGAACAGACAGAGTCTACTATGTTTCCACTGGGCATGCCTTAACGCTTTTTGTTCACATTCCTTTAGTTGATTTTTCCTTTCAGCATTTCTTTTTATTTTTCTTCATCTTGGCTGCTAACATACTTACAATGAAAGAGACAGAGGAGAGATATGCTTTCTGTGAATTATGCAACACAAGGAAGCTTTTTAATGGCTCCCAAGTGCATTTTGGGATGCAACTTCTATACATGAGTGATTCACAATTAGGGGTTTTTGCACCCTAGAGTGCACTTATACAGTTGCCACTGGAGGTAGAAAAATTATAGAGGCCATTGACTACTTCTAAGAAATAGAAATTGTGAATTTTAGAAAGAATGTTAACAAAAACTGCATAGAATCAGTTAGACCTGAACACGGCATGCTTTATAACAAATAAGAAAGCCCAACCCAAAGTCTAAAAAAGTCGGGACGCTGTGTAAAATGTTGGTAACAGATTTTGAAGCTTTACACATCATTTCAGCTCTATATTTAATTGGAAATAGTGACAATCGATTAAATGTTGAAACTGAGAAACGTTTTTGTTTTATGAAAATAATATGCTCATTTTGAATATGATAAACAAGTTTCAAAAAAGTTGGGACAACAAAACACTGACAGAGTTTCATAATGCTACAGACACCTGGAGGAACATCTACCAACTAATTGTTACTTTGCAACACATAGTAACTTGACTGGGTATAAAATTGTCATCCCAGAGAGACTGAGTCTCTAAGAAGTAAATATAGGAGAAGGTTCACGACTCTTTGAGAGTGTGTGTTAGCAAATAGTTCAACAATTTCACAATAATGTTCTTCTGTAAAGTTGCAAGGAATTTGGGGACTCCATCACCTATAGAACATAATATCATTCAAAGATTCAGAGAATCTGGAAGAATGTCCGTACAAAAGGGACAAGGAGGAAGAAACAATACTGGATGGCTGTGATCTCCGAGCCCTCAGGCGACACTGCATTAACAACATTACTCTGCAGTGGTAATCACTGTATGGGCTCAAAATCACTTCCAAGATCTATTGTCTGTGAACACAGTTTGTCATTGCATTCTCAAATGCAGGTTAAACTGTACTATGCAACAAGGAAACCATACATGATCGAGGCTCACCAGCGACTTATTTTGGGCTGGAGCCTTTTTTGGGATCGATTGAGGTGGAGTGGAAAACTGTTGCGTGGTCCGATAAATCCGATAAAAGAGTTAACATTCTTTTTAGAAATCATGGATGTCCAGTCATCACCTCTAAAAAGGAGCGGGCCCATCAGGCATGTTATCAGCACTTAGCTCATAAGCCAGCATCCATGATGGTATTGGGATGCAAAAGTGCTCATGGCATTGGTAGCGTATGCATCTGGAAAGGCACCATTAGTGCTAATATACATGATTTGCAGCAACATATGCTGCCATCCAGACAATGTCTTTTTCAGGGGGGACCTTGCATATTTAAGCAAGACAATGCCAAACCATATTCTGTGCATATCACGACAGCATGGCTTTATAGTAGAGGAGTCTGGGTGCTACACTGGCCAGCCTGCAGTCCTGGCTTGTCACCCATTGAAAACATTTGGCACATCATGAAAGGAAAATACAACAAAGGAGACCCTGAATGGTTGAGCAGCGGAAATCCTACATCAGGCAAGAATGGAACCACATTCACTTTCAACAGTGCAGAAATTGGTCTCCTCGGTTTTACACACATTCACAGAGTGTTGTTTGAAGAAGTAATGAAACACAATGGTAAACATGGCTCTGTCCGAACCCTTTTTAAAGTATTGCTGGCTTCAAATTAATAATGAGTATTTATTTTTCATAAAATATATATGCTTATAAAAATGTGTCCAAATGTAACCAGTATTATAAAACTATATACAATTGATAAATGGCTGAATCTGATATCCTATAGTAGTTAACTTGTTAACAAGTAGCCTTGATCACACACTAATAGCTATCATCAAAATTTGATCAGATCAGCCAAAATGTTGACGGTAGATACTGATACAATATTTACTCGATGCAGAAAAATTAAAGTTCACCTGACAAGGCGTCATCACAAAAAATAGAAGGGAGAATTGAGCTCTCTATTATGAAGGACAAAGAGCAGTGTTTAATTGAGGGTAAGGTATGGATGAATTGCCAGGTCTGTGATAAAATCAAGCTGATGGCCTGTCAAAAAAAGCAGGAAATGAAAATTGTTCCATTATAAACTACAGCAGATTTTCTGAAAGAATAACAAAAAACTATATAGATACACCAAAGTCTGACGAGCCAGCATGTAAAGCAGTTTTATGTAAACTCTTCTAATCCAGGTACAATTCTTCAGGTTCTTGAATGGATTAGTATGATTTGTAGTCAGTTTGGTAGCATGTGGTTGAGAATGAAGCATCAGCTTCAAAATCTGAATTATTCTTTTTAATTTAAGATGCATGCAAAAGCAGTGGTCTATCCAACTATCTAAAAATGCAAGGTGCTGACCTGTCAATCCTGTGTAAGGGCTTTGCACAATCCTGTAGGTTTGCACCAGAGCATTCAAATACCTACATCAGAGACTTTTTGCTGCAACATACAGTTTGCACTACTTGAATTTTTCTCTTATCTCCAGGTGAAGCATGTGCATTGATTTTGCCAGCTCATTTAAAATGCACACACATTAACATTCAGTAAAATTAGGGATATATATTTAAGCAACTATCAGGAAAAAAGTCAAATGGAGGTACGCTTGAACGCATTTCGAGGATTTTTAGCAGTTACATGTCGGGTGATTCTCTGTGAATATTGATAGAAAAATGGAGGTTATTTCACCCCTGTGTCCTTTATGGTCCAGTTCAGCTGATATGAGATGATGAAATTTCATATTGAAGCTTATAATAAAGACCATGCAT
Organism: Notolabrus celidotus; assembly: GCF_009762535.1. NCBI lineage: Eukaryota > Metazoa > Chordata > Actinopteri > Labriformes > Labridae > Notolabrus > Notolabrus celidotus. Next base: position 29,801,826 of record NC_048273.1, on the reverse strand, counting down.
AGCATTATAATTGGACTTGCTCAAGGGCAAAAAGTGAGAGTGTGTGTGGTTGTGCTTGACCAGATGTTACTGTATATAGCTTTCCTGTTAAAAGTTATACAGAAGTCAAATAATCAAGTATGTGAAGAAGCTTCCGTGTGCTCATATTGAACAGCAGTGAATCATCGGTGATAACAGAGTAATTTAAGGTTTGCTGGGCAGTTTGTCCTCCCCAGCTACTCCAGATATGATGCTTTAATTTGCCTCTAAATGAAATGAATCATTTTGCTCTGCAGCTGTTCCCTCGGCTTCTCCACAATCTCCTGTCCCCATATTTTTCCCACATGCTCTTATTTAGTTTGCAAACCAAATGGAGCCAGCCAAGTGATCAATGCACTCTTCCTCTAACTTTTTATTCTCAACATCTGCTGCTTCTTGATTCGCTGGGCTTTTGGCAGGTCATTTGGTTGGAAAAAATATTCAATGTCTCCATCGCCTCTAGCTCCTGGAAAAACCTCAACGTGCCTTAGTTGTATTATTCATCCACTTTCCAAACGGACTTACTCCTGTTCAGGGTCACACCAAGCTTCAGGCCTATCCCAGCATGCACTGGGTGGAAGGACAAGATATAGCGCCAGTGTTCCATATAGAGAACTTTTTCTTTTTACTACAGGAAGCACTGCGGTTGCCCTGTGAAAGTACATACATTGCATGCAAGCACTGTGAGGAGTTTAACAGATTTTGAAATAGTCTCACTCATCCCAATGCATCATTATGACCTAGATACTAAACAAAGATTATCAGTAGCTGGTTATTTCTTTATACTTAATTTTAATGCCTTCGAAAAAGAAGTGAAGCTGTGAAGGTTAACCAAGCGGCAACCTCCGGTCTAAAAATATGAGTCAATGCGAAAGTGTTAAAAGCTGCAGTTCATCGAGGATCCGCTTGAGGCTGGCTCCGGAAGTACCGGAAGTCACATACACATGAATGGGGAAAAGACGATCTTTGCAGCATTAATAAACATGTTTACAGCCTGGTACAAAAGATGAGTGTAGTCTGAATAGCTAATTTCTCCACGTCCTCTCACTGTGAGGGGGGGTGAATTTTTTTCTAATTCGGCAATTTCGAAGATATTGAGATTACCAGTCTTCCAATGAGAGGCACAGCTGCCTGTGGGAACACTGCAGCTGTTGGCTAGGAGGCTCAAAGCCCGCCTCTTTACCTCACACTGACTCGACAGAAGCAATATGGCTGCCGCAGCCGATTGGTCTCAAAACAGCTCTTCAGAAACAGATGGGTGACGTCACGGATACTACGTCCATATTTTTTACAGTCTATGAGGTTAACGTCAAACCGGTACGTCTGCTCCTCTTTTGTAAGCTCACTAGCGGAATTAAATCAGAGTGTACAAAGTTTTTTTTTATCGTTACATTAAAATTAATAATTGTATCTAACTACGGATCAAATCATGACCTCATCACTCTGCATCCTGCAAAAAGTAATCTGAACAAAGAAAATTATTATTAGTGGTTTAAGCGTGCGCCAAATCCATAGTCCTCGTCGCTTCGACTCCCGGCCTCAACCATTTGCTGCAGGTCTTCCCCCACTCTGTACTCCCCAGATTTCCTGTCTCCTCAGCTGTTCTACCAAATAAAACAAGAAAAAGGTCCGTATCCCATTCTTTGGTTTCAAAAATAAATGCGCACCATGGTAAGAGCCACGTCTTTACCACAATGGGTGATATTGCTGATGGGAAATGCAGTCTTCAACCCAGAGACCCACTGCAGATTCAGAAGGGCTCATCCGAATCAATAAAATATGAGAACTCCTCACAGTGCCTTTAAGGCTGCAATTTATGATCGTTTTCTCCATCCTCATTTAGATACAGATTATTTTAACAGTTGGTCAATAATTTTGTAATCTCTATTATGTTAGAAATGATTTCCATAGCATCTGTTGATTATCAAATTGCTTCTTTTCTCCAATACACAGCACCAAAACAAGCAACATACCTTTACATTACATATCCTGGAACACTTCTGCTTGAATAATTAACAAAGCAATTATTTTAGGATCAATGACTTGGGTTTTTTTTTTTAAATAAGTTATTGATTTAAAATGCTGCATAAATGTAATATTATGCCTTGAACTCTGACCCTGCAGGTCATTTTACTCATACTATTTATGTAGCTATTACAAATTCAGTTGCCTTGTAGGTTTAAAAAACTCCTCTTGCTGAGCTTGCCGAAATACTCTAATAGTTGCTCAGTTGTTGTGTTCCACTGCACACAGGATTGTGGGCAAGAAAAGCCAATACATCTTGCTGGCTTGTATATTGCACAGTACAAACAGATTTATGAGAACTTTTGGCATGCATGTTTTGGGAAATACTTCATACTTTTCTGGCATATATAATAGTGTGAAAGTATCTGAATGCAGCCACATTTTGCACACAGGTTTTAATCCAGGACCTATGGGCAAACATTATTTAACATTACTGTACAACAGATGTTCCATAATCCGAGTTTAAAACCGGCAATAGGTATTTGTAAAATATTCCATCCTGCAAAGGATTTGTCACTATCCTGAGAGCTTCTTCACGTCTCTGCCCAGTCACCCTTGTAATGAAAACAAACACAGCCTCAAGGTGTTACTTATAAGACTGGATTTATAAAGCAAGGTCAGACAAGAGAAGAGAAAACAAGAGTGTAGAGCAGTGATATCAGTATTCATGTTTCCTCCGGCTCATCCTTGAAACATTCTAATATTGCAGCCAGGTTTACAAACAACACCTTCCCTAATAAGATTTGCTCGTCACCAGGAAACACTGACTTCCCCTGAACTTCTACTCTGCTTTATTTCATATTCATACAGGATTAATTATGAGAGTAATGCTTGTTGTTTTGGATCAGGCAGAAAGCCTCCTGAGGCTGCCTGACAAACATTTCTGGTTTCATTCATGTCGTAACATTATAATGTCTGGCCAATGTCATTACAAGTACTCAGTGTTTGATAAGAAGTAAACACACAGAACAGCTGCTTGTCAATAATCCAGCATAAGAAGCAGTAACTACAGCTATTTAACTGCCCTCAACATTAAGTAAGTGGTGTTGTGTATCAGCCAAACAGTGAAGTCTGGAGCTCTTCCTCCAGAGAGCGTTAATGCTGATGATATTAGTGTTTAGCACTTTAGGGAATCATCGACTTGCTTCCATTTAGCTGAAATTATTTACATATTTAAGAGTATGCCCAATACTGCGCTCAATACAGAGAGAGAGAGAGAGAGAGAGAGAGAGAGAACTGAACCACAGAGTAATGATCTGCTCTCTGGTGATCTATTGATTAAGGATTTGCAGTTACTGCCTTTCACTCTAGTTGAAAACTTCATTTTGACACACCTCATGTATGCAGACTGAGTGGGCAAAATACTGTATCAGGAACAACTTTAAAAATAAAAATAATGCACTCCAGTAGTCATCATCCTCTACAGCTTCATCAATAGATAAAAAGTATAGTTATCACCTTTAACCCTAATCACAACAATAACCCTAATCTTAATCATAACCCTAACACTAATCATGACCCTAACCTTAATCATAACCCTAATAATAACCCTAACCCTAATCATAACCCTAACCCTAATCATAACCCTAATCATAACAATAACCCTTATCATAACCCTAAACCTAATCAGAACCCTAACCCTAATCATAACCCTAACCCTAACTCTAATCATAAACCCTAACCCTAATCTTAACCTAACCCTAACCCTTATCATAACCCTAACCCTAATCATAACCATAACCCTAATCATAACCCTAACCCTAATCATAACCCTAACCCTAATCCCCCCTCACGCTAACCCTAACCCCAACCCCAAACCTAACCCTAACCCTAATCCAAACCCTAACCCTTATCATAACCCTAACCCTATTCATAACCCTAACCCTAATCATAACCCCAACCCTAATCATAACCCCAACCCTAATCGTAACCCTAATGATAACCCTAACCCTAATCATAAACCTCATCATAACCCTAACCCTTATCATAACCCTAACCCTAATCATAACCCTAAACCTATTCATAACCCTGACCCTTATTATAACCCTAACCCTAACCCTTATCATAACCCTGTACATAACCCTTATCCCTAACCCTAATCTTAACCTAACCCTAACCCTTATCATAACCCTAACCCTAATCATAACCATAACCCTAATCATAACCCTAACCCTAATCATAACCCTAACCCTAACCCTAACCCTAATCCCCCCTCACGCTAACCCTAACCCCAACCCCAAACCTAACCCTAACCCTAATCCAAACCCTAACCCTTATCATAACCCTAACCCTATTCATAACCCTAACCCTAATCATAACCCCAACCCTAATCATAACCCCAACCCTAATCGTAACCCTAATGATAACCCTAACCCTAATCATAAACCTCATCATAACCCTAACCCTTATCATAACCCTAACCCTAATCATAACCCTAAACCTATTCATAACCCTGACCCTTATTATAACCCTAACCCTAACCCTTATCATAACCCTGTACATAACCCTTATCCCTAACCCTAATCATAACCCTAACCTTTATCATAACCTTAACCCTAATCTTAACCTAACCTTAACCCTAATCAGAACCATAACCGTAATCAGAACCCTAACCTTAATCAGAAACATAACCCTAATAATAACCCTAACCCTAATCAGAACCCTAACCCTAACTCTAATCACAAACCCTAACCCTAACCCTAACTCTAATCATAAACCCTAACCCTAACTCTAATCATAAATCCCTAACCCTAACCCTAACCCTAATCATAACCCTAACCCTAATCATAACCCTAACCCTAACCCTAATCATAACCCTAACCCTAACCCTAATCATAAACATAATCATAACCCTAACCCTAATCATAACCCTAATCATAACCCTAATCATAACCCTAACCCTAATCAGAACCATAACCGTAATCATAACCCTAACCCTAACCCTAACCCTAATCATAACCCTAACCCTAATCATAACCCTAACCCTAACCCTAACCCTAACCCTAATCATAACCCTAACCCTAACCCTAATCATAAACATAATCATAACCCTAACCCTAAACCTAACCCTTATCATAACCCTAACCCTAACCCTAACCCTAACCCTGACCCTAATCCTAACCCTAACCGAAATCATAACCCTAATCATAACCCTAACCCTAATCATAACCCTAACCCTAATCATAACCCTAATCATAACCATAACCCTTATCATAACCCTAACCCTAATTAGAACCCTAACCCTAATCATAACCCTAACCCTATTCATAACCCTGACCCTAATCATAACCCTAACCCTAATCGTAACCCTAACCCTAATCGTAACCCAAATCATAAACCTAACCCTAATCGTAACCCTAATCATAACCCTAACCCTAATCATAACCCTAAACCTAATCGTAACCCTAATCATAAACCTAATCATAACCCTGACCATTATTATAACCCTAACCCTAACCCTTATCATAACCCTGTACATAACCCTTATCCCTAACCCTAATCATAACCCTAACCTTCATCATAACCTTAACCCTAATCTTAACCCTAACCCTATTCATAACCCTGACCCTTATCATAACCCTTATCATAACCCTAACCCTAATCATAACCCTAACCCTAATCATAAACCTAAACCTATTCATAACCCTGACTCTTATTATAACCCTAACCCTAACCCTTATCATAACCCTAACCTTCATCATAACCTTAACCCTAATCTTAACCTAACCCTAACCCCTATCATAACCCTAACCCTAATCAGAACCCTAACCCTAACTCTAATCATAACCCTAACCCCTATCATAACCCTAACCCTAATCAGAACCCTAACCCTAACTCTAATCATAACCCTAACCCTAATCATAACCCTAACCCTAACCCTAACCCTAATCATAAACCTAATCATAACCCTAACCCTAATCATAAACCTAACCCTAACCCTGACCCTAATCCTAACCCTCACCCAAACCATAACCCTAACCCTAATCATGAACCTAACCCTAATCATAACCCTAACCCTAATCATAACCCTAACCCTAATCATAACCCTAACCCTAACCCTAATCATAACTCTAACCCTAATCATAACCCTAATCATAACCCTAACCCTAATCATAACCCTAACCATAATCATAACCCTAACCCTAATCATAACCCCAACCCTAATCGTAACCCTAACCCTAACCCTAATCATAAACCAAACCTAACCCTAACCCTAAACCTAACCCTTATCATAACCCTAACCCTAACCCTGACCCTAATCATAACCCTAACCCTAATCATAACCCTAACCCTAATCATAACCCTAACCCTAATCAAAACCCTAACCCTAATCATAACCCTAACCCTAACCCTAATCATAAACCTAATCATAACCCTAACCCTAAACCTAACCCTTATCATAACCCTAACCCTGACCCTAATCATAACCCTAACCCTAATCATAACCCTAACCCTAATCATAACCCTAATCATAACCCTAACCCTAATCATAACCCTAACCCTAATCATAACCCTAACCCTAACCCTAATCATAACCCTAACCCTAACCCTGACACTAATCCTAACCCTAACCCAAATCATAACCCTAATCATAACCCTAACCCTAATCATAAACCTAATCAAAACCCTAACCCTAACCCTTACCCTAACACTAATCATAACCCTAACCCTAATCATAAACCTAATCATAACCCTAACCCTAATCATAACACTAAACCCTAACCCTAATCATAACCCTAACCCTAATCATAACCCGAACCGTAATCATAAACCTAACCCTAATCACAAACCTAATCACAACCCTAACCCTAATCATAACCCTAACCCTTATCATAACCCTAACCGTAATCATAAACCTAACCCTAATCACAGACCTAATCATAACCCTAACCCTATTCATAACCCTAACCCTAACCCTTATCCGAACCCTAATCGTAACCCTAACCCTAATCATATCTCTTACATTAATCATAACACTATTCATAACCCTAAACCTAATCCTAATCATAACCTTAATCATGACCTAACTCTAATCATAACCCTTATCATAACCCTTAACCTAATCAATCATCATGTGTGCTGTCCTCGGTGCAGCTGAAACATTTGAACTCGACAACCAACCTGTTGCCTTTTATGGGCTGTCTTGGATCAATAATTGAGAAATAGTGTTTTTTATAATAACCTTTATTTAACCAGGAAATGCTCATTGAGATTGAAAAATCTCTTTTCTAAGACAGTCCTGGCCAAGATAGACAGCAGCACAGTTACAGAGATACAATATTACAACAGACATAAATACAAATAGCAGACGCATACAACAGCTACATAACAGGTACCTCCAGAAAAACAGTATGTGACTTTTAAACAAAAAATCGATAGACAGATGCTTCAGCCTCCAAGTCATTTCAGGACCACTCAAAAGCATTCAAAGATATCATATCAGACAGTTTTAGATCCTTTTGTAAGGCATTCCAGGTCGAGGGAGCAGCAAACCTGAAGGCCTTTTTCCCAAGTTCAGTCCTGACCTACGGAACAGATAATATTTTTATTGATAAGTAGGGGAGAAAATATAGCAGCTTGTGCTACTTCATTTCTTTACAATAAATGACATCACAGATGACATGTTGCTTTTCTGGATGCTCAATGTGTTTTGCTAATGGATGCAAAATGACAAAAAGAGCAGGAAAGAGAAAGTGTTTCATAGCAAGTGAATGAGCGTTTGGACCGGATAGGGGTTACGTATCAAGAGCTACGCAACACTTAATCATCGCTCAAAACATACTTTTATCGAAGAGCATTTCCTGATTTTATTTCATCAAGGTGTCTTGGACAGGGTCCTGCTTTTATTATGCTTTTATTTGGTTTGTACTTTGTTTTTATGTTTTTATGATTTCATTTTTTTTTTAATAGTGATGACACTTGCACTGTCTGTATGGTTTTTTAAAATGCTCTTTATTTTGCACATGAGGCATGAGGCATTGTTAAGCACTTTGTAACATAGTTTTTGAAAAGTGCTCTATAAATAAAGGTTATTCTTCTTATTATTATATTACTTATCAGACTCTGCTAAACCGAAGCTAAACAGAATCATTTTATTTGAAGACCCATGCTTTGCTTCCACTAAGGAGGTGTAACTGTTTGTAATGTACGACAGCTCATCAGGCTTGCTAATGCAGCAGCTTCAGTACTTGTGAGGCACAAACCGGGGCTACAGTTAGCTACTTCCAGACTTTACCCACTGTTTGTGTTTACATAATAAAGGGAACACTTAAAAATTACAATGTTACTCCATATCAATCACACTTCTGGGATATCAACCTCTGTCAGGAGAACATCCGTCGTCTCATAAGAGCATACCCAGACGTTGTAGGGATTGCATAGAGATACATGGAGGCCACATACACTACCGAGCCTCATTTTGAATTGTCTTGAGGAATTTGGATCAGCCTGTGATCTGATTTCCCACTTTGATTTTGAGTATGATTCTGAATCCAGAACTCCATGGGTTAATGATTTTGATTTCCATTGATCATTTTTATGTTATTTGGTTCTCTACACATTCCACTTTGTAATGGATAAAGATTTTCAACTGGAAAATTTCATTAATCGAGATCTAGATAGGTTGTTTAAGTGTTCCCTCTATTTTTTGAGCAGTGTATGTAGCCATTTACTGCAAAACACTTTTCTGTCACTGAACTCTCTGTTGTAGTGATCTCTCCAATCTTATGTCATAAATGGCTCTCTGGTGTTTGCTCAGAGAGGAGAGAGGGAAGCTTGGAGAGGAATCATTAAGGACTGATCACCTGCTTTTTAAAACTGTGATCTCCTGTGTGCTTTAAAGACAGTCATCAGTACCGCTGGGAGGAAGAAAGTGGATCAATGAGAGGCAGGAAATGGACTGTACTAAATTGAAACAGACTGAAAAGTTCTTCTGTGATTATTACCATGTTCAATTAGCCTTAACCTGATTGCTAAAGGGACCAGGTACTCTGTGGTTTGAGCTGGAGGAGCTCAGGCATGACAGGATTTTTTTCTACACATGGATTACACTGAAAAAACACACTTTTAAAGCCACAAGAGGAAAAAACACTGGTGGAGAAGTTAACCTCAAGCTTGACAGCAAATCTGTCAGTAGAAAACTTGGACTCGTGGCTAATAAGTACACAGGCTTTAGAGGAATGAGAATATTTGAATTTCTCACCGGTAAAGACTTTCACTCAGCTTGCATTGATCTTAAGCAGGTGAGCAAGAGGAACACATGTATTGCAGCACTGATGGAGCACAGAGGATGAGGTGAAGCTCTCCAGAAAGCTGTGGGGTATTGAGAGTGTTGTGGAGCGTGATATTAGGGCCAGAGCTTCCCACCAAGAGGTCTACGAGCTGTTACGACCTGCGAGCATTCCCGGCCAGCAGCCATGACGGGCAGGGTTGCTCAGCTGGAACCAGACAGAGAGGAGGACGGGGGAGAGTTAGTCAGTGTGGTCTACACAGAGAAATCTTTTTAATACAAGTTACACTCAAGAAACTATCTCAACTACAGATTTGAATTAATTACTTACACTTAGCATCAACACATAAAAGAAATGAACGCTCTTGAAACTATACTAGCTGAAATATATATTGCGTTTGTGTCATATGAAAATAAAATTCTGGTTGTTGCCTTTATCAAACTTTAGAGGCAAGAACAACCGTCTGATGCAGGCTTCAAAATTGTATGAGTTTCTGCCTCCTTTAGCCTTTGCCTCCTTCCTTTAGCATTAGATTAAAAGCAAAACCAACTTTTACATTAAAACAACCGAGGGAAGAGGAGGGAGCAAAGTACAAGCACATGGTTCGGCATAATTTAATTCATTGTGGGCTTAATAGTAATAGAATATTCTGATATGTGAAATATGTGATGTATTATAGGTATTTTTGCCGCACAGTGCTCTGGCATCTTGAAGTCTCTGTTGCTTCAGTTTACGTTTATAGGTAGGATCATGGGTAGGATGACTGAACCAAGATGGCGGCCGTATTTCTTGCGCCCCGGCAACCAATGTGGCGTCTACTCTTTATATGTCTATGTATAGCACTGGCTGCTTCCTTTCCTCTGCTCTTATACTCTGCTGAGAGAGAGACAGGCAAACGAAGCAAGCAAACACACCACTGTGCAACATGTAACAATAAGTCAGCTAGAAACAAAAAGTCAGCCATTGAACGTAATTTTAATCAGTTTGAACTAATGTTAACTTGTTTAGCATACTAAAAGCAACTCTAGCTAAAAGCAACTCTTAGCTGTCAGCTTCATGGTAGAGTTAATGGTTGTAAACTTGAATAAATTAGCTCGAAATGAGCAAACATTTTGAGTGCTTGACCTGCTTATTTATCATAATAAACAGAATATGGGCTCTGGGAGGATGAAACGTGACAGGCATAACAGCTGCTATGCTGCAGGCTACAGAACAGGAACTCATAGCTCGAGTTCTTCAGACAATAACTGGAAATAAATCCAGTGCATTTTGGACAATTAGTCATTTCTAATAGTGTTATTTTCTTGTAATTCTCACATGGCTGCTTACTCTTCTCTTGCTCTTATTACGTTCGATATTACCTGAGGCCACAGTACAGTAGTCAAATGAGTTTTTTCCTCAACAACATGATTTGTTTTCCCTCCCGGTCCTCTCTCCTTACTCATCCTTACAGCTGTGCTCTTTTTCTCCACACAACACTTGTCTTACAGTGCGTACATCTTTCATTTCAGTCAATCACTTGATCACAGCTGAAGGGCAGAAAGAGAATAAACGTGTAAAAATGAGTGGAACTGTAACAGGACATTAGTCAACTCAAAGGTCATGTATTTCAAATTTCCAAGACAACTGAATAAAAGCTGTTTCCCAGAGTCCAAAGCAGGGATGATTTCATAAATCATAACTCTTCCTCTCCCTTGACTGTATTTTTATAGTTCCCACTTGAATTCCTGCCATCATTTTCACTGAGGAGGAACTCCTGTTTTCATGTTCCCTGTATCACCCTGCCACACTGTATATCACGCACATGAAACAGATCAAATGAAAACACTGATGATGAAATACTGTACAACAGCAGCAGTGTTGAAGGACAAAGGGCCTTATAAACCTCCACAACTAGCACCCACCTGTCAAATCCTCTTCAGCGAGTCCTCCTCAGCCTTATCATGAAACAGCGAGACTGCTCTGTCTCAATCTAGGCCAGCGCTAATGCTGACATTAAGGCTGAATGTAAAGCGTTGCACCGGATTAAGCTCCTCATTTCAAACAAACGCTCCCCTTATGGCTCAAAATGTAAAGCCAAGGTTTGCTCATTTAGCTTCCTTATGAACACGGAGCAGCTCTTCAGTGGAGTTTTGTTTCCAAACACGCTCTCACAGAGGAGTGAATTAGTTTGCTGTAATTGGATCCACCTCAATAACAGTGAATCTGCATGTTCAGTCATAAGACTGTTTGAAATGCCGGCAGCAGAAATCCACTACGAAAAATAAAACCTTGAAGAGGTCAATGTTCTCCATACAGAGGGTTGTATTGTAAAAAGAGATTTTTTTGCTGCAATAACTTTTCCTGTGTTGTTGTTTAAACGATAGTGAAGTATCTGGTATGTAACCACATAAGATAAATTCTATGTTGTTAAAATAACTCCAGGAGGCTTCAGGAATTGGTAAAAGAAGAGCACCTTACCTATAAATGTGATTGACTGTGACAGTTGGCATCTTTGACCATGGTCACTTCAAGGTCTTCAGAGCTGAGGTCCAAAATAACAATGTTAAACTGGTATTAAGAAGTCCATATATGTGTGTTGTGAGGACACCTTCCCCCTATATAAGGCGGAGTGTGGAGACATTCAGGAGGTGACTTCATCTGGCCAAGTCGTCCTCCAAGCAGTCACGATGCTTGGTCGATACTGGTGCTGTTTGTTGTGATTAAACATATTACTATACGAGCAAGCCACTGTCAAGAAGTTCATTCTATATCTGCACATCACGGGCTGTTAAGATACGACTATAGTAAGCATGTTCATTTTATGTACGATTATTTCATCTCCTAGCTTTGTGGTCTGTTGGTCTGTGGTCTGGGATAGCACAATTTAAATACTTATGAAGTTCAGTTTATTACTTATTTTGTGTGCTAAATATAGTGACAAAATAAAATTAATAATAATAACAATTGATTCTTGTCTTAACTAAAACATTTACTGAAGGGTAACAGATAAATTGGCTCAAGCGATGTCACTTAATGTCAATGATAGCATACAACAAATCTGAAAAGGAAAAAAAATCGTTATCTGGCCTGATCTTTAGCTCGAAGCTACATTAGCAGCTGTCGGCATAGCACACCTGAAAATTTTCCACTTTAATGTGAGCGGTGGGGTTGCATTGTGGGTAATGTGGGTTCCAGGGTTTGAGTAGAAAGAAAATTTTGAGGGAAGAAATGGGACATCATTGGTCCATCACTGAATGCATATCTCACATTATTAAAGAAAACTCCATTATTAAAAACCTCCTGAAGCATAAAATACCCTTCAATGCACTTTGACATCACCCTGTTTATCCTGACTCACTATTCCAGTGCTTTATAAGTATTGACATGATTCAGATACAAGGAAGCTGTGCCAGATGAAATGTGCACAGTAACATGAAACATGGTGCTACAAAAGTATCAACTCTTCTTTGAAGGCTGACCAGAATATTTTAGCACCTGTCTACAGGCATTTGCTCCCATTCAACTCTAAACCTATTCCAGTTCATCCCAAGGTCTGTGCAGGCCACTGAGGCTCCTCCAAACCAAACTCAGAAATACTTCTGCCTTCTTATTTGCACTGCACTGAGCCTCTAAAGTCCTGCAAATGTGACGGTTTTCTCTCGTGCTGACAAGTTGTTATATTGTGTGCACAAGAAAACTGTCTTGTGTGCGCATATTTTGAGTTTGTGCATTCAGGATTAAGATGCTTTACTCTATGCTTTATTAGATTAGACAGCTAAAGAGAGGAAATGTGGAGGGGGGGGGGGGGGGGGGGGGGGGGGGGGGGGGTGTAGAGAGTGCAGCATGACAAGCAGCAAGGGGTCATGGCCTGGAGTCACACCAATGACCACTGGGCTAAGGGCTCTAGCCTCATCACTACATGCTCTTACACTGCTAGACCAACTGGGCACCCCAATGGAGCTTTTACAAATCCACACAGTTTAGCACAGCACACTCCTCAACTCTAAATACCAGTTCCAGCATAAAACTTATAGAAATAATCGTATCTACTGAAAAACAAGCTCAACTGAAGGCATTGAGAGCCATTGAAACTGCTGCAATAGTAAAGGTGAATAACTTGTGCACAAAAGATGAACTGATCACCTCGTAGGACTTCAGGGGCCCTGCAGTACGTTGGCGTCAACAAAGAAAAGTAATCTTCTTAAAGCTGTTTCAAAGTTTTTCCCTGGATTATAATTTGTCTGAAAAGGTCTGAGACATACATGGGGACCATGTGTTTGAATGACCCAACATGATTTAGCTCATGCTGCCATGTTATCAATAATTAAGCACCCTTTATTATGAATTGATGGCTAAGTTAGGGAGTATTTCCACCCTGCCATTGAGAGCTGTTTGTCAATGTAATGATGGATCATTTTATAAAAGCATCTCCTCCAGCCAGTCAATGACAGGCTGTCTCAGTTATGAGTTTCTCATCGAGTTGAAGGAGAGAAATTTCAAGGTTTTCCTATCCATATTTCCAAACAGTTCTCTATTAGCATAATGTCTCATTAATTCTGACTCTGGCCTTGACTCTTTTTTATTCTCACTTGACCCCATTTGAACTTGACTTTTTGAACCAGACTATGATAACAGCTAATGTTGTAAATCTGCAAGTGCCGTTTAATTCGGGGCACAATTGGGGCTTTGATGAGCTTCACCTCTTTGGCTGCAGGAGCATGGAAAAGGATAAATCACTCGGCTTACGCAAAATGGCAAATACAAATCATCTGAACTTATAAAGCTTTAATGGATGAACAGGTTTTTTTATGGTATTGAGGACAGAATGAAATCCTTTTACAATCCTTTCTGAAGTTCAGGCCACTGCTCCCTTCAGCTTGAAGACTTACCAGAGTTATCAAAGGGCCTGGGTGTGCTGCAGTTCACGTTGTTCAACTTTGCGTCTTGAAAGGATCTTTCTGTCTGCTCTCACCTCTGGATCTTTGCATCTTTTATGTTCTTTACAGGACGTTCCGAACCTTTTCTGACTGAAGTACCTTTACAGTTCTGTCCTATCGATGGCTATATTTCTGTTGATGTCCTCCTTTTCCATCTTTCCTAGTCTTTCTGTTTATATCTGTTACTTTTTGTTTCGTTGCATTTTGTTGTAAAGCACTTTGTTTCTTTGTTTAAAAAAATGCTATATAATTAAAGTTGATTGTTATTGTTCTAAAAACATTTCCATTGAGCAAGTGGGTGCGATAACAATATTTTTTATAAATACTGAGTGTATGTTTTCCGATTTTTGAGAGTTTTATGCATTACTTTTGCTTATTATTTTAAATATTAATCATTTATATTTTCTAGATACTCCAGATGTACATCAAGCACTTTTGGTTAACAGTTTATTAAATCTAATAGGTTTGGGCCTTTTTCAGCTGGTGTTCATTCATTTTAGAAGTTTCTCTTAGTTATCTTTTGCTGACTTTAAGCTAGTTATTTTAACTGTTTTTAGAGTATGGTAAGGGTCGTAGATCCTGTAGCTTTTCTAATCTTGTCCTGTACATGCCAGGGAAGTACTTTCTTACATAAATCAAAATTTGAACTGATGTGCAGCTTAAAATGTTATACAACTCTGTTTATCAGCATGTTATCAATCCTCCGGTTTGAAACTAATGCTGATGGTCTTGTTTGCTTTTGTAGGTCATAAAAAGGCATCGGTATCAATTTCTATCTGTTTCACAACCATGTAAAATCTCCTCACAGGAGCTTTAATACGACAGTTTCAATCTCAAAGTCGTTTTCTCTGGCAGCTTGTGAGGTGATAAAAGGTTTATGCAGGACTGTTTTTGGACTTCTAACGGGGATCCAAAGAGCATTGTGGCTGACGTCACCGCCTCTTTAGACTTTCATGACTTTAGTTTGTGTATCTTTGGATTTAACTTGTTTTTTAATTCTCATATTCTATACAAATCTATAAATTCTTGATTGAATGTGCAATTAGTACTGCAAATATAAAGGTGTCATCAGTGGTCAATTGGCTCTATAATCACCATGTAAATAAATACTTTAGGGCAGCAGTACCTCATCTGTAAGGCCTTGGCTCAGACACAGGAGGGTCACCGGTTCAAGTCTCAGTTAAACTACAATATAGGAGTTGGTACTACTTGCTGAAGAGGAGCCAACTCTCTCCCAGGGCCCTTGAAGCACAAAACTCCCAACAGCTTGGGGCACATCTCTCCATCAGTACATGTCTATAGGATCCTGTTTTCAAATGTGTGTATTCCTGGCCTATATGTGTGTGTAGCTTGATGCTTAACAGAGTAGAATAAGCATGTTTTCTGCATTCTGCAATAGACATAAATACATTCCTTCAACTAGAAACCTCAAACAATTACATCCCAGATTAACTTTGAGGTCTACAGCTGACCTCAGAGCATGATTGGACCCGTTCATTAAGAGAGTATCTTGTTCAGTGACAATACAATAATTTTAGCAGATCACACTGATGTGATTGTGCGACAGATTCTTCTCCAAAATTAGCCTCTATTCTTTCCACATGCCTTGACAATTGTAAAAGTACCCAATCGAGTGCAATCACCGCTCTCAACAAACTCAGCTTTGAGGGTCTGATAGAAATGGAATGATTCATGCTTTGAGTGAAAGAGGCAGAAGGTTAAAATCCTGGGTTACTTTCTTCTCTCACAGTTTTTGCTTTAATGCCTCTCATGCTGGGAGGAGGCTCAACGTGGAAGCAGAGGCTTTTCTCTCTCCGATCACAGCGAGAGGTTTGAGCCCACATAGGAAGTGTTGGACTGCTGGCTCTCTCTCACATCCCTCCACCCCTAATTATTCCATGAATCTCCCCCTCCTCTTCTGCCATCTTGTGTTCATTTTCATAATCTCCTTGAGAGGATGTGATTAAGAATAAAGAGTAGTAGCTGATGGCAGGAATTAGTGGAGGGGATATAATGCAAAAATATGTCTGAGGCTGAGCCAATTCAGCTGCTTAGTATTCTGCCCAGCTCCTCACTTCAGTACTACAGCTCACTTTGAGATAAGAGAGCAGCTGACTGCTCAGAAACTGCCAAGATACCATGTTCTTTATTACAAAGGGGAATGAGAAGTGTCTGGAACGGAGCCTCAACCAACTGCTCAGCAAAATCATCACCAGTATAATCATCCTTCTTTATGAGGAACAGGGTCGTTTCTTGGCTGCGGGGAAAAGAAGAGGTTGTTCACATTCTGAACTTTGCAAGATCCCAAAGGTTTTTATTGATGCAATGTTTGACCTGCAAAGTACTGAGATGTTTCTTTGTATAAAGATGAAACTGTCATTGATAATATATCAGAAGACCTGGAAGTTTATAACACAGGTCTTCTCAGTCTAATTCTCAATTTTAACAACATCCTGAAATCTGGTTTTTACTGTTTTATGTACTCATAAAGTCAAAATATTTCATGTTTTTCCTCCAGATTAACATGCTCTGGAGACTTTTGGCATTCCCTTGATGCCAATATACCTAATAGCTTTGCCTGAATGGCATTTTGCAGTTATTTAGCATACACCTTTCACAAATATAATGCTACTGCCAGGAGTCATTTGGCTCTGCTTTTGTAGAAAGTCTGGAAATTTACATAAACAGCTACCTGGCTTTGATCAAAAAATATAAACACAATGTACCGTCTCTTTTTACCATACCTTTCTCAATTGCTAAAACACTAAACCCTATGAACCAAACCAAATTCCTTAGCGGCCTGAACCCATGTATTGAATCAGTCACTTATTGGCAAAACCATAATCACTTTTCACCTGGCTATACAACCTGCAAACACATTCTCACTCACTAAAACACATTTTGCACTGGGATGCACTTGTGTTGTATAATGGTAAGCACAGGTAACAAAAGTTAAACACATTTGAAGCACAGGTGTCACAGCTAAAACACGACGACTCAAAATTGATCACACTTGTGGCTAATGATGTGAGGAAACCAATATAAGCCTGGATCCGGCACACCAGGGTGTCCCCCCCCAAAAAAAAAAATTCATTTAGCCTACTGTGAACAATACACATTATTTTCTACAGCTTCATGTCCTGAGCATTGTGTGTAATGACTGCTCAGTATTGTTTTAATGTTGATTGACTTGGGGTATGATCTGACAACATTGTTTGGTTTTGCAGGAAGAGTCAGAGGTTTGGTGAATGTAGCTTGAAAATTGGGTTGTGTGCTTATAGTGTTGAGAAAAGCGTGGTGGATATTAAGAAATGTGTTTTAGCAGTCGAGAAATACTGTACTCTAAGTAATAGATTAAACAGGCATGCTTTAACTTCCCATTGGGTTTGATCATCTAATTTAACACAGAGCAAGAGAGCGGAGTGACACAACCTCCATGACAGCGTATGTCCTTTTACGGCTTGCAGGACTTCATATTTGTTGAATTTGATGAGAAGGCTGCGCTGATTTTAACCTCAGTCGATAGGACTTCTTGTTTCTGTGCTGCAGCTGCTGATGTTGGAGAGAAAACCTGAAGATATTTGAATTTATGTGCACAGTGGAGATGCACACTAACTAAACCCAACACAGAACATAGATACGAGTGCTGCTTACAAGCGGCGTTCAATATCAGCAAAGCTTAGCAGTGGAAAGCGGATGCAAGCTTTATGCCAAGTTCTACAAACCAGTATGTTGTATCTATACGTCGTTTCACCCCCTCTCAGTGGGGTTTAAAACACAATCCATTTAGATTAAGGCAAAGCCCGCAGGTGGATCTGCATCGACTGGGATGGTTACACTCTGAAGTGCTGTGTTCTCAGTGGTTAAAAATAAACTGTATATCAAAGGTGATAACACATCAGTGTTGTTGCTTTCACCAGACCCAAGAGGACAAAGAATTTAAGACAGTGTATTCTTTTTGTTTGAAACAGACAATACAATGGAAGAAAGTGAAGCTGAATGAGACTTCCAAAAAAAAAGCAGACTTTAAGAAGAGGTATTTCTTAACGATTTAAGAAAGAAAAAACTTTATTTAAAAAAGTATTCACAATTTGAGACACAAAGTTTCACTCATCAAGCAGTAAGATGGTATCATTGTTCTTCCTGACTCCAGAAGACTTCTATTTGAACCTAATGTGGAGACTTAGCAAGTTCATTCTGACTTCATATTTGATGCAAACTCAGCCCAGTCGCTACATTCTATCAGAGCGTTTCCAGTCTGTTGGAGAGTTCATAGCATGACTACATACAGGGTAATAAAAACATCCATTCATATCACACTTACTTTGAGGTTTGGCATGTGCTGTGATGCAGACTGACAGGAGGTATGACATGTACAGACCATGACATTATGAACAGCTTTTATTATGAGGCTGTGTTTGATGGTATACTTTTGGGGAAACGATCTGTTAAAGTATGTTGTGGCATTGCTGGGGAGTATATCTAATCCAAGACTGATGGTGGGGGCTCTGTGTAGTCCAGGCAGACTGCTGTAAAGGGGTTCATTCTAAAAACTGTTCCGTGTATCTGAGGGTCTATGCTGCTGGGTCAGCTTCCCGTAGCCCCCTCTGGCTGGGTCGTAGTCCTGCCTGTACTCATCTCTCACCTACACGGGAAATAAGAACACAGCCGGAGGGCACAGGTAAATACACATCTTTCATTATTTCAGTGGAGGATGTTTTATCCTGAAGTCACAGACTGGAGGGCTTTTTATAAAAACACAGCTTGACTGTATTGTCCTCCACAATAAAACTATCCTTGTTCAAATATTTATGTTTTCCTATTTACATTCTCCCAGACGGCTCCCTGTGTACCACTACAACAAAACTCCACATTATTATGCATATTGTGTTTGCTAACAGCATAATATACGCTTTCATTTCTCAAAATGCCATGCTGTAGTAATGCTGTCTCTTCAAAGGTCATGGTTAATCATGCATAATTTATTTTGGAAGTTATATCACTTTTTAAATATCATACTGGTGTATTAAAATGTCATGATATAAAGTATTGATCTTTTTCAGAGACATTTCAGAATATGTAATTTTTCAAATGCCAAAGTACGCTTCATTTTATATTGTTTTCTAAAACGCTGTGTTGCAGAAAATCAGAAACTTTTTGCTGTTAAGAACCAAGCGGCAACCTCCACTCTCAAAATATGAAGCCCATGCGGAAGTGTTGTAAACGACAATTCATCGAGAATCCATTTGAGGCCAGCTGTAGAAACACCGGAAACCACATACACCAATTCAAAAAAGATGATCTTTGTAGCATTAATAAACATGTTTACAGCCTGGTTCAAAAAACAGCTTCGATCTACATAGCTAATTTCTGAATCGGCACACACTGTACGGGGGTGAATTTTTTTCTAACACAACGGTTAAGGAGTTATTAATATTCCGAGTTTTTGCCCAAATAAGGACATTACTGACGTGACTCCCGGACAGGAACACATAACTGTTTGCTAGGAGGCTCAAACTCTGTCTCTTTACGTCACACTCTTTTGGTTGAGTTCCGCATTTCCAATCTAAGTATCTACATAAAGCTTGTCAGCAGAAGGAAGCATGAAGTGCTCTAAAATGTCCTGGTAGATGGCTGCGTTGACTCTGGACTTCAGAAAACACACTGGACCAACACCAGCAGATGACAGGGCACCCCAAATCATCACCGACTGTGGAAACTTCACACTTAACTTCAAGCAACGTGGATTCTGTGCCTCTCCGCTCTTCCTCCAGACTCTGAGACCTTGATTTCCAAATGAAATGCTAATTTTCATCTGAAAAGAGGACTTTGGACCACTGAGCCACAGTCCAGTCCTTTTTCTCCTTAACCCAGGTAAGACACTTCTGGCGTTGTCTCTGGTTCAGGAGTGGCTTTACACGAGGAATGCAACATTTGTAGCCCATGTCCTGGATTCATCTGTGCGTGGTGGCTCTTGATGCACTGACTCCAGCGTCCACTCCTTGTGACGCTCCCCCACATTCTTGAATGGATTTTTTTTGACAATCCTCTCCAGGCTGCGGTTATCCCGGTTTCTTGTGCACCTTTTTCTACCACACTTTTTCCTTCCACTCAACGTTCTATGACTATGCTCGAATACAGCTCCCTCTGAACAACCAGCTTCTTTTGCAATGACCTTTTGTGGCTTACCCTCCTTGTGGAAAGTGCCAATGACGGTCTTCTGCACATCTGTCAAGTCAGCAGTCTTCTCCATGATAGTGTCCCTACTGAACCAGACTGAGAGACTATTTAGAGTCTCAGGAAACCTTTGCATGTGTTTTGAGTTCATTAGCTGATTCGGGTGTGACCCCATGAGTTTCCAATATTGAACTTTGTCACAATTTTCTAATTTTCTGGGACACTGAATTTCGGGTTTTAATTATCTGTAAGCCATATTCTTCAAAATTACAAGAATTAAGGCTTGAAATATGTCCCTCTATGTGTAATGAATCAATATAATATATGAGTTTCACTTTCTGACTTGAGTGACAAAAAATATTGAACCTTTTCACGATATTCACAGACAGATGAAGAGGCAAGGGAAGGGATCCTGAACATCACAATAACAGCACCGCTAAACAGATGTTCATAGTCAGCAATCAAATCATGACATGCTTGACCTTAACCTGAGACCAGAGCAACAGCTGGCAGAGAGCATCAAATTGTATCTCACTGTTACTACTACAAGTGACGGTTCTCTGCAGGAAACATCATCAAACTGATCATTTTTACTCATTCTTTTACAATCCAGCTCGTCGGAGTCGCTTTCAATGAGAGAGACTTCTTTTATAAGTGCACTTTGGGGCTAAAGTTGCTGATTCACTGTTTGAATAATGAAAACTCAGCCTTAATTAGCAGATGTGTTTCCCATTAAGAGGTAAACGCATTAAGCACATGAATTAATGGAGTAACTAACTGACTTTTGTTAAAATGACAAACAAAACAAAATGAATCACACACACAGGGGAGTAGCACTGACGTTCAATTAGACAGAGATGAAGTGTTTTTGTAACCAGAGTAACAAACTCACACCAACAGAGTTGTGCCTGGAACAAGAGGAGCCAAATAATCTATGTGGCTTATAACTGAGGTTACTCAAAGTGACATAAAGGATAGAAATGATATCAGTTACAGTGAGCTTAAAGTTTGGAAATAGTTTGTGAGGTGTGTACCCTGATGAAGAAGAAATGTCAAACCTTCTTATACCTGTCCCCCCAGCAGCATTGTGCGCACAGTAACGAAGCTCTGACGTCATCATTGTGCTTTCATACCAAACTGATCCGGGTGTCCCACTGACATCGTGTGATGTAAACTCACATACGCATACTGTTTGGCCCTGCCTGCTCACAGTCATGGCGTCTTGCCTCTGTGTAACTCCCGCTGATGCCAGCACAGCTGTGACACAACTTGATCCATCACGCCTCTGTCCCATCCATATTGAAGGCCAGATGCTGCAGGGGGGTGTACATATTGTACCCTAAATTGGCAGTTCACTCAGTCCAAACACGAAAAAACGGTTCTCAATTGATCGCCGGCTCCGAACCAGCCCTGAAACTGTCTCGGTGGAAAGGAGGTTTATTGGTGCAAAAATTCAAGCAGCTAATCTGTCTCATTGAGACCAAAGTGGTGTGCCTGTGTTTAAATTCAACAGACACTGGAATAGAATAACTTATACATGTAGAGATGTTGATTTCAGGAACATTTTGAGGTGGACATTAATTTTTTCCAGAGCTGTATTCAATAATAGGTTTTTTGGTTATTAGTTTGGTTATAAAAAGTTTCTAATAATAGACAGACATGCTGTTTAATTGGTGTTTTGTGTGGGTGACAGTGAGCAAGGCAGGGTACCACAATAACAACAAACTGAACCATAATAAATACGGAACGTCACAATCCTCACCTGTCCTCCAGACTTGCCCCGGCCGAACTGCCGTCCCTCCTTGAAGCCGGCGTCCCAGTCCGTCCTGATGATACGGTCATCTAGCCGCGTGCCATTAATGAAGCGCATGGCATTTTCTGCTCCTGTACGTGTGTAGTATCTGGCATAGCAAGGGTTAAGGTCTGGAACAGACTTCTTAGCTTTCACAACATTCACAACTCACCCTGGTGGTGATGCTTAAACTGATAACAAAGCAATGAAAGATGTTGACTTGGTAACATGTCGTGTTTGTTGAGTGTGAGGATGAGTTGTTATATTTTAAAGGATACTCTACGAAGCAGAATCCACAGGCTGTCTTCTTGACTTTATCCAGACCTATGATGATGCGTTTTACATCTCCACCTTTAGAAAATAGCTCATACACCTGTTTATTAGTGAAACACACAAAAGACAAAAATAAGACATATGTTAAGCACTGACGAGTATCATAGAAAGGCCTTTAAATGATAATGTAACAAAAAGGTGATTTGAGATATAAGACCACTAAATGGGCTTTTTCTGTTTTAAATACAAACATGTGACAGTCAAATTTGTTCAAGACTTCTACAAGCCACAGAGACTAAACACAGCCAACATGGGGATCTGGGTTTTAACTTGATGTAGTTCAGTGATGAGCAGTGTACATTACCTGTTCCTCAGTTGTATAGAAGGAGAGATTTCCAACATATAAAGTGTGGCTCTGCTTCAGCAGTTTCTCCTGGTCATAGCGGTTACCCTGTAAACAAAAAGGCAGATGTAAATATACAATAAACATGGTCTAAAATAAGGACCCGGTCCCTGGGCATGGTTGCGGTTTCTCCATCATGAGTCACATTAGTAGGGAGTCCATCTGTACTCTGCAGATCTTATTTTTAGTGTTGTAGAAACGTAACCACATAAAGAAACCCTAAAATGTTAACTTTTGGCACAATTTTTACCCCTAGAGGAGCTGACTACAGAAAGACAAAACAGAGGACACATTTTTCAAGACCTCTGGTGTTCGCTCCTCTCCAGCCTTGGGGAAGGTTTCTAGAGGAAACATATAGTGGTATATATGGATATGGTGGTATATAGATACGCATTGGTCTGTGGACTTAAAGTGCTATGTTGCTGTCTTTGTCTTGTCAAATGTTGTTGTGAAGGTATGTGCATGTGCTGCCTCATTTTAGAAAAAATAAGGATAGAAGGAAAAACAAAAATATTTGTATTAAATGGGCAGTAGATGCAGTTCTTCTTGAAAAATGACTAAAAAAAAATAAAATACACATACATGTTGATGAAATTATTGTTGTTTTTGCAGTGAGGCATCATTTATGTTGTGAACGAACAATGTGTTACTTTTATTTCTATCAGCTTACTTTTATTTTAAGAGCGCTTGTTTGTATGTGTTGCATTTCGTGTTTTCTTTTGTTTAAATGTATATTTATTCGTCTTTTTGCTTTTGTCTAATTTGTTCGTTTTTTAAGGTGTATATATTTATAATTGAAAATCAAAATGAAAAAAATATATTTTATAAAAATATCTGAGGAGAGAACAGACAAATCTTTAACAGCATCAATGCTTTCACAGAATCGTGGTCAAGTCAGTAAAAGGAAGCATATAACAGATAATAAAAAACGTTTTATCCCCAGTATGTGAGACTTTCTATCACCATGAGATGTCTACACTTGTGAGTTTAAAATCAGGTATTACAAAGAGACGGAACAGACACGAGCAGCCCACTCTGTTGTTGCTAACTGCTAGCTAACAACAAACGCTGCATTGACGTTGAAAAACTCAGAAATCCACTTTCAGTTATTCTTCGTTAAATACTTCTTCACTTACCTTAAAATGTTGGTCTCTGTACTGACTAACGTCAATGTAAGAATCGCTGGTCAAAGCGTTTAATTTCACAGCCATGATGAAGAATAGTCGATGAGCCGCCTGCAGTTATTTTGCATAACGGAAATACAACCAAGCGATTTCTGGTTCAACTGTCCGTCATTTAAAGAGCTCCGGATGCAACATCCGTTTTCTAACAACACATACAGCTGAGTGAGTGGCGCCCCCTGCTGGCTAGTCAATGACACACTGAGGTACTTTCATGTTCTCATGCACAGAAAGATGTGGTGCCACATGATTGGGTGCTGCGGGTTAGTCGTTGGCTGAGTCTGATTGGACTTGGAGCAGTTAGTGGTCTTTCCCTCTTTATTCATGTTGTCCCCTCTGGTCTGAATCACTGCCATAGACTACACACTAACACTGCCTGTCTTGTTCTTTCTCTCAGGTGAAAGTCGCTTTGGACAAAAGCTTCTTAATAGAATTGTAACATTGTAAATTGTAACTGACTGGCCCTCCTGTGAGACTTGCAGTTTTAACCTTTGGGTCGTTTTTATTGTGGGATTTGTTACTAACTTTATTCTAAGGAGCAATTTATTATTTGTTTTATTGATACTTGTATATTTTCCGATTCATTTTATGAAATTCGTCTACAGTTTAATCAATGTGTTTCATAAGTAATGCAGGTATTACAATATTCAGAAAAAAATGTTGGATATTTCAATATTTATAAACTTATACTTTCCAGATTATGTAGTGCAATTTCTCAATTTTTCTAATCTTTTTTTTTTTAAATCTTACTTTATTGAAATATTTGCAAAAAAATTGCTTTCTTATTCTTTTATTTTGATCTTGTTATTCATATTTCCAGGATAATTAAATGCTAATTTGAACTAATACTTTTTTATATTTTCATACTGGATGCATTTTTCTGTTATTTCACCTTTTCTATTCTATATTCAAAATTGTTTCAGATCAATGACAGCTTATGTGTTTAATGTAAGATATGCAATCCCAGAAATGTTTCAGTGCAATAATCTGACATCTGAGGCAGTTTTTTAAATGTTACACAGCACCCTGTTGTATACATTTACCAACCATATGCCCACACGTATGTCACAGAAATAACACATTGGTATCATTACATGATTTCATGTCCCAAAAACACACAGACTGCCAAATGTCCAGTAAGGTAAACATTTTATTATCATAATTCAGATAAACAAAAACAGATGTCCTTATATTTCTGACTTCTGAGTTAATAAACAATTTACATAAATTTGTAAAGGAAGTACAGTAACGTATGGACTGGTTTATAAATCACAGATAATGAACGACAAAAATGAGATGAGATGGCAGGAAATGACTTTTTTTTCCGTCCACAGCAATATCCTGGTCTGCTCTGCCCGCTGTCAGTTCTACTTATGTTTAGCAAAAACATACAGACTACTCTGTTACCATATAATCACATCAGTCCAATAAATGAGAGCATAAGGGCCAGTTTAAAAGCCCAAAAAGGTTGACTGCAGATCTGCCGCG
This sequence comes from Notolabrus celidotus, assembly GCF_009762535.1. Classification (NCBI taxonomy): domain Eukaryota; kingdom Metazoa; phylum Chordata; class Actinopteri; order Labriformes; family Labridae; genus Notolabrus; species Notolabrus celidotus. The sequence continues at coordinate 29,776,321 of NC_048273.1, read as the reverse complement.
GGGCATCTCCCATAATGGCCTCGTAGTCTTCATCAGAGTTTGGATTTCTCTGCTTTGTGCTTCTGCAGCTCCTGGAACCTAAAAGACAAATACAGAACAATAAACATTCATATCATATCAGGCGCAGATGGAGGAAAAAGATGGCCAGTGAAGATGCGTTCTGACAAAAGCTCAACACAGTAGTGTTTTCTCAGAATAAGCAGCTCTGTGTTGAGGTTTGGAGCTCAGGGATAACAATGCATCAGATTTCTGCTTTAATATGACAACAGCTCTAATTTAGTGTTTTTGATAAACCAGTAATGTTGCTTAAATGAAGGTCTAAGTATTTTTAGAAACTGATAACGAAACTGCACTTTTTCAGTTCCTATCGCCTGCAGCTGGCTCATTGTTGCTGTTCTGTCTTGTTGCATTACCCCTCAAATCATCCCTCAAATCTGATCTGCTGTCAAAACCAGAGAGTAACCAGGACTCTTTAGAGACAATACTGAACTGAAAGAATGCTTTTTGGTATAATATTAACAACAACAAGAAGATGTTTCCTGTAAATACTTCTCAACAAAATTATGCTTTAATCTGAAGCAACAGTTACATTGTTGATAACAAAGAGAAAAAACAGATTTTTTTGGGGGGGGGGGGGGCATTCAAACACTTATATCAATGCAAACCTCTGCAGAAAGAGGTTTTAATTAAACATAAATTAATTGAATGTGTATCGTTGAAAAATCAATACTGCTGTGAAACATCTGTACAACCATGAAAATAAGATTTTGTAAATACAGGGTGCTCATTGAAAAGATTGTGATTGCTGGATTTAAGTACACCTACACATGACTTCATTTAAAGCTCTTCTCAAATGCATACAAAACATTAAACTATGGGTGTACTTTATTCTTATTTTTAAGGGGGCAGTGGGCGCATCTTGACTCATTGTGATGTGCATGCTTTGTGAACAAATCTAATTATAGGACCTGCTAATTTTAAGCTTACATCATAATAAATAATTTTAGATTTATCAGTGCACCAGGAATATTCCAAGAATAATGTAAAAGCTGCAAAAAAAATTCTCCTTTATCAAGTTGCAAACACTTTCCATATGTTTTAACTCACGTTTTGAAAGTTATCTCCCTTGCCATGTTTCTTCATCAAAGTTCGGATCTCCTCTCGATGTTGAGCAGCTCCACCTCGAAAATAAGCGTCGCTCCTCCGGGGATCTTTGGTGGAGCCCCCCGGTCTCCGTAGCCGAGCTCTGCGGGGATGACCAGCTTCCTCTTCTCGCCCTCGCACATGCCCAGGAGGCCCTGGTCCCAGCCTTTGATCACTTGCCCAGTGCCAAGGGTGAAGGTGAAGGGCCTGTCGCGGGGGATGCTGCTGTCAAACTCGGTGCCGTCCTCCAGCTTGCCCGTGTAGTGCATGTTCAGCACGTCTCCTTTGCGGGATTTGATGGGGCAGTTGTCCACTCGCTTCTTGATGCCAATCTGCAGCTTCTTCTTCTCGGCTCCATTCACCGCCACCGGGCTGAGAGAGAGCACGGTCACAGCGAATAATAGCAACACCCGCATGGCTGCAGAGCAATCTGAGGGTCCAGCTGGTAAATCGGTTGGTTTAAACGAGATTGGGCTCAAAGCTGAGGTGCAAATTTGGAGGAGGAATAAGGGAAATGAGCCGGGAAATCTGCGACTGAAAGCGGATGACCGGACGATTAGACCCGGAAGTACTTTGCAGTCTTGTGTTACCAGAAACATTGTCCGGAAAACCGTTGTCCACTAAGTTGAAGTAAGCTTCAGGTTCGTCATATGGGTCATTTTTAGAAAGAACATATATTTAGCACAAAAAGTAATATAAATTATAATGGAATTGGAATTCACATTTGAAAATAAATAAGTCAAAGATCTAATAATAATAGCAATAATAAGAATGTTAATTAAAGGGGATAAGAGCAAAAAATGTATAGTCTAACTTCACAGTGAGAATTAAAGAGAAAAAAATTACAATAAATACAAAACAAAATAAGTAGAATTTGTATCTTTATTTCCTTAATTTGAATAAAATGTAAAAAAAAAAAAAAAGGAGCACAATTGGTTTACTTTGACTGTAAGAAATAAAAATATAATTCAAATTATATATATATATATATAGCATATGCATATACATATTTTGAGACATTATTTTATGTCAGTTTAGTATTTCAAATAAATCTCCTCATTTGCTTTGTCAGTAACATCAGAACTTATCTCCAAGTCTTCCTCTTTGGGGTTTTTATACTGGCAGGATACTGACAGGTTACATAACATCAAACAGGGTTATTTACTGCACTACATTTCAGAAAAAAATGTACTTTATTTACCCCACCATATCTATTTTTTCTTTAATAACTCCAGGTGCCCAGAGTTCCTAATTACCAAACAAACAAAAACAAACAAAAGAAATACTAAATATGTAAAAAATCTAAATATAGTAAACAAATGACTAGCAAAAAATATATCCCCAAATCTAACTTTAATTATCTATAAAAAGAAAGGGTTGGATACATCTAACAACTAATACTACTTATTCATTCTAAAATAAATAAACAACTAAATAACTCCAACAAAGTGAAAATAAATTGTACAGATACGTGTCTTTTATCTTCCATAAGTTCCCTTTAACTGTCGAATCAGAAACTAACTTCATCCTTGCTTCCTATTCTTCCATTATGTCACCCACTGTAACCTAGCAGTGACCTGGCTCAGCTGAAGTAAGTCCACTTTTTTATGTTTATGTTGAAGATCATTTTAAACTTAAGCAACAGAAATAACATACATACATTTAAAGTTAATTCTGGACTCCAAGCCAACTAAAGGTGAACTTTGTTGTGATTTCAGGGCTGAAACGCGACACTTGAACGGTGCTGCTAAGCTAACGCGTCAGTAAGGAGAAGGGACTCTGAGAACACAAATCTCAAGATGATCTTTCGTCTTTTATTCAACCTCATCAACAACCCTCGCATCATCGAGAAGTTGGCAGAGTCTCGTCCGATCCGGAGGGCGGCTCAGATCACAGCCTACGCCATCACCAAGGCTCAGATAGCCGGGAGGGACGCGTCGGAGCGGGCCTTGCGGTCCAACACGCTGCGCCAGGTGCGTGAAGAAGCCAGCAGGGCCCCCGGTGACCTGGGAGAGATGGGCAGCCGACTCAAGAAAGTCAGAGAGACATTTGTGAATGAGGTCAAAGAGGGATGGAAAGAAGGCTCCAGGCAGATCAAGAAATGAAAAGGACAGACGGGATGTAGGATGATTGGAAAGACTGAGATACCACTGATAATAAGACAATACCAACCTCACCTGGATTCAGGTGGTGTCCAAAAGAAAGCTTCATGCTGATCATGAAATCACTTCAATGGCCAGACTGGTGGCTAAACAGATGGTGTCCTTACATCATGAAGGGATGTTTTACCTTCTCCTTGTATTGATGTACGCTCATATATGACACCTAATCCTGCCACTGCAGATCTGTACATGAAGCTGTCTAGGTAAATCATTTTATTGTTGAACTGTACATATGTAGAGAGATATCTGTATACACAACAAATACACTACTGATCTTCTGATGAATAAAGATTGTTATTTATAACGCATGTTTCAGGCAGTGTCTCTGTTAACTCCAAACGGCAACCTCCGGTCTCAAACTATGAAGCCCATACGGAAGTGTTATAAACTGCTTCATTGAGAATCCACTTGAGGCTGGCTGCAGAAACACCAGAATCCACAAACACAAATTCAAAAAAGACGATATTTGCAGCATTAATAAACATGTTTACAACCTGGTTCAAAAAACGGCTTGGGTCCATGTAGCTAATTTCTCTATCGGCACACACTGTACGGAGGGTGAATTTTTTACTAAGATACTAAGATTACAAGTTTTTGCCCAAATAAGGGCAGTACAAACTGATTTGGCCAGAATTCAGTATGTAATAAGTAGTAAGTGAACAAGAGCAAAATCTGAAGTATGCCAAAACTCCCCGGATGTCTACTGATTCAGGAAAATTTCACAGTATGCATCGGACCAGTCTGCCTCGCATACTGTTTCCTACGATGCACAGTGCTTGTTCCACTTTTTCTTTTTCCTTCTTTCTTGACGGGGGGGAAATCAGTTTTTTTGGGTGCTGTGGAAGTCATCGAATTCCATATAAACCACTTCTTAGCTTTTTAAATCATAAGTGATGCTAAAGAAGCAGTTTCTCTATCGGCGTTGCCGTTGTTTACTTCTGCTTTCCGAAACCGGAAATCCAGTGACGGCTGACCCAGCATACTGCAACACAGATCGAACAGAATAGCCATACTTCATACTAAATTCAAAATCAGTATGTAGTAGGCAATACCTACTGCCCACTACATTAGTAAGTAGTATGTAGCAGGCGGTTCCGGAAACAGCCATAGCTTGTTGGCTAGGAGGCTGAAACTCCACCTCTTTACGTCACACTCTGCCTGGTTGAGTTCCGCATTTCCAATATGGCTGCCGCTGTCGATTGGCTTCAAAACAGCGCTCAGGAACAGATGGGTGACGTCACGGATACTACGTCCATATTTTATACAGTCTATGGTTAACGCTGAACGACAAGGCAATCGAAGAAAACTACACCATTCAAGGTTAGATATTTAAATTTGATCATATAAATGTTAGAATTGTAAGCCTTTGTTCTATTATTTTACGAAATGAAATGCAAGGTAGTCTAGTGACATCAAAAAACATTTTTACAAGAGCGGCTTGGCCAAAGAAGCTTCACGATGTCGCACCAACAGTACTGTAGAATATATCCTCGACAATATGTTACGCAAATTCTACAATTAAAACAAAGCTGCAGCTTTTCAAAAAGTTAATTTAGTCAGGATCAATCTCATCAAGAGAATTAATTGTTTGCATGCATATAGGTGATATTTGGCCTACGTGGAATGCCAAAGCCCGAGGTGGGGAGAGCACACCGTCCCTCTTTTCATGTGCACATATGCAAAGCCAAGGTAGGGAGAGTAGCAGCAAAGCTCCCCCGTGGTACAGAACACAGTGAGAGTGTCAAGTAAGTGACAATACATATGACACATGTAAAATCAGACAGCATAAAAGGAGGTGCTGGGTTAGAGGTGGGTTGCAGGGGAAGCAGCAGGTGTAGGCAGGCTTAAGTAGTTTAAATAGAACATCCATTTTGAAACTACATTCACCACTTTGATGTAATCAACTGAGCTGATAGAGCGTGGCGTTAAGAGCAGCTGATGTACTGTGGGCTGACCTTGACCTCATAGCCTGCCTAATCTATTGCTTTGCCCAATTCTAAAACTTCTAAAAAATCGTTACATTTCCCAACACCATATTACTCATGATGCACTTTGATTCATCACTCTACATTGATGTTTGATTGTATGTTTTTTTTCTTTGTTCAGGCTACATAAAGCTACAACTTAAGGAAGCATGTTGTAACTGAAAGAGAGTAGAAGGCAGAGGTAAGCTTAAGGACTACTAAATGCCGTTAACTGGGAAAACTTCCAAGCTGTGACACAACTAAGGTTAACCTTAAACGTCAGATCTGGACTGTCAGAAGGGATAAAGGTCACACACAGCTCACAGTTCATTTGCTCTTATAACACCAGCAGGACAGAAACAGAGATATGAAACTCAGGAGAGTTTAAGTCAAGATAAGATGACATTTTACTGCGCTAATGGGACATTTGGTCTCTGATGTGGAAACAAAGAGCTTGTAGTGTCATATTACCTTTAAATGTGTGTCAGTGGTTCTCAATCATTTTCCTTTAAAAATACATTTTCATCATTGGGTGAAATGATAAATGATTAACAGACATGTATCAATATTAAATGTTTCATAGGAGGTAAAACAAGTCTCTTGTTAAAATTGCTTTGAACATGAAGAGAAAATCCAAGTTGATGAAAATGTATCTAAGAAAGAAAGCTCAACACGATGCAATCTGCAGTAGCTTCACTTTATTTGAATGAGTACAGAAAACAGCTCAAGTCGGCGGCTTTATGTAGCAATACTTGTGCAGACACACTGGCCTGGCAACTAAATATTAGTTACATGATAAATCATTTCACAAAGAAATAAATCTCTATCAGGAGGAAAGAGAAGGCATTGTTTCTGACAGCATGAGTCAGTACATATACACTGATATGGCATCTGAACTTCATATAAAAATAAATCTCTCAACATAGGAAAATACACATCCAAATCAACATTTTTAACAGGAAAGCAGCAGGACGTACAGTAGATATGATGAGAATTGGTTAGCTTGGTTAAATTTTTGGAGTGAGTTGTTTGGGATAGAGTTCAAGAGAGCAGATATTTCTTTAACCAATCCTCTGATGTTTCTCTCAACTTCAAATCTTTGAAAATCTTGCTTGACACAAAGCAAAATCCCTTTCAAATCCAAACAGGAGGCAGTTTTAAGTCTCTGTTAATCCATCAAAACACAAGTAAAACAGCCTTTTTTTACTTTGAAAAGCTGCATTACTTACAAATTCACTGCTGCTGTTGTAATGCAGTATTATTGCTTAAATCAATTTGGAAATGCTCCACCACCACTGATCTGAAACACGAGATAGATGGATAGTGAAATTCTGAGGGAACTATGAGCAGTACTTCAAATCAAAACCACACATTTGACGAGCTGCTGCTAGTATAAGACAACAGCTAATGGTAGCATCCAACCACTTCCTAGCTAAAATTACAGTTGGACAGTTTTACATGAAACAGTAAAATAAAAAATAAAAATAAAGGACAGGCTAAAATGATTGTGTCTAAGATGTCAGGCCTTGACATTTCAGAATCAGTTCTGTAAATTAACGATTAACTAGCAAACGTGGAAAATAAGTAGATTGGTTGAAAGCTAACACTAGCTGTTATCTAACAGTAGCTCATTGGTTAGCTAATGTGTTGTTTTACCTTAAAGTATGGCTGTCTTTTCAATGTATTCTATCAAATGTCTTTTAAGTTGCTGATCAAGCTCAAAGAAATTAACTTATTACATTATCTAAGATTTCCTTGAGTTTACAAAACAGCAGAACAACATTTTAACAGCATACAAGTTTCTCAACATTAGAGTTATCAGAAGAAAATGGCCACTATGTAAATTTTGGTGAATCCACACGTCTTACTTCAACCTCCCAGACAAACAAAAACCCATTCACTCCCGCACAAACCACAGGATGCTTTCTTTATGATCTCCCCAAAACTGATGGAACCTGACATGTCGTCAGAGTTACTCACTCCAATTGTCTAAAAGTTTGAGTTAAAATGCTAAAAAGATGTGAGAAAAATGATGGTAGAAGGGTAGGCATGCTAACTTTAAACATTAAACCATTTCCCATCCACAATCATCAAGTTAGTCATTGGAAAAATTTATTTCATTTTTTTTTTGTTTTAGGTATTTGGGGAGAATACATGAAGCAGACAGCCTATGGACAAACACTCCTTCACTCAACATCACAACATCCTCTGCACAGCTCTGTGTGGAGGTAACACTAGTGCATATTCACTGATATGGCATAAGCTTATCTTAGAAACACAACCCAAACTTAAAGAGGGCTGAGTTTGTTAGTAGTACTCACAGAACTCGAGGCAGCAGAGCAGAACACCAATCTGACTTAAAACCTCACATGAAGCCTTTAAAGATGAAGGAAACTGATCTGGGGTCAGTATGAATCAATACACTGTTAAATGTTCTGAGAGAAAAACCTTCAAGATTTGGGTTTTCTAGTTACTTTTGTGCTACAAAAAGGACATTAAAGTTGACCTAAGGAGTTGATATGTATAATTTGACCCCAAGTTGTTACTTACATTAGAAACAAATCATGTTATTTGTGGCTTCATTGAGGTTAGAAAAGTCAGTTTGTCTGTTCTTTGTAAACTAGCTATGATGATGGAGGGATGTACTGTCCACTAAAGCAATGTAACAGGTGGCAGCATACTCACTGATATGGCAGCTCACCTTCAGTAAACAAAGTGGCAGCGACACCCACATCTGTCATCACGTCTGATTCACTCTGCGTGAAAGTCTCCGCCAGAAAAGCAGGAGACATTGTGCTTCATCTGCATCCACACTAGCAACATTTGAATCCAAAGGCAGTTCCAACAACACACCATCCTCCCATGTATTAATATAACACACAATCAGGTGAAATGACAGTTTTAAAAATCAAAATACTTGAAAAAAGGAGAGGGTCTTGATTGGATAACAGACAAAATGGTCAAAGTGGGTAGAAGAGGAAAGTAAGCAGGAGACAGGGTGATTAAGGGAGAAGAAGAAACTCTTGGGTGCCAAAATGTTGTGCTTTAGATACAGAGGTTGGTCATCATGAGGCTGAACAGGGCCATCAGCAGCATCCATACGGAGGACATCACTGTAAAGACAGAAGGTAGGGAATATTGAAGGGATGGACTGTAGATCGTATCACCTTTGACAAATTATGTAGTAGTCGTTTCATGCACGAATACTGGGGGTAAATTCCCCTAAGATTTCTTTTCTCACATATATTCATTTAATACTCGATTTTTATCATTAAACATCTGTACATCCATATGGTGTAGTGTTTAAGAAAGAGTTTGCACGTCCACACAGCTGACTTATAAGTCTGTGTGACTGTCAGACATTATCTAAATTCTTATCAGAACACTAACACATCTTTTAGGTTTAACAGGTTAGGAAATATGCTTTTTGGAATTCTGTGCCGTGAGATGTGACAAAAAATCTCTTAGGTAAAAATTAATCTGTTGATGAAACCATTGACCAATCTAATCAAATAATCCCCTGGTGAACACGTCTTACTTGCTCAAGTTTTTGCTCAAGTTTTACACCAAGCTGAGCTAACCAGCTGTTGTAAATCTGCCACATCTACTTAAATAGCACTCACTGGCATCGGCATTGACTTGTAAGGATTAATTCACGCAGCTCAGTGTGTGTTTACCTGCACTTGACGAGTTACACTCCATGTCGACCAGAGACTCCATGTAGCCCTGTCCAAGCCACTCCTGGTAGGTCTTTCTTTCACCAACAGCCACCAAGCGAACAGTGGAGTCTTTGAAGATTAAATCTGTGCCACTATAGGCCTGAGAGTCAAACATCCTGAAATCAGCACCTGTATCACTGCCAAAATATTTCTACAGGGGAAAAAGGAAATAAAGAGAAAATGAAGAAACGGCAAGATTGATTTCCTGCATTACACTTTGTCATTCAATGCATTTCATTGTAAAATAGAAACCAGTTAATAGGGAAAGGTCAAACTGTCAAAGAAATTCTTTATCCATGACAGCAAATAACTTTTGAAATGTATCATCTTATCTGAGATCTGATAAATGGCTACTCAGTGGTGGTTGTATTAAACAAAAAGAAAGTTCCAAGAGATTTTTTGTCTGTAACAATTTTCCAATATCAGAGCATCTTTAAAACTCTTATGATGGAAGGATTAGTTTGACCAAGCTAGGGTTGACCTATTTTAATGATGTTTCAGGTCTTAAAGCCTCATATTCATTCACATACATTACAAATGTGTGGAGACTCTCACCTGTGCGTTGTCAAGGAGTCCATAGATAGCGTGAATGTTGGTGTCGGACCGAACCATCACAGCGTGGGAGGGGACTCTGGCCAGGTGACAGTATCTGTACTGCGACACCTCGGCTTTAGTGCCCTGAGCGCACAGCAGCTGGAAGTCTTTGGACAGGAGATCCACGGCCCATGAGTCACCATTCCCTGAACGAACACAGAGCAAATGAAGATCTCTGACACTCTGAGGACCACAAAAGGAGATTTTAACACCAAACTTGTTTTACCATCAGTGTTCTGGAAGACAGTCGAGTGCTTAATGAAAGCCACGTCTCCATCTCCCTTTGCCAGACACCTGAGGGGACAGACAGAGAAATGCATGTCGGATGTGAAAAAAGTACAAGTGGCTTTTTCATTTGCATTGCTTTTAATTCGGGAAATAAAGATTCTATTATTTTTCTAGAAACAAATTGATGTGACCGTGAGATGGAGAATGTATCAGATAGATTTAAAAGTTCTCAGTTGAATCATCACTTTATAAAGATGAGTAGTACTGTCCAAAATATTTGGTTCTTAAAAAAAGATTAAAAAACTTCTGAGGGAAAGGCAACTACAGCTCCCAAGATGCATTTCAGCTAAAAACAAACATCACAGTGCTTAGAAGTCTGTTCCTATTACAATGTTAATATCCTGCAGCTAAAACCAGTTCATTCATGGATTCTTTATTAATTTGAAATAAATTCAGAAGCCATGCTGTAGAGTTTATTTGCCTAATTTAGCATGCATTTTGAATCTACTTGGGATCCCTTTTATGCATGTTGGCTAAGGCTTATGGGTACTGTAGTATTTCAAGCTATCCACCAGGCCAAACTGATGGAAGAAACATTTCTCAGATTAAAAGCTGCTGGTTTGTTAATATAAACCTTTGTTACAGTACCTGAAGGCGCCGTCGTATCCATCGTACAGGTCTTTTCCCTTCTCACACTTGTTGTCTCCGGTAACGTCTCCCACACAAAGACCACAGAGGTTGCCGGGAAAACCAGGCTGGTTAGCACCTGGTACACAGCTCTGTGTGAAGAATTCTCCCACCGCTAAGCACCATGGGAAACAAGAAAAACAGTGGGAAGTCAAAGACTGAGAGGAAAAAATATTAGCTTAAACTTTTACACAGGGGTTATAATGCTTTGAATTGCTGTCCTGTTGTGAGAAGAGTTTTAATGTTGACTGATTACATAGTTCACAGATCTTAACAAAGAGCTATCAAACTGAAGCCATGTGTTTGTTTGAAGTCAATTGAACAAGTGGTCTTAAATAAAATATAAATTCATTTAAACTTTGAGTCCTCTGACAAAAAGAAACTTATCAAATACTCCAACAGAACCATAAATGACCACATGGTTACTTTCTTTTATTACTTTGTATTCTTATCAGAATGCAAGTATGCATCGTATTCAACAAAACATGAAGAAATCTGTCTTTTTATTCTCTAGTGATCAAATAATTTAAAAAGTAATAGCTTTACTTGACTTCTACACATTAATAATTCAGGTTGCTAACATGGTAAAAATGTAAAATATTTTAGTTTACAGCTTTCTACACTAAATCTGAAGATTTTTTGCTTATGTCTGTTCTTAATAAAAGCTAACATTTCCTTTCATTTGATCTATTTTAGTTTCTAACCGCTGGATCTCAAGGATTTAGGACTACTTCGGCCCAAACCTCTGTTAAACGCCTAGTGCCAGACATTCAAACACACACATTCATACACAAACGTCCTCCTGACCTTGAGGTATCTGACATTGCTTGGGGGAAATCAGGCCTCTCTCTATCAGCGCCGACACAGGAACGTTCCAGCCAGCTGTGCGACCGAACCCGGTGTGACAGGAGCGGCGGCCACGCAGGTCATCAAGATTACGGATGTCAAGGCTGCTCTTTTTCACCACAGCAACTGCGTAGTACATGGAACCATCCCGGTCGTCTGGAGACAGAGAAAAAAAAACAACCGTTGCTGTTTAAACAAAGAACATATGACTGTACTTCTCTGCATGTCTCTGTTTTTATTACTTACCTGTGTAGCTCTCGCCAGTTGCTGGGACCAAGCCATAGTCTTTGCCTGCTGTGTAGATGTAACCTCCATCCAGAGTGACGGCATCAGCTTCTTTGTTCTACACAAATGTAAAAAGGAAAAGAGAGAGTGACGTGCCTGAACTGCTCTAAAAGCCTTCTTAACAAGTTGATAAAACATCCACAAGACTGTTTTTGGATCCTAACAGAATAATCAATTTCACCTTTCACCTTTTCATAGCTATATTAGAGGTGTAATTGATATGTCAGCTGATAGTTGAGAAGAAATTTGACAAAAGAAATGCTACTGACACCAATGCAACCTTTCTGGCCTTTCAGGCTCCCTCTTTCTTTGCAGGACTTGGTTATTTCTTCACTAATCGTCATTCCTTCACTGATGCACTAACCATTCAGTATAAATTTTACCAAATGCTCAATAACCAGATTCCTCTCACCCAATGACAAATCCTTTATTATTAGCTATTAATCAACAGCTGTCTCTCACTCCCCTAATGACAGGTCCCACCTAGGCTAGAGATGGAGTAACCTCCACCCCACTCTGCATCTTGTTGTTTTGAAACCTAGATGAAATCATAACTTTTGGACCAGACACACTTAAAATTTTCTGCCACACTCCTGGCTCTCTGTGGCCCAAACCACACACAATTTCATTATATAAACTGTCCTCATATGAGTACTATGTATGTACACTGAATAACATAAAAAAAAATGTGTTCATCCTCTTACTTTTCAATTTGTGCAGTGCAGCTATCTGACAAAATAACAGTTCCGTCTGATTGGTCCATTATAGTTTGAATACCTGCACAGCTAATGTAAGATAACCATTATTCTTTGGTAACTGAGATACTTTGTTTTAAATTGACATATAATGTTGTTGATTAATTAGAAAGAGTGCTTTGGAAAACTGTGCTCTTTCCCTGTGTTGAATTTGTAAGATAAGAGCTGCGCAGTGTTATCATGTGCTACAGTGAGGTCAGGTATTTAACTTAGTGTAGTTCCATCAGCTGGGACTGACCTTAATATTGTATCATGTGACACACAGCAGAAGTTGTCCCCTGCAGGTGTATCTCATTATGAGTAAATCAAGTTTGTAGTTTAAGATAACTTATAGTTGCACAATAGTTCCATGAGCAGTTTTTAGTGCTAATTAACTAATGTTTGCATGCCAATAATGTAATTAAATGTTTAAAAAGTATGTGAGTGTTTTGTGTGTTGGAGCACAATTTACATGACTGTCTTTTCATTTAATGGGCCAATCCAAAGCCGGATAAGCACTGAGGAACAGGCAGTTAGAAACATCCGTTACCTTGATCTTCTCCATGCAGTCAGTCACAGAGTCTCCATAGATACACCGGACGTCTGGAGTCAGACCTTTACTTTGGAAGTGGTGGCCCATGTCGCCACACTTCTGCTGCTCACCACTGGACAACACACACCACCGCAGGGCATCTGACATGTTCAGAGATGCATATACGATAAAAAAAGGAAAGGAGCTGGGTGGTAGGCACTCCGTTAAAAAAAACAAGGTTAAATAAAAAAAGATCTAGGTCATTATATTCGGAAATGTTTAACCAGAAGGTTTTCTAAATAACTAGAATACATTTCACCTGACTGGGTAACTTGAGCTTCTAAGGAATAATTCAGATAAAGAAATATATTTTCATGTTTAAGTGCAATTGAAGTATTTCACTGCTCAGAATTAAAGTTAATGAAGATCTAACATTTGCATTGTTTACCTTACAATATGAGATTACATTTGAGATAATAACATTATTCCAAGATTTATATAGATCTATAGATAGATTTTTCACCTTCAGTTTTACAGTCCATGGCTTTCATAGCACTGTAATAAAAATGATTCATCCACTTCACTGGGTCATCTGACTCCACCCCCATAAACATGGCAGATGAATCTGAGAAAAGTACAGTTCCTCCTCCATATTCCACTGACGAAAACATGTTGAAGCTGGATTTTTCCTGCAGAAAGAAAGAAACACACAAATAAGAAGCCGTACTGTGACAAAGCACTGTCAACTTAAATTAAATGTAAACTTCTGCTTTACTTTATTTGTTATAACATCTCTCATACACCGAGAATGACAAGGTGTATCAGTGCTAGAAAGTGTTGAGACATACCAGGCCCTCTGTTAGCATGTTTAACACTACAGAGGGAGTGATGTGATTCCCAACAGCAATCCCTCGAAATGGGACTCGGACTAGATGGCAGGTTTTCCACTGAGACACAGGAGCTCTGGTACCGTCACGGCACAGCAACTCAAAGTGAGCTGACTTCAGTGACTGAGCCCAGAGTGGACCATGACCTGGATGAATATGAACTTGTTAGCTAACAGACATGCTAAAAAGCCAAATGACTAATGTAACAACCAAGTAGCTATTGCTGTGATTACTGACAATCATGTTCATTTTTACCATCTGTGTTCTCCTCAACTGTTGTGTGTTTGATGAAAGCCACTTCTCCTGCATCTTCGGCCAGACACCTACAGATACAAAAAACAAAAAACAAACAGGTTTTCAGGTTCTGAAGTGATTGGTTGTTTGTAAAATAAATAAATAAATAAATAAATAAAAACACAACAATAATAATAATAATAATATCATTTTTATTATTTTTATTATTATTATTTTACACACACAAATAGGAGACAGAAATACAGCATTTAGCAGAACAGTTAAAAAGGAAATTAAAATTGAATTATTAAAGACCTGTTCCTGCAAAGTTTAATGTTATGAAGATTCAAGATTTTTACAACGTGTTAATATTTAAAAGGAGTGGTAGATTAAACCCTACAGAGTGACTGTTTGTTACCTGAAAGCTCCTTCATAACTGTAGTACATCTCTTTTTCGCTCTTCTCACATTTGTGCGCTCCTGTACCGTCTCCTTTGCACAGCTGACACAAGGACCCAGGGTCACCAGCCTCATTTGCTCCAGGGATACAGCTCGCGTTGAAGAAATTTGCCACACCTGACCACACAACCACACAAATGTTTCTTCAGCTCTCTGTACTGTCTTTGCACATATATGTGTGCATATACTATGTGTTTCTTACCCTGTGGGATGTTGCAGCCCATCACAGACATGTACCCCTGGTCTATGAAGTATCCCAAAGGCATATTCCAGCCGGCTGTTCGGCCTTTCCCAGTGTGGCAGCTCTTCTTTCCCGCCAGGTTGTTGATGTTAATGGCAGAATTTGCTTTCCTCACCACAGCAACTGCATAGTAGGATGCACCAGTACCTGAGGATAAAACAGGTGTTAACACACAAAACAGTCTTGTAGGAACTTTGCACTGTAATACGTGACATTCAGTCTCTATCTTTGCTTTTCTTATCAGGGAATGGAAAGAAGAGCTAGCTGATCAAAGTGCAGGTTATCACTCCTGTTTTCAAATGTCCCACATGCAGAGATCATAATCAGAGTAATAGTTGTTAAAACTTGACACATCCCAGCATTAACTGCAACTCTGATGCTAGCTGAGATAGCTGGATAAGCTTGTTGGCATTCTTTACTTAAAACCCCATGCTTACATTACAGCAGAAAAAAAGTATTGTTAGCTTTTGAGGAAATTCTAGGAACATTTTTGGTCCTCCTTCTGTCTGTTTCCAGTCTTTATGCTAAACTAAGCTACTTGCTAGCCAGCCTTTTCATCCTACACTCAGCAAGTTTGTACAATTTTCAAGCTATGTCTCTTAAACATTGACATGGTACAACAAGCTAACCTGTTTTACTGCAGTTCTACCCG
This sequence comes from Notolabrus celidotus, assembly GCF_009762535.1. Classification (NCBI taxonomy): domain Eukaryota; kingdom Metazoa; phylum Chordata; class Actinopteri; order Labriformes; family Labridae; genus Notolabrus; species Notolabrus celidotus. The sequence goes on along the minus strand of NC_048273.1, from coordinate 29,760,955 downwards.
ACTGGTTTGAGTCTAGTGCCAAATTCAGCTTTAGGAAATCACATTTTAGAATGCCTGCTTTCAAGAAATTTTCCCAATAACAAGAATCTCAGTATTTGTCTGAATGGTCTGAATTTGTTCAAACTTACGATCAGCTTTGGATTCACTGGCAGCCATCTTAAAGGAAGCTGTCTTTCCCATCTTGTAGATGTCGGTGCCAAACATGGACAAGGCGTCTGCTTCTTTATTCTGCAGAGACAGTACTTAAGAATTATTATGTTTATAATAGTAAACACCTTAACACCATAATCCCCATAGCCAAGAGACTTGCAAGGTTGGCTAATTCAATTGTAAAACATTTTATGAAACAGCATTGTGAGTTTATGTGGCCTAATGTGAGATCATGATTGAGATTTTCCGTTCAAGGGAATTTTCCTCATAAAGTAAAGTGTTTTAGGAGGATATTTCTGGATATTTCCTTACAATCTACACAAGGAAATGTGACATTTCAAATTTTATTGTTGTGTTTTCCTGACAGTTTAACTTGGTCAGTAGGACACCCTGTCCCAAGATCAGACATGTTCCTGATTGTGGAAATAAAACTACTTTGCTTTGTGCTCCTTGATAACTGCATCACTTATTAACACATCGTTACAGCTGCTCAAAGAGTTCCTGCCTTGTTATGTAATACCTGATTATATGTTCAGTTTTATAAGCTTGTAATGAGTCCTCTGGTACAGATACTGATTAAAATAGGCCAATATTTAAAGAAAGGTCACAAAAGATAGTTTACAAATTACAAGTTATATGATTGTGTTGAGTTCAATATTTATTGAATTGTCGATGCCAGACCTGTAGTTTCTGAACACAGCCCTCCACTGTCAGTCCTTTGATGCAGGTGAGGGATGGACGGATGGAGACTTGGGCGAAAGCCTGCGACATGGCGTGACATTTCCTCTGCTCTGCATCTGAGATGGTGCACCACCTGATGCTGCTCTGCCCAAACACTGAAAGAGAAAGATACAGAGATACACATTTTTAAATTGTTACTCAAAGCATTTCATGTGACTGTCCTGACATGACAAGAATCCAACAAATAAGTCAATTTAGGTACAGTACTTCCTCAGGAGTTGGACCCACTTATAGTCACAATATTTGAGGATCTTTATTGGGAAATACAGGAGAGTTACTAGGGGTTACTCTTGAAACCTTTAAAAACTTTCCAAATTTATAAATAGAGAAGATGATCATTATTTTTGGTTAAACCACACACAAATTAACTTGTGAAAAGGATGCATGAGTACTTTAGAAGCTTATGAAAATTGTGCCAGATGCCCTTTCTGCCTTCTTATCAAGGTCATCATACTTGAGCAACAGGTCGAGGTGTGAAAGAACAGAACTTTGGTCAGTTTGCTGAAACTGATGACAAGTCATGCAATTCTTCCCTATATTTCTTAGAAATGTATGGTTGATTTAACAGGGGTAAATACATTTAACATAAATAAATGCAAGTTGCAGTGTTTGTAACAAATGCTAGCTTCAAACGTCTGTCCTCCAAAGGCTCTGTTCATTTCTCCTCTGCTCAGGGAAATTTGACTTCTCAAATTTGCCTTGAAACACTTTTATGAAGAAATTTGACCTGAAATGCGTGGCCAAAATAATGTCATTACAGTGCATCGATGTATTTGTTCAGTTTCAGACAGGTAAATCCCAAAATTCCAAGTACAGAAAACATATCTTCATAATCTTACCCGAATATAGTAGATGTGCTTTTGTAAAAAAAAATATTTCCTTTAGTTTTTTGAGTCAAATAAATGAGGACAAACTTGCACAAACCTTAGATTTCTGTAACAGTGTACATGATTTGGCCTCAAAAATCATCTCTTACCGGCATGTAGTATGAGCAGTAGAGCTCCCGCTGTCTTCCACATAGCCATGGCCTTGCTCACTTCCTTTCTGTTTGGTATAATAACCCTTTATCCTCACTCCCCTTATTTATACGACGCCTGCTGAGTCGAAGTCCAGCCTCTATCTTCAGGATCCGGCGCAGAGTCCTTCTGTGAAGCTCAGAGGTGGCAGTAGTCTTATTAGTGATTTACAACTCAGTCATCCACAGCGTGTCATACAGGACTCTCTACTCACGTATAGAGTTCATGAAATCTGCCTTCCTGATGTAGTTACCTGGTATGACACGTCTCTGCTGCTGCTGCCTGGCTGCAGGCCACAGACCATACAGAGAGGTCTTTTACAGTCAAAGAGCCCCACCTCTGCCTCCCTCTCCTTGACTCGGGTGGTGCTTTTCCACTGTGGGGCGAATAAGAAGGGATTCAGGGTAATAGAGAGGGAGCTGGTTTACTGACTCACTGCTTTAGCCTACTGAGAGGAGAAACAGACACAAGGAGGCTGTTTACCTGGTCTGCTGTGAAATGTACCCTTATATTTTATGAGAAATATATCTAATAAAATGTTTTCAAAGTATGTCCTGTACAGAACAAGGAGTGTTGCAAGTACCAGATACTGGGAAATGAAACTCACAACCACTTGAACAAGAAGCAGATCCTGCCCACCCTGGTTTGGTGGCGTTAAAGTAAAAGGAGGTGAAGTACACATTTTGAGTTCATTGATTTAGTTAAATGTTTCCATTTTAAACTATTTTTTTGTCTGTTATAAGGAAGATACAAATATTTTTCTTTTTAATCCATTGCATCTATTCGATGGTACATTCTGGCATCTTTACTTTTTATAAGATTTCACACAAACAAAAAAAGACTATATAATTAGCCCCATTTTACTAATAAAACACATAAATGCTGCCTACACATTAAGGGCCAGTCTCCCTTATCACAATGTTTATGCTGGCAGTGCAAATAAAAAAAATGCAGTCACTGGACACAGGCCCTAAATGGTTCAAAAAACTATCATCCTAATGTTGTATTATCATTTATTAGTCTTGACAATTGATATCTCAACATTATTTTTCTTGTGTGCTGTTTTCCCAAGCTTCTCAGATGGAAAGAAGTCATACTGGTCAAAATAAAATGTACTGCATGTTCTGTGCTCAACAAATCTGTAGAAACACAACAGGATTCAACTTCATAGTAGCATATTTCAGGGAGAGTAATAGTACAAAGAAAAGAGATAAAATACAAAAGGTGTTCGTCATTTGTCACCTGAATCACCTCCTTCTTTTGGTTATGTAAGTGTTTTAGGATACATCAAACCCACCTTCAACTGGTTGTTGCAATTTCTGCACGATGTAGCAATTATGGAATTGGCAGGATGTATGATTATAATAAAGTATTTCTGCAGACATCTGGCGAAAAAACAGGAAGCTCAGTCATAAAATTCTGGGATTGCTCTGGATGTTCCTCTGTTTTTACACTCTGGGACGGAAGCAGGATTGATAAGACTAATAAAGCTTCAAACACTATTGAGTAAAGAGTGACGAAAACATCATCAGCCAAGATAACTGTTCCTTCAACTAATATAGAGACTTGATTGAAAAAAGGTGAACAATGCAGTTTCAGAAACATACATGAGGTGGATTACAGAGCCTGGATTTCTCAGGTACCTCTTAAACGTTCAGAAGTAATGCAGCTATTTTAAAGTTGTAAATGTGACGGCAGATGTTGATGTTGTTCTATGAGTCAGATTGTGTTTGAGCAGCTGCATCATTTGCAACAAGACAAACTGTGACAAATTGAGACTGACAACGTGGAGGTGACAGCCAAACTGATGCGTAAGGAAAATGCTATTTACAGGAGTCATCACCTCACATCAGCTGACCTGAAAGTCTGCTGTCACATTAAACTTGCTCTAAGCTTGTGCAACTTTAATGCATTTTTCTTGGAAGGGGTAACACTCAACTTACTGTCCTGCACGTGTTCTCGAAGTCATTGCACCACTGAGCTTAACTAAAGTCACGTACAGCAGGTTTTGTGTGAATCCAATAAAAACATGTTTATTGGGTCTTCAGAGATAACAACATTCATGTGCTGTGTCATCATTTTTGTTCCCTTCACATCAAGAGAATGTTTTACTGCCAATTTAGAAACATCTCTTACTTATATCTCCGGTCACTCTGTAGTTTATAACAGGATATTTATCTTTGATTACAGATTATGTGTACATGAACTCAAAAACTGGATGACCCTTAGAGGAGGGATAACTTTGGACCTGATACATTTTGATGAGGTAAGACAGAAAGTGACAGGAAAATCTGATGTGATTAGAAGTACACTGAAGTAATATAATTAGTATAATAAAAAGTGAACTGCAGTCAGGTCAGAATATTGCAAGCCTCTCATGCATCGGTCAAGTTATCAGTTGTGAAAAAAGTTAAATCTGGATCAGAATGATCTGGGTTTGGAAATCTGATACTTTATATCCATGATCAGCTAATCAATCTAGCTTCTTTTGGTTTTCAAAGTAAGAATTGATTGGATATACTTAATCCAGATACAGACATTTTGGGTTTACCTAATCTAGATTGCCAGACCTCTAAATGAGATTAAAAACTACATATTTTGTCCACAAATAAATACAGATTCAGTACTGAAAGTTCCACCATATGAGCAATTTTGTGATTGTATTTTCTAATTCTGTGTTTTGTTCTGTGCCTTTTTAAAGTGGCTAATTTGGTGTATTAGTTTGGCTTGCTCAGTAGTGGTCCTGGGGCAGCAGTCCCTTGTTTGACTAGAAGCCTTTACTCTTTGCTGCATGTCTTACCAACTCTGTGCGCTCTTCATTTCCTGTCTCTCTTCAGCTGCCATCTCATAAGGTGAGAAAGACTCAAAACAACTTAAAAAGTGCCCTTTTTAAAACTCCTCAGTCACAGGAAACGTTACCTTCGCAAGCAAATAAGATCAGTATTTGGTTATTTTTTTTAGAAAACCCTAACTCTAACCACTCAGGATTTATGCCTAAGCTTAACCTTGGATTTTTGTCCTAACCCTTAACTTTGGGCCTCTTTGCAATCTAAACATAACTCTTCCCCTAACCCTAACCACTCAGGGTTACCACTTGTACCTAACCCTTAATCCTGGACAATGTGTTATTTACAATGTCTCTTCAGACTCACTTGACCTTTTCACTCTACCATGATACCCTCTACATGTATTGCACCTTTGAGATGAGAACAACACTGTTCAGCATCTGTTATATGGCAGAGTCAAAACAGCGATGTTCCACCAATGTTCTTAATATCAATTTGAGAGGTAAATAGACTGTGCTTTCACATTACATACCAGATTCACCCACTGACACAGGATTCCCACTGAGGCTTCTATTTAAAGTTCCCAACAGTATTAATTTATCCCATTCACACACTACTGGCACAGCCACCAAGGGCAGTTTGGGGCTAAGTGTCTTGCCCCAAGAGACTTCTTCATATGGCGATCAAAACCCTTGACCCATGACCAGCCCTAGGAGAAAAGTTAAGAAAAAATACATTCTTACAAACAACTTAAAAACCACTCATCCTCATTCAACAGAGAAAACACAACCAGTCGAAGGACTTCAGTAAATCTCAATAAAGACTTTTATTTTTTTTGTACCAAAATAGGCAGTTAGAGCAGGGATAAATATTATAATATGTTAGATATAGATCCATCTCTGTTATAGATTCTTTGCATCGGTGCTTTACTCTAACAGACAGTGGCATGGTCCCCTGGCTAAAACACACAGCCAGAGTCGTACAGAGAGTCCAGTTCTGTCAATGAAGACGACACTGGTTTACTTGATTCATAGAGGAGTATACGTGGAAAGAAATAACGTAGCTGAAGATTCTGTGACGGAATATCGAAGCTTTCAAAACACATGTAGTCAAAGTGGTTTATTATTTGGATCTGGGAGCTACACTTTTGACAGAACCGTGTCTCCATATGGCTCTGTTCTCCAGTCAGCTTGGAGGAGTTGCCTCGGGGGTTTGAGTGGAGATGAGAGAAGTGGGTGGCTGACAAGGTCCATACAGGGGCTGTGTTACCAAAAGCATCTTGATATTACAAATGTTACGCTTGACAACAGAGATTAGTGTCATGTTTCAGGCTAGCTGCATTTGTGACCTCACTGTTTTTGAGCTCAACTCCTAAAGGGTATAGGCTCAGGACAGTTGCAACAGGGCAGCGAAACTATTAGCTGCAGATTCAGAGGACTGTTCCTCAATCTTTGCTGTATGGACCAGAACAAGTTGTTAGGAAATGTTTCACTTTTCAAAGGTATTTTCTTGATATCACTGATGTCTGAGATCTTCCCATAAATATAAAACTTCTGTCTGAGGCTCAACCATCTATTTCATCTCTCATTCCTTCAGACTTTTTGTAAACAGATAAAAGTTACATTCACTGCTGATCGCCTGCCAAATCTGACGATCAGCGGCACAATGTGAAACCAACGCAAAGCTATGAATGAAGCTGCCTTTGGGTGTCCATGTGCTCATGCATTATACAAACACGAAAACACGGCTCATTGCACTATTGGGTGTCTGAAAGCATGGCTTATGAACCAGCCAGATAAAAGCAGCAGGACAGCTGTAGTGCATATCTATGCTAGAGCTTGACTACAATACACATTTTTAACTGTGACGTGCTCTTGTTTTGCAGAAAGCTACCTTCTCCTCTCTGCTTTTAGTAACAAAGACTTAGGAAAGACTGCCAGAGTCAACAGATGTACAAAGCAAGGGGCATTTTTTTAAGAACCACTGTCTTTGACTTCTTGCACTGTGAAGTAGCAAGCTGTACTTCTTGTAAAGTGCTTCAAAATAACGGCATCATCCTGTAAATGCATCTCCTTTTAAAATTCCAAAAGCTTCATTAATACTTTTAGGTCCACTTTGCAGGACCACTTTGCAGGACCACTTTGCAGGTGGACTTTTAGGTCCACTTTGCAGGTGGCAGCAGGAGCTAGCCTTGGCCATGGAAATGTTGGATTCAACATTACTCTAATATATTTATTCTTTTTGGCAGACTATAGCAATTAAAGGATCAAGAAAATATATCTGAAGATACGATAAATAACACATAAAAGTATAAGACTTTGGCTGTCCATTGTGTGCCAGCATTGTGGAGTGAGGTTCGAAGACCTGAGGTCACAAATGGAGCTAGTTTCAGGTGGTATTCATGCATACTTGAGGCTCAAATTTATAAATGCAGCATTCAAAAAATTGTTGGTAACGCAGAGCTAATGTTGGACATTAGCTTGTAAGCCCTGAAAGTAGCGTAAACTGAAGGTGTTCATCCGATGTCCTTAACTACGCAACAAAAGCATGACATACAGCGAAAAGATTACTGCAACACATTTTACCTTTTCTGAAAAGTGTCAACATCTTTAGCTCTTTCAAAACCTGTGTTTCATTTCTGACGCCTGAAGGAAAATCCAAACATCAGAAGACGCTGGGCTCGTGTCAGACTCATCATGCTAAGATGCATTTTAGAAAGCAGCCCTCATTAGTGCAACTACAATAAGACGGGAAGCTACAAAGATGATGCTGATGATTATGATCGTGATGATAGTGTTGATGAAGATGAAGATGAAGATGATACACTGATTAATGCTGGAGTGCTCAACTCATGTCACACTGTGAACGTGGAGAACAAGAGGAGGAGAGAGATGAAGGCATGAGAGGAAGAAGAGGAGAAGGAGGCAGAGAAGCCTATGGTAGAGACTTTGGGTTTTACAGACCTATATTATTTCAATATGAGAGTCTTGGCCTGTATTTATCAAACTAGATAGAGACATAAATCCTGAACTTTTCTGTCCACTTGTCAAATAAACAAAACCTGTAAATAGTATTTTTTAGATAAAATTCACCAAGATTTACAAATATTTTTGAAGTATTGCACAAAACAGTATCAATCAAATCTAAAACAATGTTCTTTTCAAATGACAGTCATTCTAAGCTCATTTAATTGAATACATTAAAACTGTTTCCCTCCCTTTTTTCCTTTTCATCTTTCTGCTGGTATCAGCATACAAACAATAAGAATAGTCGATATCATACGTCCCTATTATCTTCACTAGATTAGCTCTATGTCTTAGTCTCTCTCGTATGAGTCTTTTTTACTTCAGCGTTATTTACTTTAAAACTAGTTTGTGGTTTGTTTCCACGTTAGGCTGTCATGTATCTGCATCTGTTTTTTCAAAAATAATACGTCGATTTGCTACATTTTCCTTACTTCTAGTGGGTTTTTTTAGCACACGTTTTTTCTTCTGCCAGAACACTGCGAGTAACAACAACAGAGTCAAATCAATGGTACTTGCATCAGTCAGCAACCTTTGTTGTGGAAAACTAAGTCAATGCGGAAGTGCAACACACTGCAGTTCCTCAAGTGCCTACTTGAGGATAGATGAAAAAGCTGAGGAATTCCCATTAGAGCCCATATTAAAAAGCCTGTTTCTATAGCAGAAATAAACATGTTTGGTACAAAACAAGGGTTTGGTCAGAATGCAAATGTTTTACAAATCTGCTTTAACGAGATTAAGGAGACAAATATTAAATACTGAGTCATAATCAGGGGTGTGGTTTCCATAAATAGCAGGTGGTCACTTGGAAGCTGTTTGCCAGGAAGCTACAGGCCTCAGATCCACCACTGTGCCCTTCTTCTAGATGGATAGAAAACTACGCTAAGTCAGCATTTCCAACATGGCGACTGTAATTGTTCGGTTTAATAACCTCTCTCAATGTACCAGCAGGTGATGTCCCTGGGAACATGTCAATGTTTTAAACAGCCTATGATTTGCATACATAACTGGTCAATAAAGATGATTATGATAGTCTGGAACAATCTTCTGAAGACTGTTTCTGATTAACTCCTCATGATTGCTTTAAACACATTTCTCACTGTTAAGTTGTTTCTTCAGTCAAATCTGGGTTTGATAAATACAAGCCAAGAGTTGTATTTGAACTCTAAAACTTTTATCAAGCCTTTCTGTTTATTTATTCATCTTTGGACATCCAATGTGCATTAAATACTTTATCTATATAAATCAATCAATTTTCACTCTATTTCATTGAGTACTTACAGCAAAGTACAACAAGTATTGTACACCTCTTGCTACACCTCTAAAAACTTATTGTAATACACTTTCATTTTGGCCCTTCACCAAAATACTGGGGCTTATAATCAAATCTTCACCTCCTATCTAGAAGGTCTTTGGACTTAAGAGGGAGAGAAGGATGGGATGTGAGAGAAAGTTAGAAAAGAGAAGAAAAAAGAAGGAGAAGAAACTCCAAACAGGAGTGATGTCATGAAGAGAGATGGACAGACGGGGAGGGAGATCAAGGTTTTGTCCCAAAAACATGCTCTTAAAGCTACAGCGTGCAAAAGTCTGCCTCTTGGTGACAATATTATCATTACAAACCCATACATGAATGCATTACCCTTCGTTAATATGAAAACAACAACGACAACAACAATAAGAAGAACAATAATGAAATCAAATCAGATAATGGTACATGTCGCCTTGATTTGAACCACCTCCTTAAACATTAAGGAACCCAGCTGTAGGAAGATCCACCAATAGGCTGCTGGACAGACTTTAGCCCCTCCTACTTCAGGAAGTGGCAGTCCCAGATAGTCCCAGCCTCATCAGACTTTATGTGCTTGTGTAAATGTATGTATGCATGTGTGTGTGTGTGTGTGTGTGTGTGTGTGTGTGTGTGTGTGTGTGTGTGTGTGTGTGTGTGTGTGTGTACCGCAGTGATGTGTGTAAAGACGGAGAGAGAGAGAAAGAGAGAGATAGAGAGAGAGAGAGAGAGAGAGAGAGAGAGAGAGAGAGAGAGAGAGAGAGAGAGAGAGAGAGAGAGAGGAAGCAGGCTGATAATAGAAAATTCAAGAAGTAGGAAGTGTTACAGAGTGATGTGTGTGAGCATGTCATGTGTTTATTCAGAGTCGCTCCTTGGTGGGCACCCAGATGTAAGGACCGGACTGCTCCTCGATGATCTGCTTCACCTGCGAATACACCTCCTCTAGAGACACACCGTGAACTATAGCTGCAGAGAGAGACAGAGAGACAGAGAGGTTACAAATCCTCATAAGGAAAATGTACCAAAACAAAATACTTCTAAACTGCTGTGTTTGCAAAAAAAGAACTATAATCTAAATCTCAATCAAAGCAGAGGAAATCTTTAAAGCCAAACATCTCCGTGTGTGAGTGTGTTTGTGTGTTTCTTTACACAAAAGTCTTTCTTTGAAAATACATGAACTCGACATAAAGTCAGACTTGTGAAAATATAATACAACACCCTCTGGCTCTCCTGTGGGTGACTTGCTCACGCAGAGGTGAGGACATTGTCCCACCCATTAATAAAGTTGTGACAACACCAGTTTAACCAATCACACTGTGTACTCTAAAAGGACAAATATTCCCCGATGAGGCTCAATTTATGTAACACACATGCAGTAATATTAGTTATTTTCACAGTCAGCTGCTTCTTCATGTGGCCTTTGATCAATTCTTCTCTCTCTTTCCTTAAGCGATGAGTAGGAGTGGGACAAAATGTCCATACAACACTATATCATCTCCCTGACTTTTGTGATACAATAACCGACATGCCAGCACAAAATATCAATGTTTGCCGCTTTGACTAAACCTACTACTTCATAATTCCTCACAGTGGCCCTAATGATATGAATGAGGGTAATGTGGAACAAAGTTAATTGGTCAAAGAAGAAGATAACTGGGAGCCACTTTTCAAACCAATAAGACAAAAGAAAGAAAAAGCTATTTGTGCTGTTTATTCTGAGATGAAAGCTGAGGTGAAGTCTGCAGTGAGAGTTTCTCTCACCTGCAATTGGTGAACATCAGGAGTCACTGAGTCCTATGTAACATGAACTTCTCATTTCATAAACAACGCATTCCTAGTTGACTGAAAAAGACCCAGCTGTAGTGACATCGCTGTAAATACTACTTTTTAACATTGACACTGCCACCATGACACTTTTGTACTTAAACACTGAACCTCAGATAAAGAAGCAATGGTGTTTCAGTTGATGATATTACATTGGATTACGGTGTTGCAGGAGCCCAAGGTGCACAACTTGTAAACAAGCACACACCCAGACGGACAAAAGCACACTCATAAAGCACTGTACCATCACTCTGTGATATTTACATTCATGCTGAGGTGTAACAGTCCCTTCATAAACAGGATATTAAAAAGTGGGTTTCACTTGAAACACACACATTACACAAGAAAAAAAAACAGGGGTTGGATCAATGGGGGAGATTGGTATGCCCAGAAACTAACATCTGAAAGAGTGACTTCCATGGCAAACATATTGTTCACTTTCCATAAATTATTGATCAATGGACTGTTATGTTTCCCCTCAAAGACAATCTGAAGTAAAAAGTCAAAGAAAAATGGGCCCTTGTGTTTTCTGAAAGGTGTTGGTGGAGCTATGCTGCTCCACAGAAGACAACTGATTCTATCAAAATGATAGACAAACAAAAAAAGAATGGACCAAGAACAAAAGATGAATGGGAGTCACTGATGGAGGCTAAATACAATGACTGATGAACAGAAAGAAATCACATGCAGCAAAAACCAAACAAAGACTTTCATTCAACTGAGACTTAAAACTGTCAACTGATCGAGTTGAACTTCTCATGGGTAGAAAACCAAACTGAACAGGGAGACTTCGGCTGTTTCCGAACGGCTTGCTACATACTACTTACTAATGTAGTAGGCAGTAGGTATTGCCTACTACTTACTGTGTTTGAATTTAGTATGTAGTATGACTGTTCTGTTCGATCGGTGTTGCAGTACGCTGGGCCAGACGTCACTCGATTTCCGGTTTCGGAAAGCAGAAGTAAACAACGGCAGAGCAGATAGAGAAACTGCTTCCACTGCTTCCACTTATGATTTAAAAAGTTAAGAAGTGGTTTATATATAAATCAATAACTTTCACAGCACCCAAAAACAGATTTCCTCCCGTCATACGGGAGGCAGACTGGTCCGATGCATACTGTGAAATTTTCCTGACTCAGTAGACATCCGGGGAGTTTTGGCATACTGAATATTTTGCTCTTGTTCACATACTGCTTACTAAATACTGAATTTGGCCAAATCAGTACGTACTGCTAGTATAGTAGGAGGTTTCGGAAACAGCCTTCAACTCCCTTATATAGCCTCCCTCGGCTGATTGCCCTCAGCTGGGGGATCATAGGTGCTCCCAATAGCTGCTGACTGGTGAGAAAACCTGTGATGCAGATGTGGATCTCCTTCCAAACCAACATCCAAATACATTTTATTTTATTTTATTTAACATGCTGGATCTGTCCATAACAGTAGAAACCAGCGGTGTCATAAATCCTCTCATCTAGCTGTTCTGAATACAGAAAAAAAAGTGAATAAAACATTTTTTTGAAATATTTGAGCATCAGTGGACTATTCCTAAACTCTTCCAAACTCATAGGCTGTAGAATTTCCCCCATTCCTGGTCCCACTTCCTGAAAGTTTGTGTGACTTTGTTTACATGTGTTCCTGTTGTATGTGCTGTTTACTCACCGGTGAAGAACTCTGTGAACTCCTGCTCCAGTTTGATGGCTCTGTCGAAGGTCTTCCTCGCCTGCTCCTCAGTGAGACGCTTGTTCATCTCTCTGGAGGGACAAACAGGAGTTTGGATATCAGGGTGCAGAACAAGAAGTTTAAATGAAGTTCACAAACACTATGTCCTCTACGTGGTTTTTAACTCAACATAATGGTACTCACAGGATATTGTCTACGTTGCGTGGTCTAATGAAGACAGCGATGGGATGGAGGCCAGCAATCTGGAGACGCTTTATGGCATTCCCTGATACATCCAGTATGCAGTGTTTGCCCTGCGACATGGACAGACATTGAGTTGTTTTTTTCTGTTTCCTGTGTCTTTTATTTCCTGTCTCCTGTCTCCTAACACTCTCTCTTAAAACTCACCTTTTCAGCGACTTCTTTCACAGACTGTATGCTGGTTCCATACAGGTGGTTGTTATACTGTCCTGCCTCGATGAACTTGTGTTCCTGGATCTCTCTCTCCATGAGCTCTCTGGAGGACATGAAGTGATAATCTCTGCCGTCCACTTCGTAGTCTCGCCGCGGCCGTGTTGTGTCTGCACATCACACATTTTACTCCAGTCAGGGAATTATTTAATCATAGTCATAATCGTAGATACATAATACATACAATTTATGAAATTTACAATATGATGGCATTATATTACTATAATATTACCATATAATGGCATCATGTTATATGCACTCTGATAAATGAGAATTGTCCAGAAAAAACATGTTTTGATATTTGGTTGATGCTTTTATGCTCTACTTGAGGAAACCCAATAACAAACAAAAAAATAAAGTAAATAAAAATGAAAATATACATAAATGTATCTTGATAATCAACCCAAATTAGGGAGTTTGTTTTTAATTACAACAATTACACTGATTGGGTAAAATTTTGATGTTGCAGCTCACTTCCTGACTTTTCTTTTCTTTCTTTTGTAATTTGGCTAAAAGACAATTATGAGGCATTTTTTTAAAGACTCAGATAAGCTAGCACAGGTGCGTTCAATTTTTAATGTCAATCATAATTAGATTTTCTACTTTCAGTTCAGTGCTTTTCTTCACTGTTCTAAAGTTTTCATTCAAAAGCTGCTTTTAAGCAAGTCATTGATTGGCCAAATGAAGCCAACTAAAACATTCAATTGTGAATTTTCAAAACAAAACTATAAACTCAAGTTTGAAGTTCATTGATTAAAAGTCTTCCCGATGTAACTGCTTGGATTCATCTCAAGGTTCAAACACTCACGTGGGACGCAGGAGCCAAACTTGTCAGGGAACTCAGAGATGAGGTCATCATTGACCCGATCTTTCATTGGTCCAAGCACGATGACTGGCCGCGTGTAATTAACTGCAGTGAGAGAAATAGTACAGAGGTAACACTCATTAAAACAATGACTAAATAAAATCAACTTTCCCCTTACATTCACAGTTCTGTTTAATTTCATCAGTAATTTTAAAGCTCACTTATATTATTTTCTACATCTGTAGTTTGACTCATATTCGATTTTATAAAATAGCCTTTACTTGTGAACCAATAGGAAGTTACGACTCAACTCTGTAGCTCTCCTCAGCTCTGTGGAGCCTTTTTAGCATTTGGTAGCCTGTTGCCACATGTTAGTCCCTGCTCTCTCTTCCTGGTTTCCTACTCTAGCCACTGCCTATAATCTGGATAAAGACTTAAAAAGCCCAAAAATGAAGGACCAGCAGTGATCACAGGGGGAGAATTAAGTAGGTGGAGACTAAAAGAGAGCTAAAAGTAAACCGTAGTCCATTCTTAATCGATACATTTGTCAGTTTTTATCTGATCTTTATTGAAGGTAAATTTGCTCATACAGCTTAAAATGTTTACTTTCTATATGAGACGGCTAAGTTTAATATAAGACGCATGTTGAGGACTAACCTTCCTGCTGCATGACAGGTTGGTAGGTGAGTAAGGTCTCCTCCTGGCCAGCTGATTGGATAAAAAAAAAAGATTGAGAGTTCAGAGGAAAAAAGAGTGAGAGAATTAACACCCAAACACACCCTCAACCTTTTCTACTTGGGGCTAGACTTCTTCAACAGCTCTGTAAAAGCAGGCTGAGAAGCAGAGAAAGGTAACTTTTAAACACACACACACACACACAAACACACAAATAAACACTCACATGCACATAAAAACACAGTAATCACATCATACAACAAGCACACACAGATAAATAAACACACACACACACACACACACACACACACACACACACACACACACACACACACACACACACACAACCCAAACCAGCAGGGACAAAGAGCTGCTGTGGTTTGATATTACAATACACACAAAACAAAACAAGCAATAAAGGAAGAGAGAGAGAAAGAGAGAGAGTGACAGAGAGAGAGAGGAGGGTCTAGACTTACAGGAACTACTCTCACTATCGCTGGTGCCAGAGGTTACCAGCTCTGGAAGGACAAGACAGGTCAGAGTCAGCAACACACAAACACACGTACAAACACTGATATAGACGAACACACATCTGCATTCTTTCTGTGTCACTGACACACTTAAATTAAAGTCACAAAAACATCAGACATACAGTAATTTGTTTATCCTGTCCATTGTGAGAAGGACTTAGGAGTCCTGTCTTATCACACACGGTTAATTTCAAAACCTGCAGGGCTTGGCCTGGAGTTTTCAGGTCACAGATGTGGAAACAAGCGTGTGGACACCTGAGGCCTGTGCTACTAAGGGAATTCAACATGTGTCTCTGGGCTGTCTGGATTCACTTACTCCAATAAAGGAGGTGGTGATCATAGTTTACACGAAGCTGGCTATGAACTTACAGCCTGCATTGGGTTTCTTTGAGTGTGTGACCGGTAATCACTCAGTTAAAAAGCCTTCAAAGTCCACAAGTTGCAATAATGCCAGAATAGTCTTGTTAATTAAGACACAAGTGGTGAAACAATCAAGGTGCTCAAAGTGCAAAAAGGTAGTAAATGTTTCAGTCCTTGACTGTCATCAGTGCATCAGTCACGCATTGCACTTAATTTTGCACTGAGCACCTATCATTCTGACCACTCTTCTCATAATCATGACGACTGCTGTTGCATCTACTGCAGCCCGTGGATGTTTTGTGGCTTTTTAACCCCATACATTTGGTATGCAGGCATTTCTTTTGCCATTGGTTTTAAATTGTTCCCCGTAACTTATCCAAGACTGAGTTTTTCTATGCACTTGGTAAGCGCAGTTTCACAGAACCACAGTGTACAGGAAATACATGGAGTACAGTTCCTCAAGTACTGTGGAGGAGGATAATTGTACTTTTATGGACGTGGTATTTCTACTGCTTCTGGCTTCTAATCAACTACAATGACAAAAAGTTGTGATGAAGTCGATTCAGTAGACAAAGGTAGCATAATTAAAGACTTGTGCAGTTTACTTTAAGTATGGGCAGCTGTTGATTCCTACATACATTTAGTGCTGTTAATAGCATTTTTAATTATTTATCTAATTTTAAAATTCTATTCTGTATTGTAGCATATAGTCGAATATAATGAAGTCTTTTTCACTGCCTTCTTGTTTTGTATATTTCTGAAGAGGTTTTCTGAAAGTTTCCATGTAGCCTAAATCTGCATCTTTGCATTTAAAGCCCCTGTGAGGAACTTTCTGCTTATGTTGAATTTGTCGCCTTTGTGGAAAATGTGGTGCATCTTGTCCTGTTGTGTTTTCTGACAGTTAAAAATTCTCATTTTCAATTTCTCACTGATTTTGACTATTTGCTGGAAAATAAGTAATAAAATGATTTTTTTCCAGCATACAGTCAATCAACTGGTCTAACATCTACCCCCTCGCAGCGGTTTCATGCCTTAAAAACTGTATTATGGAAACTGTCAAACTTGTCGCTGATGGTGTGGTTTCCTTTGTAGGTCAGAAACAATTTTTTCCCCCAGGGGTGTTAACTGCTTTAATTTCAAAGGATGCACTTGTTGAGATGTAATCTGGACAGAGGTCTGATGACTTTGCAGATTCAGAGGATATTGGAGAAATATAAGGCTTGTGATGTCTTATCTGAAGAGCTGAAGTTACATAAACTGACCACCAGGTGTCACTGATGGAGGGAATACCTACCTTTGTCATCCTGATCCTGCAGAGAGAGAGAGAGAGAGAGAGAGAGAGAGAGAGAGGAAGAGAGAGAGAAGAGAGAGAGCATCTTATAAAAATGAGAATCATAACAGTATCTTGACTTTCTCTGCAGTCCTGTTTGAAAACTCATGAGATTTCTCTTCCTCACACAAAGTTTGAGAGAACGAGACTGAGTTACAGTCTCTTTTAGAGAGCCAAGTGAAACAGCATGTGTGTGCGTTTGTGTGTGATCATTTTTAATTATCAGCTCCTCACCATGCAGAGCTGCTGATTACAGACTTGCTGATTCACAGAGTGTGATGAAAACAGAGAGCGTGCTGATGAGACAGTGATATCAGTAGCTTGTTTTAGAATCGTGTGTCAGCTCTCTTCATCGCTTTGTGTGAAGTGTGAATAAAAGTCATTTCCTAGCTCCGCCTGTGAACTGTCTGACACTCTCAAAAACACAAATATCAAAGTGGAAAAAGGCGAGTGTTTTGTATGTTTAATTAGTCTCTGATTAGGAGTTAACCTTACTGCACTTTTCCGAGAAAAAAACAATTTCTGCCACACCATTGTTACACAGACACAGTGTTAATTAAAGACAATTTCCCTCTATTGTTTTTCTCTTTTTCTCTTTTAATGATATGTTTGCATTTATAAATTATTACCTGTGATGTGTGTTTATGAGCCCACCTTGGGACCACATCCTGTACTTTTATACTGTTGTTCATTCAAGTTCATTATCCTTTATAAATAAACAAATTAATTCAAATCACTGAGATATTATTGATTTTCACAAAGAAATGTCAGTTAATGGGGTCAAACTTTCTGCTTTGGAGAAAATTGAGCTCTAAAGTTTTATTTATGTGATGTTTGAATAGTCTTCACTTTAAATCTGAAGTTTAATGAATCAGGGTGTTACTCACTGATCTGTCCTGAGCCCTCGACACTCTGACCGTCTTTAACCTCGACCTCTCCTTCTTCTCTGCCCTGTGAGATTAAAAAAAAGGAATATATTTAGTGAAATTCTGACATGAGAACAGAAAGCAGCACAAATAACAGAGTAAAGTTATAAAGAAATGCAGGAAAATTAATCTTGGGAACATTTTCAGAGACATCATTGATCACTGTTTCATCACAAAAACATCACAAACGATGCATTTCACTGTACAAACTTTCTACAGGAGTTGAGATTCTTTTGAAGAACTCAGTATATCCAGTGCAAAATAGTGTTAATTCTGAGGTAGAATATTTATCATTTCTATACCGCTAAAACTTTTGGGGGTGGGGCCTGCAGTACTGAACACTTTTGATTGGTCAAGAATTTGCTGTATTTCATTTCAGCTACAGTTTAAGTAATTCTGCAGCTGCAAACCTGTTTATTTGTTTCTTGACTATTGTGCTTGAACACACCTGTTACAGCAGGAACAACATATAAGAGAACAACAGCATGACTAGAAGCTCCTCCATGCTTTGCTGCAGTGTTTTAAATGATGACTCTTTTTCATGGCTTTTTACGGCAACATTGCTATTGTATATTTGCAGTTAAATATTGCATGCTGAAAATTTTGTATGCTTCCTCAGTCAGTGGCGGATCAAACAACTAACGTGTCCTTGAAAAGAAGCTCCTGGTACTTAAAGTTTGAGGTGTTTTGGCGGGAAAGAACTCAAAAGTCATTCTCTATGGTTATGTAGCTTGGTGTCAACAGGAGATATTAAGACGTATGCTGATATGGAATTTCTGAATAGCAGCAAAAGTTCACATAATTTTGTTTACTTTAAGATCTGAAGCCTCCTTAACGCCTGAATTAATGAAAATTGTCAGGAGCCCTGCCCCCGAAACTTTTCAGAGTTGATGTTCCCTTCATGGTCTGAAGTTTTACTTGTCAGATGAGGAGGGTGAAGACGGGGGTAAGTGAGTCTAAGGAGGCCACTGTGTAGTGTTTACATCATGACAAAGTCACAGAGATGTATGCTTTGATGACAGTTTTTGCATTTGAATCAGTGGTACGTGTAAACAGTCTGATGTGTAGACATCTTAGCTGTTCTTGTCTTGACAATGATTCTCCTCTTTCACCCTCAGATGTTTTATCCGCCCTGATATGTCCCGCCCTTTTACTTGTGATGGATTTCCAAAACATTTCCTGCCGCGTTCTCACATCAACTCACCCTGACTTAATGCAGACATTTCAGGAGGTAGTTTGCAGGTCAAATTCTAGATGAAGTCAGGGTGAAAACTTTGATAGTTTGCATTCACACATGCAGCTTACACTGAAGATTTCGGAACGTTTTTAGGAGTTTTGTGCATACAGCTTCAGATAAATGTTCCATGCTTTCTCTTTGGGTTGCTTCATGTAGGCTACATGGATACGCTAAAAAAGATTGCTTCATAAGCACAGCTGCAAACAGAAAAGTAGAAAAAGTATAATTAAAAATAGAGACATATTAGAATAGTTTAAGAGAAGTAATGGTTATATTTATGCAAGATAATCATAAAATGATGGGCTTATAAATATGTGATGATGATTTTACGTTGATGGTTTGTTTTTCTAAATGTCTGATTGGTGTATTCCTTTAGATAACGCTACAGAACATGAACCGTGGGATGGTTTTATCTCTCCTCCTTTGTAAAGGATTTTCTTTTGTTTTCTTTGCTAAAGGACATGAGATAGGAAGCATTAAGGCACCTCAAGGTTGCATTTCATAGAACGTTCTGGCTCTCATTGTGGCTCTCACTTACTTCCAGGTCATTTCCCTCAGTTAGGAACCTTCCGAAGCCGCCTCTCTCTCCACGGAGGGTCTGCTTGCTCCGGCTAGTTTTGTCAGCTAAGTTAAAATTTAGATTCATCAGCACTTCCTGTGGTTGACCCCCCCCCCCCACCCCCAATTGAAGACTCATTCTATAATTTAGGGCGACAAGCCAAATGTGTTTTCAAACAAAGTTGTACATTATGCAGCTTTCAGTCTCCTGATATCTGCAAGCAGTCAAACAACTGTCGCTGAAAGCAGACCAGCAACATCTGAGTCCACGGCAGAAATTATCATAATTACTGGAGGGAGAATGTGAGTCTGCAGGCTATTCTTTGGATGTAATGCCTGAAAGGCTTCAACACACAACAATACCTTCACATGGGTGTGTTTGCACAACTGCATTAGTAACACACCTTTGATTTATTTTTATTTTTCTCTCAGACCTGAGTTTCTGCAGCCGCTTCCTCTCTCTACTCTACTCTTTCCTTCAAATGTCATAATTATAATGCTAGTTTATGCTGGGAAGAAAAAGAGGGAAGGAAGGTGGGGAGAGAAGGAGAGGGAAGTACAAATACTTCAAAGAGAAGAGGAGGAGAGAGAGGTAAGAAGGAAATAGGAAGAAGATAATGAAAAGCAGAGAAGACAAATGGTAGTGAAGGGAGGGAGAGAGGAAGGAGGATAAAGGTAAGAAAAGGGGTAAGGAAGATGTAAGAGGAGAGGAGGGGAGGAGAGGACACAGAGGACAGAAATGGAGTAAAGAAGGAGGGGAGGAGAGCAGGAAAAGAAGGATAAGGAATACAAGAAACTAGTGGAGACAATAAGGAGAGATGGAGGGGATGAAAGTAGGGTGGAAAAAAAGAGGAAAGGAAGGAAGGAAGGAAGGGGACAGGAAAGGTGGTGGAGATGGTGAAGAGGAGAGAAAATGTTGATGTTGTGAGAAGGGAGAGGGGAGGAGAGGAGGGCAGACCTATAGGAAGAGTGGATAAAGGGGGATGAGGAGGAGAGGAGAGTCTGGCAAGTTTTACTGATTTCACAGCATAAAGCTAACATTCCACCTCACACCCAGTAATCATGAATTTAACACTTCTCCTTTAACACCTTCAGAAAGTATTGAATGTTTATTTTATTCATAACCTTTAATAAGAGAGGCTCTGTCTTACTTATACTATGGTACAGCTCTTCTAACAATCCTAACACAGGAGTCTCTATTACCCATAATTATCTCTCCAAGTCTTTATTCTAACACCTCAGGCTATTAATACCCAACTCTTTACACCCATAATCCCTCTCTCACTCTTATTTTAACAATCCCTCACTTACCATCCTTCCACTCCTTCATTTTCCCCTCTCTCCTTCCCTCCTTGTCACCTCTGTCAGTGTCACAGATGGTAACGAGACTTGTTCTAAAAATGGCCTTCTCCTCACTCCTCAGAAGCCTATCAACATCTGCCTATCACCTGATCCTCCAGGAAACATGGAGGGGAAAGGCAGGTGAGATGAGGGAATATGTCTCCTCTGAGTTTACTTTGATCTGATTCAAAGTATTGATTATGTTTGCAGCGCTACAAAGAAGATTCAGATCTTAAGCTAAAGTAATATAACGTAAAGATGCTGTGAAGAGTTCTCACCTCCTGCGGCTGGGGATGACTCCGACCTCGGGGCAGTTTGGAGGCGGTGGGCTGAGGTGACGGGCGGGCCACCACTCTTCTTCGCCCGCACTGCTCACATGAAGGATATCCCCAAAGTGAAATGAGAGGATCTGATTGGCCGTGGTCAGATCCGTTGTACTTCCATCGTAGTCGAATAGCGCTCTGCAGAAAGACAGAAGCACAAAACTAATTTGAATATCGACTTCACTGAAGCCTATATCAGCTGTCATTGGGCACAGGTCGTCAGCCTATCACAGGGTTAACAGTAAACCAGTATACCAAACCAGCATGTCTTTGGTGTGTGGGAGGAAGCTGGATCACCTGCAGGGAACCCATGCATGCACAAATAGAACATGCTGACTCCACACAGAAAGACTCCAGCTGGGGTTCAAACCAGGAACCGTCTTGCTGTGAGGCAACCGCACTCCACCACCATGCGGCATCAGCTTCAAAGCAACAGACTGAAAGGTGACATCAGGTCATCTACTTCAACTTCTCTTTTAAAGCGTATGTTTCAATTATTTATTTATGACTCAGGATTTTCACAGAATGTATTATTTGGTTGAACTTTATCCCAGAGTGCTCACTTTGACCTTATACACCAGAATACCAGGGCAATTCATGGTGCATCAAAACCCACTTGGGAATAAATTGAAATCCTGAATAACATTCTCTCAAGCACGAAAACACAAAAACACTCTGTCAGGATGCCTTTTACCTCTCTCTCAACTATTGACAAGAACTTGACATCTTTATTCTGCACTTAAAAAAACAAAAAATATATAAAAGAAACACAGAGGGAGAGCATGAGAAAGTGAGAGAGAGAAAGATATCTGTGGTAAATAACACAAAAGAGCTGAGGACTGCTTTTCTACACTATTTATTCATGACCTTCTCTGTATGTACATAACTCTGTGTCTTTGTGTGTTTGTTTGTATGTGTTTTTATGTGTTTGTGTGCTGCACACATCTGTCTGTGTGCATGTCACTCTATTTGTGTGTGTATTTTTTTGCGCTGCTGTGTATGTGCGCCGTGTCCCAGCGGTGATCTGTCTCTGTGACCACAGACCTGTCCGCGGGGAAAAGACCCAGAAAGTAGGCCAGCAAAATGTGTGTATGTGTGTGTG
The DNA here is from genome assembly GCF_009762535.1 of Notolabrus celidotus. NCBI lineage: Eukaryota > Metazoa > Chordata > Actinopteri > Labriformes > Labridae > Notolabrus > Notolabrus celidotus. Next base: position 29,738,813 of record NC_048273.1, on the reverse strand, counting down.
TGTGTGTGTGTGTGTGTGTGTGTGTGTGTGTGTGTGTGTGTGTGTGTGTGTGTGTGTGTGTGTGTGTGTGTGTGTGAGTGTGCCTGTGGTGTGCAAAGGAACTAGAGCTGAAATAACCGACATTCCCTAAAGTCCCCGCTGCCTTCATCAATAAAACAGAACATAGACGGAGGAGGAACCAGGAGAGAAAAGGAGAAAATCAGACAGAGGTGTAGACACAGAAAGTCTGAGAAAAACACCACCTTATGTTTTATTTATGACTCTTTAAAGATGATACAGAAAGACTTCCACACAGGACTTTATGTGCACAGCTACCTGCTGAAACAAGACTGTATATAGACCGAGGAATCTCATGGTAACGTGATCTTATGGTCAGAAGGTCATAGTTCAAATGGGGTTAACTGCTCCGTTGTAGTAACAACTGATCTTTCTAACCAGCTCATATTCAACCTTATATTCCAACATCAAATGACTGTGCTCATATAATTAGATACAACCTGGTTGAAAGTGTACTATGCACCATGTAAGTACCACTTATAGAATAATGAAACACTGGAAAAGAGCAGATTTTCAGGCAGTGCCGACTAAAGTTGTAAAGAGTGCTCCTCATGTTGTGAGCCTTTTGAGGAGACAGCGTTTTGAACGGAGAGCTGCATGTAGCTGCTGACCTGAAGCATCTGCTTTTGTGTGCAGCTAAGAGTGAGTTCCCATCTTTCACAATGACACCATGTGAGAGAAATTTTGACTTTGACAGTTCACGCACACTGCTCGACATGTTGCCATGTTTAATCCAGACACCTGTGAATGAAGGCAGCCTCACAGGTTCATCAGGGTCAGTCAAAAGTCATGCAACCTCTGAGACAAGAACTCTTTTGCCAGAGGTGCCCACGCTGTTAAAGCTGCTCTACACCATCCTGATTAACTGCATGTGCTGAAAGGTCTGAAAGGTCAAACATATCTGAGGTCAACAGGTCGATAATAACACAGGACTACATATTGGTTGTAGTTTTTTTGGAGACCGCAAGTGACCTCACTCAGCTTAACAACGAACAGGGAGTATGAGATCAAACCTATTCATTAGTTTCCATATTACGTTATCTGTAGTACAGTGTCAATAGCAGTGGCTCCAGCTGAGGAGTTGAGGATCAGTCTATCATTAATGGCACAGTAACCATAAGTCTTTATGAGCTCTTGTTGTTAAGCCCAACACAGTCTCAGAAGATGGCTGCTCAACATGAGTCTGCTCCTGCTCGAGGTTTCTGCCTGTTTAAGAGAGTTTTTCCTGATGCTGTAACTTGTTAAATGCTGCAAAGTGTTCTGCTTATGGTGGATTAAAATATGATCAGATTGAATCTAATCTTATCTTGACGTCGGTTCTTAGTGAATAATAAAGCAAAGAGTACGGCCTATTTGTTGTGGATTGGCACTGTATAAATGATGGTGTTAAATAAAACCGTGAAAAGAGCAGCTTGTGGTCTTGGTCAGTTTCTTCTTGTTGCTGGTTTGACAAATGTTCCCAACTTGTTTGCAGGGTAAACTCAGACTCAGTCTATCGCCTTTATTTCATCACTGCTGATTATCATCTGATTAATCACAATAAATCCAATTATAACTGCTGAGAACAGTAATCTGACACAAATTATTAGGATACATTTAAATGACTTCTACTTCATGAATCAGCAAACTGTGGTGTAGTTTGCAATCAAGTTCAGCAAACTAACCAGGTACTTATCATAAAACAGACTCAGCCTTTAAGCAGGGCCGTCTCATTTCTGCCTTCTGTCAAAAGTCAGCAGCCAATAGAGGGCTTTGTCACTTTGATGAACATATGTGTTTCTGGGCTCAGTGCTGAAATGACTGATGCACAAGTCTTACTCTAATAAGAGACAGAGCTGTCAGATCTTAGCCTCAGCTTCTGTTTGCCGTGGTGGGTTTACTTTTAATTCTAGAGGAATTTACTCAAAACAATTATTCAGTTTGAATCCAAGTTAATATTTATTCATTATTCATGTGTTGTTGTGAACAACTTTAACAAACATGTGCTGCATGTATATTTGTTTGTAGGCACATTTCACGTGTTGCATGTTCAGCAGATTAAATGGATGTTAACCAGTTTATTGCTCACTAGTTCACATATCATGAGAACTAGATTTTTTACGCAAAACTTTCTTGATAAATGACTGTGGTGTATTTGTATGATAACGTGGTTGAAATATGTAAATATATGGTTTCTACTGTAAGAAAGACACACTGAATAGTATCAGCGGTACAGTAGGCGTACTTTGTCAGCAGTTAAACAAGTGTGAAATATTTAGAGATGTTCTGTATCATCATAAGAAATTAAAGTATTGTAAAATAGTAAAGACAAAGGCGACGGCATGTATATGGTGATGGGATATACTGTATATATGAACAGCCCGTTTATAGACAAACAAGCACACTCTCATTAAAACAGGTCTACGTCTTAAATGAGTTCACAGCGACCATGTTTCCCTGATGAACAGAGTGTAGGATCATTTAGGCCATATGTTAATGTAACTCTAAATCAATTACCTGCTCTCAGTTTAACAGTCAGTGTAACTCCTGAAATGTAATTACCCGAGTGAAGGAGCACAGTAATGACTGCAGCGTAATCCTTTACACTAGCTGTAACCCAGTCTGTGTGGTAACCTGTGGAAACAACGTTTGTACCACTAAGCACAGCCGGTGACCAAAATATATCGCAACTTTATTTTTCTGGCAATATTCATCAAGCACTGTTTCTCTGTAGCAGCTCTTCGGCTCTGGAATAGCCTGCAAGAGATCATTGGACAGGCAAACTCTGTTGAGACTTTTAAGAAACACCTAAGACCTACCTATATTCCATTGCTTTTAATTTAATTTCCAATGTTGTTGTTTTTTTGTTGTGAATTTTATTTTGTGAAACAAATCAGTGTCATCATGTAAAATTGTGTTATCTTTTTTTTTGCTAGATTGCTACTCACACAAACTGTAGACTTTTGTTCTTTTTAAATTAATGACCAGAATAAAAATATTCATTTTGTTTAATCTGTTTAGATGTGTTTCTATTTTAATCTTGCATTCTTTTTTCCGTATCGTTTCCTCTGAACTGTATATTGTCTGTGTTTATGCTGGCTGTGTAGAGCCTATAACTCTTATCTATCAAATAAATTTAAACTTAAACTACTGCTTAAGATCCTCTTTGATAAGGTAGTGTAAGACACAGCATGTGTATGGCGGTAAAAATCCGGTGGTCCACAGATACACACAGAAAAGGGCAGCGGGCAGATCTTAGTCGATAAATAGCCTCACTTTTATTTAAAATGTCATTCCTCTTTGAGTCAATAATTATAGAAAAAAAAAAGAAAACAATTATTGCACAAGTATTTTAGGAGTTCAAAATATCTCAAAGGAATTCTCCAACAAGCAGGCTACACCGATGGATTGCTTCTCGTGTTATCAAGGCCACATGTAAATGTAACTCCAAATCAATTTACAGCCCACGGTATTACAGATGTTTTAATTCCTGTGGGGGATCTGTGAAATCTCATTACTTGCGTGAAGGAACACATGCAAATTACTGCTGAGTGTAACACAGTGGACATTTCCCACTGAGAGCCGAGGAAATCTTAAGCTATGTTTTTGATGTTAATGCTGTTTTCGCACAGCCAGCAGCCTATTGTGCACTGCACTGCACTTCAGCGTTTTACTGTACTCTATAGAATTACTGCATACACGCAGTTTGTTTCAGAGGTGAATCTGCTCGTATGATAGTGCAGTTCAACACAAAGTCAGTGTTAGATTGTAGTTTAGAAACTTTTGTTATCTATTATGTTATTTCGCCAAAGGAACCCCCTTACGTTTATTGTTTCAGAAAGAGGTTGCACCATATTTAATCCGCTTGTGCAAAAAGTAGCAAAGCAATTTAAAACCATAGTATTGAGTTTCAAGAAGTGAATGTCCCCGAGCTTTTTGTGAAATGCTTTGAAAACAGATATCTGCACCACAGATCAGAACAGAGAGAGATGGTATCATTTTATGCTGCCCAGGGAAGCACACGTCTTGCATTCATGCAGTTCTCGCAGCCTAATCTATGCATCATGTTTTGTTATAACTCTATTGATTAAATCATTACATACAAAGGAAGTGTGTCAATATTCATGAGTATACCAGGAATACAAGTCACCTGTTTATTCATATCACTGCACGATCATGGACGTTTCCAGGTTTCTAAACGTCTGTGAGCTGTTGTTTGCAGTTGGTTTCTTACCCTCTCATTCTTTTTGTTCTCCACCAAAGAAAGATAAGAAACCTTGATGTGGTTTTAACATGCTTTAATATTCTGGTTTCTATAAGAGAACTTCAGGTTGACTCTCCCGGTTTCTGAGACTAGGTTTGGATGTTTACAGGCACATCACACTGGTGCAGATATACTGTAAATTAGTGCTGCACAATAAAACTAATTGTAATCACAATCGGGATGTGAAAATGTGCAATTACATAACCACACAAAAGGTTGCGACTGGTGATTTAAACAAATGTGTGCTCGTCTGTAAACAATACAACTGCTCCTCTGGTTGTTTGGAGTCTGTTTTGTTATGCCCATCATCTGCTCTGACAGTTTGTGTGTGTGTGTCGAGCATGTTTATTTGGTCACATGACTATCCAGCACATTGAGCACAGAGTGACCAACATGGATGCTGACAAGCAGAAGCATGACGAGCAAGCCAACGCTGAACGCAACGTCTGCTATATGAGGATATTTTGGATTCTGTCACAGCAACGTTAAACAGTATGATGAATGCTTTGGAGTGTAGGCCCAGGTGAGTAAAGACAAGGTGAAGGAGACAGCCAAATATGTTTAAAGCCAATAAAACCACAGTGGAACTCAGTTACAGAGTCTCAGGGGTCACTTACACATGGTTTCAACATGCCTCCTGGGTGATCAGATCATACTCATCATCATACTGTGCAATCGCTAACATAAATGCAGTCTAAAGCGACAAATGCAGGGTTCTTTTAACAGAGTGTTTATCTTTCATTTTAGCTAGTTTGATAGCAAATACATCCTATTTTGTGCAGTTGTAAAATTCATTAAAAGTAGACGTTTAAAATAATTATAGAAGACGATTTTACTGATATTATTCTAAAGCTATGATAGCCTTTCCAGGTTGACTTTAGCGCTGTTAATATGCAATTACAAAGCCAATTTATTGAGCCTTTGTGTGTTTGAAATCAGACATTAAAGGTGCAAAATGAGAAGAGGAGAGGAGAAAGGGAGAGACAACGCACACACCTTTTACCCAAAGTCCTACACTGGTGTGTCACCTTGCTTCAGTGACATTTCCTCTGAGGAAAGGTTATTGTGTGTCTTCTCCATGACACACAAGCAGACGGTAGGGGCAACCAACACGCACGCACGCACACACACACACACACACACACACACACACACACACACACACACACACACACACACACACACACACACACACACACACACACACACACACACACACACACACACACACACTGAATGTGGTTGTATGAGGGTGGCAGAGGAGCAGAGAGCACCAGATACCCCCAACCCGTCACGCATATGCAACCACATCTCAACCAATCAGCTGCCAGTGCGAGTCCTGCTTTTTTTATATTTGATGCTGATTGGTCAATTAGGGGCGGTACCCAGATACTGTACCTTCCTTCATGACAGTGATTTATCATGTGGCCTGTGAGGGGGTTACTGCATTATCCCATATAACCTTGAAGTGATTGTGGCCTCATATTCCCAAGACTACTCTCATCAAAATTCTGAATGTAAATTGATTAACATGACATGGCATATTATCTGATACGTGCATCAATTCTTATTAAATCTAAAGTTATTCAGTCATGGACAGGATAGTGTGCTTTATGAAATACTCTTTTATCACTGCTGGTGTGGCTCAGAAGATGACCAAACATCCTCAAAAGTAACGCTCTACGTCTCTATGTGTGTTGTTTTTTGTGTTTATGGCTAATAAGCAAACATTTGCATGCTAAATTCTAAACAAAGACAATGAATACTAACATTATACCTGCTTAATATATGGACGTAAGCATTGGTAAAAGTGTGATATCTGCATGTAAGAGTGGAAAGCCTCACAGGGCTGGTAGTGTGGCTGCAGACTGCCTCCAATAAGGTTATTTGTGACTGTTTGTCCCTCGCTGGCTGCACAAAGACTGACCCCCGCCCTGCTCTGAGTGTGAGTCAGTGTGTCAGAGTGAGTGTGCAGTTCAAGGTTATTCTGACCGGGCTGCGGCTGCTGCTGCTGCTGCTGCTTGTTCCTTCCAGGCCACTTGCACTCAGCTCAGGTCAGATGCTGATTTCATGCTCAGAGCGTGTCAGATAAAGTTTCCTCTGAGCTTCGTACTGATATTACTAACTTCTTTGTTATCAGGACAAATCTCTAGTTTAATACTAAAGCAAATCCTAAGATATCAGGGTTCAGCCAGTCCACAGTGTTTGTGCAGCTGTGTGGGTCTTTCTAGTACCATCTGTTTTTGCATCCTGGTAGCTACCGGTACAGTAGTTGAGCTCGGCTTTTGGTAGTGTTGAAAGTTTTGAGGTATGAATAAACCACTGCCTGTGACCAGTTTGCAAGACTTGCTCCCCCCACCTGTGCAGGTCGATGTGTCTTAAACTGAAGTCTTGTCTATCAAACCAGCACTCCACAGGGTCTATTTACTCCATAACATACTACTGCTTTCTTTAACCGCATGATTATGAGCTAATAAGGGAGAAAATATGTTAAAAAGCACTGCTGGATTGGTGTGCGTCATTATATATCCCAGCATGCCTTGCAGCTGCTTGCTTCTTCAAGCCTTCTTTTGGATACAATACTGCAACACAATAAAAGACCTCTTGTTGCATTGTATACTGGTCATACTGGTGGTTACAGCAGGGGTTCTCAAACCTTTTTAGCTTGTGTACCCCTTTTTCAAAAACAATTTCAGCAAAGTACCCCCTTGTACGGCAGAGAACATTTTTCAGGAAATAACAAGGGAAAACAACATAAATAAATGTATGCATTTGGTTTTACAGTGTAAAATTAACATTGAAAAAAAAAGATGACACAAATTCTATACTTTTGTAATGCAATATTTTCAGAAATAATTAAAGATTGAGGCATCACTAGTGCCTTTCATGGCCAAAGGAGCACACTGAGTTATTTCTGTCAAACAAGAAGCATTTCAACCACCTGTCCATTGTTATCCTCCTGGCTGCGTTTTTATTAGCATGCAAATGAACGTGATCACTTGCTGAACAATTGACGTCAACAGACAGAGGCTGTGTGGTCCAAGCGGTTTTGTAAATAATATATTTTATGAATGAATATGCTCAATTTGTAAATAGTGCCCTATTTGATATTGCATTGAAATACAAATGAAATGCTGTGGATAAAGTTGTTTCTAATCAGATTTGTTTTTTAATTTGTTGTGATGCAACTTTTTTTTTTTTTTTTACATTTGTCACGTACACCTTGCACAACTCCCACCTACCCCCATTTGAGAATCACTGGTTTACAGGATGTAGTCTACTTTTTAGATGACAAAATACATGTATCAAAAATCCACCGAATTTTATGATGCATCAAAAAAATCCTAAACTGACTGTATCATTATGTTTCAGTTTTGACTTTGAGTGCCAAAATTGCAAACATTTATGCAAATCAGGTTTCAAATTCTTAACAAATTTAGGTTTACATGATTTTTTTGTGTGTGTGGATGTGAATCCTTGATTATTTTAAATGTAGCATTATTGAGGAGTTTGAATTCAAACCATCGACTCTACCTTTCATGCAGTAGGCTATGCATTTTAAACACTTTTAAGACTTCATATAAATCTTTGAAAAACAGTGCAAAGCGAAAAAACAAATCGCACTTAATTCTAAAACCATCAAATTCATCATCCTTGATGCTGATTTCTGTGCACATAACTGAAAGTTTCCAACAAATCAAAATAGTTCTTGTTACAGAAACGTCTCGATGGCAGTTCTGACCCCTGGTCCCTTGTGAAAGGACCCTCTGTGGAGACTATTTTTAAAAAAAAGAATGAATCCAACTTGATTGTCTACATGTATTTCTATATGTACTTATGCAGGGAAAGCAGTGTAAGTAAGAGGAGGGAAAAAAGTATATTAACTTAGTTGTACCTTTCTGTATGCTGATCTCCCAATGAAATATTGGTTTTTTTTATAAGAAAGAACTAATTCAAGTGACAATGATGAAAATGAAATGAAATCAGAAAAAGTAAACAGCATAATTTCGTCTGAGTTTTATATGTGACAATTTCTGAACCTCATCACCTCGTTGTGATTTCATAATCAAGGAGAATGTATTTTAATTGTGGCATTAATTATTTACTTTTGTTACAACTTCGCCACAGAAGTCTGAGAGATTATCCACGTTTTATCTCACAACTTCAAGGCACTACGCTAGTTTTATTTATTTCTTTAATAGTACCCTTCCCTGAGCTCTGTATAAATGTTTTAATCTCACTACTTTGGCCATGACACACTGCCTTAAGATGCTATTTTACCTTTTTTCCCCCATTTCATTCAAACCATAGAGAGACTTTTCCTGATATTAACTCTTTGACCATGATTTTTGAACTCATTTACAACTCTTTCCTCTTCTTCTTTAGACTTAACTGGACTATTTGTAAGCGTGGCCTTTAGAGTCGCCCTCCCTGTCTTAGTTTTTCTTTGTATTGATCCAACAAGAGCTCTAAAGTGACTTATTTTCACCTCAGGGACCTAGCATTTAATCAATACTTCAAATGCCACAATCCATGTGATGAAATGCTCTCTAATGCATAGGTGGTGGGCTAAAGAAATTAAGAATGGTTGGGCTGATTCAGAAGAGTCTAAACGACTATGACAGGGAAGGACAGAGGATAACACACAAAAACACACACACAGGTAATGGAGATAGTTGACAGCGATGGATGTGTTTGTGTGTTGGGTCGTTTTTTCCCCACAGAATCTAATTGTGATTCCCGAATGTGATAACCTCTCTTTCAGCATCTCACACACAAACGAGAAGCAGAGTCGACAGCTGAGATAAGACCCTATAATAGTTGTGTCACGCTGAAGGACACTCAACAATCAGTCACCTCTGTGTGTCTGCTCTGTGTGTCCGCTCTGTGTGTGTGTGTGTGTGTGTGTGTGTGTGTGTGCGTGTCTGTGTGTGTGTGTGTGTGTGTGTGTGTGTGTGTGTGTTTTACCTGACGTAGAGTGTGCGTTTCTGTGTGGACCGGAGCGACGTGGAGCTGGAGCTGACACTGCTGGTCATCATCTGTTCCCTCAGGTCATGGATCTTTGCCTCGAAACGGCTGTACTCTGCACACACAAACACAGACACACAAACAGAGTGAAAACACTGTTAGAGCCAGTACATTTCAGGTGACAGGTTCAAGAAAGTAATGCAAAACTATTAAAATATCTATGTAGAATCTATTTATAGCTGCTTTTAGAAGCTACCTGTTACTCTACATTAGAAGCAGCTGACTGGCAGTGATTTTTTACGCTTCAATCATCTGTGCTCAGTGGTTCAGAAACATTACAGATCAAAAAGAGGAGCAGAGGCATGAACAAACACAGCCTTAATGGAGGTGGAGGTTTTTGCACTCTGTTAAACCGCATCTCTTAAAAATGGATGGAGTACAGAAAGAACAACGCATGTTTTGGTATAACATTTGCAAAAATGATTTTCTTCATGTAGGTTTGTTATTTCACTTTCCTGTTTAGATACAAATACATTACACACACACACATTACAGACACACACGCACACACAAATTACAGACTCACACGCACACAAGCTAATGGACATGCAGGTAGGGGCATCGAGCTGTCTCTACAGCCATAATCTAATAGTCTGTTTGATCCAAATATTAACTCCTGTTACATCAGACCCGGTCTATGTCAATATCATCATAAACACACACATTTACAAGGTCATCCGCATGCACACACACACGCACACACATGCACACGCACAGCCAGTTTGATTCCACAGCACTGACTCATTCATGTCACTTATTCTGCTAAAAATCTGTGTTTACAAATCACTTCAGGCGGGATGTGTTGTTATTCATGGATACCAACATTAGAATTTATTTATTAAGATAAATTCACCACCTAGTGTCCATGGGGAAACAAAAGCTTTTTATTCATTCGTTTTAGCTACTATATTTCCTGCTACTTTTCCCCCAGTGTTGTGCTTATTTTACTTCACCATGTGCACCCAGGACAGTGATTCTATCTGGAATGAATGGAGAAAGTTGGTTGATGAGGTCTCTTATTCTCAATTGTTTCTCCCATCAGAAGAAACATTATTCAACGAGCACAACAACAAACATAATTGAATTTTCAAGGCAGTTCTGAGAGGTGAGCGGCAATTCAGAGGTCTGGAGCCAGGCTAAGAGACGGCGTGTAACTGTAGATTCACGTCGGACACATGTGACTGCAGCTGCCTGCATGTTGTTTTGTAGGTGGAAAATCTGCACCGGACACTGGCGTCACATTATGCATGCACACTGGGTTCACACTGTGACGCTCAGGAAGCTCAGCAGTGGTGTAATGGCATCATCTGTGCAGTGTTTTTAGTCAGTTTTAGCCATTCAGAAATAAGAAAAGAATTGCTTCTTATATATATTATACATCTTATCTATAGAAATAACATTGATTTATTATTATTATTATTATTATTATTATTATTATTATTATTATTATTATTATTATTATTATTATTGTTGTTATTATTGTTATTGTTATTATCATAGTTAATATCATTATCCTCATCCTAATTTGTATTATCACTGTTATCATTATTAATATTATTATTATTATCCTCATCATCATCATTATTATTATTATTATTACTATTATTGTTATTATTATTATTATTATTATTATTATTATTATTATTATTATTGTTATTATTATTATTATTATTATTATTATTATTATTATTATTATTATTATTATTACTGTGTAGGTAGCAATTGAGTCTAGGACTAATTTCCATGAGGGGACAATGAAGTGTATTGTATTGTACCATATTGCATTGTATCACACTATACCGTATCTTATTGTGTTGTGTTGTATCATAGCGCAACATATCTGACTTTGTTGTGTTGAATCATGTTTTATAATATCTTTATCCTTGTATATCGTACCATACCATATTGTGTTAAATCCTATCGTATCCAGTTGTGTCCTATCATTGTATTGTACTGTATTATACCCAGTTGTATCTTATAGTGTTGTACTGTATGGTAGTATATCTTACTGTGTTGTGTTCAATCACGCTTTATTGTATCGCATCACATTGTATTGTATTCATTTGTATCTTTTAATGTTGTATTATATGGTATTCTATAGTAGCATATTGTATCCTATCATATCATACGTGATAATATGAATCTTAAGTCTTTCTCTGAAGTTCCTAATCCATATCTTACTGTTTAGTCCTGTATGCATTTTCATCAGGAAGCAAAGAAGTACGTGTGAACATGGAGAAGTGTACTTGACTCCAAGCTGAAGTAAAGACATAATAATACAGCAGACCAGAGAGGAGACCTGTTAGAGGTAACATGTGTATACTCTGATGTATTGAAGTTGACCTTTCTCAAGTTAAGGGTTTGCTCCTTACAGTTTAAGTTCCATCTTAGAAACTGTCAGTATTTCCTTATACTCTTCAAACAGTATTTAAGAGAGCTGTTAACTTACAGGCATTGTGAGGCCATATCACTGTTGTCACTGTTATCTTTGTCATGTCACTGGATTGTCATTGCCTTATCATTTGACCTGACTGTTATCAACTATGATATCAACCATGTTTATACTGTGAATGAACCATCAGAGTAAATCAAGTCTCTGTTTCTCAGTGCCGTTATTGAACATCAGGAGAAATATCTCACCATATCAACATGTTGAATCATGTCATATCATATTGTATTGCAGCATGTGTTGCTTGCATCCTTCTTCCTCAGACCTACTCAAACTCAGATTTCCTGATGTTTCACACAAATATAAAAATTAATTCCCCAAACAGCGCTTTCTGTTTAATTTTGCATAAACAACTGTACCCCAATCTCACATGAATGACAAGTAGTTAATTACAAGGGGGCCAATCAATGCAAAGTGCAACACTTCATTCATACACTCAGCAAAGCCTCCCTGTGCTTTAGTATTCTGTAAAAACCCTCTGACCCATTTTTTTTAGTGGCCATGAAAATGTCAGGGCACCTCTCTCGTTATAAATGTACATTATTTATGGAAATGCACAAAGTGGAAAAAAAAAGCAAATGACATGAAGTGTTCTTTAAAGTGTGTCTCTTGCTTTTAGGCTGATTGTCTTCTCCCAGCAGAACAAGATAGAAGATATAATATTGTAACCAGCAGATTGCGGTCTTAAAACCACATTAAATCCTGATACTTTGATTCACAGTGACAGCAGAAATGTGTGTAATAAATCCTCACTGACTGCCCTCTAGTTCTCTTAACACCACACAGCTTTGGAGAAACCTCCAAACTAACACGCGGATGACAACGCCGCTGGCAATAAGCCTGAAAAAGCCCTTCTGAAGGATGTCCCTGTGAGTGTGTGCTTGTGTGTGTGTGTGTGTCTGAACCATTATTGTGCGGACTAGAGAATCTAATTAACCCTGAGTAATTCAATCATACAGGAGGTACACACGGTCATGCACTTACTAACACAGAAACACACACACACGCAAACACAGAGAAGTGAAACCTCCACTATCTTCAGGGTTTTCCAAAATGTTCTCCCTTTATCTGTTTTCATTTCCTTGTTATCTTCCTACACACACGTTCAGCATCTGAAAACTGTCATAAAGCAGCCTCCAGCATCCAGATCTCAGCTCTGATTTCCCCCAAAGCGATCATTAATCTGACACGTTGATGCTCATAGACACAAACAGCTAAACTGCACTAAAACGCCTGAAAGCAACACACATCGGAAACTATGGAAGTTATCACAGTAACATGGTCTCATCGGCTGCTTTAAAACAATACACTGAGAAGGTAGAGGTAGAACTTTAAGGATTTGTTGTGAGGAAGATTAACCTGCATCGGTCTAGTGTTTTATTTGAGATAATCAATGCCAGAACAAGGTTTGGCAATGAGCAGCTTCACTTAAAACTGAGGATAAAATGGCCTTTTAGCTGAAAGTGTATTTCTCATTTGAACCTTGAATATTTGATAAGCCATATCCAATCTTTAACCCCCTACAGGTTCATGAGAAGGAGACACTGTCACCCAAACATATGCTGCAGATACTGTATAACCTTAAACATCATCAACAGCAGCATGTAACTGTCTCTGTCAATGCATCGCCTCCACGCAGCATTATGAGATTAAGAGCAAAAGAGTGAGAGAGACAGAGACAGAGGCAGGGATGAAACAAGACAGAGTGCAAAGAGACGGAGGAGAGATGAGGGAGAAACAGATCCATGAGTGTGATTGAGCTCCCTCACATTAGACACAGAGGAGGAAAGACTGAAGGTTCATCAAGAAAGCAGAGGTACTATAATGAGATGTTGTTCCTCTTTGTGAGCCACAGAAGAAAGCATGTGTTGCAGCTCAGATATCAGTGTTTCTGAGTCCTGAGGAGAAAGAAAAAGCATTTCCAAGGCTGCATCTCTGATCATCTTCTACTTTCAGACCAAAGCAAAGTGCTGGCGTCTGAAGTCAGAGCTGTGATCTTGATCATCTTTGTAAAGTCTTAAAGCCAGTCATACAGTAAAAGGTACCGAGCTCAGAGGACAAGAGTGAAACAGTTGATACTACACACAGCAATGTTTCCACATCACTGATCATTTCTTGCACTGAGAGTCATCAGAGCAAAGACAGCGTAGGAGCCAACATGTTAATGCTGCATCACTGGTCATCAGAGGGCTAATAGTGTCACGGATAAACAGATCCACCACATTAGGACAGACATTTAGCACCATTTAGCACCATTTTCGCCCCAAAACGCTCAAAGTGCCGAAAAACTTTGCCAAAAATATAAGAATCTTCATTCAGCAATGCTGGGATGATATTAGAGTTAAGGCAAGTGCATCTCTTCAAGTCTGTCTCCTTCAACTCTCACTCAGCTGTACTCACATGCTGCCGGCAGATGTCCACACGATATGATGATGAAGCCGGTTTCGGTTGATTTTGGATGTGTGAGCGAGAATTTGGGTTTTGCAGCTTTCAGTAAGTAAAAAGAAACAGAGAGAAAGAGAGAAAGAGAGAGAGAGAGAGAGAGAGAGAGGGAGAGAGAGAAAGAGAGAGAGAGAGAGAGAGAGAGAGAGAGACAGAGAGAGAGAGAGAGAGACAGAGAGAGACAGAGAGAGAGAGAGTGCAGAAGTGTGTGCGTGATGATGGAGAAGATTTAACGCCAGAGCAGAAAGATGTAAATGTGTCTGGAAAGGAATGTGTGTAGGTATGCAGTGGCGTGCATGTATGTGTGTGTTTAAAATCAGTCCAGCACTGCTCAGCTGCCACAGGAACAACAGATGCTAACTCTCTCTTTTCCTCTCCCTCTCTATACTACACTCGTCTCTTTTTCTATCTCTCGCTCACTGGTGCGTCCGCGCTGCTTTGCTCCTCCCCCTCTTTGACAGCAGCTTGCTTTAGGGCGGAGACACACACGCACACATGCACATGCACGCACGCACATACACACACTCAGCAACAGACATGAACACTGTTTCCTCAGGTCACTCATGCAGGAAGCCGAGTCGATGCCAGGCTCTCCTGCCCTACTTTGGCCCAGGGAATTGGTCTGCATGCCACACACACACACACACACGCACACGCACGCACACACACACAGGATAAAGCTTGACCAAGCATTTTGAATATTGATTTTCGGAAAGCTTAACTAACAGCTCAATTCATATTTATTGGATGGGTTTTCCATTTGTTTGAAAGCAAAGCAAAAAAAGACGTAGCATCTGCCTTCATAAGTAAGAGGAATTAAACTCCTTCTGCTCTGCATGATTTATGTTTGTCTGTGTCTCCATCTGTCTCCCCTTTCCACTTCATCTCCTGTTTCCGTCTCTCAGTATTTTAAGACTCTTCATCTTTCGTTCTTATCCGTCCGATATTTGTTTTTGTCTTTTTCAAGGTTTCATTCCTGAGAAGCATTTTATAAAAAAACTGCAACTTTAAATGTCTCCATCCTGTCGACACAGGTGCTGTAAGCTCCTATTATTGCGTTAAACTAACACACACTCCCGTCTCTGCCTCTTTCTAGGTGTCAAACTACCCGAGTGGCACAAAAGCGCTGCAAAATCACCAGAATTAGGTTTCCTGTGATCACTATCTCGCTGTTTCTGTCAGCACTCATCACTTTAAAGCAGCACTATCAGATTAAGAGCAAGGGAGGGGAACAGACCCCGAGAGATGGAAGGAGAAAACAAGACACAGTGGAGAGACAGGGACGAGGAGAGAGAGGAGGAGGAGGAGTGGGAAGAGATGGGGAGGGGTGATGACAAAGACTAATGGCTATGGGGCTCATATTCCCTCCATCCTTGCTTCCTTCATTGCCCTCTCCTCTCCTCTCCCCTTCTCTCCTCTCCCAGGAGGGGCATTGTTCAGCAGCTGGCAGAGACCTTCTCTGCATTGTGCAGCTTCAGTGATATTCAACATCAAACCACTGGAGACGGGCAGTTCTCATCTATAGCTGCTGTGTGCTTTGCACCAGTATTATCATTGCAGATAACAAATCTAATTATTGAAGAGAGCCGCATCCTGTAGTGAATGCATGTCATGTATGCATTATAGGAAATCAGGATTTTACCCCAAATGACTTTCCTGCAGTAACAAGTTCAGATTTTATGTCTTATTTTGCGTCAGTATGACTTAAAGCCCCTGTGAGGAGTTTTTAGTTGATGATAAAACAGACCAAAAGTCAACTGTGGTGCTACTTTATGTCCCATACGAGCAAGAAAGACCATCAGCAACAAGGTCAACAATTTCTATATTGTGATTTTTAACTCCTGTAACCTCTGTGAAGGGGTTAGGTGTCAGACCAGATGATTAAACAAACAGCCTTTTTAAAATAAGTTGTTCTAGCAAATATTCAGTGAGTAATGCTTTTGACTTTTAACAGACAACAAAGCATTTGTCAGAGCACACTTTTAAAACATGTACAGGAAAAGGTCTGCAAAGAGATGAGGCATTGCTTTGTCCTCAGGGGGAGCCAGAATCAACACAATAGAAAGTTCCTCACAGGAGGTTTAAATCCTTGTACTTTTTTGCTTTTGTTTAACTTCAAGGTTTCTGTAGAGTTTTTGACAACTGCCAAATATACAGAGTCATCTGTATTGTCTTTATCATGTATGTGATAACCACTGCTATGCTCCTGTTGGGCTGGTGGTGGTGGTGGTAAAGTGAAGAGAGGCAGAGCTTTTTGTGAAGAAAGGCAGCAAAGTAGAAGACCACAAGTTGTCGGAGTACACAGTAGACTTTACAAATGATCAAGCCCATACAACTACATGAGTCAAGTTTTCTTACCCCTCTAGTATGACGAACAGGAGTGTTTTCTAAATAAGTGACCCTATCAATGACACTTCCTCATTTCTACACATATGAACTTGGAAAACACACAGATTCAGCTGTGTGAAACAGTCACAGTTAAGTTCTACGTTTATGTACTGATCTGGGGTCTCATTTCTAAACGTTGCTTAAGCACAAAACGTACATTTTAGAGGCAGGGGGAATTGGCAACACAGTTGGTGAGAGGGAGAACTGAAGTCAGATTATATTTTGATGCCTTTTACACATTTCATTTCATTGAATAACAACATATTAACAGACCCACGTCACCATAATCACTAAAATCTGCATTTTTTTTTTATATGTGTGTTTGTGGTGAGTCGTTTCCAATAAGCTGTCACTAAAAGATAAAAGCTTGTCTTAAAGTTCATCAAATCTTTAATCAGCTTTGTCTCACTGTCATAATTCTCCAAAGTGTAGAGGAAACACACGGGCCGTATCCTAACGTGTTTGTCTGGAGGTAAAAGGTTTTCGGAGTACGTATACTTTTAGTAGGGATTCTACGCACTCTTTTATAAATGAGACCCCAGGCATGCTCCAAAGAGACGCTTCCTAGTCACTGAAATATTATTTTAAAGCCTGACTGACTAACAAGTCTTACGAAAATCAGAAAACTGCACGTACACATTGTCAAATTATTTTACCGGGCTAGTGTGGCTACCATTAGCAGAACTAGCACAACCAGCCTTCTTCAGCTGTCCTCCTTAACGTCCTCATGCCTGTGCTGGTTACGCATTTCTCCAGTCAAGTGGTTATATGCCAGCTGTGCAAACTGTGCTGCATTATGGGATTCCATTTGTCATCTGTGCCTGTTTACATCCTGGTGGTAGAGCATTATGGCAGTAGTCATTAACTGGAGCCACTAACCCTGCTAGTCGTGAGTAGCTGCATTACAGCTTAGTCACATTATATGACTGGCATTGAAGCCTACAATAATACAAATGTTTATAATCCGTTAAGCCAATCAGTGGTGCCGATTCTGACGAGCGAGATGACATGTGATTAAGTTTTTGGTTGACAAAATGCCAACATCCCTAATACTGATGATACTAAATTTTAGAAAAACAATCAGCAAAATATATGTTTTGTTCCTCAGAACAATAAGGTGGGAGATAAGCAAACCATTTACATTGCCCACACAACTTGGAAGAACTCCACGGCTAGTGGTGGTATCACACTGGACTCAAAACTGCAGTCGCCCAGATGGAATTGCAGTAAAGCTACATTTTTTGCACATTTCTAAATTTGAATAATATCCGCTTTGCAGATGTTTTATAAGAAAATAAAAAACAGTAGCACTTTAATCTGAAAACACAATGCATTCCTGGTGAGTAATACTGACTTTGTTTGCACCAAGACTCCATGGGGCTTCTTTGATTCTCTCAGTCCTTTTCATTCTCTTTTTAATTTTTCCTGACAGAATTATTTTATTGTTGCTGCTGCAAAAGTCTAATTTCTCCAAGGGAAAAATAAAGTTTAATCATTTACATTTCCAAACCATTGTGTAGGCTATACTTAGTTTTTCATTATTTAGCGGATGTAAATATGAGACCACAAGGGCCAATGTGTATTACAAGGAGAATGCAAGTTATTAAAATCCTGTAGTTTCATTCAAATGTAAAACATTTTATGTCTGACTGGTTTAATAAAATAAATCCTGTCTCTTGTAAGTGTTGTAAAAGCGTATAAGAATCGATATGAGGCTGGGGCTCTAAAAATAGCCTAGCTGGAAGAGGCTCATCTATAATTGATAGGATACAGTACAGCAATCTATAGGAGTATTGATTAAGTGATAAGATTGCAGAAGAAAAGAGAGGAGGGAGAGAGTGACTAGGAAAGATACAATAAAAAGAAATGTAGTATTTATTCGACTTTAAATGTCACAAATGAAAAATATGTTTCATCTTGGGCAGCTAATAAAAGCCTGAATGTGACAGTCTCAGATCAGTCACCTCCCTGTTACGAGTGATGCTTTAATTCCCTCAGATCTCACGCTGTGGGCGGTGAGTGGACCATTACAACAGACATGAGTAACACTGGGAAGTAGAGTGGGAGCTGAAAGGTGGAAAGAAAGAAGGGGACGGAGGAGAAGGAACGAAATGGAACATAAAAGAAAGAGTACAGCGATGTATTGACACAAAGGATAGCAGCCTAATGTATGTATTCAGCAGATTATATTCCTACCACTCTGTGTGTGAAAGACCAGAGAAGGAGTTTCCTTTAATCTTCTGCTTAACAACTGGTGCACGACACACACACACACACACACACACACACACACACACACACACACACTCACACACACACACACACAAACACACTCACACACACACACACACACACACACACACACACACACACACACACACACACACACACACACACACACACACACACACACACACATGCTATGTAATAAGCAGGCTAAGAGAAGTGAAGATAATCCTCTCTACATCACCTCAGTATTACTGCTGACAGACGACGCCTCCGTGTGTGTCGTGTGTGTGTGTAGAGTACAGTATGAGTGTGACAATGTGTGTCCATGACGGTTGTGTGTAATCCAAGTGACTAATACTGCTGTCAACCTGCTGGCATTAGCAGTCCCTCATCAAGAAACTTACGGTACGGGAAGAGATCAAGCTTAAAGGTCAACACAGACACATTGTGGTGCTTTTAAAAATCAAAAGACAGAATTTTATTTTACTTCCTGAGGGGGCTTTATTTTGAATTCCCTGTTTGATGAGAAACATATCGTGATTAACTTACCTCGTTATTCTACAACTGGTAACTATAAAAGACAGAAAATGAAGCTGATATATAATAAAGCCTCACTGAGTCTTGAATGACTAAAAGCTTGTGATGGCTGAGGTTAACTAACTTTAATTTCCTTTCACACATGCGTACTAATCCTGACCTTATTACTTGAACTTATCACCTTGAGGAGCTGCGTGTAAGACTGCAAACGTCTGTGTCAGTTACAGCTGACATTAAACAGACTTCTGCCCCTGCATCAGTGGTTTTGAGCTCATGAGAGCACATGTTAGGAAGTTAAAGAGGTCGTAATTTCACATCTAATATCTATTTTATTTGCTGGGAAAACAAATTTCTCCTCAAAACATCTGTATCACTCGAGTTACTTCCAAAATGTCAATTTTCTATTTCTTGATGCAACATTTGAAAACATCATGTTGTTATTTCATTTTATCTACCTTCGCCTAATAGTCATTTTACGGAACCTGCACTTGAACACATCATAATGCAACCTCTAACCGACTATCAAGCCAGACTCTCTGGTTTCTTCATAAATCTGCTAAAACAATGACATCTTGTGTAATTCATTAACTTGCTTTCATCCTGCTGGTTTTAACTATAGACTGTATAAAATATGGACGTAGTATTTGTGACGTCACCCATCAGTTCCTGAGAGCTGTTTGGAAGCCAATCGACGGCAGCAGCCATATTGGAAATGCGGAACTCAACCAGGCAGAATGTGACGTAGTGTGAGCCTCCTAGCCAACAGCTAGAAAAAAATTCACCCCCATACATTGTGTGCCATTAGAGAGATTAGCTTCGTAGGGCCAAGCCGTTTTTTGAACCAGGCTGTAAACATGTTTATTAATGCTGCAAATATCGTCTTTTTCCCATTCATGTCTATGTGGTTTCCGGTGTTTCAGCAGCCAGCCTCAAGTGGATTCTTGATGTATTGTAGTTTATAACACTTCCACATGAGCTTCATCGTTTGAGACCGGATATTGTCGCTTGGTTTTAACACAAATTCCAACATTAGATTACTATTTTTAATTCACAGGAGTTCTTACAAAGTTTAGATGTGATAAAGACCGTCCTGCAGCATCCGAATGTTGGCAGAGTTTTCTCAACCCAACAACAGTGGAAGGTTCTGACTTTAGCCAAACTTTAGACCACCTCACATGTTCAACTATTCTTGAAAGCAACCGCCATAACTCTTCTTTGTGTAATGTGATACTTGTTGACTGGGGATTCAATTATATTCAAAAACTTTGTTAGACAATTGTTGTATGTTTGTGCATCAATGATTTGATTTAAATGACGTGACTGGACTCGACATATAACGTTATGTCGAGAGGACCACGGGACTCAGCAGTACCGATAAACTCAAACGTTATTGATTCTCAGGTTTTGAAAATAAGGAACCAGGTCCTCAATAGAACCCAGTTTGATTCCTATCCCGATTGTAGAGTGTTAAATTCACTGAGTGAGGCTTTTTTATATTTGATCTTGATTGTTTCTGATTTATACTTTTTGTTTGATACTGTACCTTATACATGTTGTGCATAGAAATACCAAAAATAATCATTAGGAGAGGAGTTGTGCTTCTGCTCATGCAGACTCTATCCTGGTGTCACCCATCCAGGAAACCAAGCTTAATGTAGTATTTCCAGTAGGTGAGGAGATGCCTGACAAAGACAATCATGTTGTGTTCTTCTGTGTGAAAGAGTTTGCTCATGTAAACATGTAAAGCTTCTTGATGTTACAAACACTGAGTGCATTATAATATTTCCTCCACTGAGTGTTTAAAATGTGTTGGTCTGAATGGAAAGTATGTTTTTCACTGTCATCTGATGGTAATTTTGCAAAAAGATTTAACTCATGTGCCCCTTCAATTTGCACTTTGCACATCAATCCAACAAAGCAACATCTTTTGGGATTTTGTAAAAAAAACAAAAAAAACTTTACATGACCTCATGGGTATACATTTGGGCACAGATATATTTTGGATTATCAGGTCTGATATTTAAAAATTGCAAATAATAGCTGAAACATGAAAGGGGACGTCGGTTAAAGCAGCATGACTTTTCACATGCAAACACTCTCCATCTGCTGTACTTCGAATTAACACACAACTTATATCTGCTGTATCAGCTTCAAACCAAGCTAGCTGCTACCAACACTACTACACACCTATATACACACACATGCACACACACACAAACACACATGCACACACAGATACATGCACGCACGCATGCACACAGACTCCATCTTGATTCAGTCCTCTGTCGAGCTCTGTTTGTTTGTTGGCTCGACTTGGTACCATATTTAATATAAATAACAGGAGGAGACCTGCACACACGCACACAGACACACACATATAGACACACACTGATAGACACACTTTTCCTCTCCTGGTGGAGGTCATTATTGGTTCTTCCCCTGTTGGCAGGAAGTGTGTGTGTGAAACAGAGGGAGCACTGCTGGTCAGCGCATGCTTTCGCCACGGGAATGGGACAAACATAGACCTCAGATGGACACATACACACATATACCCACACACACACACACACACACACACACACATATACCCACACACACACTCACACACACACACACACACACACACACACACACACACACAAACACACACACACACACACACACACACACACACACACACACACACACACACACACACACACATCGTCGACAGTGCTGACCAAAGCTCAGCGTGGACAGACGGTTTGATATGGAGTTCTTTCAGCAGTGACTAATGAGAGTCACGACACACACACACACACACACACACACACACACACACACACACACACACACACACACACACACACACACACACACACACACACACACACACTCATACAAACGCAGACAGACAGAAACATACAGATTCCAGACAAACCTAACAACCTCAGGGTCATCATGACAGGATATCCCTAAATGCTGCACCTACGGTTTCTCTAATTTCAAGCGGTTAAAACCTCTGAAATCAAAACGGAGCTACAGCACAGCCTGCGCCCAGAGAGACCAGCTGGATCAGTTCTGATACCTACTGTGTGTTGTCACTGCAAGAATCCTCAAAACACACCAAACAATGCCAGACTGGGCCAGGTGGACAGACTGTAGGACCCTGTTGACACTTTGTATGCTGGGTTAGTCACACATGCAACAGAAATGCATGCTCACAAATGACTGAAACGCTTGTTTATTTCAATAGAAGCATTCTCATCCATTTCAAAAGCGAAGGGCATTTCTTTGCATTTGATTCAAAAGTCCAATTTGTTGAAGACAATCATGGCTTCACCAACACAAAGCTGTCACACAGGGATCAGTAGCAGAAGAAGAAGGGGATAGAGAGGGTTTACTGTGACGCTTTTGACACTTTTTATTTTAGATACATTTCTAACTTGCTTTCAGGTCGAGTTGTGACTGCAATCAATCAGTGAGCTATCTGACACATTCATCCTCTGTGAAGGTCTCAGAAATGAAAACATTTTTTTTCCATTCAGTAGGTATGAGCTCTGGAAATCACACGTCATATTTCCCCTTTTTGAGGAAAACAATTTAAACTAGAAGGAGGAAATCAATTTTACTATTTTACTTTTTTGATAATGGGCCCTTTGCTTTGTATTAATTTGATAGGGTGCTATTTCTTTCCGTCTTTGTCGATAAAGGACATCAAATTGAAAGCTTTTCATGAATTATGTTAGGGTTGTTTTTCAGCAAATTTATCACAACTTAGAAAGTAGTCTTCTGGGAAACACAAGAGTCCCAGGGCCTGGTTCACAAAGGACTGCATCGCTTTTGCCCTGCTGAAGTTGTGCAAATGAGCCTCCAAACACAAACACATCTTGTCTTAAACCCAAGTTTGTTAATTGGACGAACAAACATTCCCAGAGAAAAGGTGCACTGCTGAAGTCAGATCAAATTGCTGGTTAGCTCAGCTGCTGCACATTTCACAGCATGTTAAAGTAACAGCAAATGTCACTGTCAACCATTAACTGTAAGAGCAGGTGTTCTTCTTACACTTTAAAACTGCTAACAAAACACTGTAGTTCTCAGCCTAGGGGATGCTGTTGATGGACAGTAGTCACATGACTCCAGCTGAGACCTGATACTTCTCATTATGCATTTCTACCTGAACACTTAGTAAACAGTCATCAATGCATCTATGAAACACGCATTTTGATAAGACGTAGGGCTGACTAAAACTCAGCTCCCATGTAGAGACTTTGTGAAACGATGTAGTGTGAGGTTTTCCAGGATGCTCTAGGCTCACTTGGTGCTGTCCATGGTGCTGAATCTACTCAACCCTCACAGCAGTCACAAGGAACCCCTCAGAGTTACGATGCTGATGTATTTCTGCCGAGAGAAGCCAAGTCCAACCACTTACCATCCAGTATATCACCAACATCCACCCGTGCACCATAAATGTTTACCACGCTTTAAATTATTTGCTTCTTATTTACGGATTATTTGTGGCTCAAGAGACAACCTCAGTGAAGTCAAGTTTATGAAGACAGTTTCTAGGTTTGTTGACTTTTCCTCTTGCTCCTCTTTTGGTCAAACTGAGCCTAAAGGTTCAGCTTTTTCAGTGACCCACTGAGACCTGGATTGTACTTGATAAAACTCACCAAAAGTGCTGCATGGTAGATAAAACAAACTATGCATCATTTTCAAGAAAATATCATCTGACGTCTGTGAAGAACAACATTTCTCTCCTTACTTTTTACAGTGGGACTTATCAGTGACTCAAGACATACTTCCAATGTATGAGTCCACCACAGTTGCGCTAGTTTAATCAAAGCACATTCATCCTGGTATTTCCTGTTTTTGTTACTTTAATCTCTAAATCCTCACATTCTGAGAGCAAAACATCTGGGTACACAATTTCTCTTTTGAAACAAGAGTTCAGAGTCTTTATATTATGAAGAATGAATAGAAGCTTTCACAATAGAAACCCTGGACATCTCATTATTCTGCATGATGTATGGATATATTCTTACACTGGCCCTTTAAGCTCTAGGTCCATTTACATACTGTAGCTGCTGAGGAAGATTTATGTTCTGACAGCTCCGCCTTGGTGTTGATGTATTTTCCCTCTTGATTCCCTGACAGCCGTTGCTGATATGTTCCAGTGAAACTCTGACTTTAACTCCTCCACTGTCTACCTCCAAATGCTCGAGCTCTCCAGAGTTACATTAGAAAAAAGTGTACAAATTGATGCAGAAGCTTCTCAAACTCACCACAAGTGCACTTTAATCAGTGGTCTGGTGACTCAGAGAAGTAAACAACCTCATGTAACCCCACAACAGTGCATCAGCGCTGACGTTTCGCCTTAGAGTCAGCTTCTCTTCACCTTGAGGCCTTCACGAACAAGAGCTTTCTGTCTTTTTTCGCAAACTGAACTCTGCCCCTAAGCAGACCAACCCACTCTCATTTCATGACTCAAAGTATCATTCTCTACAAACTTTGTCAGACCCGTGATCCTGTGTCTTATACAGTAATCCTCTCAATAACAACACCTTCCTGGACCACCTCTCTGATGGAATAATTCAAAACTGATACCACAGAGAGACACACTAACACTACACACATACACACAAACAAGCACACATACACAGAAAAATCCCCTCTTCCTGTTAAAACATTTCTATAGTGAAGCAGAGGTTAGAGAATGTGTGTGTGTGTTTGTGTGTTTGTGTGTGTGTGTGTGTGTCTGTTTGTGTATTATTCTCAGGTCCCCACCATGACAGCATCCCATTAGCTGAGCCAACCAGCAGTTATAACCTGGTTTCCTAGGTTACAGGTTTCTCAGTCACTCCCAGTAGATTCAGGATGGTGCTTGTTAGGGAACCTCACTCTGTCTTTCTGTGTGTGTGTGTGTGTGTGTGTGTGTGTGTGTGTGTGTGTGTGTGTGTGTGTGTGTGTGTGTGTGTGTGTATGTGCGCATACAGGAAAGCTCTTACCTCCTCTCTTGATTGATTAGCGACTGATCTTCAGCATGAAATATTTCAGGTAATATAACATTGTGTAACTGTGCATGACGATGTTATCGATATCATTTACAATGTTTGAGCTGACTGAGTATTCAGTGAGAATTCTTTGAGCCACTGTTTACACCAAAGTCCAGAAAAGTAACACTGGGGCAGTGGCTACTCGTGCACAATGCACCCTTGTTGATGTAGGCAATTATCACACAGCTCTTAGAGTGACTCAGCATAAATCATAACCAAGCGGCAACCTCCAGTCTAAAAATATGAGTCCAATGCGGAAGTGCTAAAAACTGCAGTTAATCGAGGATCCGCTTGAGGCTGGCTCTGGAAGTACCAGAAACCACGTACACACCAATTCAAAAATCCGATCTTTACAGCAGAAATAAACATGTTTACAGCCTGGTACAAAATACAAGTGTAGTCTGGATAGCTCATTTCTTGATCGGCACACACTGTACGGGGGGTGAATTTTTTTTATAACGCAGCAATTTCAAAGATATTGAGATTACGAGTCTTCCGATGAGAGGCACAGCTGACTTGATTGACAGGCGGGAACACTGTAGCTGTTTTCTAGGAGGCTCAAAGCCCAACATCTCTACGTCACAATCGCTCGACAGCAGCAATATGGCTGCCACCGCCGATTGGCCTCAAAACAGTGCTTCAGAAACAGATGGGTGACGTCACGGATCCTACGTCCATATTTTATACAGTCTATGATCATAACACAGATTTCCAGTTGCCTATACTACAAAGTGAGGTCAACATTACCCTGTCTGGTTTCACTAACCCTGACAGAGGAGATGTGCAAAATGGTCTCACAAAGCCGGTTACCAACATGTGAAATCAACCCAGAGCTTTTGTGAGCAAGATGGAGCTAGCAGCATATGACCGAATTGCGAACATGAACAAGTCAGCCATTAGCAGATCTGCAAACATCAGCAAACTGTGAAATATGACCAATTAAACACATAGATAAGACTATAATCAACACTGCTGCATTTGCAAAGTGCAGGAAGAACTGAGAGAAAAAGAAAAAAACATCAAGTGAATGCACAAATCAAGGATTGTAATATCACGTTCCTTTCACTAGTGCACAATAGCTCTGACTATAATAACTCATATTCACTCTCTTAAAGTAATTTATTACTCTGATTCATTCTTGTGGCGTGTATGCATGTAGACTATAGTCGTAATATTTCAGCAGCAGGCCAGACGGTATCACACAAAGCATTATGGAGAAATAATAATGAATGTGAAAACCTGATATTAAGAGATAACAATGCGTAATTTTACATCCAATAAGTGCAACGACTTCAAGGCTCTGTTGTTAGCCTATTTTAACCTCTATTGAAGTATGACATAAAGAGAGCACATTTAATAACTTTCATTAAGATTTTTCATGTGTATAATCATCGGGTAGACGAGGTGTCCTGCCGGTCTCTCCCTCTCGTTTGCTCAAGATCAGCTCACAGACCGCTGTAATCAAGTGATTTGATGGTCAGTGGCCAATGTTAGAGACCACCTTCAAAAATACTGAAAACCCAGAGTTATCCACAAACCCTGCTCAGTGGTCAGTGTATGATGCATGAGGGAGGTCATGATTGGGTATCCATTTAAAACAGGGATAGCACTCCCTTTGACCTCCACCTAAAGGCTGTGTTTGACTTCCATCACTGCACTTGTGAAAGGATTTAAGACTGTACCATTGGTCAAAAAACAAACTTCACAGATGAATGTGATCACAAAGTGCTCTGATGTTGCTGCTTCAACATGAAACAGTAATCTTTTGAACTACAGCTGTGCATAACTGGAGGATGGTAAGAGTTCAAACTACTGAAGCTCAGCAAAAACAAGAAGATCAGAGAGTGTTAACAAAAATAACTAATTAGACGTCTCTTGCATTTTTAGACATTAAAATTAGGTATCCTTGTTTGAACCTGGACCACACACAGATGTGGGTGTGTTGTGTTTAGCTGCAGTACTCACCCTCAGGTCTGTACTGTGCTACAATAGTAACGTTCTGTCCTGCGTTCTTCAGAGCTGCAGCTGCCTGCTCATGTGTTGCACTGGACAGGTCCACCCCATTCACCTACACATACACACACAAGCACAGACATACACAATTAGAGCCCAATGCATTGGTCAATAGTAATACATGTGAAGACCACTGTACACCTTTCAGGGTCAATATCTTCTAGGTGAGCAGTCACATGTAAGTGTGCACGAGTTGAAGTGAAAGCTTGTAAAACCCTCCATGTCAGTATTTGCATCATAATACTGTCACTGTCATTCTGCAGGGATTATCAGTCCCTCTACAGTATGACGACTTAATCCCGTTTGAATGCTGTCTGAAGAATTTGAAAGCCATATTTTGCTTTAGTGGAACATGCATCAGCCTTTACAGCTTTGGTGCCTGACTGAGAAACAGGAAATGTGCTAAGAAAATGATATCAGTTCAAAAATAAAGTGGCAGGAAGATTGCCTCGAGCCATCATTAAAAACCATTTACACTAATAATAGTAGAGTTTGACTTTTTAATCACAGCTATTGAGAAAGAGAGAGTAATATATCTCTGTGTGTAGTGTTTATAAAGGTCTTATCTCATACCGACAGGATGCGGTCTCCCTTCCGTAGCTCCCCGCAAAGATCCGCTGGACCACCAGCAAGAATGAAGGAGATGAAGATCCCCTCTCCATCCTCTCCTCCAACAATGTTAAAACCAAGACCTGTGGAACCCCGCTGGAGCACCACCCGCCTGGGATCCCTACAGGAAACAAATGAAACACACTCATTATGGCAAAGGATGATGGTATCTAATATTTTTACTTTAAAAAGTTAAAAAAAAACATTTTAACATAGTTAGAACATAGAACATAGTTTTATTTATTTTTTATTCGGTTTGTATATAGCTTTATTTTTATTTAATTATTTATCATTTACATATATCATATTATATTATAATCTAAGTTTTATTTATATTATTTATACATTATTACTTATTTAATTCATTTTGTAAATATCTTAGGTCATGACAGAGACATGACGGCACCTGTTGCTTTTCTTCTGCTTAAAGCTAAATATTTGCTGGTTTTTTTCGGTCCAATATGTATAGATATTAGTCACTATGTTATATATACAACTTCAGGTGAAAACAGTATTTTTTAACAGTCACCATGACGTGTGTAATGAATGTTTCTGAGTCCATTAATTCATGGTACATCTTAGTGGGAGAAAAGGGAATTCAAAATATGAACAATTCACCACCATGACCAGGAGATGTCAGCGTTGTACTGTCCCTGTGATGGCTGCACCACCACAGTTAGTTACTCTGTCCTGAACACACACTCTCACTTTTGTCTCGGTCTCTACATACAAATGTTTTATTTGATGAGCATCACTTGAATGTGTCTGGACAATGGAAATAAACAAGAACATTGAAAGTGATCATCCTCATGAAAAACTCTGGATGAAAGAGCAATATATAAAAAAAACGCCCTCATGGCTTTATAAGACACTAGGAATCCACTTACAGTAGTCCAGCAATTCATTACAAGTCATTGCAAAGCTGCATGTTCCTTTTGAAGTGTTGTCTTACTCACTGTATTCTGCCAGTGCTGCAAAAAAAAGGTTCCTCTTCTAAAGGGAACTACATCAATATGTCAACAGTTCCAAGTATGAACACTGAACCAATCAATCCACTGTACATTAACATACACTCAGCCTCCCTGACTATGCAACGGTCCCAGGCAGGGATGCATCAATCTCAGGTCAACAGATCAGTGTGGAGACATGACAGAGCTGCAGTGGTTCCAGGTTTTCATCAGTACAGTTAAAACCACAGCAAAACTGTGACAAAAGGAAAGCACTCTTCATAAAATAAACTAGAACAAGGACACCAATGCATAAATCATAACACAAAGCACACTTCAGGTGGATGCATGCTTACACACTGGATTTTCTTTTTTATCTTGATTCAAAAGTAATCTAATTAAATACAGTTAAAAATCCTGAGTTTCGCCTATAGGCTAAATTCATTAAGATGAGCTGATGACCAGGGTTAAATCTCACTGTATTGTTATGTTAACATGAAGCCAAGATTCCTGCAGTAAGGAGAAATATAAAACTATGACTCTTGGTAAAACGGGAGCTTTAGTTTAGACAGATAATGGCCTCAGTATCAGTAGAACTTGTTCATTCTTTGTTCTGCTGCATGAACCAATAAACGATCACTTTCACACAAAACCATCAGATGTTTTTCAACTTGTGTACACTCAGAGGACATTCATCAAAAGCTCTAATCCTCTTTTTGCATGAGAAACTAATGACGAGGGAGAAAGATGGATGAGAGAGTAAGAGGCTGAGGAACAAGAAGTCAACAACAAGACAATACAGTGAGGCAGACATCAAAATGACCATTCTGCAGTCCCTCCGAGGCTTATCAGATTTATGATAATCAAAGGGCAATGATTGGCCCGCAGGACTATGACGAAATGAGTCATATTCTGGTAACCACGGTGACGACAGCTGAGTGACGAGGGCTGTGATAGGATGTAATCCGTCCATTAAAATGGATTAAAGACTGTAGAGTAGCACTGGGACTCACTGTGTGTGTGTGTGTGTGTGTGTGTGTGTGTGTGTGTGTGTGTGTGTGTGTGTGTGTGTGTGTGTGTGTGTGTGTGTGTGTGTGAGTTCATATGTGACCTGAGTTTACACGCCAGACAAAAGTCGCACTGCCATCTGCCTTTTCCTGCCTAACATACACATACACACACGCACACAAACACACACACACACACGCACGCGTGCGTGCACACACACACACACACACACACACACACACACACACACACACATACACACATACAAACAAAAACAGACACGCGCTCACACAGATGCATAAACAGAGTGAGCAGGCAGGAACAGAGGTCACTCTGTGTCTCTTGAGTCCTCTTTGACTGCAGAGACTCTTTGTTTCTGTATCTGGTGTCATGGACCTCTTTAAGGGACTGTCAGATCTCTTGTAGAGATTTAAGAATGACAAAGAATGACATCTTTGTTGATGAGTGGATGTTTTTTTTTGCCTTTTTTAGCAGACATTTAAGTGATACATAGCAGTGACATTATCAGAGTTTGAAGTAGGGGTGGGTAACATGGTCTAAAATTGACATCACTGTATCTTTGTTTTTCTTTACATGGTCAGAGTATCATATCGCAGTATTACAAAATGCAAAGGGATCAGGCGTGTTAATGCACGTTCACTCCCTCCCACCAGCTACATTATTGTCAGTCACAAATCACTCCGTTACAATACTTATTTTATTTGCCGGCCTAACTGCATCTGCCTAATGGAGAGTAAATCTCTGTCCTGTGTGTACAAATAAACACGTGAGTTTGAAGTGGTGATGACTGCATAGACAAACCCATGTTGTGGCAGAGTGTGACAAAGGTGACTCACTCTTAGTTTGATATTCAAGAGCTAATACTTTCAGATGTTATCAGATGCATTTAACACTGAAGACCAGATGCAATCCCTTTTTAGCAACACGGTAGAAATCATAAAGAAAAATGACTGACAAGTTGAAATGAAATGCTACTAACCTAGTTCTAATAAAATGAGAACGTGTTCTAAAATACATATAACAAAGGGTTCCAAGTCAGATCAGAAGTTTAAAGTTGAACATTTTATCTATTGTTTTGTACTATTTGAAAATGAATATATGTATTTTTCAATTATACAATGGTATAATTCTGTTTTGTTTGCATTTTACATTGCATCTTTGGAAAATTGGGGTTCCTACTTTTAGTCCGATTGTATTAACATACACATTTGAGATACAGTATGTAGATAAGCTGTTTAAGAACAGGCCCAACATTGCAACATTGACATAAATAAAGCGTTCCTTACATGAGCTTTAAATGATTGATTTCATCCCTAGTATGTTTGGTTATTCACGGTTATGGTGGACCCAGTAACTAAAACATGTCTTTGGTTGTATGCTATGTAACGTTTTTATATTGTCCCAGGTGTTTGTGTATGACTTCTCACCTGGGGATATCGTCGTCTCCAGCCATGGCCCTGGGCAACGGCGAGTATCTGGGCGTGGTCAATGGAGCAGGACTCACTGATTGGCTGCCACTCATGTAGGGGCTTATATGGTTGTCTTGATGTGGGGAATACGCTGGAGGGAACACACACAAAGGTTTGTTATAACTCTGATTTACAGTACATAACAGTGTATTTCATTGATTTCTTTTAAAAGTCATATTTATTCAATCATGTCATCTTTTAATGGTTTCTAATCTGAAATACTGTCATTGAAACGAAAGCGACAGCTCTGATGAAACTGCAAATTTAAAGTCTATATTAAGGATATGTTGAGAGGGGGTGGTGTGATATATGCTGTTTGGTAACGTGTCAACATGTTGTTTGATAACATGCTCATTTGGAGAGGTTTCAAGTGGCTGTAATCCAGTGGACCAAATTTATCCAGTCTGGTTATCAGTCCTTTATATAACACATTTAGAACTGTCAGCTCGATGAATCATTACATATTTTAAATATATCATGTCTACTCTCTGACAAACAACATTGGTTTGAAATGAAAATCCTTATTTATCTCTTACTGGTCCTTTTTGAAGCCCCTCTGCTCATCCTCTGTCTGAAACAAATCATCAGAATTCCATCTCTTAAATGCACCCTTTCATAAAGCCCACTGTCTTCTGATCTGATCAGCAAGCTCTCTGACTATTATACACAAGACGGAAGCTCTCTGATAAAAACCCATCCTAAGCAAAATATCTCCACCACCAGCTTTGAGCCTTGCTGGTCTTTATCGTTCAACACCATCTGGCCATAAAATGCTTCAGTTTCTCCGAGTGCGCAATATTCACAGAGCAAAACTTTACTGCAAAATGTTTCTGATATTGTGTTTTAAAGTGTAGGCCTGCAAACCCATGTTAGGAAATCATTTTTAAGCAAAACTGCAGCATTATAGGTACGTCTCAAGGTTCAGGTGTACTCACAGTTGGTGACGTCAGGTGGCGGGAAGTTGTCGTTGATAAAAAGGGAGGTGTGTTTGGCCACGCGCAGGTAAACAACGTCAGGAGTGGACTTCAGTGCAGCCACCGCCTCCTCATGGGTGACCTCCTCTAAACAGGAGGCATTTACCTGCAGACACATGAAGATATATGCTGCATCACAATGTGTACGCGTGTTATACGACATACAGTACATAGCATGAAGATAACATTGCATCTCCTGCAAAGCCTTACAAGGCTGCAGCCAAACAAAGACAGTGAGGATGCTACAGGGAAATGAAATGCTGTTTCCATTGACTATGCGTAGATCTTTACATAAATATTGCTGATTAATACATATCTAAAGTTGCAGTTTTTGGTAGCCAAGCCATAAGTGAACTTCAGAAAGCTTTTTAACTATTTCAAGTGTCACTACATGCGCTTATGTTAACTCAATCCGAGGAAAACATTTCTCCCTAGGGTTCTTTCCCAACCCAGGTAACATCCATTATTAGACTACAAAAAGTCCATCGTGAGAGTATTAGGTGTTTAGTTGGGTGACAAACTTTCAGAGTACAAACCAAAGTGTTGTTTTATCATATAACCCAGGAAATGAACTCCCGCAGCCTTGATTTTGAAGTATCTTAGGCCCCTGATGATGTTGTCTTCACGCACACTGCAACTCATAAACTCCACATGTTAGATTCAGTGTGACTCAGAGCGTTTTGATTTACAACTCTAGCTCCTGTCACCGTGCGCATCACTGTACGCTGTATGAATAGATAGACTGACCTTCAATAAATCTATGTGGACAGCCTCATCTGTACAGTCTTACGTACAAGGCCATGCAGAGTGAACTTCCATCATATGTATGCAATCTTCTGACCTCAAGCTGTTTTTCATTTAGGTTCCACCAGGTGGCTCACTAACCAGGCTACAAATGTTTGCACTGAGCTGAGAATAGAATGAGTTTCTGCCTTGGCAAAGTGTTCTTTGGTAAAAAGATTTTAACGTCAAGAGATTTCTGCTGGAATAAAGGTTTTTAAAAAAGGGATAAATAAATAAAATCAGTGGTGAAGAAGTTTAAATTATGTTACATTAGATTTAGGTCGAATGGGTCTGCTCTTGTGTTAAGCAGCAGAAAATACAATCCAGTCCTTTTTATATTGTCCTTAGAACATTTCCAGTGGATAAATGTAGGAATTTCAATTTAGAGGGGGAGAATGAAGAGCCTTTTGGTGTACAGTTACATAAGTGTCCCTATAAAGGAGTTAAAATATTTCTTCTTTATTTTTTGCATTACTGTTAAACAACAAGAATCCATCTGGAAAATGATTTCATATTTGGTTTAACTAAGGGATAATTGGGAAATGCTAATTTATCTAAAACATATTACTTTCTGTATCAATGACGTCAAGGATATTAATTACTGATACGGAGCTAGAGGCTGTCTCAAGCAAACTCCTCCTATATTTAATTTGATGGCGCATCTAGATGAGAAACAGTGAGTCATTGTGAGTTACACAGGACTGTTTGATTAGAAGAGCAGACAACAAAAAAAGAGAAAAGGAAAGAAAATGTGTCGCTTACAGCCACAAGTTTGTCCCCGATCTGTAGCCGTCCATCTTTGTGTGCAGCCCCTCCCTCGATGACTTTAGTCACGTAGATGCCGTTGTCGCCCGGGACGTGTTGGTTTCCAACTCCACCGGCTATACTGAATCCTAAACCTGAGAGAAAACAGAAAGAGGTCATGGTTTGGATGTTATCTACTGGGGTTTTCAGTCCACCAAGCTTTGTTGCTACAGTCCTACTTTTATATTTTACTTCCCTTTCTTTCCTTTTTTTGTTTCCCCAGTTTGGCTTGAAACTGTACATTTACAGGGTAATTAACAAAAGTAAAAACCACACTCCTCTTGAGTTTCAAAGCTTCAATTTATTTAATAGTTTGGCCCTTATTTTCTTTGTCCTGCTCAAAAATGTATGCTGCTGAACCATGCCAAACTTATTAAGTTGCTTCAGAAATCTGTAAATTTTGCGTCATCATGGTATTTGCTATTAGGCAATAATAAATATCTCTATTCCCCATTTTATTTGGACAAGGTTCAGCAGCTTTTCAACACCCTCAAACAACACTGAAGCATCTCAAAGTGCTGATGCAATGTGCTGGAATGAAGCCAAAATGACAAATATGTCTGCGTTTACTACCTACAGACTCCTCTGAGTCGGTTTACCTCTGTAGTATTGTCTCACCTTTGGGTCCTTTGACCAGCTTGATATCCATGATTCTCTCCGTGAGGCTCCTCCTGCGTCGTATACACAGTCGGACCAGACCTCCTGCATCCTTCAGCGCCTCCACAGCCCCACTGTGGGTCACCTCCCTGACGTCTGCCTCATTCACCCGGACTATACAGTCATTCACCCTTCACAGAAGAGTGAGGCAAATCAAGACCACACATTCTTACAATTTCCTGTATTCAATAAGACATGTTATTAAACATAATTGCCAGTTTTAATTTAATTGCTAGTGTAATTAACAATACATTTAAGTAGTGATTTAGGTCAGGCTGCCTGTAGCATAATGACGCCACGGTTTAATCATCTTAATAAACAAAAAAAAAAGTGTTGTAGTGTGTGTTTTTTTTTCATCAGTGGTCACACACACTTGTCCCTCTTCAACAATACATTTCACCAGCCTGTGTTTGTATTTTTGTGTATGTTTGTGTGTGTCTTAGTATACCTGTGAGGATCAACCTTGATGGACAACCTTTCTTTTGGGGACTTTCTTGCTTGCATGGACATTTTGCAAAGTCCTCACAAATAAAATGCCTTGATTAGCTTCTTTGTTCTTCATGCATGTTCCATGTTTTGAAGGGAAATTTTGACTCTGGACTCCCTCTGATGGTAAGTTCATATTTTGTACTAATCTAGCAAAATCAGAAATGGTCGTCCACACAAAGAGCCTCCAGAATGTTGTCCTCACAAAGTACCAAAGACATATGCATGTGAGTATCTGTGTTCATACCTGAGTCGTCCATTCTGGGCTGCAGCCCCTCCAGGTATAATCTTGGTGATGAAGATAGATGGGTCCTCTCCGATGTGAGGATTGTCAGTCCCTCCTGCGATGCTGAACCCCAGACCTGAGTTACCCTGAGCATATATATAAGACAGAGAGAGTTTTGAAACCATCACACCTACAGTATATTCAGATGGTCTGTTTTTGTCCCATGGTTAATTCTGATGCTAGAGAGGCTTAAACCATGGGTTTAATAAAAATACATAAAATGGGGAAATATAAGGCATTCATTTTTTCCAGATGACAAACGACAACCTTTTATGTGAATAGAAAGTACAAAAAATCGGTGTGACATAAGTGAGGGGCAGTTAAATCAGAAACTACTGATGTTATATATATATATCAATTTATATATACATTTTAGGCTTTTTATGATGTTTCCAAGTTTTCAGAAAATGTAATTAATTGAAAAACTTCATTCAGTATCTCGTCAACTTTCACATCTTAAAAAAATATTCAATCACCTGAACAAACTCGTCTCCCTCTTTATGACCAAATGAAACATATTAGAGCACCTCTGTCAGTTGAACTCAGTAACTGACATTGCTCTGTGTGTGTTCCTCTCACTCTGTCATGCTTTGTCACTGGGTTTAAATGTACAAGTGTAATGTCTGTGCCCGTGTTTGCGTGTACGTCCATCGTGTCTTTAAAGCAGATCCCGTCATGCAGACAGAACCAGGTCACAGGAGAATAGAGAAAGGGAGACAGAGAGAGAGCCTCAGGGTGAGAGAAAGGGGAATATAATGAGGGAGGGTTGGGATGGGGAGGGGTTGAATCAGGGAAAAGAAAGTGGGCAAGGATGGACGGGAAATAGAGAGGACTGGGAAATAAGGTCAGCAGGGTCGGGCCGGTGGAAAGGCTGAGGGAAGGCAGAGCAGAATAACTATATGGAGGAGGACAATGGAGAACTGAGGAAGCTAACAAACCTTATCTACTACCTTTTTAATGATGGCTTTGAGAATTATGAAACAAAGGAGGATTTTACAGTTACTCTTAAAAAAATACATGTCCTGGCAGAGTGATCCCTCCTTCCTTGATCTTCCTGAGGATTATTCATTTATTATAAAGAAATGTGTCACCAAATCTCCCTAACATACAGCAACCAAGTACATCTTCATCTGCTGCAAATGAATTGCAAATGCTCAAAAGTTAGCTTAAATACTGCATTCTTAAAACAAAAGTTTTGCCACTGAGCCTGTTAGATCATACTTTTGAAAATTGTGCATTTTTAAAGTGCTAGTTCAAATATTTTAGTTGACTTGCCATAAAATAAATGTACCACTGATAAAAGATACCGAAATGCTCTTGAGTTGTTGCATTTGTCAGACTTACTCTGATCTATGCTCGCACTTCTGTTTTTAATGCAAAGCTGTAGCTGTTTAAAGCTACGGTGAGCAACTTTCATTTTGTGTCGATCTTGGCGCCCCCTGTTGACAAAGTGGTAATTCATATAACTATGCTGATATTGTAAATGTCTTATGTAGAATTGAATTATTGTATGAACAATCTCAACCTGCTATCTTTTTACTGCCATACGTATTGTTCACTGTTTCTGCAGTGTGTTGCTAAAATCCTCGTCTGACACCTTCCCCGTGTTAGCAAAAACAGCATTAAAAATAACTCTTTTGCAGCTCATACTGAGGTCTCAGGATTAATTTCAGTCTGTAACATAACCCATTAAACATTTCTCTGAGGGGCTTTATTGATGGTAATGACAGGCATGACACACAGATAAATTGGTTGCTTGTTGGAGTCTATCAGATGAGTTATTGTCATACAGTTGTGCTCATAAGTTTACATACCCTGGCAGGATGTATGGTTTCTTGAGTAGTTTCTGTTGTTATTATGATATAAAAAGAGTAAACACAGTTGTTTGATAAAAATTTTGCTTCACCCAACCACTAACCATGAGTGAAAAAAAAGTTTTTCTCTTATCATTCATATTCTATGAAAAATGGCCAAAAAAATCACAAATTCTGCCAGGGTATGTAAACTTCTACAACTGCATATAAACATATTTTCAGCCTTTATTTGAATCTTTTTTTTCCAGTCATTGTCTGATTTCTGCTCTGGACGGCACTGATGATGTTCGTAGCGTGATTATGGAGAGTGTTGGGGGAGGTCAGTGTGAACAGATGGAGACAGTGCAAAGTGCGTTTACGGTATGTAACAGGCGTGCATGCTTAGTGCTGTGTTTTCATTATACAGTTTTTACTGTTCTTACCCGCTCCAGCGTGATTTCCTCATACTCATAGTCTGCTTCTGTTCCATTGGCCTGTCAGAGAGGAAGAAGAAGAGGAGTGCGTCAGTTAGAATGATACTGGATACTTAAATAGTCATTCAGGTTTTGATATTCATATTTCATACATAGTTTTTCTCTTGGTAGGTCATAACTCTCTCGTTCTGCATTTATACTTCAAGTTAAACACATTCTTCCCTGCTTTTCAATGACATGCATGTGTATTGAATATTGTCCTAAAATGACCTCCTATTGTCTGACCTCTCCCTCCCAGCGACAAAGTGTGAGCTGTTGATCTGATCATTAATTCACTCAGCAGGTAAAACAAACTGCAACAATTCCGTGCTACAGAAAAGTGAATTTAGACATTTGTTTCATGAATGACGCATGAATCCCAGAGATTAACTCAGTAATGCGTATTAAATGATGATGTATCTCTGATGTCATATTTAAGAACATCCCTGATGAATTACCCGGGAGCCAATCACGCTGCTCGCCTCCACCTGCCCGCACTATCGAACATATTAATACATCTTTATTCCCTGAGTGAATTAATAGCACACAGGAATAAATCAGATCTAGTCTATATTTTGAGTTCTTGGTTCATGCTGGGAAATGGGCGCTCTGTTGCTGCCTGAGTTGCTGTACGCACACACACACAAGCACATAAACACACACAGACACACACAAACACTGTGGTCGAGTGGCATCCCAATGGCCCATGTAATCCCTTTGGCTGTAATCTGTGTCTCTGTGCAGTCAGATTAGTTTAGATTTTGAATTTCTGTGGTTTCAAACAGAGGGCACAGTCTTACTTGAGCTCGTGTTTGTCTGCTGTAACCCATCACACACTCTTACTTTACTCACTTACTAGAGACATAAAAAATTTGATGATGTGGTTAGGTCAGAGACAAATATATCATGCCATTCCGGTAGATTTCAGTTCCAATTTTTGTCAAATTTTCCTTTTTTAATAAAAATAAAATAAAATCTTTTCACACAAGATCAAAGTTAAAGCCTATACTTCCTGCGCTTAGTTCCTAATACCAAGGGCAGCTCTGCCTGAAGTTTGTTCTTCTATAAACATCCAAAGCAATAAAAAGAAACGTGCCGTTCTGTTTTGTGCATGAGTCAAACATTTTTGGGAGAAACAAACAGTCGACAATCATATCAATGAAATCTAAAGAGAGATCTGCGTGAGGCAAACCTTTGTCACTCTCTCCGTGTGATATTCCAGGCAGCTCAGCGGAGAGTAATTCCACAGTAATTACATAATAAACTTATCTAACAACAACAGACACAGACTCTCTGTGGCAGCTGGCTACCAGTAAAATGACAGCTGGATCCATCTAATTCTGGACCGAGCTTTCTGTCCAAATCCCGGACCCTGCAGTCACTGCTGTGCACTTGAGTGGGGGAGAAATAATGCAATTACTCAACACTCAAGGTTGAGCCTTCAAAAGTGCTGCAGGTGTTAAGTCTGTACTCTGAAAGTGTTCTTTACGAATGTTTGTTTATGCTTTCATAGTAAATAATACTATATTAATGATATAATTTGACGTAGAATATGTTAAAAAAAGAAACATCGAGGCAGGACGTTGAGGATGACAAGGACTGCTTCCTCTGTACATTTGGCGCACATTTTTAACCGCTAAGTGAAACCGGTACTCTACCATAAACAACTTTTAAAGTCTTGCAGGGGTGAATGATATCAGTTCAATGATTTGATGGTTTGAATTGAATCAATTAAAGAACAGTAGAGCCGTCTCCCACTGGAATTGAGAACTGTGGACATTTTTTAAAAAGCAGCTGAAGAAGCATCTATTTAGAATTTCATTTGTTTAATCTGTGTTTGCTTTTATATATTTTATTTTTATTTAATGTACTCTCTGTTTTGCCTTTAATATTTTGTTGTGAAGCACTTTGTGGCCTCTGCTCTTGAAAGGTGCTGTATAGATAAACTTTACTCACTTAAAGCAGAAACAGTGGCACTAATGAATGTTAATAACTGCTGGTATGTTTAATATTAAGGAGCCCATATCTTCAACTGTGACCTTAAAATGTTGAAACACTTCAGAGTGATGTAGAAACTAACATTGTAAGGAGTCAAAGTTACCGAGGCTGGTAAAGACTCAACTTCCTGCAAATAACACTCAAATAATAAATGTTGTGATAAATTTGGCAAAGCTGTTTTGAGACACAACATCTCATAATTTGTACTCATTAAAACACGGTTTGATTATAAGACTATATGGCTGATTGCTTTATATAAAGTGCTTTATGCTACATTTAGCTGTACGAAAAGTGCTTTACAATTAAAATCTGATTGGTTGATTGATCAAATGCTTGCTAGAGAGAATAGTCAGAAATAAATGGAAAGCAAGTTATTCCTTGCACTGGAGGGCTCCACATTGTGGACTCCACAAGACCTCAGCAGGGAGGCCTGGGTTCACCTTAGTAACACTTATTGTAAAGAGAGTGATCCATAGAATCTACTGCATGACTAAGGTTGAATGTTTGAACATATAACATATAGTATAGTATAGTATATACTGTCCATGTTCATCTGTTAAAGATATGTTTAACTTGAAGCCCAAGCTCAACAATCTCAGTGTAATACTTTGATAATTCAGAGCAGAAATACCTGCACATTTACAAACTCAAACTAAATATCCTGAGTTAAACTCAAAGACACCAATTTATTGAGTCTATGGCTGTTCATGTTGGTTATTAGGAGATCAGCACTTAAATAGTAGGCTCGTTAGCTCATACATAAGTAACGTCTGTTCCCAGTAAAGATGAATAAGATGCATTGACACATTCAAACCTAAAGGTTTTAAAATTCAGAGATGAGAAGTTTTAAGGGTCGGGCCTTTGGCAGTTCACGTTTTCATCAAATCCTGCCCTTCTAAAAAGAAGTACCTCAACATGCCTGACCTATACTGTCAACATGGGCCAGCTACTGCCACCAAAGGTCAGAAATCAAGGTTCAAGAGCACTGACATTTATCTTGAATCAGTGAGATTTACCCCTATTTTCCCTTTTTTCAAGAACTCTTCAAAGCTGACTGAAATAAATCCTGAATGACCTCCATGATGTTACAGTACAAGCTGAGTGTTAGGTGAAGGCTTACACTTGGTGCCACTGATGACATGCTGAGCTAAGACTTACATATGGGGGGGTGTCGACGCTGTCGGTGTTGACCACCACTGGAGGGGGGTTGGCCTGCAAAAGAAGAGAACAGCTGTGTTATTGACGGTTTACTTTGAAAGAGACACCAAAGACAGAAACAGTGTTTTCACTAATATCAGAGAATGATAAACGGAAGAAACACAGATACACACACGAAAGCAGAGAGCCGGGACAGGGACTTACTCGTCTCACGTTTTGGTACAGCATGTTGAGTACATCTGCTACAGATTACCACCACGGAGCGACTGCATACACTGCATGACATACTGCACAGCCCTTAGAATGGACAATACTAATGTACAACACTGCAAGCACAGCACTGTAAGCTGACAGACTGTTCAATAGAAATAGCCTCAACAATTAGTACTGCATCCCAGTTAGCCTGTACTTTTACATCTTAGATTGTACTCCTATGTCAACAGCATCATGGCCTGGATGAGCCCAGCACTGCACAGCCAGGGCCAAAGCAACAGAGGATCAACATTATCTCGCCTCTTAGCTAGCACAGCAAAGAATAAACCTCCAACTAGCCACTAAACAGCCACAAGGTGTCTTTTTCTCTTTGCAAAAGGAGCACCCATCTTATCATTCCACACTTTTGCCTCCACTTTTTTCCTAGTTGACTCTCATTTTCTACCCCAGAAAGTATCAACAGCTAGCTCTCAAGTCCAGCGTCTTCAGCTCTGGTCTTCTCCAACAAACCAGAAAACAGAAAGCGTCTCCGTGTGAGATAATCTGAAGCTCCAGCTCTTGTTGCGCAGACCCAAAAAGAGAAGTTCACAAACGTACAAGCTAACCAAGCATCAAACAATTTAGCTAACCAAATGGACAGTCCACCCAGACCTCACTACACGGCATCGATGTGCAACAGAGCAGCAATACAACTATCTCTCTGCACTAATCTCCACCTCTGTCATCCTCCCTTTCTCACTCCTTTATCTCTCTCTCTCTCTCTCTCACACACACACACACACACACATACACACATATCCTCTCTCTTTCTCTGTCCACCACATGTCCAACTGTCTGTCAGTCAAGCTGACAGGATGCTTGATCCCACATGGGAACAGAGAGAGAGAGAGGGAGAGAGGGGATCAGGGGGATTAAAGGTACAAGGGGGAGGAGTCAGATCTGCCCGCTCAATAACAGCAGTGAGGAGCAGATAGACACACAAACTCACAGACACGGGTAACAAAGAATACAAACTAACAGCCAGAGAAAATAAATGGGTGGGGAGGGGGAGGAGGGGGGGGTCACACAGCAGAGTGAGTGGAGGAGACAGTCAGATGGTGATGTGTCAGCTGCAGCTGTTGGAATCTGTGTGTGTTTGTGTCAATGTGCATGAAGGGGGAAAAAGAGAGTTAGACTGCAGGTTGTACACATTCACTGTATAATTATTCCCTATCTGAAGTGACTTTTACCTCCAGTAGCCCCAAGAAACAGTAAATTCATACTCCATGGTTAAGCTGAATACTTTTCTTTTTTATCTTTGATTCTGGCATGAAATCTTACAGGCAAAGAAAGCATGAGCAGGGAGAAGTATTTAGTTTAGTGAACAAAATAAAGTATAAATCCTTTATTCATAAACTGAACTAAATATACATCCGTTTGTTGAAGAAATGTTGAGGTATGTAGAATAATAGCACTGATTAGAGTTTTGAAGCTCATTGATGGAGGTCACCATGTTGGAAATGCTGATTCATCCAATATTTCACTTGACCCACAGGCAAAGAGATGGAGCAGAGGCTGGCCTTTAGCCTCCTCGCTAACAGATACGCTGTGCCCACCTGTCAGTCAAGTCAGCCGCACCCCTAATTGTTCCTGTTTATGCAAAATTCAGAACCGTGATTTTATGCAGTCCATGGTTGGGATGCTGTTTAAGCCACAGAGAAAATCTGCTTTATTTGAACATATTGTGTCCCCTGTCATGATTGATATATTCTTCACTTTTGATTTTTAGGACAGAATCAGACTCTGATTTTTCTCTTATATTGATGTGATTTGTGTATGTCTAGCAGATTGCAGAAGATAGAGATAGACATCTCTGCTCCCGTAATTTGTTGTGCGATCACAGATTGATCCTGCTGTCATAACGCACAGCTAAAAACTCACGTGGGCGCCTGTTGGCACACGCTGCGGGGAGATTGCATTTAGTCATGCAGTATGGGGAGCCACAGTTTTTCTGACTGTCACCTGAATAATCTCAGAGAGTTTGTCATTTAATTATTTCTGAGACGAGAGCAGCTTCTTTTATTATGTAACTTTTGAATAAACCGTCTGATTGTTTAGTTTTACATCTGTCTCGTTTCCGCATTTAGCTTGAACTTGTCAGAAATTTCACATCGTGGAAGAGAGACAAAGGAGGTCTCTATTTTCAGATGCTACTACAGATGCTTTTAAGGAGTTCCAGAACATCATCTTTCAAATAAATTGAGTTCAAGTACAATATTTTTGTCCGACATACAGTTGAGAAGAAGTTATTTTAACCTAACAGTTAAAATGATTTAGTGTGGAAATTACAATTTGTTTTATACAATTGAAGCTGACATGAAATATGTCGTGACAAAGCTCCAAAAAGTGAGTCACATAAAGAGTCCCATCAGGATCGATCGACTCCCCATGGGGGTCTTAGCTTAAACTACAGGGTCACAAGAGGATTAAATCACATACTTTACTTTTGTTATGC
Organism: Notolabrus celidotus; assembly: GCF_009762535.1. Lineage (NCBI taxonomy): Eukaryota > Metazoa > Chordata > Actinopteri > Labriformes > Labridae > Notolabrus > Notolabrus celidotus. The sequence goes on along the minus strand of NC_048273.1, from coordinate 29,695,219 downwards.
AAAAAGAATTCATTCTAACTTATTTAAAAGTTGTTTCCGTTGATTTCACAAACTGGGGAGATTATAAAAATCCCTTTTCATAATGCATGCACACACTGAGGCTGGAACAGTAACATGACGCAGGGTCACAAGTACGCGTTTCATTCAGTAATTCCGATTCCTCATTGAAATCTAACTTATCAAACTGCTACAGATTCAGTCAAATCTCCATTGTGTGAATAGATATTGAGTACATACACAGTTCAGAATATTTGTTCAACTGACTTTGTCAAATATCCAGAACTGATGATTCAGCGCAGCTTTTGAAACTTGTTTGTACTGAAACACAAAATGGAAGTCAACAGCTTTGATTTGAAATTGCTGAGATGACATGATGTTCAGCCTTCACTAAAGGGTCCTTTATGCTACCTTCCTCTGCATTTATCAAAAAGCTTCATTCTCCTGCAAATGTAAGTACTTCTGTACTTACTATTTTTCTAAAGCTAGCTGGTCTGTTTTACCTGAACTCTTCCTGACTCCTTCACTGTTGTAACAACAGCACTGTACAGAGCGCCTCACTCTTGTGTGCGTCTTTGTCGGTGCATGTGTGTATGTGTCATTCACAGAGGGACAAATCCAGTGTGTTAGTCAGCTGGTGATTCCATTGACACGCCATGTCAGACTGTACGCTTACGCAACATCAATATGAGTGTGTCAGTGTTTGTGGAAGTGGATATGTGTTTGTTACATGAAAAAGGCCAAAAGAACAAACGTGCAAATATAAACAAACAAGCCTCTTACACACAAATACACAAATACACACATCCATATCCAGACGAGGTTTTTGTTGCTCTATTCGAGTGATTGCTGGTTGTTACATAATTGCTGTTACAGCAGCTTTGTTACCATGGCATTATGTCCTGGTTCAACCCAGCACAGCACAGCTTAGAAAGAGATCCAGACTATCCCTGGTTTGTCTCATCAAAATAAAGAGACAGACAAGGGTTTTCATCACATTTCTCATCTCTATGCAGGATTAAGATACGTTTGAGTGGGAGTGTGTAGGAGTGTGTGTGTGTGTAAGCCTCAGGAGATGAGTTTCCATTAGTGTAGGTTTCCCGGTTCAGTCTCTACACCAGCCCCATAATAATTAAATCATCAAACAGCAGATGAATCCTGATTGGATACACTGGTTTTGCACTAATCAGCGCAGTGTGCCCTATGATGTCATGCATAGACTCATATATTAGACTGTTCTCATTCCCAGACTGTCATATCTTTGCTTTGTCTTGCCCTTCAGCATCTGATTAAGACACTACAGGAAGCTTCTTCTAAGGTTTTAAAGGCTGATCCAAATTAGCCTTTAAGCAACTACCATTCAGCTCAAAGACAGTCTGGTGACTTTGTACAAAGATCAAAACAGTCAGCGTAGGGAGGTCAAGGTTAGGGATGGGAATCAAGAACCTGTTTTCAGATGAGAAGCGGTTCAAACAAGTTCGAGCCGTCAACATCTAAGCCTCTATCCTCAATGATTCCCTTATTGGTGCTTTGCAAAACAATGACATTATGCATCGCGAGAGGCAGTCAGTGCGAACAACAACCAAGGAGTTGAGGAAGTGATCATGGCGGACAGGGGACAGAAGCATGCTGAAACATCTGTCATTGCAACACGCATCAAACATCAGGAGTGTCATGTGTTCAATGCTCTACACTGCCAGTGCTTCGGTTTAAAGTGTGACCCTGTTATCTGGCGACTTTCAGCCGAATTTTACAACAGCTGTTGTTGAAAGACAAAAAAAATCCTTGTGAATGCAACCTAGTTTATTTTTTCAATGTGATGACAACATATACTCGTAAAATAGTTATTTATCGATCCCATATACAACCAAAGATTCATTTTGGGGAAAGTCTCCATTTAACAGGGTCACTCTTCAAACCAAAACAGCGGTCAATGAGTGCTTTCCTGTCTCAGCTGAGCAGCGAGGGTACTTATGTGTTCACATTAGCACAAAGCATGGAGGCCGCTTAAAATCAACAGGAATTGATGAGGCAATTGATGAAAATCAGACCCATCAGCAGAATCGATATTGGCATAAAATCGTATCAACTCCCATCCATAGACAACATAGATGGATTTGTCAGTCATAGAACTTGCACCCTGGAAACTGGGCTTCTTGTCGCGTATGGGAACAAATATCAAAACTGAATAATTATGTTATTTCAAAGAATGATCCTTTCCCTACCCCAACCAAGTAAACATCATGTTGGGAAACTAGCACTTAGGTTTCTTTGTCTCTCTAAGAGCTGTATGGGGGCGGCAACGCAAATTGTCTATTGTGTATTTGAGAAGGTGTGAATGACAACTGACGGCAAACATGGATGAAATGAAAACATACAATGAGAGAAAGGAACAATCATTAAGGAACAGCATTAAAACACTTAATCCACATCTGTGATTTCCCTAAAATATCCAAAACTTCTTCAAAGTTAAATTATCACACACAAAAGCCAGTGCTGTGAGATGTAGACATGATTTCCACAATTACCCCACTCCTTATATCACTCTTTACCCTGTCTTCCTAATGTACAACAAAGCTCCATTTGACTAATGACTTAATAAGATGGAGCGTGACTCTAATCGAATCAGGACAGCCGTGGTAATCGGGCTAATCAGACTCTCACTACATGCACACTCTGATCAGTAAGCCTGCAGCAGATGTACAGTACAATAACTACCAAAAGCTAATAAAGCACAGCTGGCATTATGTCTTTTTTTCCCTTATCTAATGATACGGGTGTTAGCGCTCTTCAAAAATATCAGTCGAAAGTTAAATTGGAATGTTTAAAACTGTACCATATGTGCTGTTTTATCAAACTGTAATATTAAACCAACAGCAGGCTTTTTTCTGCTCAACCTCTGATTAACCCACGTTCAGTGTGTTCAGTTTAAGATTGTTAGTTTGTGTTCCTAACCAAAAAGTCTATGAGAAAATTAACCAACCTTTGACTTCTTTATAAATACGGTAAACATTTTATAAATGTCTTTAAGGTCATCATCAGTAGTTTCAAATCATATTCAATACACTATGAGGTCCATTTAGAAATGTATGGTCCCATTTGGTCATATTTAGACCTGATAGCAGGGAATGCTTTATAGCATTGGTTCTCAACTGGTAGGTCAGGACCCAAAAGTGAGTCTCTTATCCATTTTCAGTGGGTCGTGGATGTGTGCCTGAAAAAAGTTGTGGTAAAAAGTTTGTTCCCATTCATTTGAAGGACATGTGTTTCTTATGTCACAGTGTGATTCCACTAGCAGGGTAGCTAATTAACACCAACACAGCAGGTAAATGTTAAATGGACTTGTACTTATTTAGCGCTTTTCTAGTCATTCCAGCGACTCAAAGCACCCTTATATTGCTCATCACATCTACCCATTCACACAATGATGGCAGAAGATGCTATAGTAGACGAGTATCAGTATGAACTAATCCCATTGACTGCCATTGAGAGAAGGTGGCAAATTCTAAGACTAGACCAGCTGAGAAACAATGATTTATGGCATTATTACCTTGTGCTAGAGACCCCCCCGAAACGAAAGACCAACTTAAGACTCCAAAATGGTTGCTCAGAAACCAATGGGTTACCAATGTCAGGATGGTTGCACCTACTAAATAAAAGCAATGATAAAAATGCAAATATTCACTGTTTGCACTCTAGTTGTGCTAGGATTCAGAAGCTAGAGGCTTTTCATTCTACCATGTTTAGAACGTTTGAGTTTAGTGCACAAGCCCCCTGTAACAGCCCAACATCATTTTAAGTACTAGAGGAGAAAGGGTAAGTTGTCATATCTACCCCTATCCTTATAACAACCCTAAGACTATCTGCACCCCAGCTACAAACCACCAATTAAACCTACCTGAACATGAGCCTGTATTGGTTGAAAATGGTGTAGTAAGGGGGTTTCCATCGGGCGTGCAGTCCAGATATGTGTGTCAATTGGCCACGGTTTGTTCCCAGCCTTGCCTTTGGCTTTGCTCTTTGTAGGACTCTTACTCACACTGTCCCGCAGGTTGGGAAACTTCCCTCTGGATCCCCGATTGGCCAGGTTAGTTGGCAGTGTGTTCCATCCATACCCACTCAACGCTGCACAGAGGGGGAGCTGTGGGGAGTGAAAAGGGTGGATGGACAGTGACTGGGAGGCATGAGGAAGAGTAGGTGGGTAGTGTTGGTGGTGATGGTACTGCTGAAACAAGGAGTGATGGCTAGGTGAATGGGGCGGCATCTGCTGTTGAGGTTTTTGGTGGTTGTGGTGGTAGAGTTGATGGGTTGATTGCGAAGACAGCATTTGACTTGGCGAGCCCGGTGGATGGTACTGTTGCTGATTTGGACAATGATGCTGCAGCTGGTGCTGGCTTAGCAATCCATGAAGCTGGTGGTGGCTTGGCGATCCATGAAGCTGGTGGTGGCTTGGCGATCCAGGAAGCTGGTGGTGGCTTGGTGATCCATGTAATTGATGGTGGCTTGGCGATCCATGTAGTTGATGGTGGCTTGGCAATCCATGTAGTTGATGGTGGCTGGGTGACCCATGAAGCTGGTGGTGGCTCGGCGAGTGGAGTAAGGAATTTGATAATGGTGGAGCCAGCTGAAAAGTTGGCGATGGTGGAGCTAGCTGACAAGTTGGAGACGGTGGTGCAATGTGGTAGTAGCTAGGAGAGGGAGAGGGGAGCAGGTTTTTTGGTGCACGACATCCATGTTTTGGCGAATGGGGATGTTGGTTTGGTGAATGAAGCGGTGAAAGTTGTAGCTGGTGATTTGGCTTCTGTATTTGCAGTAAATTCTGGTTGTGCTTAAAGTGAGAGTGGCCCTTCCCTGATTTGGATTTGCCTTTTCCTGATTTGCCTTTAGAGGAGCCACTGCTGGGCTTCTTTGGGCTACAACAGAATTCATGGCTGTGGAAATATGTGGTCATAGCTACAGAGATATATTAGAAGTCCCGAAGAGATCCACTTAGTTCGTCTAGGTCACTCTCACCTGGTCATCTTCTTTTCAGAAATACCAAAGGGAGTAGCTCCTCAGAATCACTGGTGTCCGAACAATGTAGGTCACGCCTCTTCCGAACAACCTAATCTCCTTTGCATCCAGCGCAAAGTATCCCTGACTGTCCCCTATCTCTTCTATATACCAGTGTGTCTCAGGGAGTTAAGATCAATTGAATATCAAATACTTTAAATACAATCCCTCCTTTGTAGACATCATTTCCATTTTTTCCCACTATGGAATACAGCATCAGCTAGTCCCAAGAAGCAAAGCATCCTCCTTTAGTGCAATAAGAAAACCCCTCTTCTCAATTTCCTTCCCTTAGGGGTACATTGAATTGTTCCTCAGGGTTTTAGAGTCAGTCATTCAATAAAAGTTGCAGTCGGAAGAAGAAGAGCAGTGACCACTTGGACAAGTCGAATATCCTTTAAGTTCTGCTTTTTCTCTGCGTATCTGCAGAGTTTGTGCCGGGCTGTGCTGTCCAACAGAATATTTTCTTTTCTCGTCCCACAACAAGGCGCAACTTAAGACTTTGCGTCAGTCCCTCAGAGCAACTTGTGTTATCCACCCATGTTGTTGCAAACTCAATCTTTGCAAGAAAAGTTGATGGAGACGATGTTGAGCAATTCATGTATTCCAAAAGAAAAGTGAAGACAGTGAAACAATAGTTCACTCAGATGAGATTCCATCCTTTAAATTCCCTTTGGTTTGAGGCTTTTTTTCTCTCCATCCAGAATTCAGGTTCCAAAGACACAAATGTTCCTTGTCTTCCGTCCTCAGCCTTGTCTTGTTTCTTACTCAGCCTCCCTCATCTTTTTAGGCTGCCTCCCTCTCTCAGTGTCTATCCCTCTCTCTCTTTAACGACCCCCCCCCCTTTCCTGGACTAGCCAATTAGGGGCTTCCCTGGACTCCTGCACATGACAGCAGCCAGGCATGACTAATCGATATGCAACCAGGGACAGTGATACAGCGCTCAGAGCTCTGTCAGAGTGTATGTGTGTACAATAAATGGAGAGCTGGGATTGGTGGAGGGCGGTCCCTTCCATCAACCTTTGTCTTGCTCTTTTAAAGCATCACATGCCGGGCCGGGTCAGCTGGAATACACTCTATGAAATGCCTCCTGTGTGTAAGTGTGTGTGTGTGTCTCTATGCATTGGCCTACTTCCTTGAGAGAGTGTCTCACTGCTCGTGTGCCAAATCTTTGCTAAGGGTAGAATCAACAACACACCCACTCACACATAGTCCAGGGCTCCAGGTGTCGTGCAGGTCACATGGTGATTAGGTAAAATACAAAGTCAGTTCAGTCAAATCTGTTCAGTTGCAAAGCTATGACACATGGATAATTGACCTGACAGTAAACAATGAAAGTGTCACTTCTTCTCTTAGACAAGAGCTGTCCTATAGGTTGCAACAGAATTTAAATACTATGAGTACCAACCAAACCTTAGCTTGTGACTTTGTACTGAAAATTCTGAAGTTTAGAAAGTCTGCATTGTAATTTCTCAAAATACTCATATATTTAAGTTTGAAGAATTGTTTGCCAAGGCCAAGCAAGCACCCTGCAGCTAAGTTTTACCACTTCCAGGAAATAAGTAAGAGTGTGAAGCTTTTCTTACTGCTTTGGGTTGGAGATGCTTTAAAAAATGTGTTTGTCATTTAACACACAACAGAGTGATAAGGTGCAGCCAAGATCTTTTAAATTTGGTATTGGAAACAAGCAGCAACCTCGGAAACTGGAATCAGATAGCACCGACTTAAAATTAAGGAGCACCACAACTACCGTAAGATACTATCATTTATTCTATTGAAAACAAAACCATTGTCACCGGTGCATTCGCATCCATCACAATAACTTTACCATCACCAACTTCAAGAGTTACATTTTCTGTAACATTAGGCCGCCTACAAAAGAAATCCATCAGCGTTGTCTTAATCTTCTTGCTTCAGTTCTTCTGATTCCATGCTAGTTAGCTCTCTGTCACGCTAAAATTAAGTGCAGTAAAGGGAGTGATTGAAGGATGATATCTATCAGTCTAAAATCAGCATTGAAAGTTCAGAATGTTAAGCTGACATTTGATTTGTTCAGTCCAGACTAAGTGCTTGACTGACGTCATAACACTGTACATCTTAGCTGGCATTACCAATCAGCCATCAGTCACTGTATTAGCAAAAAAGAAGGTTGCACAACAACAACAAATTCCAACACATTTGGGAGTCTCAGTGATTACATTTCTGGAGAATATGCAAGTAAAATAGTCGTATTCTTGAGCCCTGACCAATGTTTACAATGCAGAAGAAGAAGAGGGGGAAGAGGGGCCCCATATTTAGCTAGCAGTTGCAGTTTTCATTTTTTGACTGTGTTCACTGTTTTGTCAATGCCAAACAAGCATGAAGTATCCAAAGAGCTCCTGTGTGTGGCTAATAGAGCGATCCAGAAATGCTTCAGCTCTTCTGTCTTCTGCTAAAATCTGCAATTCCTAGAGTGTCCACTAGAGGCCGGCTCCAAAATCTCAAGAGACCCCATTAACACCCTGATTAAAATACCCAATTTTACTGCAGACGTAAACATGTTTACTGCCTGGTACAGAAAACTGTTTCAGCCCATGTCTCTATTTGTGCACACTGCCCAGGGGTGATTTATTTTATGACGCATTCATTTTGAAGTTATTAAGGCTACAAATTTTACATAAATAGGCTTAATTAGGGACATGGCTCACAGATGGGCACATCGCTGTGAGCCAGGAGGCTGCCTCAACTCTACCTCTTTGCCTCTTAGATTGAGTCAGCATTTCCAATATGGCGACTGCCATCGTTGGGCTCCAAAACTCTTTCTCAGGATTCATGTTTAATACAGATTGAAACTCAGGTTCTGTGCTGGCCCCTCAGTAAAACACAAGGAAATCAACTGATCTGCAGCATTAATGCAATGTTTATGTCCAGTTAGTTCATGAGAATAATTACAAACAACAATAACAGTTCTTCCATTTGTCAAGCAGCCTTCAGAGAGTATCTCCATTTATCAGGTAAAACAAAAGTGACGTGCGGAACGACTGGAGATTGCTACTTTCTTTCATATAAATTAAATCATTGCTTCTAGCTTCCTGTATCTGGCATTTGACAAGGAACAGGAGCTGCCATTGGTTTGTACACAGGGCTGGAAAGACCAACACACAGGTCTAAGCATCTCTCTAATGTCAGCTCATATATGCCACCACTCGCCCCAAACCAGCCTGATAAGAGATGGAGAGAGGCAGATAGACAGATGGACGAGGCACATTAAAAAGCAGCACCCATGTGGATAACACAAAGAGATCTGGAGAGGGTGAGGGTGGTGAAGAGAGAGGCTGTTATAGCCTTTCTCTTAGTGTTCCCTGTGTAAAGTGCTGCGAGCGCTGCAGGCTAAGCGCTCAGTCAGGGGAGGATGAGCAAGGAGAATAGGCTGTTAGCATCACAGGGCTAGATGAAGCCTGCACTAATACAGCGCTGGAGGGTGGGGGTGGGAGGGGGCGGGGTTATGAGAAGGAAGACAAGAAATGAAGCAAAGATAGAAGATAAGGAGGAGTTAAAATGACCGTAGGGTTCAGCTTTGAGATATAGTTTTAGTTTAGTTGAAGAGTTTTTGTTTGAAAAAGATCAAACAAAATGTATATTACCCATCAAAAACTGTCTAGTGCATTTACTATCTCCACCTCAAAAGAGAGACAGACTCGACTCATTTCCCTCAAAAGTTGTTATTCATGAAACATCTGAGTCAGCATGCCCACACCATGTCAAACTCTGCTAGTTTCCCACCCACACTCCCTTTAGACACGGCCCTGAGAAGAATTATCAAGAAACACATTAAGGAACACATCAAATTAATCTGTCAAGCATTGCAATTTCAATTCTGCAAAATGGTTCGCTTAATTGAGACCTCGCTTTGTGTTCTGGGTCAGACTGACCGGATGATGAAGTTTAGAAACCAAGGAAACTCATTCAAGTAATTTGTGGAGTGTCAAACCTTTTCTACACCGCATAATCAGTGAAATGGATATTAATTAGTCGAGTGAAAACGCAGACTTCAGTCTCTATGGCTCTGGCTGAGTTCCTGATTAATGGCAAACTTTATCAAGTAAGAAAGCCAACCACTGAAACATTTATCTGTATTCTGACACCTTTTGTCAAGCTTCCAGAATAAAATTATGCATCTAAACTCCACTGCATTTCCACGCAAAAACTGATCCCCTGCTGTGCTGAGTAGACTTAATGAGGATCAAGTGTTCAGTGGGGAAAACAGACATGTAACAGGAAGTATCATCTCAGCCTAAGGCTCAAGGGATTTGTAAGAAAGTCTTGCATAAAACATTCAAGTTTTTGCCTCAACTCAACTGCAGTGAGACAAGACAGCAACACTGACTGTCACCAGCAGGGGGCCTCAGACTCCACAGCACAGGATGGAGACGAGCTCAAATACACAGATATGAAGACCATCCTCCTCAACAGGGCTCTTTCATCATTACTGGAATATTTGTTTCAGCTGTCTGTTTTTATCGGCTCTGATTGACAGCATGTTTGACATCACACAAAGAGGACTGTAGCCGTGCATGTCCTGTGCCAAGAATCTAGCAGACAGAATACAAGCACACAGGGACAAAGGTAAACAGATGTAGGCTGTTTGATTTCATACCACAAATTGTGAACTAAATACAGCTCAAGAAAAAGGCGTTAAAAAAAATGATCAAACCAGGTTTAAAGCTGATGTTGTTGTTGGCGACAAACTGGTTTGTTCCATCTTCTATTAATTTAACCCGTGATGGTAAGCTGCTTCAAAAGTTTGTCTCTTATCATGTAAAAATTCACTCCTGAATTATGTTATAACAGGTACACTGATGTCAGAGGGAAAATTATACATGCTGCTTTGACTGAATTGAGAAAACTTCTATCTACAGTTGACACAGAGTGTCTAAATAACGTAGGCACATAATCCTGCACCATCTGAAGGTAAAAGAGTACAGAATCATTCCATCTCAGCCCAGAATATCTTGGATCCATTTGGTGATCAGACGTGTGAGTTTACTTAGCTCTTCATCATACCAGCAGCCGCTCACAACAATACAGAAGAAAGAAGTATTCATTAAGACAGTCTGCTGTGATTGCAGCAGGGATTTGTTTCAGGGTGGTGTTGGGAGGTCATGGTTTGGTGTGAAAGGCAGCACAGCGACACAGCTTAACTTCTATTGTAAGAAACACTGAAAATCAACTCCTTGGTTTTTTAATACAACTGTGAAAGCTGCATGAGTTAATATCCTGCATTTTTGGTTTAAAGAGAGTCAAAGTTTAGTCTCTAGCACCCAGGTGATAAAGATGAGGAGAAAACCCTTCTTCTTAAACACAAAGACACAGAAAAAAAGCTACTGAGTTAAAAGAATGAAGCATCTACTTTTAAAACTAAACTCAAAACCAATTTATTTTCTAAAGCGTATGAATAGTTGATACTTTCAGCATGTGAATATGATGATTCGTGACTGGATGCATGTGCTGCAATACTTTTCTATTGGATTCTACTTTTTTTGTTTGATTGCTGCTTGCTGTGTCTGATGGAAGTCAGGTGTATCCTCTTTTGATTTGAATTCTGAAAGCAACTGTTACTTCTTGTTTTCTATGTCTTCATTGTCAATGTAAAATCATTGAGTTTACTTGTAATGTAATGTGCTTTATAAATCAAACTGCTATTGAAGTCCTGGTGGATGTGTTGTCGCTAAAAGCCCCAAAACAGAGCATTAGAGGAAGATGTGGATTCATTTAGCTTGTATCTGAAAATGATAAGTACCAGTGACATTCTAATTTAAAAGATCTGTCTCCGCATAGTGTTTATGAAAGAATAGGATATAGCTGCTTGGTCTAAAAGAGATGTAAATGAATAAGTGACTTAAACTCAGAGTTTAGAAGCCATCAGGACAAATCCAAAGGACACTATAAAAACAAATTTGAATGTAAAGACATTTGTGAGAAAAACACCAAAATTCTGAGATGATTCATACACGCTTATGGCCTCAGGTGCTGCTTTCAATTCCTCTTCCATACAGCATAGTGTTCATTTAGTGAAAAAGTGACCCATTTAGAGGGTATGCTTTAAGATGTGGTTTACAATTCCTCTAAGCGATAACTGAAAATTAGAACTGAAGAATTCAAAATAATACTTCAAGACGTTGCAGGAGTCCATATAGATAGTGAGTAATTATCAATACTTGTCTATCAGGCAAAACCTGAGGTACAATCTGTCATACAGTTACAAATGTCTTTTATGATTATTACAGTCGTCTGCTGGGACTTTCAGACTCGAGACATTTCCCTGAAAACATTTGAGTCAGCACACTGCGTCAAGCTCTGCTTCGCTTCCTGACCCGTCATCCTGTAGACGTGACTCTGATCAACATCATTCAGAAACACATTAAAAAAGCATCAGAAGCGTCTTTCAAGCATCACCTCATGAATTCTGAGAAATTAATGCTTAATTGAATTTACAGTTTATGTTCTGGGTCAGACTGACCCAATCATGAAATGATAAAAAAATCTAAACAATGAAAATAATTACAAAACTAAATTTATGGAGGAATTTAACAAGGATTATAACAACAACAAAACTAATTTACTTTTCCATAATGTTTCAGTTTGGAAACAGGGATCAATCCATAGACTGTATAAATAATGGACGTAGTATCCGTGACGTCACCCATCCGTTTCTGAACCACTGTTTTGAAGCCATTCGTCGGCTGGAGCCATAGTGGAAATATTGAACTCAACATAACTGCTGTCGAGCAAGTGTGACAAAAAGAGGTGGCTTTGAGCCTCCTAGCCAACAGCTACAGTGTTCCCGCCTGTCAATTAAGTCACCAATGCCTCTCATAATGGAAAACTCAAAATCTTAAATTTTTTCGAAATTGCTGAGTAATGAAAAAAGCCAGCCTCAAGCGGACACTCAAGAAACTGCAGTTTTTAACACTTCCACATTGGCTTCAATTCTCACGGCCGGAGGTTGCCACTTGAATCAATCCTTATTCTGTTTGGGGTCACATGGGCTGGAGCTGGTATAAAAGGATGCTCATATTGATACCTCCAAATATTAAGAAGTCTGGGCTTAGCCTAATGGTTAAGTTGTGCACCCATATAGCGGCTGGTCCAGGTTCAATTCCAGCCTGCGGCCCCTTTCCTACATGTCTTTCCCCCACACTCTCACCCAATTTCCTGCTCTACCCACCATCTTCCCCTCTCTAAATAAAGGCCCAGGGTATCTGTGGACCAACAGAAGCCACTTCCCAACTATTTGCATGTCGTAACTGGTTGTAAAATCACTGAATACGTCTCTATGGAAGACGTTTGATTTTGATTCCAAGTTACTGCACAAATCTTTTTAATTTCAATAAAAGAGTGATGCCTCATTCAGATCAAAACGTACCAAATCGTACAATGCATGTCACAGCTGATTTCGTTTTAAAGCATGATGGGGCTTTACTCTACCACCCAGTCAGCTGAGTAGGCTGTATGCATGTATTGGTTAAGTGGAAAAACCCACATCTTCATTGTGGTGGTGATAGTTTGAGTTATGGTTAGAGGTTAGGTTGGTTGGGATGGTCAGACGGTTTGAACAAACGTTAATCTAGATACCAAGGTTCATGCTGTGTGTGAAGGCAAAAGCCAAAGTCGAATCTTTTAGCTTATAAGAGTCATGAAACCTTTTATGACTTTGGCGACTACTTCATTTCTACCTTTTTCAGTTTTCCTTGAGAACTAGGCTTCAACAAAAACCACACTTTTCTATTACTGACCAAGAACATTTGGTGCTTAAACCTAAACAGACTGCAACCATTTCATCTGAAGTCACCATGAAGCAGAGGTTCAAGACAAACAGAAGATCTTTGTAAGTAGTCTTTCTTTGCTTGAATGCTCAATGAACTGCAATCCAATACCTCGCGGCTCTTTCTCCACACTGTAAGCAGCAGTGTTATTTGCTGTAAGGGGATCTCAGAGTTAGTAGTGCGGTCAGAAGTGGCAGAATGTTTCCCTCAGATCAACGTCCTCCTCTCACACTGACTGTTGACCTCGGGAAGTGATCTTTCTTCTGGGGCTTGTGGAAAATATCGCTTCCTCAGGGTCGGGACACAGTTTAACACTAACTGAGGCGCTCATTACAGACTACAGTACTCTCTCTCTTCTCTTCTGTCAGTGTCTCAGCCTCTGTCCTTCTCTCCTTCTCTCGAAACCTTAGCTTGTTTGTTAGCTCGGTTGGCAGTGCCTCAGTCCTTCTGTGGATTCAGACTCAGAATAAAGTAATTTGGCTGTAATGGTATTCTCTGTTAGGGATATAGTTTTAGTCTCAGTGCAAATTACCTTGCCACTGTTTCCTCTCTCTCTATCTCAGTGTCTTCAGCCAGCCCTGAGATCTCTCCCTCTATGACTTAATTACAAACCGGTGTTGGTGTCTCCAGTTGCCGCCCTCTGCTTATCACTAAAGGAGCTGCAGCTACATAAGTTGATGAACTATGCAGACTAACTTCCAACACTGTAGGACTTCATTACAAAGAAGCTGCTCATTAATTCCCCCTCCAGTTCTGTAATTCATTTTATTAACAAAATAGTTTTCCCACAGGCTCAAATCATGGGCACAAACACAATAGATGAAAAATGACACTTATGTTAATAACACATAAAGGCGACAGCTTACCATTGTGTTCTTATTATGTGAGGTAAAAGTTATGAAAAATATTAGAAATGTCCAATATAAGCCCATGTAACCACATTTAATTCTTCTAAAGTTATTTTTTGGGGTATTTTTGCCTTTATTGGATAGGAAATATGAAGAGGTAGAACAAAAAGCTTAGGCCGGGAGTCGAACCTACGACTGCTGTTACAAGGACTGTAGCATCTGTATATGAGGCGCACGTTTAAACTGCTAGGCCAACATATAAGTCTTATATTTTTGTTAAATATATGTTACTGTCCATATCCAAAAGACATTAAGGTAACTGATATATCTAACTTGATGATCTTAGATTTTAAAATATTTTATGTTTTCATGCTTATGTTTGTTTAAGGTCATATTTTAAATTGGATATTTTCTGACAAGGTGTGGTGTTATGGAATTAACCTGATATTGGATCTACAATTAGATGTTGGGCATACGGACACCCTGCGGGAGTGTCAAGAGGTCTGAGCCAGCTTTGGGCTGCGACTCGACACAGAAAAGATTCAATGGGTGAGTCTTAATCCTTGGGAAGAAGTTCTGAGATTAATCGAATGATTAAAGGTTCATTTTGGTTAAGACAAGATCAGTTGTGATTCTGTGTCCGGCAGGACAGTAAGACTCTTTGCAAGTTACAGACTTCAGAGCAGCGAAGGGGGGTGATACAATAATCCCTCCTAATTTGAATAAATAATAAGACCCAACACTATTTACTCTATACGTTAAGTTACATGAGTACACACAGACAGAGACAGAGAGAGAGAGAGAGAGAGAGAGAGAGAGAGAGAGAGAGAGAGAGAGAGAGAGAGAGAGAGAGAGAGAGAGAGAGAGAGAGAGTAGATCAAACATTACTGGCCCCATATCAAATTTAAATGTTTTAATTATTTGCTGTATATTTTTGTTGATGTTTACTGTTCTGGTTTTGTTTTGTTTTTAACTCTGTAAAGCGCTTTGATTTGCTCTTTGTATGAATGGTGCTTTATAAATAACCTTGCCTTGCCTATGACAAAAGACGAGCATCAAATCTGCACTTTTAAGATTATAGGACTGGAGAAAGTCTTAAAACGATCAGCATTACTGTTGTTAAATTTTTCTGCAGGCTCTGGGGGCGTAATAATTGGTAAGTTTAAATTTAGATGTACTTGTCCTGACTGCAATAGTTCACCACAGTATACCAGATATTTCGTGTTGATGAATATATTGCAAATTGCAAGTGAAGCTAAAGAAACAACGATGTAAATGCAAAGCTTTGGATTCATCATCGTTTTTGCGCAGTTATAAAGTTTTCATGAGTTAAAGAGGGTCCAGCCTTCAGTCGTGTCAAATGTTTCCATGCTCGTTACGGCAGAATGGATGGAGCTGTCACTGCGTTGCATTCAGCCTCATTACTTTGTGGTCGTATTAAGACACTGCTCGTGGTCAGCTAATCTGCGTTGATTATATCAGTAGAGACAGAGAACAGGCTGCAAGTAGGAGACTGATGGAGAGGTAGCAGAGAGTGTGTCTGTGTGGAGACGTCTGTGTGTGTGTGTCTGTGTGTCTGTGTATGTGTATGTGTGTGAGTGTGTCTGTGTGAGTGTGTGTGGGAGAGAGCCGATATACAAGCTTCATCCCACACACAGAAGGTGATGCAACACCTCGCACACACACTCATGCAGCACAAATTTAATGCACTGCTCACTGCTCCAATACAATGTGTGTGTGGCTTTGAGTGTGTGTGTGGCTTTGAGTGTATGTGTATGTGTATGTGTGTCTGTTGACACTAAGTGAGACAGTATATTAAGGATTTAAGTTCACACTCACTCATCTACTTCTCCTCTTTATCAAAACCCCATCTCACTCTTTCGCTTTCTCACACACACACGCACAAGCACACACACACCACACTCTGCTTGGTGATCAGCATAGTAACATCACCATGACAACAGCTGATGCCGCCCGCAGCGTTGGCCCACACTCCGAGGAGCTTATTGGTATCCATGGGAGATGGTGGTCGAGGTTGTAAACATTTGTTGAAGCCCCTCCCACTGATACAATCACCACCATACTACCTGAATTTACTGACCCTACTCCAACCAAAATTCAGGGAGAAGACGGTCAATACAGTAAAAATAGGGAACAACATTAAGAATTGAAGCCGCTCATACATTTATTACAATGAGATATTAGAGCATAGCAGAGAAGGTCAAATGTATGTGCGGCTGCTGCTAATGCCCCCTCCCATCCACTGAGGCACTATTGTATACTTTCTCAAACTGCAGGAGGATGAAATTCACACATATAGTTTGAAGATCCCCCAAAATACAACTCTAACTTTGGTTTAATACACACTACCCACTCAATAACAGATGATCTATAGAGATAGTGTGGCAGAAACTGTGAACCATTTGTGCCTAAAGACTATTTTTAGCACCATAAAAAAAATGCAACAGTATTTGCTTTTCATTGGTTTAAAGTGTTTAAATCCAAACAGACTTTTTCCTACACATACAACTTTTAAGTTTTTAGGCAACAATAAAGAATCCCAATTTTACAAAGCAACAAAGTCTGGCTTTTTATGAAATGGTGACAAATGCTAGTATCGTCTTCAGTATCAAATATATATTTATATGTGTACATACCTTTGATATTCCACTAGTTTTTATTTGAAATCAAATACTTGACTGTGCTTCTTGTATTGTATGGCATAGAGAGAATTTATTTGCTGATGTTGGGTTGAAAACACAGGTCAGTAATTCGTCCTTCGAGTATGGCTGAAAGTGTGTCAAAGAATAGAAAGAGTTATTTTTCTTGTACTATTTTTAGTCTTTGGAAGAAATGTGCATGTTTAGTCAGCTAAAGAATGAAACTTTGTCACCCTCTGTAGCCGGAACCACAATAACTCCTTCATTAGGCAAATTATTATTATTTTTACTATTGTAGGCCTAAAAAAGAGTCATATGCAATCTTAGCTGAAGCACAGCCAACCAAAGGCTGTAGCTCCATTTGATGGCTAATAATGTTCTACTATCCAGATGTAAACAAGCACAGATGAAAAATGGCATCTCATAGCGTGGCACAGTTTGCCAGTATTTGATCTAGAAAATGGAGATAAATTTGAATTCAGGCTGCGTCTTGTTAAACTGGCACATAACAGCTCGACCAGAGCAGTGTGTAATCAGCACAGACGTGTGGACGTTAACCTGCAAGGTGGATTGAAAGCTGGTGGTGTAAGCTCTGCTAGTGTTAGCCGCACTCAGCATACTAATTTGACATTGTTTCCCTGCAGCAGTGTTGTAGTCAAGACCACATTAACCGAGGCCAAGACATGTCCAAGACCAAAGTGCACCGAGACCAAGACAAGACCGAGACATTTAGAGATCCAGACCGAGTCAAGACCAAATCCAAGGCAGGGCAAGACAGAGACAAGACCAAGACCATATATATCAATTAAAAATCATTATGAGAGTTAACAAAATAAAAGACTTCTGTTTGTTTATTTAAGTTTTCTTTGAATACTATTGACAGCAACAAACAATGTTTGGTTTTGTCTTTGTTGCCTTTCTTTTGACTCTTAAGTTTCGTTTTTTCTCTTATCACAGTAATGACAGGGACACAGAGTGCATCAGTGGTGGTCTCAACTGATCTTGATATAAAATATGGAGTCCGCCTAGTCCGAGACCGATACAAGACCAAGTAAAAATGCTTTTGATTCCGAGGCCTGAAATAAGCGGCCTCGAGATCAAGACCAGTCTTGAGTACTACAACACTAATCTGCAGACTCTGTGATCCCGTGTTTAGCCTTGTTATAGAAATCTACTGTTTTAGGAATAAGACTGTTGTACAGACATTTTGTTTGTCATGTGATTTTCAAGAAGTGGGCAAGATTTGTCTTCAGTCAAGGTGTTTATCTTCACTGAACACAATCTAAATCATTGGGATGTGATAATTTCTCTGTCATGTGCCAAACACGTGTTCCTTCAATGAAAATTTTTTTTTTTTTGCCGGAGTATCTCTACAACACTTAGCTTCCATGCTCTTTTGTCATATGTTTCAAATTTATCATACTATCCTTACAACAATTGATTCATTTTGCAGCCCTATTTGTTGGGAGTTCTGCTAAAGCAAACCCACAGAACACCTCCACCAAAATGCAGAACACAAAATGCTGATGTAGCATTGTGCCGTATCAAACTACTCAGGAGAAGTACACCTGAATTTAACCTTTACCTTTACCAGTCTCACAGCTGAAACAACAGATCTGAAGAGAGACAACGGAGAAAACCAGAAAAGCCTGCACATGCAGAGCGGTATCCCATGAGGCTCTGGGAGAGTGGAAAGTTTCCTTGGGCAGCAGAAGGATAATGAGCCACTCTATACAGGAGGGGGGGGTAGCGTTGAACTCTATATCATACAGGAGCACTCAGCAGTGGCTCCCACACATTTTCCATTTTAAAATGACCCATTATATATAAATGACATTTCCATATCTCGCTTTGCTCAAACTGCACATTTGTTACTCTGTGCTTTACACTTTTACACCAAAATTTTGTCGTGACAAACGTTTTCATGCGTTTGATATCTTTAATACTACTCACATCACTTCTCCTAACCTTTCTGCTGCAGAATTACAGAAACACAGTGAACACGTGTGAGGAGATAAAGCCAAAGAGGAAACTCAGGAAGTAAAACCAGCCTCAATTACTCACCACTTGATTGATTATTGCTGCTTAATATGTAAGTAAACATAACTGAGTTACATGAGTCAGTTAGCTTTGATATCTTTTTTTTATGATGATGGTTTCATTATTATCCAATGTAATGTGCATGATATATTCACACTGCCCTCTTTGAGCTAATAGGACGGTATCAGCTTTCTCTCTCTAAGTCCTAATCAATCTCTAATTCTCTCCCTCAGAGTCTTATTCTTTCTCCACACCCCCCTCCACCTCCATTTCCTGTGACCACTAAACACCTCTTTAAAGCTTTTAGAGCTCTTTCTAAAGGACCAGGATGACTTTCGTACCTCTGCTGTACCACTCATCAATTATACAGAGACAGGATGGGGGCTGTAGGGAGCAGGAAGAACAGGCTTCTGTAAGTGTCCACAACAAAAACAAGGGGATTAAAACAAACAAAAACAACATAAAGTGTTGGGTTATCTGTTATTATTGAGGTTGTTGAATCCAGGAGAAGAGACTCCAAAATAGGAGATATTAAAGTCATAAATAAGACATGACACTGTGCTCTGCAACTCCTGGATCCTCAGGCAGAATCAGACTCAGCAGGGAGGAGGTAGAAAAATCACTTTGGGTAATTTTCTTGTCTCTAGCGGGAGAAAATCAAACTGAAGACAAGCTAGAGTCAACACTGGAGCCACTGAGGCAGACAGATTGCTGACGGGCTAGTAGCTCAAGGCATCAATACTGTTATTGACAGAAAAGGAAGAGATGTAGCGATGAAAAGCTTTCCAGGGAAGATATGGTAGCATGTCTGTGCTCTAACAAAGACCTCTACATCTCCGGTTTTAAGTCTGAACAGAATCTGAACACAGGTAGAAGACCAAACATTTGGACACATACATTACGTACAAATAATCTAGTTCTCCACTCTAGTTCCTATCCTCAAGTATGATCTGCAGGATTACTTTCCTCAGTTCCAACCCCAGCCATTACAGGTAGTGTGTCTGCATACTAACAATCCTAACAAACACATGGCACACATGTTTTCTAGATGTTAGACAGCAAGAAAAGATGATGAGTCTGCACTATTAGTCAATGCAACAAAAAGCTTAATGAACACACGATTCTGCTGTAGACTGTAGAGGGATATGGAAGAGATGACATCTTCCCCAAAGTGAAACCAAAACTGTTAAAGCGCCCCCTGGTGACTGGCTGCAGTATAGTTAAAAGAGCCAGGCTCATCCTTGTTAACACATGAGAAATGGGAAAAACTGTTATATCATTTAGTTCTTCTCATGCTGATGTATGTGCTAGTGTTCATTTTACTGAGAAGTTTAGTTTTATTTGACATTAAAAAGAGGGGATGTGATGTCATGATTGACAGCTCTGTTGACAAAAGCGACTCCCCAAGCGTTCTCAATCAGATTAGCATGGAGGAGGGGCAGTGAGAGAACATGTAATGAGCACTAACACAGCAGTCCTTTAACCTTCCATAAATGCGTGTGTCCCCTTCAAGCAGACACAGTCTGTGGACTGTACGAGGGATCATGCCACTTTATTTGTTAAATGTGTGTGTTGGTAAGTGGAAGGGGTGTGATGTCAATCCAATAGCTCCACAGATCAGTTTGCTCCTGCACAAATCTTGGCTCCAAAACACGCCACCAGCACAACATGTCAGCGCCCATCAGGGTGTCATTTTGGGTTCACTTTTTTACAGAGAGAAGAGAGTTTGGTGTGCCATCCTTATTAATGGCACACGTGTCAATGGTCCCTGCTCTGCATCAGGTTATAGTTTTTCTTTCTAAATGTTGTTTTGATAGAAAAACTATGATCTGATGAAGACCACTGATTATCTAACTTGTATTGGCACTGAGTAAAAGCTCCTGTCTTCTTCTTCCTGCGGCTCTTAACTTCGCCCTGACTCAAAATTGATGTTCACTCCCTGTTTCAAACCAAATTTCAAACCTTGGGCCCTGGGTTTGTTTGACTCATCACACCAGCCATAACCACTGCAATAGCTACATCACAAATCAACTGTCTCACTCTTTCATACAAGTAAGTAAGTAACCACCACATCGCAAGTCATCATTACCATGGTCAAGAAAGGTTGCCACTCTATAAATGTAGTTAAAGCTCCGACAAAGTTATCCTGAAGATGACCTATACAGTTGTATTGCAGTTATTAATGCTACAAACACAAAATTTGAATTGCATCATCATGTGTTTTCAATCCAACCGAAACAGCCAAATCAGCAGGTCCAAACCACTTTCATCAAACAGTTAAATTAACGACCTTTAACTTTGGACCGGGCCAACATCTGTGTGTCTCTGTGTATTTCTGTGAGTGTGGGTGTTTGCTTAGTATAATGGCCTATCAGTCATGCAGTAAGTGCCTTAGACAGGAAAATGGCAACACCTAGGGAAATCACTTGCCAACACGATTACTGCGAAAGGGGTGGGTTAACTTTTTCCATGGGCCGCGCTGTAAATCTGCAGACAGCTGGCTGTATAAGTGCTGCAGGGTTAGATGATGTGAGTGGTCCTCCGTCCACTCAGGAGCATTAGATCAATAATGCAGGTTTTGATCAAGTAGAGGCATTACCTTATTGTTCATCTGCAGCTTAAAAGGTATTTAACCGGTTTTGGATTGTATATCAAAAATAGAATTTACCAAGAAAAGTTGTTGAATCTATCAGTGTCACAAAGCATGATTGAAGTAGGTTAGTGATATATCCTGTCTTGGCACCTGACTTAGACGTCTTGTGAAGCTTTAACTTGATTGAACACACTGAAAAACTGTGGCTGGCACAACACCAAATGTGTGGATCAATGGAGAAACTCCAACATTGCTCCAATTGAATTCATTAAATGCCTTAGTATGCTCTTCCTCTGCAAGATTTAACAGCACTCTACTAAAGGAACAAGTCAAAAGGAGAATATCTCATTTAACTTCACAATTTGAACTTTGCTCCATATTTCAGACACTTGATGCAACTGCAATCACAAGAGCAACTTCAAAAGCACACCAGACTACAGAACAAATTATTTTTGCAGTTTTGTTGACTCTGAGTCCTGGAATCCAGAATCAGCAGATGGAGCCGGGGAGGGACTCTATAATGGCCGATCAGATGAGCTCAAAGCAGCAGTTTTCTAATGTGCTGAGATTTCAGGCAGCTCCTCTATAGATGAGCAGGTTGCCAGGCATGGCATCCTAAATATAAGTATGTAATATGAATATCAAGACCATAAACATCTCCCAAGGCCAGATGGTGTGCAATTAGAATGGAAATTAAAAAAATATAAACCAGGCTGTCTTATATATGAAACAAAACAACACCACAGGGATTTTATCTGCACAACATTTAGCAGTGTCTTCTGATTGAAGACAGGTTACTTGGATTGAATAATCTAACATGATTAACTACTAACTGAATCTGATTTCTGATGTCAGATACCTCAGTATGTATCTAAAGGGTGCATAGAGTGAAGACCTTTACCAAGTACTCTTACCCTGCAGGGTCATTCAGAAGTTTTAAAGATTCCTGTGCAATCTGTTGCTGTGATGACTCAGGTTTTCTTCCATGGAAGCCAATTATATTTATGGATCCGTCAGAAATGTCCTATAGACAATATTAACGATACAAAGACTTGAGATGGATTTGAATTGACATGAGGCTTAAATTATTATTATTATTATTATTCATGTTTTTTATTTATGTCCTTACGGTTAGCATTTCTGCCCCAGTGTTTGAATAGACATTGTATTGGTGATGTAAAGGCCAACTAGTGTAATTAACTGTATACTTAATTGCTGTTACCTTTTGGACCCTTAAGTTTAAGTTTTAAATTATGGTTTAGCGTTTTATTTCATCATCAATTAACAGTTGTAGCACCTAAATATGTTGTTTGAATCAGGGCCACTTTACGATTGCTTTATTCTTTACAGTGACTTGGTGTACATTCTCTTAATGAACACCTAGTCATTAATTATTATTACCAGGCTTTGTTAAATACTTGATTCTGATTGGTCAAAACCCAACAACAACAATTATTGATCATTGAAAGCAAAAGCAATTCAAGAGGCAACCTGATCACACACATCATATCTATCAATTTGTGAAAAGGCATCTAGCACATTCCCCCTCTGCCTGTTGACACTGTGGCAAAAATTTCACTTTCCGAGTGTCGCGGAATAATGACAGTTTATGGGCACAGATGGGATAGCAGCCTGATGAGCTACTGGACCAAAACGTCTCTGATAGGCACCTGGCTAAGCTGCAGACAGCAACAATGTTAAAAGCTAAGACTTTTGCCTCATTCAGTTTTAAAGGTGTGTCAACTGTGAATCTCAAATTAGAAGGAGAGCTAAAGCAGACAGAAATGTCATCAAACATATTCCAGTCCTGTTGTCTCTTGTAACCTTCAGTGGAATAATAAGTAAGCAGACCAAAGTCTTAATGGAATGGGAGAGTCATGTTTCAGCTGAATAAATTAATCATTTTTAAGTAAATAAAATCATCCTTAGATCTATATTTTGTGTCAGCTTGTTCCTGTCTTTAATTGGCAGCTGGGAAATACTCTGGGTTATAAAGTGAGCAGGTGGTTATGCATATTAGATTCCCTTCAGAGTGAGCTTCATGTCAGGTGTCACCCTGTCGTGATTTTAACTCCACCCATTGATTATACATCATTCCTCCCTCAGCAGTCAGTGTATCGTTTCATTGCCTGCAGCATCTAGGAATCAGTGTGGCATCTATTTGTGGAAACGCCCAAAGTACCTGCACAGAAGTTAAGTCATGTGACACTGTCAATGGAGGCAGCAGAAGAAAAAAAATAGAATTAAGCAAGGTCTGAAAAGGTCTGTCTAAACAGAGTTGCAAATATAGAAAATAAAATAAAATTTCAGCTTTGGTGAACTTGGAATAATAATATTTTCAGCACTTAATCTTGCTCTCTGACAGCACCATAATGTCCATAAAACTGCCCTTTCAATCTTGAATGTATTTTCTATAAGGTGAATACATCTATTTCAGGAAACACACATTAGCTTTGCAAAGCTATGTTTGCTACGTGGACAGGTATTGTAGCTAAGTCAAACTTAAACACAGCACTAATGATACAGTTAATTTTAATTATACAGTGCCCCACACTACATTTAAAGGAGATTCAAAGCTATGTCATCTGTAAAACTCAGGATTTCTGCTGCTCACTGTGCAGCATTAAAAGAAAGGTAACCTCTCTAATCAGGTCAGACACACCTCGTCTCTCTCTGCAGTCATATTGTTCTTTCAGTGTGGACTTAAAGCATCCAGTGCCACTAGACTGGCACGGTGCAAACACAATCATCAGCTAAATGATGGCTTTGCCATGGCAACACACTGGCTCTCTGGGTCTCATACACTATGCCAGGGCTCATTTCCATGACAACGTTATCAAAAATCTCCACCACAAACAGAGAGCTGCTTCAACTTCAATTTAAAACCTGTCTGCTTCTCCTGAATGCCTCCCTGTTTCCCCTGATTTGGAGAAGAAACTGAAACTAGAGAATGTTTGCTAATGTAATGACCAGCCCCCTACAAACACACACGCACACGCACACACAAAACAAAAAACCCAGGTTGAGTTACAAGCCTCCCACCCCTCAAGCATAAAGCACTCCCTACACACACACAAACACACACACACAATGTGACATGTGTGTTACCTGGCCAGCATTGATACAGTCAGTGAAGGCACTCCTCCTGGAGAAGAACGTAAGGAGCTGCTGCCAGCGGGAGGAGGAGCTGGAGGGGGCTGAGGAGGCGGGGGAGGAGGTGGAGGGGGAGGAGGTGTGGGGAGGTGCAAGCTCCTCTGAGGAGCCCCGCTTGGGTCCCAGCTTCTGTTTGACTCCTAGCCCCGCCCCTTGACCCCCAGACGCCCCTCCTACCCGGGCGCTGCGGGGGTACAGGGTGTTGTTTCCGAAAATATAGTTCATGGTCTCTGCTGTCTGCTCCTTCCTTTAGACAGAAGAGTTCATGTTGTAGCGCTCCTCCACTGCTTCATCTCTAGTTCCTCTCCTCCGTCACTCTCTCTCTCTCTTGTTCTCCCGAGTGTTGCTGTCAAACAAACAGTCTGGCACTTCCTCTTCTTCTGCTGAGGATCTTGTTGCTATTATTTTTCCAAATATTGTCCCCTCTTCTCTTACTATTATCTCTTTCTTTTCTCTTCAGCTCCCTCAGGAGTGAGGAGAGAGCAGCTGGCAGATGGGGAGATGAGGAGGAGGAGCTGGAGGAGGAGTTGGAGGAGGAGGTAGAAAGTGCCAGGCAGGTAGACCGAGTCCTGTTAGAGTTGGAGCATCAGTCAGTCCATCAGGTTTGCTGCTCATCCACACACTTGTTAATCCATATGCCTGTTTGTCTTTGCTCTCCGTCCATTTTTCCATCACCCCATCTTCTCTCTAGCCGGGAGAAATGTCCAACCTCCTCATCTCTTGTAGTCCAAATTCTCTTCTCTTTCCTCTCCTCAGAAGAGAGTGAGGGGGAGCGTGGGCCGAGCAATTGACAGGCTATGAGGATTGATTATTTGAGGGAGTTCACTCTCTCTCCTCTCTTTTTTTTCTCCACCACACCTCTTCCTCCCTCCCTCCAGTCCAAGGAGATGACCAGTCAATCTCCCTGCTGTCACTTCAAGCGCTCCCATCAAATATGGAAAGGAGCTGGAAGGGCGGGATAGATGGCAGGAGGGAGAAGGAAGGATGCAAGCGAGGAGGAGGAGAGCATCTGAAGTAGGTGGATGGTTGGAAGAATCATTCTGCAACTCTTCTGTTTCTCTCCTCCCCTCCCTCCTACATCTGTGATGTCGCTCCAAGTCTCCCTCTCTCCTCTGGTCTCTCTCGCTCAGTAGAGTACATTATTCAGTCTCTCTTTCTCTCCCTCTCTTTTTTCAATCCACCCCACCCACACACACACACCTCTTCTCTTCCCCTCTCTCTTTTTGTCTTTCAGCAAATTGTCTTGTCCAGTCTTTTAATGGAGCTGCAACCCGACGCCTCTCCCTCTCTCTATCTCTCTCTCTCTGACTGTCAGATATCATTACTAGTACAAGTCCCGCCCACTACATTCCAGACAGCCAATGACATCAAAGAGACCCCCCTTGCTCCAAATACACACACACCACCTCAAACATGATGCCTGATGCAGGTTATGGAGGTTGAAAACAGATGACTGCCACAGAGGCAAAAATCGAATGCTAACAGTGGCTAGACAGATAACAACATGGCTCTGTGTGTGTGTGTGTGTGTGTGTGTGTGTGTGTGTGTGTGTGTGTGTGTGTGTGTGTGTGTGTGTGTGTGTGTGTGTGTGTGTGTGTGTGTGTGTACAAGAGTGTGTGTGGGAGAGACAGAGAGAGGCAAGAGTGAAATAAGAGAAAGACGTTCACCCAGTTTCTCCAAGTAACAACAATACACTCTGAGGCACGGTACCAACAGGTCTGCTTCTAATATGTGTGTATTTGTGTGTGTGTGTGTGTGTGTGTGTGTGTGTGTGTGTGTGTGTGTGTGTGTGAGAGAGAGAGAGAATGTGTGTGTGCCATTGCATGCATGAATCAGCTGGTGCATTTGTTGTTTATTTATGTGTACATGTCTGTGTGTTTGTGTATATTTCTGTGAGTATGTGTTAGTACTGGAGAGAGATCTTCTCCTGAGGCAGATTCCAGACACTGCAGCACCAAGCGCTCCCACACACTCTCTCTCTCTCATGCTCACACACACAACGACACACATGCTCACACATAAGCAGAGATATATACACAGAGAGAGAGAGAGAGAGAGAGAGAGAGAGAGAGAGCACAACTCCAGAATGGAAAACAACAGGCTGTTGCTGGGCACCGACTGAGATGAAAGAAAAAGAGAAGACGAGAAAGAGAGAGAGGAGAAGAGAAGAGAAAGTAGACGGCCAGGAGAGCAAAGTGTCCTCGCAGCATCCCTAAAGCAAGGCTTACAGGCCTGGAGGCTTTAGCATGCACAGGATTAGCTAGCCCGGCTTGTGGCTAGCTCTGTAAGGTATTTCAGTCTAACCCTGCCTGCACTTAAGAGCTAGCTACCACACACCAAACCCAGCATATTTCGTCACTCTGACACATACAGTTAGTCTGCACAGCCATCCTCTGAGGATTAGCCACAGGTGGAGCAGGACCCCTGTCACAGCTTCTTCCTGTGTTTCCCTGGGAACTGTATCTATGGCAACAGCTTTCCGAGTCCTGAAATACACCTGGCACCGGCTGACTAATTTGTTGTTTTAAGATCTGAATAGATGTCATTGGGACTTCTTGTGCTTTGTTTATTTACTTAACATGAGGGACCCTGTCTCTTGTATGACAGTGAGAGGGTGGGAGTGATTTGCAGAGTGGTGTCCCTATGATGTGGCTTGAATCATCTTTTAAGTAAGGGTTTGTAACTACTACTTAACCATTTTAATATTAAATCGACTTACTGGCTTAGCTGCTTAAAGCTGCTGTTGGTGGGAATAGTGTTAAAAAAACATTACTTTTTTTCTGCAGGTTTTGGAAAAAAGGTCAAAATACCCATCGGTACTCATCGGTAAATGAAGTAATTTGAGACTATTGCGAAATCTCTGCGTTTTCCAATACCTTTGTATCAAGCAATGTTATTATTCCCCGAGTTACTGTTATGACGGACCAATCATACCTAATCTCCAATCCTCTGTCCTGATTGGTTAAGGGGCGGGCCCTACTATGTCCTCTGATTGGCTAAGAGGAAATCTGGTTGGGAGGGATAGTGTTGAGTTTCGAAGTCCCTCTCTCTGAACAGATGTTTACTCTGTGACTACCAACAGCAGCTTTAAATGATACATAGGCTACAGTTATTAAAGAGTAAATTAGCATGTCCTTAGCACTGACTGTATGTAGAATGGATCATGTGCCTTCATTACCAACAACTGTGAGCTGTGAAGCCGAAAGACTGCCCCCACAGGCGCTGACATAACGTGCTGGTAGAGCCAAGGCATGCTTTCTGCTAACCAGGACACTTACTAATGAAACATCAAAGATCCCCCAGGTCGGTACAGTCCACAGCAGAACAGATTCTTGTGTTGATCTGAAGCAGACACTCAAAGTTGTGGAAAGTTCAATGGCTCTTGAGTTTGTAGTTGTTAGTTTTCTCTCACCATTTCTCCTCTAATCTAGCATATTTTAAAAATTTAAATAAATAAATTAAGATAAGTTTCTCAGAAAAATGAACACTGGAATTCAAATGACATGACAATAACTAGTTATAATGACAAAAACCATGTTTGAGGAAAATGCATCTGTTGTATTTTTTTATTTTCTAGTTTTACCCTCATTCCATCTGTTATAATGGAGGAGGCA
The DNA here is from genome assembly GCF_009762535.1 of Notolabrus celidotus. NCBI lineage: Eukaryota > Metazoa > Chordata > Actinopteri > Labriformes > Labridae > Notolabrus > Notolabrus celidotus. The sequence goes on along the minus strand of NC_048273.1, from coordinate 29,667,460 downwards.
GGGTTTATAACCTATTACAGCCAGTCAGTAAGGGGAGTTTTAAGTCAGTCAATACTTATTATTTCGATTTCAATAAAAAAATCTATATGGTCCACACCATGAAGACTGCAGCCTATATCCAAGAAATTCCTTGTAGTTGTAGTTAGCTAAAGAGTAGTTTTTGGACATTCAATAAATCTGTTTTATCTAAATGTGACAATTTGTGCTAAGGTAGTATGTTGACATCAGGAACAAAAAATGTATACAAGATGAAACATAACTCGGTAGCTAATGAAAGTACAGTTGTTCATGAGCTAAACACGAGCTAAATGTTAACATGATCAAAACAATGATGCTTGAATGGTAATGTCTAAAAAAAAAACATATGTTACAATGTCATTCAGCAGATATGTACATATGTACATACATATTGTCTTGATTTGATGTGTTAGCATGTTAGCATTAAGCAAACAGATGGGAATTTTGTTTATTTGGCAGATATTTGGCTGCTAGCGAAAGGCATAAGCAAAAGGTATTATTAATATTCAAACAGCCTGATGAATGAACTAGATTTAAAGTTGGCAGTTCACAAAATGACCAGAATTTATCTGTAACATGAATTTCTCTGTAATTTTCCTTGTAATCTTTTCAAAAGTTGACAAAAAAATTGCAATAAATTAATTAGTGAGCAAATGCTCCGAGCTGTTCCTTAGCTATGCTGCTGGCATGGCTGAGACACATACATCGAGTTTTGTGAGGTAGGTTTTGGCTAAATGTTTCCAGCTTCACACATCTAGAAACACTCATGAAGACTGGAATACTGGCTGCAGAGCACATTACTGCAGCCTGAGCTTCTGACAACACCCATGAACAATAAGGTAAAAAAAATAGATGGATCATGTTCCTAGCAGAGAGAAGCTTGCATAGTAGCTAGCATGAATTACAACTCAGAGCATATCCTTAGCATCTGCCAATCACCCTCTACTGTCAGTGTGTCTGCAGCTAGCCACCAGAACAAAACACAATACCAGGACATGTCAGCTGACACAGCAACAATCCACTGACACACTGTCCACATCACAACCTTCCCAGCCTTCATAAGCCCCCTTCTCTTACTCTCTCTCTCTCCAGTCAAATGTCAGACAGTGAATGCTAGCTCTATTAATATTTCAGGACCAATTAAAGAAAAGCACACATCATGCATGTTTAATGTTAAACTACTGAGAGAGACAACTTTGCCCTCGCATCCTCTACAGGTAGGCTCGGCTACTGAGAGATAGCTTAGCATACAAACGCAGAGTTCCACTTTTCAAAGGACTGATCTGCTCTTTTCTTCAGCTGGCTCTGGTCCCACCACGAACTGACCCACAGCCTTTTTATTATAAGTCCCAGCTCATAATACCTGTAGACGGTCTGGCAAAGTAACCCAGTAAAAATGCAGATGTGTTAGGGTGTGGGGACATTAAATACACCTGAGACTTCATCCCTGTACTAAACCTTTAAGTGAGTTTACTTAACAATGATTTATAAGTGTTAAAATGTGTAGAAAGAGATGCATGTGCAACAATAGAACACTTCTACAGCACATTAAAACCCAAACACAACTTTTACCGTTGTTGCCCTGTCATTGTGCATTAGCTCTCCTTTAACCTGAATATGGCTTTCAATAAAGCTGTAATAAATATGAGATTTGTGTCCCATAAAAGGAGGCTGAAGCAGCTGGAAGCGCTGTAAACCAGACGCCATACAGATCTATACTGCGGTCCATTCCAGTGGTACCTAACCGTTTTGGCTCCCCCCCAGCCCGTCCATTAGACCCCTTCAGATTCTGGTAAGACTCATTTTAAAGAGCTACGTCAGGCTCCCCTGGTAAACACTGTGCATATAGAGGAGTAGACATAAAGCACTGCAGACCAAGTAAAGCTAAAGCACAAGGAGTATTTCAATCAGCCGGGACAAATATTAAGCCTCTCAGAAAATGTTTGTGGGTGGGTTGGATGGGTTCCTTAGTCATGCAGCACAGACAGTTCTGTACACTTTGTTTTTTAAAGCAGAAGCAATTGATATTGCATGATAAAAATTGACTACTTTTTGTAATGTGAAAAGGGCATACAATCAAAGTTAGTGACAGGTTGTTTAGGTTGTATCAAGGGTGAATGTTTAGCAGCTATAAAGGCATGTTTCATAAATGCTACATCTTTCAGGGTGCTCAATAAACTGTTTTGTAGTCTCTCCTTTCCTAATAGACAATTTCAAAGGAGTAAGTATTACACATACCACTATGCTCCAACTTCACTATAAGATTGTTTGATACCAAGCACCAGAAGGTGAGTGCAAGAATTGACATTTTGCAATATTCATCCTACTTTCTGGATGAAGAAAGGACTGAATAAAATAAATGTTTAGACTTGACTCAGGCTGTCATACCATTCATTTTCTTAATCGCAATTAATCTCTCAATTTCAACAGTTAATAGTTCATTTTAATCTCATATTCAAAATTAAATTATTATATTTTGATTACTAACTGATGACAACTGATGTCAGTTAATACAACAGTATTTCCACTTTTCATGAGTTCCAGTTCAGTTGCTTTCTCCGTTTCAAACCGGTCCTGTGTCTGTGAAAGCTCTCTGTGACGGTAAGGTGTATGACTGTTCACAACCTGAGGACGTCCCTTAGATCCAAGTCTTCCATAACTTTGACTGGCCTGCACTCAGATGCCACCCACTTGGCACCCTTTAATTCAGTTTCATTCACAGCTCTGTGGCGATTCACACACTCCAAAATAATGCTCTGCCAGCTTTGTGATGTAGTTGCCCGCTGACATCAGTTGGATGAACTGCACCTGCATGCATAGTTTATAAGTGGTAGCTGACACTTGAAGTATCTGATGATGCTTTTGTCAGGTCTGACACAGAGTTCATGTCTTGTCAACTAGGCTGTCTTGGGGCTTATTTATGTCATAAATATGGAGAACTATTGAGTTTATCAACCCAAGCTTTAATCTTGTTCAGTCCTGCTGTAAAGTTGGGCTTTTAAACATGGGGCTCTATCGCGATTGATTCTCAGCTGAAGCCAGCATCTAGTGGTGGGTTGAGGAACTGCAGTTTTTGTCACTGCAGAGTTGGCTTCATTTTTCAGTCCCAGAGGCTGCTGTTTGTTGAAAACACAACATTGAATATTTCAGGCTCCACGGTTCCTCAAGGATCAGGCTTTCGTTTCATCAGGGACTGAAGAAAGTTGGTAGTCTGCCCTGTGGGTTCAAATCCACCAATGCAAAGTGGAAAAATAATCCACATTGCCTCTAAAATTAATCTGGAGAAATTAAAAAAAAAAAAATTGTTGTATAGCTGGGTTTGAGTCTTACTGGCTCTTGATTTCTATTACTGTATCAGCAGGAGGGGAGGGAGATTCATTGGGGAGGAGTGATTTTGCTGACTGACAGCTTGATTAAAATCCAGCAACAAATCTGCCCCCTCTCTCTGTGTCTGTCTGCCTGTAATTCTCTCTTTATCCCATCTCTTGCTGCTCCCTGGGTCTCTCAGTCTTTCCTTCCTTCCTAATTATCTGCATTAGCTTAATGACTAAGAGGCACTATAGGGTCTCTGAGTGGACTGTATGTGTATGTGCAACTGTTTGTGTGTCTTGGCGAAAAATGCAAGTCACTTTTTACCATCTCCCCTCATCCAGTCACTGCAGCAGATATAAATTGTATCTGAGGAGTTATTTAAGTCAATTATAGTGCTGCAGTGTTGGCTGTTTCTCCTCTTCAGTCTACATCAAAGTGTTTAACATGTCAATCAATGTTGATCACAACGAGCCCTGCCATTTCATTTATTGACTCACTTTACCAACAATATTCAGTCGTGATGATTGCTTTTGACCACTTTGATGAATTCAGCTCAGTCAGATCTTGAGTTATGAAGGCAACACACAGCTGCGGTTTATCTTCTGCCTGTACTGCCTCCTGCAGTCAACAAGCTGCAACTACATCAAAATTACTATGACCAGGGGAGATGAAAAAGGACACTGGATTATCTTCCATCGCTTATTCAATATTTTCCTTGGTATTAAGCACAAATGAATATATTTGCAGACACAGTTCTTGTTGTTACAAACATTGAATCCAAAAGAGAGCACAAACATTCCAACAAGCATTAGCATTAGTATAATTCCACAGCATCAGTATATTATGCTCTGTATTAGCATGCTCCAGAAAGCCAAAGCATGAAGTTCAAAGAGCAACATAAGCTGTGTTTGGGTCCTGGCATGAGAAGATAAGTGCAAAAGAGGTCTTTGAGAGTAAATGTATGCTAAACTATGTTAAAGAAGGGTGAACATGCAGCAGAAGCAGTGCCTTAAAGAAGCTACATGTAGCATTTCTTAACCACCAGATTAACGAGCATTTGGTTGCAAGGCAAAATAAAACAGGATACAGTGCACTCCAACATACATTTTACAAAAAGATAAATGGAATATATTTTCAATCCTGGCCCCGTCTGTTACTCAGACCTCCGGCACATAGGAAAATTGTCCGTTGAACAATGTATTGATCCCAAAATGCTACATGACACACCATAACATTTTCCATGTGGTTTTTTGGCACAATGTCTGTCAGACAAAAATTCCCACAGATTCAAGAATCTTTGTAAAACTCACAAACAATCAAACAAACACGGACAAATAAAATCAAAGACGGTACTGCATGCTCATAACCTGGACTTCAGCAAACAACCACAAACTAAAACCAAGACCAAATGACAACAGCAACGAAGCTATGAATGCATGCATCGGGATCAGGAAAGGGGTTACCTGGTAGTAGGCGTGGCTTTGCGGATAGAGGGAGGAGAAAGGCGGGGCTGGGACTTCGTTCAGCCTCTCTCCCTCTGGGTGATGCCACGCCTCGTCATCATAGGGAACGTCAGGAGATTCTACCTACGATGTACAGACAGAGCTCAGCACCTCAGTACAAGCATGCTATGGCACACTAATATTAGAGGGGGATTGCAGTTTGGGTCTTGCACAGGCTCTCACTGCCTGGCTGCAAAACTGTTAAGATATTACTTTTAGTGGATACCAGTTGAAAAAGAAGTTTTCAAAGTTCTTGTCTGTGCAAACAACCAACTCTTAATTCTTGGTCCTTCAGTTAAGCTTGAATGGGAAGTCATTGACACCAATGACCACTGGTTTATACAACGCAAATATTCAAACAACAATTTATTGTAAAAACAAAAGGAAGATTCTGCATCAGTTAAGTTTGAAACACGTATGGAGATTTTGAGGCATCTTGGTGCTGTTAGGTGTAAAATGTCCTTCTACGTGTATTTGTTTACTACATTGATTACAGAAACTTTGTCTCTGCTGCAGGTTGGTCTTCCCTTAAAGGTCTGTTTTCACTCATCACTCTGTGATCTAATATAACGCCAACAACTCCCACTACTTTGCTAAAGTGAGAAATCTGATCACTTGTGCTGGTCAATACATACATGAACAGTTATATGTGTGCAGTTTTCAGAGATAATAACTTACCGTTGTCACTATTGTAATGTTGAATAAATGCAGTAGCCTGGTTTGTTTGAATGACAGGTCCACTTTCTTAACTTTAACAAAGATTTTAATTTTTACTGTAAATGTATATCAGTTCGATATCTATATCAACATTTGCACTTAAAAAACAAAATCAGTCAACCCCTCATCTGTAGGCATTAAAAGCACAATAAATATTAGAAACTGTAAAATCTAAAGTTGATCTAGTCTATGATATTTAAGCATTTCATATCTACACAATTTAGCTATATATACTGCCCCACATTGTCACTACAATATCTGTTCATAGTGTGAAAAACAATTGATACTGTAAGATGTGGGAGCTTCCAAATACATTTTTTATTCTATATAAGAGGCAGGATTAATTCTGAGAACTTGATTTAGCCACTGCTAGCTGTGAGGGCATTTAAATGAACTAGCTTAATGCTTATATTTGTTTTTGTTTGTCTTTTGGGGAAATTTCTCATTCCTAAGACCTGAACATTACAACACTGCAAAATAAATCGGGTAAAATAACTATTTAAAATACAATGTTACATAATATGAAGTCTTACATTTTCATGGATATTTTAAATATTTATAAGATGGACTAAGATGAAACACAAAAGTGCACTTACAAAATACAGGAAGCAAGAAATGTAAGTGTGTGTGATGGTGTGTGTGTGTGTGTGTGTGTGTGTGTGTGTGTGTGTGTGTGTGTCAGAGGGAGGGAGAGAGAGAGAGAGAGAGAGAGAGAGAGAGAGAGAGAGAGAGAGAGAGAGAGAGAGAGAGAGAGAGAGAGAGAGAGAGAGAGAGAGACAGGGGGAGGAAGATAAGGGAACATATACATGGGGAGACCAAGGTGGCTGGTCCATCTGTTGTACAGAAGCACGCCAGATACAGCACCTGTGTTCAAACACACACACACGTGCACATGCACAATCACACAGTATTTGGAAAGGAGGGACTCTCAAAATAACCTGAACACCACAAGTCACCATAAGCAACAAAAACAGGATATAGGCCAGGAGTTATATGACCATGAAGTAAATGGAAATTAATCTCAGTGCTCGTAAGGATCAGGGTGTGTGCAGGTAGTTGCACTAAGCTGCACTCTCACATTTACTGTATGTGGTTCCTGAGCTGTAAATAAAGATACCATATCTAAATCCATCAATAATTGGATGACTTGTTGGCCTGTAATGTTAAGAAAAATACACAGAAAGGCCTACATACACAGTGACATGTCGGCGTTAACCACAAGGTGGAGCTGCACACCAGCATTTCTCTCACCACTGTGACGAAATGAAAACACTTCAGTCATGTCCGAGGCTTTTCTGGCAGGCTGGACTTTCAGAGAGTGAGTGACAGCTGAGTCATCGCGGAGACAAACCAACGACAGCGTATAAACACTTGGAACAGACACACCACTTATACACACACATATACACACTCCTCAGCTCTGACTGCCTGCAGGGTGCTGAGGGCTGTGGTAACCAACCCAGCAAACTACTACTGCCAACATATGAGAGGACCCAATCACACAGGTGATTTAAATAAAACATCAACTGATGGTCATTCATGCTTGGATCTGGAAATGATTGCATATCATTTGGATATGAAGCAAAGAAGATGATGTGAAATGATAAAAAAGGAGATGCTTTAAAATTTAAATATCCAAAATCTATAATTTAAACCTTTTTTTCTAATGTGTCGGCTGTTTTAGAATCTTCTTGAGCTGTAAAAAAAAACAGAGGTTTATTGAGGAAATGACTCCAGGGGCAAAAAAAAAAGGGGCGAGTGGCCTTTTGATGACTGTCTTTACTGTCATGTAATTTAAAGTGGTAGTGAGTTATTTTATACCCTTAATTTGCATATTATTCTGCAATTTTAATGGACCATGTGCACAGAATACCATAAATATGCTTTCCCAGACACAGATAAAGCCTACAATTCAGAAAGCAGTCATATAAATTTGAGCATTAACAAAAGATAACAAAGACATTATGGTGCACAATGAGCTGTGTGTTATTGTGGGTGCACATCCAGACACACAAGGCAAACAAGTGTGAGACTATTTGAGGGCATGCAACAGATATTGTGTGTGGTCCGAACGCAGAGACAGACACAGTAATCTGCAGACATACAGCCCAATCAACCAAAATAAAAAGATTCCCGGGCCACGCTGTGTGACGATGAGTGTGTGCGAGAGACAGATAGTGGAGGAAAAAGAAAGAGAGACAAAGAGAGGGAGAGAGAGCCAGACGGATGCAGACTGAGTGCAGAACAGAGATAGTAATGGGCCTCATTACTAAAAAATGGGACATTGTTCGACTGAATCCCCGCATGCACACACTTCTGCAAAAGTATTCTCCTGATACAAAGAAAAGCTCCGTGCATGAAGGGGAATTCAGGCCATATACTTGACTTTTAAGTACGCCCAAAAAAAGACCTGTTTAAATCTGGAGCTGAATTGAAACAGGTCCCTCTACTCCTGACAACACTAACTTAAAAAAGACATGTCACCAACACCTTAAAAAACTCCATGCATAGCCATTAGATTCAAAAATAGATTCTTGGTCTGGTTTTAAGACAATGAACAGAAGGAATGAAGACTATCTGTGAGTTTGGCTAGGAACCTCTGACGTGCCATCTCTTTCAAGCTTACATAAAACAAGCTGAATTGGAGCTCAGCTTCATTATAATCTTAAGAGTCTGTAAACCAAGCTGTATAATGCCTCAATCAAAAAAAGTCAGTTATCATACTGGAAAAGTATTAATTATTCATACTGAAAGTGTTAGTATATGTGAATCTCTATTTACAGATCCTTCGTAAAAATGTGTTCTGGTTTCTGGTTGTAGTTTGTTTATAGTCTGAGTGTTTTGATCAATCACTAGTTCGCAGGCTTTGGTGTATGCAGGAAAAACAGTCCATATGGAGTGCAAAAGCAGAAGGAACTTTCACTGCTGCACTGACATTCCAGCTCCCATCAGCACTGATCTAACGACAACATATTCATCTCTGTGAACGGACATCTGCATGCAAGTTCAGCTAACAAACTGTTCTACCAAGACTTTAAACAAATAAACAGGCACTATCCTGGGGATGTGATGTACCAAGAAAAGACAGTGTTTACATTGCAGATGAAAAAGTAGAACTGGAAAGGAAGTGTTGATTGGATGTCTTTTCAGTAACGCTGGCAACAGGACACTGGAATTTGGCATTCATTCCCAAAGGGATAAAGAGCCTCTCATCGTCAGGTGATAATAGACTTATGACTGCTGATGGTCCAGAGATTAGTAAAATGCTAATCTTGGCATGACATTGTCTTCCTATATCAATACAGCCTGATTTGGGTTCTCATATTTTTTTATGCCAAATGCAGAACTCAAAGGTTGGAGAATTATTGTGTTTTTTCGTTCAATACGAGAATTGACATTAATGAAAGTTTTAGCTGTTTTAAATAACTGAAATGAGCTGCTTCTCACAGTGTAAACTACTGATAACAGAAGGCATATGTCTTGGCCAACACTTCCTCTTCTGCACACCGCTCACTGTTTACAGTCCAACAAGCAACTCGAGATGTGAGAATGGAGTTTTGGCGCTTTAACAGTGTTTTTATGCTTGCATATACTTAATTGTGTTTGTTGGAATTCTTAAAATGCCTAATTTGTTTGATAGAAGCTGCTGGGTTCTGGGAATGCTTTACAGCAAATGTGTTCTACTACTTTTGCTCTGCAAATTCTACCAGAACAACAAACAAAAACAAGAACACTTAAACCCCCCAAACTGTTTTTTCTCACCCACAGATCCAGCATCATATGGGTAAATATTTTGTTTATAAGGGTTGCTGATTATTTGACTTGGAATCTAACATGTTGTTCTTCAGAATAAGTCTGTTACCTTTAGTGTATGTACCATGGACTGCATAACACCTGGACAGAATAACACCTCTCTCAAAGCGAAGCCAAAACTTTTACCCTGGTCACAGGTCTTAAAGCCTGCCTCCACTGTTAGGGAACATGAATCAAACTATAAAAATAAAGTAAGCATCAATCCCCATTCCAAAGAGGTGGGATGCAGCGTAAAGCATTATTACAAACTAAATTTGATGTTTTGAAAAACATTTACGCCTATATTTAATTAAAAGTAATGCAAAGACAACATATCAAATGATGAAAAAAATATAGATATACAGTATATGTGTGTAAATATTTTATATATGTATGTTTTGTTTTATGAAAAATATTTGCTCATTTTGAATTTGATGCCGGCAACACATTTAAATCAAGCTGGGAGAGGGCATTATTACCACAGTGTTTCATCACCTCTTCTTTTTACAACACTTTGGAAATGTGTCAGCTTCAAACCTACAGAAGAATATGTTCTGCTGTGAACTGTACCGATCTCTAAATTTGAAACATTTGAAATGTGTGCTTTGGTTATCAGAAGGTGTGTGATGTCAGCCACGTGGCTCCACCAGCCAAATCACACCTAGCTCTATAACACAACCTTAGAGGCAGTATTTTGGCTTCACTTTTTAATGAGAAAATACGGAGGAGCGATGTCCATATTAATACACAGTCAGTGGGTAGTTTAGTCTCAACCCTCACTTCTTCCCTGTCATGGCACTGTCTTTTCTTTCTTATGGTGTGTGGAAAAAGCTGAGCTGACAACCGTTAACATGTAAGCCCCCACGGTGACATATAACCATCAGCCCCACTATATCATGCATCCTTAGTTATTTGTTGGCTTCATCAACGGTGACTTGAAGCATGAGAATGGAAGTGCTTATCAAATTAATATTTAACTAAAACCCACAATCTGTCCCTAAACTTAACCAAAGAGCGCTTGTTGCTGTTACATAACCACATGTAGGATGTGAACTCTCCGGTGTGAAAGTAATGCATCTTGTACATTCCCACAAAACATAATCCAGACCATACTTACATTTCCCTCAAAATGTTACCATCCAAACACATTAGTGAAACCCAAACAGAGCTGGGATTGGAATATGAACTCACTCCCAGATTGATTTACAGACAAATAAAAAAAAAGTAAGTCACAATCTGTTTCTCTCTTCTGCTGCTGGTAATAGGTTGTTTACAATATTAATAATTTGTCAACACTGCAGAAAAACTCTGCTGTCTTTTCAAATATGATCAAAACTTTAACTTCAGTTCAATTATGCATGAATAGGGTTTAAAAATGTATGAGATCAAACTTGATTCAACAAGCCTCTGAGTTCATACATAAAAATAACGAGAGCGTCAATATCAGGCCCAAATACACAGCGTCTGTCACCAGAGTTAATGACTTATGAATGACAGACACACAAACAACCCTGGACTGTGTGTGTGTGTGTGTGTGTGTGTGTGTGTGTGTGTGTGTGTGTGTGTGTGTGTGTGTGTGTGTGTGTGTGTGTGTGTGTGTGTGTGTGTGTGTCTGAAACACAGACAGACAGGTAGACAGTGTTAGTAAGCACATGTGACGGGGAACAGATTGACATGTAAGTATAACACACAGGCATGTGTTTGTGTGTTTGTCTGTTTGTGTGGTGTTTTGTGTAGGGAATCCACAGCAGTTGTTTACCTGAGCGGGCGTGATGTGTGTGTGCGTGACGTATCCATGAACATGTTGAATCTGAGACAGCTGCCGCTCCGCCACCTGAACCAGCTCCGCACCTCGCAGGTCACCGCGGCGCCCCAGGGATCCGTCCCTCCCAAGTGATCGCTCCCTGTCCCTCTCCATAGTCCCGCCGTAACCCCCTCCTTCCCTCCTCCACGTCCTCCCCTCCCTCCCCAAAGTCCCTCCATTCCTCCCCAAAGTCCCTCCATCCCTCCCCAAAGTCCCTCCGTCCCTCCCAAAAGTCCCTCCGTCCCTCCCAAAAGTCCCTCCGTCCCTCCCCAGGGTCCCACAGTCTCTCCCCAGGGACCCTCCATCTCTCCCCAGGGTCCCTCCGTCCCTCCCCAGGGTCCCTCCATCCCTCCCCAGGGTCCCTCCGTCCCTCCCCAGGGTCCCTCCGTCCCTCAGCTCTCTGGCTACTCCCATTTGGTGCTGAAGGCAGTGGTGTTGGTGGAGTCTCGGGGCACCTGGTGACGCCCCTTCTTCTTCTTGACACCGATACTTCTACAGTTTGAAAGGAGGAGGAGGAAGAAAAGAGGAAACCGGATGGTAGACAAGGAGAGGAAATGGCAAGGATAAAAGGACGGATATGGTTGGGGAGACGAGGATTCGGGGAGCAGGAAAAAAACATAAAAGAAAGAAAGCTTAGTTGAGAAGAAGAATACATTGAGCCAGGCTGGAAAAGAAGAAGGGATTAGTGCATAACTACAAAAGCATGAAAGAGTAAAGCAGAGTGTGTGTGCACATTTATCGATGTGTGTGTTTGTCTGTATGCATGTGTAATGAGATGTTTTATGGTGCACTTTTGTGTGGAAGCATCAGGTTCACAGCCAGTATGGTGGTTGTTTTCAGAGCTTCCTGCATCATACATACTGTATGCAAACACACTTTAAAGTATAAAAACACACACACTTGACTTGAAACAGAAGGTTTTTTGGGGCAAAATGAGCAGCAAAACTGAGCGAGGACGGTGAGAGTGAGACAAGCCTTCCTCTGGGAATCTCCTCCTCATCTCTCCTGGCCTTCATCATTCCTCTTCCTCTCTTCCACATCTCTGACTCGCTCTACAGTAAGCCTCAGCATTTCCTCTCCCTCATCTCGTTCCCCATTCCCACGCACTCTCCCTCACTGCTCTTCATCTTTTAAAAAACATTATCTAATGTTTTTTTTCTGCTTAACTGGACAGAGTACAGTGGTGAGAGTCAAAGGAGCCTAGGGGAGGAGGGACAAAGGCTTCCTTAGCTAGCTTTGAATAAGTCATTGTGGTTACTTTGTGTGCAAGGACAACCCTGAATTTAACACCAAATGCAAAGGGACCCACACTCCTTCCAGGAGCACAAGGACGAGGTGGATCCAGTAAAACCCCTCATCCCTCATTTGTCTTTAAAATGTGTTCCAATTATCTGATAAAGAGCACGGACAAGTTGGAGGAGGATTTTTTAAGCTTCAAGACAAATGAAATGTTCATCCTCTGATCATATCAACACAGAGATAACAGTTTAATTTAAGTTAAGACACACAGCTCATATAGCGCCTATAGTCATGAAACAACCAATCACAGTGAAGTCATAAGTGCATTGCAGGTGCAGGACCCAAGGCTTGACTTAAATCCAAGGTTAAAGGGACTCTTAACACCTCATCAAAGTGAGTGTGTGCTGCATGAAAGCCCATTTAAAGGATTTGCAGCACGTGTGTGAAAAGGTAAATAGGCTGTTAACCGCATGTCAACTTCAGTTTAATACAGCTGATCACTGACACACTGCATGAACTGAGAGGCTTTTTGAAGACGAACAACCAGAGACTGAAATAAAAAATGGAGGCAGCCTCATTTATTTCACTTGTTCTAGACACAATACTGTCAGCATCACTGTGTCCAACGCAGTATGATCTTTGAATACATTTCCTCTGATATATCACGCAGTCAGTTTGCAGTCAAGGTGTACGCAGGTAAAACAGTAAGTGTGGAGAGCAAAAACAAGTGGAACGAGCAACAGTTGGTATCACATCCTGCCTTCAATCAGCAGTAATCTGACAATATCTTGATATGTATTTAGACGTATGCATGCAAGTGCAGCTAAAAAGATTTAAAATTAAAACCTAACGGACAAATCTGCGTGCAAATTAGTATTAAGATTTCCAGACTACCTTAAATGCAACACAAATTATCAGTCCAACCTTCATTCAAAAAACACATTTCAAAGCTCCTTTTCTTCTCCTCATGAGAACAGACCTGACAAAACTTCCATTTGTACTTTTTTCACATCTTTTAATTGAAACTTAAGACCCCTCAAATGTAATTAGATCTCAAGAAAACAGGTTTCATTTTTAGATTCTTACTACTGAAGTCAGCTAGAGGAAAGGGCTTGTGTGTCTGTCGAGATGAGACCTACCAGTGCTTGAAACGGATAAGGGGATGCTATCCTGGGGATGTGATGGACCAAGAAAGGACAGCAATTACGTTATAGCTTTAACTCAGAACAGAGAAGAAAGGTTTTTATATCCACTGGCTACACTGGAATAACTGAAAGATTGGCGTCTACTCCCAGAGGCAACGCCTCTCATCTTCAAACCATGATAGGCGATTATTGCTGATGATTTCGGACGAGTTCCCTGATTGTATATAATGCATATAATGATCTAAATGTTAAAATCCCTTTGATGTGATCATATCAGTGAAAAAAAACATTGAGAATGAGTTCTTTATCATATTTTGACAAACAAAACTAACACTCTTAGCTTTTTTGTCCCTCAGTTTTTGTTTCCGTCTACACTCTGATGATGTGTATCGATTCCTTTAATGTCTATTTTAACACTTTTGCCATAATAAAAGTTGCACATTCAAGGAAAAGAAGGAACCTGAGAGGACGGAGCCTTTGTCACAGTTTAACACAAATGAGAAGCTCATTATAGGGAAACGTGTCTCATCTTAATGCTTTTTATACACATGCACTACATCATATGTTGGGATTTGTGAGCTATGGAAAGACTACAGGTTTATTTCAGAAACGCAGCATTTCTGGACTGGAGTAAGAGTCTGCTATCACATAGATGCAGCCTGCAGCCTCTGAGAGGAGATGGATGTACTTCCTCTACAGAGAGCCAGACAGTCACACAGTGAGTCCATTTAAAATGACATTTGACCTAATGGCATAACATCTCTATGTAGCCAACAGAGGCAGACCTTCCGGTAATCACAATCACACTGCAGGGACTCCTAAAAGGTGTACTGTTTAACAGAGGTTAAAGGGGTTAGAGCTGGCCTCAGGTCAGGGTTAGAGGGTCGGATGAGGGTTAGGCGTGTGCGGTAATGGTGACAGTTTTGGCAAGCTTCCAGGGAATGGATGAAAGCCGATAACAATGTCCTATTTCGTGACTTATATTTAACTACAAAAAGCAGTGTGCCCATGTGATTTATCATTCAGCTTCTTCTGTGTCTCTGAATGAGTAACTACAGCCTGCAGTCTTAATTAAACCCTCGTCTCAAGAGAAACATTTAGACGTTTTGTTCTCAGGCCAAGACTGTTTAAGAAACACTTGTAAAGGCATTCCCCCCATCATGAGTTATTTTGTGACACACTTTAGGTGATAATGTGTCCGAAGCTGTGTTTCAAAGAAAACACAGGACTGGGTATTGTTTGCTGTTTGGCGCCCTCACAGTGTCGGAGTGCGATTCAATCTCTCTCAAAACACTGACAGTCAGTCCTCATTCCACTCAGCGTTTTCCTCAGTCACTACCTCCTCTTCTTTCCCCTCAAAGGTCTTCATGTTCTCTTAAATTCTGCACCAATACTTCTCAACAATCATGGGAACGATTTGACAAATATTCAAACAGACGCCCCCCTTCTGCTGGATGCTTCACTCTCTGTGCATTGTTGTTGCAGATTATGATGTGCTCGTGTTACAGGGAAAAGTTTGCACTTGATGATATTAGATTTTATTTTCAAAGGAGTTACATACAAAGCTTTTTGACAGTTGAGGAGGTCTCTACAGGTTTTCCTGGTTCCAAATCTCACAGACCAACCTATATTACTGGAACTTAACATTAATACTTCCTTCAATTTTTTATTATTCAATGGCGGCTAGAAAACAGCTTTCAGATCACTGTGTGGCGGTCGTAACACATAAACAAAAAAGTACATTTGAGATGAGATAATAGTTGCATGAATTATACAAGCAGCAACCAACAGTCTTTAGAAATGAAGCCGATGTAAGCGCCTTGAGTGCCCAAAAAGCCACAGACACACCCATTCTAAGCTCCCATCTTACAGCAAAAATAAGCCAGCTTACTGCCTGGCTCAAAAAAATTATTTTGTCTGAATAGCAAATTTCTCTATACACACTATGCAGGTTTTTTTTTTTGTAACATATTAAGGTTACAAGTTTTGCATAATAAAGGCCACAGCATGCCTTGACTTGACTGACAAGTAGTCGCACTCTAAATTGACCAAGCCACTTGGTCCAAGACATTCTGAGAAAAAGCATGTGGGTTTTTTGAGTTCATTGAACACCTGCACTGATCCTGCCACAGAAAAACAATGAGTCTGTTTCCTCATCAAGAGGGGCATGATGCACATTTATGCACAATATATACTGCTGAAAGTTCATTGATAATTTAAATCCCCAGACATGTTAATTATGGCCGGATCAGTCAGGATCTAATGTTAATAAATGAGATGAGTTTTCCTCACATGCAAAAGGTCCCACACAGTCAGTCCAGGTTCATGCAGTGAAGAGTAATGTCAAGTCAAGGAATGCTTCTCCTTGTAATAAATAATGTGGACCTGACTATTCTTCTTAACGAGGACTCTGGACTCAACCCAGACATGAGATTTGCAACTCAACGGCCATAATCAAAATAATGACATGATTAAAGGTCAATAAAATAATGTTCTTCTAACTTTTTGATTAAAATGTTTTGACAATTCGACATTCCCATTGTCACACATTTTGCTGGTCTCCTATTTCTCCGCACCATTTCCTCTTTTCTTTTTTTGCATATTCCCAATATATGTCATCCATCTATCTGTTTGAATGTAGCACAGGGCCGCTAACAGGAGGCGCATGCTTTGATGGACTCACACAGCCCAACTTACAAAGTGCAAAAATGAGGTTAGTGGTGTACAGTGGGAATGTAAGAGGCACAATTTTCCACATTACATGTCAGTGTACCAAACAAATTCTTTGAAGCTAATCTTCTGGGTAAAACAATTACATAATGTTGTTTTAAGATCCATAAATTGACAAAAAGCTTCTCAGAACAAGGCCAACAAAATATAAAAGCACCAACATCTGACCACAGCTGACTTTCATCCTGGTCAGCAACAAGATGCTAAATCTGTTCTCAAATCTGTGTTTTGGGGCATAGAGTGGGCGACTGTCGTGCACAGGAGAGCACTTCTGCTCTGAACGGTATCAGCTAATTTCTGTGAATTCAAATTGACGTGCCTTGGTGTGTGTGTGTGTGTGTGTGTGTGTGTGTGTGTGTGTGTGTGTATGTGTGTTTGTGTGTGTGTGTGTGTGTGTGTGTGTGTGTGTGTGTGTGTGTGTGTGTGTGTGTGTGTGTGTGTGTGTGTGTGTGTGTGTGTGTGTGTGTGTTCGGGGCCCCTCCACTTCCCCTGCTGCATACTTTCCCCTCATTTACACTGATTGGGAGTAACACGGCTCTGACAATAATGAACTGATCTGAACTCAGCTCATGACCTTCAGCACATTTCCATTTCCTCCCTGCCTCGCGCTCTGATCTTTTCATTCACCGCTCGCCCGCTAATTAGTCACAAACGCTGCAAAACAATCTTGGAAGCAGCAGCTGAATAGCCAGGCACTAAGACCCTGCAGAGATCCTGGCTCACACTGTTGTCACAACACTGCTGCTACTGCCCTCTGCACTCACACACACTCACACACACATGCACGTCGTCAGCTAAAATCCTATATTAGGCTTTTGATTCTCACATGGCACAAGAACAACCCTGAACCAAGTGATGCATGAATGAACAGAGACACCAAATATGTCTGTTTCTACATCACTGTGTGTGTGTGTGTGTGTGTGTGTGTGTGTGTGTGTGTGTGTGTGTGTGTGTGTGTGTGTGTGTGTGTGTGTGTTTCTGCTTGCTTGACTTGCAAGAGCATTCCCTAATCAGGACTGTGCCTGCAGATAGCCTTCTGAACACACACACACACACACACACACACACACACACACACACACACACACACACACACACACACACACACACACACACACACACACACACACACACACACACACACAGAAACGCAGGCGTGCACACTGTTGCTGTCATGTGTTAGTGTGTCAGCCAGTCTTGCGTAGCCAGAGAAACGTGACTAGATTGGGAGCAGATTCAGCATCCTCATACATGTCTGTGTGTTCATTTGTATCTGCTAGTGTGTCTGTGTGTCTGTGTGTGTGTCAGAGTAGAGCCAGGCGTTAGTCACGCTTGGTGAGATATGAAAGAGCAGGGGATCCTCTGCCGTAAGGGACTTCTCACACACACACACGTGCCTCAGTCCCTTTCTGTCTCTCTCTGTATCTTTTCATTCTCTCACATCACGCACTCTCTCATGCTTTATTGGCATGAAGTACAAAAGTAGTCATCGCCAAAGAGATGGAATCTGAGACAACAGCTGATGACCAGATTTATTTAGTGGCAATGACAACGTGACATTAACATGCTTTAATAATCTGAAGTCAGCCAATGTCTGAATCAGTCCACACAATTTCCAGAGGAGCAGATTCTGCAGCTGCTAATGAAGCTCAATGAAGTGTGGGAATAAATAGTACGTTTCTCTCACACCTTTAATTATAATGTTACCAAAAACAGAACACATCATTCAAACCATCCTCTCATTTCTCTCCTCATGCACCAATTTACACCACTGTCTCCTTGAATACTTGATTCTGATAGGCTGCAGCGTGTCAATCGGACTCGTATGAATAAGTGGAACAGTTGTAAATGACTCCACTGCCTATCTAACACAGGTAACCAAAACAACTAGGATGCAGTCAAAGCCTCAGTTTGCTAATCATGCAACTTAATTAGATTCTAACATGATGAGTTAGCTACCTAGCCTTGTTCCTCAACATACTGTTATTACACAGCACCATAACAGGATTTGTCTTGGAGGTGAAAGCAGTCACAGCAGGATCCCCATGTGACTCATGATCGGATATGATACCCAATATGTCGCCCACAATAACAGTAACATCATGATACAGCAATGCACGATAATCTATGTATAAGAATGCATTATAATATCTGATGAACTGCTTTTAAAGAGTGCAGGATTAACGGCTTTATTCACTGCTCTCTGGTTTGCTGTCACTGAGATGAGACGATGTTTTCATGTTTGTCTGTAAATTGAATTTACAGAGCTACAGAACAACTTTAAATCTGTGTTAAAAAATACACATTTGAAGTGTTTCTGGAATTTATAGCTTTAATATGCCAAGGAGTTAGAGGAGCGTTGAACTTTGAGAGGGGAAAACCCTTAGATTTAAGTCTTACCAGGGCTTCAGTGAGAAAAGTGTCACCGGGGAAAATACACAGACCTGAGCAGAAATATAGGAACAGATTCATCTATTTTGGATGTGTTGAAATGTCTGACCTAGTTAAGGTGTGTTTGATTTATCTTATCAGGCACTTTGAACAGCCTCAGCATCGGACCCATGCTGGCAGGGTAAAAGGACTGTAGTTCACCCTCATGTATATAAAATGGAATCTCCTCCCCCCTCATGCACTCTTTGATATGCATGTCCATCTTGTTTCTCTGGTTAACGTGTGACTACATTACACTTTACACCATGTGCTCTCTCTCTGTCTGTGCCTGCTGCCTCTCCTCATGTTTCAGTATTGATAAGATTTAAATGATTCAGTTCATAAATGGAAGTTCTTTTGCAAACACTGGTTTGACATTTGGTGTAAAACTTTAATAACAAATGGATCCAAAAACACCCTGGGAGTAAAGAGGAGCGCTTTTATGAATCCTCTTGTCATCCTGAGTCTCCTGCAGGGGATTCTTGTGATTCCTTTGTTCTTTAAATAAAACAAAGAAAATAAATATTCTTCATCTTTTGGGATACAAGTCAAATTCTAAGTGTGTAATGTACTCGCTAACATTAACTGCTTCCAGGACGTCTTGTAGGAAAATAATAATAAAATAATAATAATAATAATAATAATAATAATAATAATAATAATAATAATAATAATAATATAATAGTAGTAGTAAATATTCAAATGGACCTTTAAAAAACAGTGTTTCATGCCAAACAGCACCTCATTCTGTCATCATACCCCAGAAACATCAACCAAAGCATATGTGATGATTGATGGACCTTTTCTGAACAAGTAACACTGAAAACACTTTTCACATTTTTCAAACTAAGGTTTTTTTTCCCTTCTAACCAAAAGACTGACGTACCTTTACGTGCTAATTGTGATCGCTCCCCCTGTGTGCACTTCTTTGTACACTGATTAATAACTGATCCACACTCTGTCAGTAAGTCAGCACGCTGGGGTTGTGTATAAAGCAGCCGCAACACAAACACTTCATTACAATCTGTACTTGACACTTCTAGTTTTTCCCAGAACATAGCCTGCTGACAAAGGACTAGGAAATGAAGACATCCTCCAGAGAGTTTGGTGAGATGCTGTTAGCTTTTTTTACCACTGGCCAATTAGTGTGAGAGATTGGTCAGATATCTTGCTATAAATGTGAGGTTCAGCAAATTTTACAAACTGTGGAGAGCACTGAAATAGTTTCCAATTCCAAGAGAAGAAAGCTACAAAATATTGAGGGGCATTTGTTTGTCTAAAATAGTTGGATTCTCAGTTACACTGGCATCATGACAATATCTACATTGTTACAGGGTAAGTGTTGATCATTAAGAAAACTCTACTAGGGAGGTATGAACATTTTTCTTATCTGTCATGCTATGGCAAAACCAGACCTATAAATAAATGCACTGAAAAACTCATAATGATATCTGTTCAAGTGGGAAACCTTTACAGAAATTAAAAAAATGTTCTGTATGAAAAGTCTTCCAATCAGCACTAACCAGAAGCCTTTACCAATAAATCTGTATGAGACCCTTATTCTATGAGCCAACCAATATTTTGGACAAGCATTAACTTATACATTTATGAAGCAATTATCATCTTTGTTTCATTTGTTTGGGCCAATATAAAGATGATATTTCTGCTGCCTCACAACAAAAGCGGATTATCAGTAAACGGCTAACAATGAATCTATTTTATCAATTCATTCATATTTGTGGTTTTGGATAACTTCTAAAAATGAAAATCTATATTTTCATTTTAACTTCCTCTGCTGCTTGCCTTAGGCTCCCAAAGTTCACGCCCTCTCCTCCTGTTTACTTCATACAGAGGCACACAACAACAACAACAACATGGCTGTCAGCTTTAATGAAGAGTATGTTCCTAAAAAAGGCACAGGCTCATCAGACGTAATAAACCACAGTCTGCTGCAAAGTTTGTTCAAGGGTGTTACAACTAAAGGCAGAAGCAGCACGACCAATTCAGTTCAACATCTTGAACAGAGGCATGCAGTCGAGAGGGAGAACGTCTCCCACTACAAGATACACAAGACCGCTGCAGCCCATAAACACAGAATGGGTAAAAAGCAGCTAACATTAGAGGGACACAGTGGAAAGCTGATACTGATGCAGTTTTGCATCATATCACTAAAGATATGGTGTCCATATATACAGAGGAAATCCTGTACACATGTAAAGATCATCAAAGAGCTGGTCGAACCACGCAGCCATACATTTTGACAGTGCATTTTATCGACGTCGATCGGAATAGGGGCTGATCTGCTTTCCAATGGCTTACTCCTCTGATGACCATAAAGTTGTTCTAATCGCCAAAGGGCTAAAAACTTATTTGGAGCCGTGTCCTTGTCATTTGTAGTTTTTTTATAAAAAAGTAAAATTGAAATCTCTTAAATTTGTAAGTCGTAAAAATAGCAATTTTTTTGTTTTTATCCCATTTTTCCTACACTACGTCAATATCTGAAACAAAAATGAAGAAAATGTTCAGTTCAACAACAAGATTATCAAAGAATTATTTTACCTGTTTGGTGCAATGAAGAGTTACAACTAACAGTGATATCCTTTTCACCAAATTAGTATCTAGATCTTTTGACTATTTCCTCATAAAATGTAGAGAAATGCCTCATATACCAGTAATTATCCACAACATTCCAAGAATTCAAACCTGTGATCATAGCTTCAACTCTGTACCAATTTTGATTGACTAATAATAAATCTATCATAAAAACGGTGGGAAATTCATGTCATGGTTGTCATTGTGTTCATCATTGCAGCTCTAGTTTTGAATATTTCAAGAAAGGCAGTCCAAAAGACGCAGCAGGATGTGAACTAGGTAGACACACAGGTGCATGTGAACCAACTTTATCCTCGACCCAAGCCGTTTTTGAACTATGGAAATATAAATAATGGAGTTGGAGCATGGTCCCTTTCAACACGCAAGCTGATGGAAGTCTGCAAATGGAAGATGGCAGCTGACCAACACGACCATCTCCCAAAAACATTTTTTTTTATCTGCACACTAAAAGCCCTGAGCAACTTCTTCTTATCCCGAGGACACACTCACTCGTTCCCCTCACCACTTTTACTTGTAGAGGACAAAAGCAGGGCTCCTCATGTCTCACACACTCATGCTGACTCTCTCTCTCTCTCTCTCTCTCTCTTTCTAGAGCTCCAGCCTTGCAGTTGTCTCTCGGCCTGCCTCTATCTAACAGGCTGTCATGGTGAAGTGATCTAATAGGACAGAAGTGAAGTCCACACAGTTCATTATGGCCTAACTGCTGAACTGGACATCAGCCTACCCGTGCATGCACACATAGAAACTGACTCCCAATGGTCCCACTGGATCGTCACACGTTCCAATGCTGGACGTGAATCTATAACCCTTTAACATCCTTTTCTCTGTTTCAATCTCTTTTAATTCAAATCAGTCATGCTTCAGCTTCATGCCTGCTAAATTAATAAAACACATTTAAACAAACTTTCCTTCCTGTGTGTCACCATTCCTTATCTCACTGTTAGGTTTAGTTTATGGACCCATTCACGGAGCTGTTTTTGGCTAAGCTGTGTGTTTAATGGCTCTTCAAAGATGCAGCACAGAGTAACAATAGTTCCCCCACATCAAAGGCACGCTTCCTTAAGCGCTTTGGATGGAAATTTAATATTTCATGTGTTGATTTTCCACTCAACAGCTTCGGAGTACTTTGCGAGATGATGACTCCCAATTTTAGCTAAAGCTCATTCACTTAGCATAGCCTGACTTTACGTAACAAGTGAGCTCACTCGTGAGGGAGACCAGGATAATTATTTAATGATGTGGCAGGGATGCAAAAGCTCCGTCAAGCTGCTTCCATTTCCATTTTCAAAAAGAGATAAGTGGGAATTTAAAGGTGACATATTACGCTCTTTTTCATCAAAATATATTGCTCTAAGAGGTCCCAAAAACATGTCTTTAAAGTTTATTGCTCAAAAAAACACTTTGAAATCAGATTTTGGCATGCCAGTAAACCCCTCTTTTTCAGCCCTGCTCAGAACAGGCTGTTTTCTGTGTCTGTGCCTTTAAATGAGAATGAGCTCTCTGACCACGCCCCCTCAGGAAGTGGAGGTGCCCTCGGCTCTCCAGCACGTTGATCTAATGTTTACATGTTGGCTGAATATACACGGCTAGTCACAGACCCGCCTTACTTCAACCCTCTGAATTTGATCCAGAATCAGATCCTGACGGAGAGGCGCCTGCAGCAGGACCTTTCTGAAGGATTGGTCACAGATTTAGAGTTTCTTGTTGTTTTATTTGTCAGTATGTCGACGTGTCTTGGTACACAGCTACGAACATGTAGCTATGTGGCTATACTAACTAGCGCTAGCACTTTTCCATGAAAAATAAAAATCATCCACTAGATCTTCAAATCTGCAGAAGTGGGGAGTAAAACCGACCTTTGTGTTTATTAAGACAGCCTACAACTAGCATACCTCCCTCCTAAGCTCCTTGTTAGCACACGTGTGCCGGTAATGAAAAAAGGAGGAGTTGAGGGCTGAACAAGCTCCGAGCTCTGACTTCCGTTACAGACCGGATGGCGTTATGACGTAAGAAAAACACGGAAAACTGAAATGGCTCGTTTCAGCACACATTTACAGAAAGGTGGAGAAATCGGAACAGGGGCAGAATGGATTTTTTTTTCATTTTCGAGGGGGTTTGTAGACATGCCAGGGAAAACATATTTCAGGTAGAGAACCATTAAAAAGGCATCTGAAATCACCAAAAAAATAAAGATTTACCAGGGGAGGAGATTCTCTTTTTCTTGGTTATATTTTTGGGCATTATGTTTGTCTTTATTAGACAGGACAGCTGAAGAGAGACAGGAAATGTGGGGAGTAGAGAGAGGGCGAAGACTTGCAGAAAACGGTCATGATGACCAGGAATCGAAACGGCAACCACTGCAGTGAGGACTCAAGCCTCCACACATGGGGAGCGCGCCTAAAACACCAGCCCAGATCTCATTCTCAGTCAAACATTCTTTATATGAGGAACATAAGATGAAACATATGTCTAATTCTTCACACGCAATCCAGTTCAGGGTTGTGATTATTCAAACCTATTTTGGCAAGTTTATCTCACAGACTCTATGAAAGCTAGATGTAGTCTCAGTGATGTCACCCGTTGGTTTCTGAAGGGGTGTTTTGATGCCAAGTGGTGGCGTTCCCCTCATTGGAAATGCTGACTCAACCCAACTTTTGGTAAACCTAGTGACTGATAAAGAGGTGGAGATAAGGCGGGCTGTAAGTTTCATAGTAAACCGTTAAATTGAATCCGCCTATCACCTGTCAGTCAACTCAGCCACGCCCCCAATAATGCAATTTTGTTCATGAGTCGTCTAATCCTTTTTTAAGTTTTTAAAAAAGGCACTCCCCGTATAGCATGTATGAAAATAAATAAATTAGCGATTCAGACCAAAACTGATACTAAACCAGGATGTAAACATGTTTATTTCTGTTTCAAAAAGAGGATTTTATCATGAGAGTGCAGACAGCCTCAAGTGGACAATCATGGAACTGCAGTTTTTTGCACTTCCGCATTGGCTTCATTTTTCAGCATCACTAGCTGCAGCTTGGTCAGCCAGACACACCATACCTTCCCACAGTCTGACATTTGGACGACTACTGTACGTACTATTCATAGCTTCAGACTGACCTGAACCTGTACGTCGACACACAGCAACAAGGTAAACACACAATAAGTATGACATGTATACATTGATTTGAAAAGTGGAGGTATATTCCCAGGAATATTATGCCTGGATATCAATCAATCCTTAGTACATTCAAGGTCACTTCAAAAGCTGACCTTGAGTTTCAGGTGCTTATTTTGAATCAGAAAAAGCTCTATAAAAATAATCATTTGTCAGCTACTTAACTGTCATATTTTTTGAAGTCAGAGTTCTTCAACGTAGAATGTGTGAAAGAAACATTCAAAATCTGGGATGTTGGACTTTTCAAATGCAACAGTACTCAACTCAGGTTATGACGAGTGTTTCTTTCACTTTCAGGATGTTAAACAGACAGAAATGAATGCATGAAATACAACTCCATGACTGAAAGTTGAACAAAACAGAGCTAAAAAAACTAAAAATAAAACTGGAACTACCTACGTCAACACGAGGACTTCGGATATTTTTGCTGTAATTTTAAATTTTTGATTGATTTGTTTATTAGACAAATTGAGACATTTTAAACGTCATCTTTGGATTCAATAACTTTATATCGGTGTTTTACAATATATTCTAATCTGTTCAAAATTCATAGCTCATCAAAAAAATTAATGACAGATTGAAAAACAATCTTTAGCAGCAGCAGCTCAAACACATGCAACAAGTTCTTACTGCCGATTTAAAATTTACAGACACATCAAAATGAATTCAGGTAGTTTAAAAAGCTACTTTTAACTCAACATATATTCACTCTCTCTCTCTGTTACTTGTAATTCCTCTATTAGCCAGAGATAACTCTGCTTTGAAGAGATTCATTCAGTGACAGAAGTGTCAGATAACAGAGCTCAATACGAGGATGTCGGTTATAGAGTTACTGCAGAGTTTGCAATCCGCAATCAGACAGCAGAACACAAACCTGCTTTTCTCCCTCTCTGTCTGTACCGCTGTAAGATACACACACACACTCTCTCTCTCTCACACACACACAGACTCACACACAGAGAGAGAAAGCCAGGACCTCTCTCTCCTGCCGGCTACTAACTCTCACCTCAGTTTACCTCAACCCAGAGTCCCCTGACAAGCTTAGTCATTACCTCTTTGCCTCTTTCTCTCTGCACATTTTGCCCCAGTCAGTGTCTCTCTCTCTCACTGTGTGTTGCTTTACTTCTACCCCCAGCATGCTCCTCTCTCTCTCTCTCTCTCCCTCCTCTCTCTTTCCCTCTTTCACAGACAGGCACACAAACTCACAGAAATTCTCTACCTACCTTGCATCCAAACATCAGAGATATGGTGTTGTTGGTGCATGCTACTTTGCAGTGGCACAACATGTGGCTAACGTTAGCTAGCGGGTCCCGCGCTGGGGGGGCATCCTAGTCTTCACACACACATTTTTCACTCACACACATCCACACGCGCGCACACATGCACATGCATGTGTTCCATCAACCGCGCTCCATCCTGTCCCCACAGTAAACCCCACTCTACCGGCCCTCCACAGCCCCCCAGTGCCCCCACCCCCCCACCCCCCTTACACCCCCACCCCCCCACCGCCGGACTACGGTCCTCAGCTGTGACAGGCCGGCGTCCTCTCTCTCTCACTCTTCATCGCTCTCATCTTCTTCAGCATCTTCATCTGTGTAATCCTCATAGCTGGTCAGGACGTGGGGAGCAACATGGTGAGTGTGTGCATGTCATCAGTGTGTGTGGCACATGTGTCTGTGCTCAGTGTGTTCTTGTTGATGTTGTTAATGTTTGCATGTATGGGTCACTCAGTGCTTGTCAGTGAGTGAGTGCATGTGCATGAATGAATGAAAATGTGTGTGTGTGTGTGTGTGTGTGTGTGTGTGTGTGTGTGTGTGGGTGTGTGTGTGTGTGTGGGTGTGTGTGTGTGTGTATGTCAGTATGGATGTGGTCCCTCTTGTCCTCCTGTGCAGCAGCAGTCCCAGTCCTCTACCTCCTTTCTCTCTCTCTTTCAGTGTGAGTGTGTGCCTCTCTCGGTCCTATCGCTATCTTTCTGTGATTCTCTCTCTCTCTCTCTCTCTCTCTCTCTCTCTCTCTCACTCTCTCTCTCTCTCTCCCGGCTTGCTCGCTCTCCCTCGCTTCGCTCCACTGCCTCCCTTGGCCCGCCTCTCAACAGCCAGATCAATGAGAGTCAGAAAGAAAGGAAGAGACGGAGAGGGAGAGACCTGCTCACAGAGGTGCAGGGGGGATTAAAAATGTGTCCTCTCTCTCTAGTGTCTCCCTATATCTCTCTCCCTTTCTCTCTCTCTTTCTCATCTCTACCTGCAGCAGTGATGCTCTGACTTGTATATACACCAGTAAAACCACAGACACAAACACACACACACATACAATGATAAAAAGCAGAGAGGAGGGGGGTAAGGATTACATTATTATACGGGCTGGTGAAGATTGAATCGACCAAATAAAACATTGGTGAAGAGAGACAGGGGTAGAGAGGCATAAAGAATGAATGAGTAAGGGCAGAGATAATGTTGTTACATCACCCAGAGTCACCAGCCATGATCTCCTAAAAGCACACACAGACACACAAACACAGAGACACATTACTAGGGTGACTTGTTCAATTGACTTTTGAACACAGCTGACTTTTGTGCTGGCAGCGGGATGCCACGCTGGCAGCGTGCCATTTAAAGATATGATCTCAAATATTTTCAGGTCAATAGATAAATGAAATAAATGATATATTGGGTCACCCTCTTCTGCCAAATGAGATAACACAAGGGTGTTTACTCCAATGGGTCACATATGAACACTCTTGCATTTGCAGGTTGATGCGATTGTAACTCTTTGTTTTTATGGAGCCGGGGTGTCATGTCACCGCTGCTTGAAAAAAATGAAAAATGACGTCCATCAGCCAGCGGTAGTTGACTCGCCAGAAAGAGAAGGTGCATGTCCAAAAATAGAAATCCAGCTCAGTTGAAGACAAACAGAGAAAACTGTCAGTGAAGACACTGTTTGAACCTCTTTTAGAGTTAGGTTTCGTAATCAAACCTGTAATTCCTGCTCATCACCGACATGTTGTGACCTGGATACATGACCAGAGAGAGCCACAGGCCTCATTAAAAAAATGCAATGTTCCAGTTAACCTGCATGGACAAAATCTTAACACAAAAATTCATGTTACAAGTATAGCATGTCCCTCTCGTGTTCACAAATATGCCTTGTTGGTCAAACTGTGGCAGCAAGCATTCATATCGACGAAATAAGTACCACATATGGCTGTACTAGTGGAGTTGTGTCATCAGGGACTGCTGAGTGAGCATGAACTGATCTGACTTTTACACACCCCTAATCAATACCAACACCAGGCATTAAGGCTTGCCTAAAACTGAGAAGTGTTCGATTTAAAAGCTGTTTGTCTTGCACACGAACCAGAGAACACAGGAAGTACTATTCACCATGAGACTGTCGGACAAAGGGAGAGGTGTGAACTTCTGTGCTTCGTTTATTCATTTGGTTCGCGCCAGCTTTACTGATGGTTAGCCACATGAATGTTATTCAGCAAAAGTCCAGCTGGATGATTGGATATATATTTTGTGTAATCTTTCCCAGATATATGATCAGTGCAGACGGGGAGTTGTCCTCGTGTTGCACGTGAAGAGTTGATGTCTACCATCAATGCAGCTATCTGCTACTGTCAGTAAAGAGAACATGATGGGATCTATATGGTGACTTTTCCAATGAACAGGTTGAAAGAACAAGCATGCACTAAATGTGATCTCTCCAGGGAAGGAATATTTGCTTTCAGTGCTGTGGCCTAACACACTTCTTACTGTACCTAATCAGGTGACATGTGGAGAGGTTAACCCATTGCACAGCATATGCAAGAACACGGTTAAAGCATAATCAAGGTACAGGGCTGTATGAAGTCAAGAAAAAGAAGTATACATATTCAAACAGAGCATAAACATAATGATTTTTCAATGTAGGACATTTTGCAGTGACTAAAGTTTTCGGTATCTTTGCCCTTTGGAGCCACAGGGACTCAGCTTACGACAGGGGTGTGATAAAATATCAATACTGCAACATACTATCGTGTCTGGGCTTGTGCCTTACCATTGTCACCTTGCAGGCATCAGATATTGTTAATTTTATTTGAAAATACTATGTTAGTTTAAACTAATTCAACCCATCACTACTTCATTGCTCCTGGTGGTGGCACTAAAGACATTAATCCTGCACTTTACCTTTCAGAGGAGATTTGTATTCTTCAGTGAATCAGATACTGTGATTGAATCATTATATGATTGTCTTGCAATTAAATTATCACAGTGATATTGTCATTATCAGGTATAGTGAATAACCCGATACAATTCCCACAGTTATTCACTGAACTTTGTACAACCACATATTAAAAATCACAAACGATCCCTTTAATCTAATAAAATAGAACTGAAGATGGGTATCAACATCACTGCTATCATCTCTGACCAACATCTGACATGGTATCAGATCAAACATCTACTGGAGAGACATGAAATATCATCCAGAATCAAGCAGCAAAGAAACAGAATAAAATATGCCACATCAGTATCAATGCCACAATAATCCCAAGGAAAAATAATCCCTGGGTTTGTGTCCTTGTTGGATGCTGTCACTTTATGTTGCAGCAAAAGTTTAGCCAAGGTCGATGTTCTTGCAGTCTAGCCCTGCATTTATTTTTTATTTTACCTGAGTCCTCTGAGATGACACCCCCGCTGCGTCCCCAGACTGGACTAATTAAAATGGATGAGAGGACTGCAGTATTTTAGGCAGTCTGCACATGGCCTCAGGTGAAAGTTACTGGTGGGTCATAGTCCCTTTATCAGGGTATTAGTAGTGATTTCACTCTGTGTACAAAACTGTAACTACACAGCAGCCAGTGAGCGTTTAACCAGCTGACCTAATACACACTGATAAGCCTATTTAACAGCTGGCTGCTTCTATTTACTCTACTCGACAATCCAGTTATATATCACTCGTGCCAACACATGACATACTGTTCACAGGAATACAAGTAATACAGTAATACAAGGCGTAATGAGTTAGACATTTTCTTAAAAAATAATGCAGAGACTCCAAAATAAATATTTCTTCAGAATTAGTGTTTACAATCCAAAAGAAGTGTGGTGATATGTCTGTGAATACAGATATTTGTCTGTAATGTCTTATTTTCCTGCTTTTTGTGGACATTTTTAGGCTTCAGTCACTCTGCAGTGATGTGAAGCTCACAACCAGCAATCCACATTTCAGGACTGAAAGAAAACTTATATAAGAACAAAGTAACACTGCCGTCTCTCTCCTTTTAGACTACGTCTGCACCAAACACAAATATATCTTTTGGATCCTTATGGTACACCAAAGGGACTTTACGAAACGTCAATATTTGCCAAACTGTGACTAAAATTGCAGGTGTGATGGAGAGCAGACAGAAGAGACATTCAGAGTCAGCAGGATAGAAAGTAGCTCTGGCTGCAAACAAACAGAATCCAGCTCTTTCCTTCACTTTTCGGTGAAGTTTTGTGTGAGTTCATTACAACCCCAATTCCAAATACGTGCAGAATGTGGTTTTGCATTGTCTTGTTGAACTATGCAAAGTCTTTCTTGGAAAGAGGCATGGTGTAGATGGCAGCATATGTTGCTCCAAAGCCTGTATACATTGCTCAGCATTAATGGTGCGTTCCCAGATGTGTAGGATGCCCATGCCCTGGGCATTTATGCATCCACATACCATCACAGATGCTGGCTTTCCAACTGTACACTAACAAGCAGAAAGCTCCCTCTCTCCTATAGAGCAGTTGCATCCATTATTTCCAAAGGGAAGGTCAAGGGAAAGTCGTTGAACCACATCATGGACAATGGTTTAACTTATTTTGAGCCTATGCAGTGGTTTCCACTACAGAGCCATGTCTATTTTTAATACAGTGCCACCTGAAGGCCCAAAGATTGGGCGATCCAGTGTTGATTTTTGGCATTGTCCCTTTACAAACATTTCTTGAGATTCTCTGAATCATTTAGTGATATCATGTACTCTGAATGATAAATTCAGCAAATCTTATTAGTTGGAAGATATTCCCCAAAGTTTTTTTGTTTAGCATGATGTAACTTTTTCAGTGTTTTGCTGTCACTGTCCCAATTTTATTTAAACGTGTTGCTGGCATCAAATTTAAAATGAGAATGTATTTATGATAAAAAAATATATTTATTTGCAGTTTCTCTTTACACTATTTTCAATAAACATAGGGTTTGCATGATTTGCAAACCACCAGAATCTGCCAATGTTTTACACAACATCCCATTATTATTTTTTTTAATTGGGTTTATATTTATTCAGAGCAAAACCTAAAAAAAAAAATCACTTCTTTCTTTCTTTCTGTTTCTCTATTTCATTTTAATCAGGTGTACTCACTCTCTTCCCGTCCTTTATATGTCTCTTGGCCATTACTACTTTCTCTTTTGCTTGTGGCAGCTTTGGGTTAAAAATGTGACTCTAGATCTAATTTATTTTAAGCTTTAGAACTTGTGATACTGTTTAGTAAAATATCAGATTGGAAAGTTTTAAATCACATTGTATCAAAAAGTATCAAAGTATGGTCAATTCAGACAAACATAGTTTGATAAACATGTACCACAAATAGACTACAGAACTATTAAACTGTGGACCGACGTCATCATGCCTCAGGTTTCTATTTTCGAAACAGCAGTGATTCTATAACAACTCCACGTTGGGCACTGTCTCCAGAGTTTGTGTATTGTCTCCACAGCTTTATCTTCAAGTGATTTAGAGCTGCAGCGGAGAGGATTTAAGGGAGGATAAAGGGCAAAGGAAGTCAAACAAGTCAAAGCGCACTCCACAGTCGAGCCTCTTGATGCTGACGGCTGGGCCATCTGGACCATCACACACACAGACACACAGGCCCTAACACACACAGTAGTCTCTCTGTGGTCGTCTCTGTCACCTCACCTCGACTGGAAAACAAACAACGCAGCAAGAGAGAGAAGACAGTGAGGGGGAAGAGATGTGCAGGGAAGCAGAGCATGAGGATGAAGCAAACAGGGTGATATGGAGGTCACAGACAGGGAGTAGGCAGAAGGACAATAGCTATACAGGGGTCTCCAGAGTAATGTCACAAGTGAGCTGATAAAGTGATCAATCCACAAGCCAAGATTATGCCTGGAGTGAGAGTTAAATTGGTAGAATCAGGAATGAGAGAGACTATCTGAAAAGTTTGAACTCTAAACAGATAAAAGATGCATCAATAAAAGCTTGGGGAGCCAATTAAGTCTTGATGTTGATGCAGGTAGACAAGTCCTATAAATATGCAATGACATGAAAGTTATTCTGAGAAAAGCAATTCAATCTTCAACAGAGAGCGTCGTATGCATAACCTTACATATGAATACTCTGAATCTATCTGTAGACTAAAGTGTTTGTTACTAAGAGAATAATTAAGAGTTTCATAAAGGGAGCAATGTGTTTTACCAATCACCCTAATATTTTTCTTTTTTTAAAGTTATATTTTGGGGCATTTTTTTGCCTTTATTGATAGGACAGGCGAAGAGAGACAGGAAATTTTGGGGAGCAGAGAGCGGGGGGCTTTTCTTTGTGCTAAGTACATAATGTGTTGGGACTGATCTTAAATTAACTCTTATCTGAAAAATGATTGTAAATCTGAGATCACTCTAAGTAAATTTAATCTGGACAATTCTAAACTCTGTAAATCCATGGGATTCTCTGTTGTGTGTTTGAGGAGTTGAATTGTTTGCTGCTGGTGTTTCCTGCGCTTTGTGCCTGATTTGAAGTTTATTTGCTGTAAACTCACAATAAAACATTTCAAACACAGAGGCCAACGACACACTTTCTTTTTCTGCCAAATCAACATTTTCTAAAATGTTTTCAGAGAGGTTTAGGTAATGATCACAAGAGTTGCGAGAAGGTTCAAGTGGTTTCACAAAGGAACTTCAAATTAGACTGTCTGATTAAAATAGGGAGGTTATTTTTCTGCTGTAAGTCCCCTCATAGTCTTGGTTTGTGTGATAAGCTAGTCATCCTGAGACCAGCTATATGAGTCCCTCTGTGTTTGGCAAGGAACAGATGGAGATCCTGCTGATGTATGTGCATAAGCATACACACATTACAATAATACATCTGGGAGAGCCACAGGCCATTTGGCTCACACGACTCTTGATACATAATGTGGGTGTATATATGGAATATTATGTCACCTTCAAATATAAAAACAACAAACTACTAAAATATCACAAGGAACACAAAAAATGGCAGAAATAAAAGAGGAAAAAGGAGAGGAAGAAGAAATGTTAGGGAGACTAAAGACAGAAAGAAATGAATTAGACAGAAATGGGGAGTATGAGAGGGAGAAAAAGAGAAAGGAGGGGGAGACAGAGGATGCAACATCATGAGCCTAGCAGGCATGCACTACATGTTAACATTAGTAGGTCAGCCAGCACAGAAATAACCACGCTGTGTGTATGCGAGTGTAGTAACCTCGTACACTCACAATTCGCCAATGATGGCGGATTCTCCATCCAGCACGATATCCAATCAAAGAAGACTCCATACATCAACATTTCAAACATGGTCACATGATCAGCTTTTACCAGCTGTGTACAGGTTCCACATGAGTGAATTCTCTCTATATATATCCCCCTCTCTCTCTCTTAATGCCGTATGAGGACATGGTGATTCCAGCTGAATCCCCCCTCCAGCAACAAATATCATCTGAGCAGCAGGGGAATCAAAGTTATGGTGGGTTTTTCCATGGCAGGACAATTTTTTCATAAAAATTAAAAATCAAAATTCCAGAGGATAATCAGGAAAATCGAGTGTCATGTCAATGCAGAAGAAATATCGTAGCATGCAGCATATTGTGTTTGTCATTCATAGAGTGCCACTTTGTGGCAAAACACAGACACAGCAGCGTCTCCATTTGGGCTCTTATTGTTTATTCTATCTAATTTTCAGTATGAAAGGTTTAAACTCATTAAAACGGATGATGTTAAGAGATGTAAGGGCTAAGTGGTTCATTCTATGTGGATATTGAAATGTAAATGAGCTATATGTATATATTATATTAAAATATAGTTTTCTGGATTAAACAGAGATATAATTGCTGCTACACTTTCATACTGACAATATATCAAATATTCAATGTACTGGATATTTTACTATATACACTACCAGTCAAAGTTTGGACACACCTTCTCATTCAATGGGTTTCATTTATTTTAATTATTTTTCACATTGTAGATTAATACTGAAGACATCACAACTATAAAATAATATGGTTCGGACAACGGTAGTCAAATCGGGGTAACCGTTGTGTACTAACCCTACCTCTGAACAACACAACTGATGGTCTCAAACACATTAAGAAGGCAAGTCATTCTACAAATGAACTCTTGACAAGGCTCATGTTAATTAGAAACCATTCCAGGAGACCACTTCATGAAGCAGACTGAGAGAATACCAAGAGTGTGCAAAGCTGTCATGAAGGAAAAAGAGGGCTACTTTACAGAATCTAAAATATAAAACATATTCTGCTTTGTTTAACACTTTTTGTTAATTAAATAATTCCATATATATTCTTTCATAGTTTTGATGTCTTTGGTATTAATCTACAGTGTTTCAAATAATTAAAATAAATACAAACCCTTGAATGAGAAGGTGTTTCCAAACTTTTGACTGGTAGTGTACATGGATATTATAAACATGGACTTAATTATTTAACAAATACCAAAGTACAGTTGAAGCCACACAGTATGAAAAACTTCCGTTTAAGAAACACGTTTCCAAACAATCGTCTGATGGTGGTTATTATTTTATGGAACCAGCTTTTCCACTGTCAGTCTAAACAAATGATTGTTCCTTCCTGTTTCAGACTGTCAGAAACACAGAACAGGAGAGGCAATGACAACAACATTTCGCCCCATAATACACACGCTTAACACGCTTGATCTCCTCTCTGTAGTACCCTGTCATGTAAGGGTCATTGGGTCACAAAGCCAGTTCAAGCTGTATCCCTTCTGAAAAAATCAATGACAAGTCTAAACTGAACTGTGTTGAACTCCTGCTGTGTGTGTGTGTTCTGCTGTTAGCTGGAACCTCTCAATAAATGTGTGTGTAGGTGTGTAGCTCCACAGAGATTAGTCATCTGCTTAATGGGATTAGCTGCTGTGGCACTACTCAGGCATGGCATGAGATGAGCAATTTTATGTTAGCGCTGCTAGCCTGTTAGCTTGACAAGGGCATAGGAATGCTGAAGAAGTCTCTACACAAAGGAAATAAATTAGTGACTGAAAAGAAGGAGGTCCCAAAACAAGTGAAACAATGGATACAAGATTGGTCCTCCTTAAGAACTGCTATCACTACTGAGCTTGTTCTTTGGTCTACCAGCATCATGTGTTCAAACAACATCCTGCTGACTCCTTTTCAGATAAATGAGTTAGTTTTCCGAAGACAGACTCGGACTAGTCATTGTTAGAGTTAACCCTGGTAATCAGCCAAGTGGGGCTGTTTGTGGGTAAGCTCTGGGATCTGATAGCTAAATGCGAGCTGACTCAACTGCATATGGCCTCTGGATTTGGCTTGGTTTCATAAATTTTGGACTTGGATGTATAACAGCAAATACAGCTCCAGTTAACAGCTCCTCATTCTGTTTTTTGACAGCTCATCAGGAAGCCAAGTGACTCAAACATTTCGCTCATTGCCACCAAGTCGCACTGACAATGATGTCATTGGTGTAACTGTACCAACAATTACTATTGGGTTGTGTGATTCTGTCAATTATTGTCTGGTAGAGTTTGTATGACAGCTCAACAAAGATGCAGTAAGTCACATGTTGCTATAATTTTCATGAGGGGTGTTTTGTTATTTTTGTTGTGTTTGGGCAGTTAACCAAGAATGTAAGAATGACTAAATTACTATGATTACAGTTTCTCAAACTACAAGGGTCCACACTTCATACAATATTTAACCAACAAACATTCAAATGTGTTTAAAAAAGACATGAGGGTTATTAAATCTACCACTTAAGTAGACATTTTTCAAATAAAGCACAAACCATAGAAAATTGGACATGCTCCATTAAACAGCATCAGTTAGTTAATAGATTTACACTCAGTAAATCATCATACGACAGTTTTTAAGTTACCAAATGTTGCACAAACTCTGTGTTAGAGCTGTTTGTTGTCTTTTTGAAAAAATATGAAATACTGTCATTGTGCTCAAAGTAAGCATACACTAACTAAATGGTTAACAGTAAGGGTTTGGCAGTGGTTCCTGACGCTGGTTGCCACCCTCCATAAAACAGAAGAAAGACAAAGAAGCAGCAGCAGGAGAAGACTTAAAGGTGACATATTACGCTCTTTTTCATCAAAATATATTGGTCTAAGAGTTCCCCAAAACATGTCTTTAAAGTTTATGCTCAAAAAACACTTTGAAATCAGATTTTGGCCTGCCTGAAAAGCCCTCTTTTTCAGCCCTGCTCAGAACAGTCTGTTTTCCCTCTGACCACGCCCCCTCCGGAAGTGGAGGTGCCCTCGGCTGTCTAGCACGTTGATCTAATGTTTACATGTTGGCTGAATATACACGGCTGCTCACAGACCCGCGTTACTTCAACCCTCTGAATCTGATCCAGAATCTGATCCTGACGGAGAGGCACCTGCAGCAGGACCTTTCTGAACGATTGGTCACAGATTTTGTGTTTCTTGTTGTTTTATTTGTCAGAATGTCGACGTGTGTCTTGGTACACAGCGACGAATATGTAGCTATGTGGCTATGCTAATAGCGCTAGCACTTTTCCATGAAAAATAAAAATCATCCACTAGATCTTCAAATCTGAAGATGTGGGGAGTAAAACCGACCTTTGTGTTTATCAAGACAGCCTACAACTAGCATGCCTCCCTCCTGAGCTCATTGTTAGCACACATGTGTGCAGGTAATGAAAAACGGAGGAGGAGCTGAGTTGTATTTTATACAGTCTATGGGCTGACCAAGCTCCGTGCTCTGACTCCGTGACAGACCGGATATTGTTGTGACGTAACAAAAACACGGAAAGCTGAAAAGGCTTGTTTCAGCACACATTTACAGAAAGGTGGAGAAATCAGAACAGGGGCAGAATGGATTTTTTTCATTTTCGGGGGGGTTTGTAGACATGCCAGGGACACATATTTCAGGTAGAGAACCATTAAAACGTTGATTTTGCATGATATGTCACCTTTAAAAAACAGCTTGCTAGCCAAATGCAGTGTGTGGCTTCTACTCTAGTACATGTCAGAGGTGTACTCTGCCCGCACCAATAAAACATTTCCTAGCCAGTTTGGGAGTTTTTTTGACTTTATGAAAAAGATGAGATGTTTTTGGACAACGTGTAACACAGAATCACATGCAGAAGAAGATGCTGGGTTTTTGTTTCATTAGAAGTTCCTGTCATGGGGCGGGTGACGCCAATAAAACATAACTTTGAACATCATTGGAAATGAATGATGACATGTAAGTATGTCAGATGTGTTCACTTAAACCTGAAACAGTGGTGTGATGAGGGGACATAGTTGTTCCACAGAGACAGGTCACTGTGAAAAACCAGAGCCAGTAGGAAGAGCAGTGCTGTGTCTGTGCAGATATGAGTGTGAGGCAGAGCCCCCACTGTTTGTATACATGTTGAGCCGCTTTCACTTCAGCATCAACATAACATAATGTAAAAAAACACACTGGGAAACCATTGTTATGCTGTTGTGGATTGATTGTACAAAGCCATAGCAACTGCAGAGCCTTGCTGCAGCACTGTTCTGTACATATACAATCAGGAAGATAGCCTGTTTTAGAAGGGCCTGTACAGTTCAGCCAGTAGAGCAGGCACCTCATATACTGTATACATCTCCCAGCTTTGACCATTGGGTCAACCTCACTCCCAACATTTCCTCTATCTTCAACTGTCCTGTCCAAAAAAGGCAAAAAAGACCCAAAGTAAATCTTAAAGAGATGAAAGAAAAGAACAACTGTAACTCGTATGCTGGTTTCCACATAAAACTAATCTGTTAAATGTTTGCAGTTTTCTGAGTCTCATCAGGACCTGTTTCTAATAAAAATTCAAACACAAATATTGCAGCCAAGGAAGCTATTCAAGTCAGTATCCTGCCCAAGGTCAGTTCTTGTGGATTTGAGTAACCAGTGATCAGATTGCTGTTGGTTTGACAGGAGAATAACCCAACCGAGCCCACAAAGTATGTTTTATCTGATTCCATCCTGTCCCTCTGTCAAACGTAGGAACATGCGTTCCTCTGTGCTCAGTGTGATTTCTGGTTTGCCAGGGTAGTACAGATAAAATAAGCCACCTCACAGAGAGGAGCACTCGAAGCCCGCTATCAGTTATGTTGAGGTCAAAACCTTTGCCTCTAGGTTAACCCCTCTTAATTACTCAGCTCCTCTTGGTTATAAGCCAGCCTCTGTAACTGCTGGCGCCGTTATGGAACCAAGTCAGGAACAGGGAGTAGAACAAAGACTTACAGAGGGATAAGAGACACTTTATGTTCTACGTAGAGGTGACAATATTTATATCCTCACAGACAGACAGATTTACTTTACACTAGCTAAAGAAAAGTATGAAAGACAATAGATGACAAAAAAAATGCTATGTATAAAAATGTTTTTTGTATATTTAGATGAGGGCCTTGGGAAATGCTCTTTAAAGCACTTGTGCATACATCTAGGCACTCTGTAAATACACTCCTTGTTTGGTTTGAAACAAGGTGATATCGGCTAAAAATATACGTGCTGAAATACAGAACTGATAATAAATGCAACATACTGTGTAAACGTATCAAACAATCTGGTGGTCATTAACATAAACTTCCCTTCAGCTGATCCTCAATAGATTCCACTCTTCTGAAAAAAGGCACATGTCAAAGCAGCGGGTAAGTCAGAGAGCAAATGAAAGGAAGTTAAGATACGTTACACTGACTGAGGAGTTCTTGTGGTCCATCTTCATGTGTTTCCCTTGTGCTAGCCAAGAGTCAGCCCTACTACAACCAGGACTCTGCAAAGACATGCAGACTTAGTCACACTCCTCACAACAGGTGGTTATCCTGGAAATCTGGGAGGATTTTCAGCCTTTCCTTGAAGTAAGCTATTGAGCAACGGCAGTCCTACTTTGCATGGTTTGTTTTCTGCAGGAACATAGCTGCGAGCTCAGTGGTCCTACAGCTGCACGGGAACTTCTCTCCTCTCCTCTCCTCTCATACCGTCCCTGATTATTTGACCGTTGATTTGTTGGCCGTGACCCCTCCTTCAAGTATAACAGTGCCAGCTGGACGGTTGTACGGACAGACAGACAGACAGATCGGTGGAATGACGTAGCATCAGGTATTCTGGCAGAAGCCTGTGGAATAATAGGAAAGCCTCTGTATACAGGGAACCTGTGATTAATCTCAGGCTCACAGACTTGATCTCTCTTCTGTCTTCTGTCTTAAGGAGTCTCTCGTTTTTTCTCTTTTCTCCTCTTTGCCTATCTCAAAATAGCCCCACCTCTATAAAGTCCATTAGCAGCCTAAGGTAAGCCTCTTAAGAGAGAGTCTTGCTCTCTTGGAGCACGGGAGGTCAGAGACACTTAATATGACCAACAACAATTACACAAGGGTGAAACAAAGGTGGGATTTACAATTTGCAGGATCATTGAAGAGCACTGCAGAGTCTCTCTTTGATTGGGATCAATTGTGCTTGTGACCCATAATAAGACTGCTCAGAAGTTTCTAGTTGAATCTATTTGTTATCGCTTGTGTTCACCGGAGAGTCTCTGAATGTTTGCATTAGTGTTCATTTGACAAAACCATCTCTGAAAGGTCTACGGTTAACAGGATTAGGTATCCCTTTAGTAAGTGCTCGGAGGCATTTTCATGGGTCAGTTTTTTACCCAGAATGCACAGAGTGAAATAGTGAAAAAAAGGTCATGGAGGGTATTAGTGGGAAGATATGAGTCGAGCTTGATGACTGAGAAAGTACTGCAACATCCTCGAACTGTTATCTAGCAGTTTTGGTCTCGGGGAACACCCTTTGTCTTTTAATCCATTATCTTAAAGAGATTAAGAAGATTAACTGGATGGATTTGAGATGGTGTCCCTGCAGTGTGTTTGTATATCTGCCAGCAGACAGAAGACTTATTTATGTGCGTGTGCGTGAGCCTGAGTCTGTGTTTGTATGTAATGTCTCTGTCCCCTAAAAGGCATTATTCAACACATTCCTTTGACTCAAAAGACCATGCCCCTTCTTTTGCTCTAATCAGGCCTTCACTGGAAACTTTTGCATCCTTGCAATAGTCATTCATGCCAATGAGAGTTTCACTCTTTGCCCAGTCTCAAACTCACAAATCCCTCTGTTTGCCAGCATGCCAGAAGGTCATGCTCCCAATAGCTAATGAGCATGGTTGTGAACTGGCTGCAAGACAGTTTTTCTTGCTGAGACAGCGGGGTGAACCAGTGGTCAAAGTCTGCAGGGTGAAGTGGAAAGTGCAATGACTGATGAGTATGTGCTGCGAAGATTGTACCTGCAGTATCTCTCTCAAACGTTCCATTCACATTATAAGTTCAGTTAGTTTGTAAAGTTATTTATGTATTTTCAAGGACATAAAAAGTGTCAAAAACCCTTGTTCGATATCTTTTCCATATCAAAAATCTAAGAACTGACAAAGTTACAGGCCCGCCCTCTTCACAGAGTCTGTAAGTGGTACTTCTACTTTCCTTCAAAGTCCGAAAGGAGAAACTGTTAGGAGTCTGTTCTGCTATCCCAATGTAAACATTTAAAGATGACACTTTAATACTCTCTTTCATTTGATAAGGCCAGAAGAAGCATCATACTTGCAATTCTACCTTGAAAGATTTTCCATTAGTGGTTTGTTGACCTGCCAGACCCAAGCGATTCTTAGCAAAATCATGACATCTTGTGAGAGCAGTATCACACAAAGGTGCAACACCTGGTCACACCATCTGATCATCAAGTGCCTTGCATGAGCTCCTGAGAACAAACAGAGGGAGAACATCTTGCCACCAAGAAACGTCCTCTGAAGAGGAAACAGCATTGGGTTTTAGGGGGCCCAAAAAGGCCTGGACATCTTTATGTCAAAGCAGATATGAGACCACTTGACTCATGGATGTTTTTGGATGCCTGCCAGAAGTTAATCATGCACCTGAAGCTTTGGAACTGTTTTTTGTATTATGGTCTGCTTTACTGAAAATTATACTCATCCTCCCCAGTTCTTATGTAAATAGTTATATATACAATGGTTTGTATAATAGATGTAGGCAGGAACATGAGTGGTTATTACTGACTGAAGAGGTGAAGTTTAATGTATATGTATGTTTAAACGTCAAGAGTATAAATGGATGCATTCACCTGGTAAGATAATGGAGGACAGAAACATTTCAGGACTGAATGGCCATCTGGACATACTACTTCTTTCTATGCATACGCATATAAAAGACTGGAAAAGGATAATTACAAGTATCTAAGTGTTGTACATTTTGTGTTGTTACCCTTTCCAAATAAAAATACAATTACAAAAAAAAAAAAAAAAAAAGAAAAGAAAATTATACTCATCAAAGAGCTCATAGTCTCCAAGGAATCTGTCAAGGAGCATAAATAACGTAAGGACTCTAGAGACATCACCCATTGTTTACAGACCTACAAACACCAGTCACATACGTAAGTGGATTCGAGGCATTAACCACCTATCCAAACTAACATGACAAGGCTTAAAATCAGGACCTGCCTTTATCGATTCTGTTTGAAAGAAAGCAATTTAACAGTTACATTCATACCCAAACATGTTGTTGCTGTAGATGGCCTGCTGCTACGGACGTGCCATACTCAAGCTGCTACAACTACTATCTATCTCACCACCATCAAGTCTCTCTTCATCTCCTCTGTCCCTCTTTCCAACCCCAACTCGGTCTCAGCAGATGTGTGTCTAACATGAGTCTGGTTCTGCTCAAGGTTTCTGCCTGTTAAAGGAAGTTTGTCCTTGCCGCTGTAACTTGCTAAATGCTGCAAAGTGCTCTGCGCATGGTGGATTAAGATGAGATCAGACTGAGTCCTGTTTATAAGATTGGGACTGGATCTTATCCTGTCTTGATGTTGGGTCTTTATTTATATTAAGATAGAGTATGATCTAGAACTGCTGTTTGTAAAGTGTCTTAAGATAGCATTATTTTGTGATTTGGCACTTTATAAATAAAGATTGTAGATGGATGTCCAAGGTGTTTTGCAGGGTCACAGGTGGGGAGCGCTTCTTGACTCCAGCTGGTCCTCCAAATAAATGGTCCATGCATTTCTAAAATTCATGTATAATACTTTGATATGAGGTCAAGCTTTATTTTTAGAAAAAAGTCCCTCTTGCCTTGAGACCAGTCAGTCAAACCAGTCAACCAGTCCACCAGTGATCAGCTGTCTACACAGCCGCTCAGTCAGTCAGATGGCTACTCTCTTGAAGTGTGTGTCCTATAACCCATTTTCTCGTCTCTCAGGGTGTCACATGTCGTCGGCCCAATAGCCGAGAAACATTCCCTTTAGAGTCCGTTTACTGGAGCACAGCCTGTCCCTGTAATTTATGAACTTACAGTCACTGATTTTTCTCACAAGAAAAATACCACGAAGCCTGGGAGCTGAGTGACCTGCTAACAAGTTGATAATGCTAACTGTGAGCCGGTGCAATTATGCAGATTACACAAGCATGGTTTACTGAGCCTGCAGTTTACTGGGAAAAGGACACGCTGTGAGGACTTAAAGGACTAACTTTTTCATGAAGAATCATGCTGCTTAGTTCAGTTTTGAATCCAAACATCCTGTGAGGACACACAATATGGCACATTTAAAGTTATGCAGGAGTTCAAACACATGTTAAATACTATCTCTAATGATGAATGAATGAATGCAAAGATGTGTTCTCTACTATCTTCCCTGTTGCTACAGCTCGCTCTCTGTGTCTCACCTTTGTAGTGAGGATACAGATGCAGTCCATCATCACCAGCACGACTGGCAAACTTTCACAGAAACATCCTCCAGCTGCAACTTTCCTGTTCCACCCTTTCGCTGCTTGTTGCTGTCAGTGACATCCTTCTGCAGTCCGTCCGTCTCTGTCCCCTGCTCCTCATCCTCCTCTTTCATCCCTCAATCTCTCACACCTCCCTTCCTCATGTCCTCTCCACCTGTCCTCCCATCAGAGCAGCCAGACAGGACTTCGCTCCACTAAAATAGAGGCCGAATCGGAAACATGGCAGCTGTCCCGGTGC
Organism: Notolabrus celidotus; assembly: GCF_009762535.1. Classification (NCBI taxonomy): domain Eukaryota; kingdom Metazoa; phylum Chordata; class Actinopteri; order Labriformes; family Labridae; genus Notolabrus; species Notolabrus celidotus. The sequence goes on along the minus strand of NC_048273.1, from coordinate 29,624,731 downwards.
ACCTCCACCCGCCCTCTCCTTTTCCAGCTGCTGTCTTGGTTTTATGGCAGCTGGTTGCCTCGCCACGTTCTGACCTCAAAAAGTACATCCCTCAGAATCTGAGCACACGCAGAACACACTCTGCACACACACAAAGGAATGGGCCAACATGCAGAGACAGGTGCAGAGACGCACACACATGGATGCACAGGCAAACTCTCACGGAAAGACACAAGAGCATACACAAATGCATATACTACACACACATCAGTCTGCTGTTTTATCAGGTCAGTCTCTGCTTGGCAGCAGTGAGGGGTGAGACTGAGTGAACAGTGGCAGCAGTAAAGCAACGGATGCTCTACTTTTAACTCTGATGGGCAAAAGTAAAGCTCAGTCTGCACCCTGAAGCTGCACACATGGATGAGGTTTCACTCACTTCATATAATGCGCATAGTCTAGATACACAACATCAGAATAAATTATGCTGGATTTCAACAAGAAATGACCAAACTGAACAAAAACAGTAGAGCAGAAAGAGGTAATAAAGATGACACACTTATTCTATGTATTCCCACCAATTAGCATTGGTAGCATTACAAGTATTTTTTTCACTAGCACCACTGTGATCCTTAAACATAACAGACAACCTGACATCCAGCACTAGAAAGCTGTTTCCTCCAGGACTATTCTATTAAGTGTATGCATTATGGAGCCCCTATACAGACATTGGGACTGTTTGGTTATGAGGGATGGGTTGGTGATAGAATCAGCTGATCTTATCGTGCAGTTTTATGCGTACATTTTGTATATTTGTTTATGTGTTAAACTCAATAAAAATTATTGAGGGAAAAAATATGACATGCAAACAGTGCAAAAAAAACCCCACACAACTTAACATTTCTTTCTGTTCTGCTCTACTTCTGTCCCATTCCCCTGCTCTGCACTCACTGCTGGTTCTCTCCTGATGCTCACCTCTGCCAACAGATGGTTGTCAGTCTGTATTCTCTCAGTTGTGCTAATGAAGGTTATTAGAACTTCTTCTACAGCATTATGGTATTAGTAACCAGAGCATTAAACAGTCATTACCATCTGACAAAGGCAATCACTGACATAGGCAGTGTGAGCTTTGAAGGAATTTCATAGAGAGTATTGTGGATTTGTGTTTGGTAAATTCAAAGTAATGATTATTCTGCTGTGTGATCTCAGTGAATCTTTCCCAGTTAGAAAGAGTGTGTTTGAGACTATCATGACAGAGCAGCACGGAGGACTGATAATAACAATGATAATAATAATGATGATGATGATGATGATGATGATGATGATGATAATAATAATAATAATAATACAACTAATAAAAAGCAAGTCTCCGTTTTCAAAAATGACTTAAAGACAAGAGTGCGTTTGCTTCCCTGATCTCCACCAATAATTTGTTTTTTTTAACCACTTGTGGGACGGACCGTCTTTTGTCCGTCTAATTGAATACCGCTAAGAAAAAGTAAATGGACCATGCCAGTTTGAAATATTATAGGATTACCAGCACAATATACTAACATACAGATTAACAGCAGCAGGGCTAAAAGGCCAAACATCCAGTGTAAGCCTGTTGTTCAACAGCCCAAAGCACAAAAAGACAACATTTAATTGAAATTTCAGAGAGACCAACAAGAAAAACAACAGTTACACGTCTATGTCTGAGCTCATTCTGCCAACTCTACTGAACAACAACATTCAACTGATACTACATGTCATGTTATGTAAATCAGCGTTCAAACTTATAACATGAACAACCTGTCCATGGACTTCTTTTTACCCTCTTACCCTCATTCAGATCTATTTATGAGTAGAAAAAAACCTTTGGATGAAAAACACATTTATTAAGAACACTTAGTCACTCGTGGAAAGAATTAAATTTAATCCTTTCTTTCCTGAAAACAAAAAAAAAAACGATGGTACCACATCAGACAACAAACAGTATCATATGCAGCCAGCATTGTTCAGCATTGTTGAGAATGTGATTCAACTACGAGGCAGTGAAAAAAGAACATCGCAGCACCACACCATCAACAAACATAAAAAATAGTAGCCTCATGTAGCATCACCAAATAACAATAATGAGGGTCAAACTTATTTATTTACATCTGACAAGCAAAGACACAACCCCAATGTCTTTTCAGGACTCTGCAGCATTTCTGTGACCTCACAACCGTCACCCAGCAGCAGACACCAACCACCTTCAGACAGCAGGCACCAACTTTGTACGTCATGCAGAGTACTGAGTGTCTTGCAAGTTTCCCCAGACACTGATACAAACAAGCCGCAGATGTCTTACCTTGTTGGGAGTCAGGGGGCTGGTAGGTGACCTGGGGCTGGATGGACCTGGACTTGGACTAGTGGAGGTGACTTTTACTCCCTCTGGGCTGGTTGGACTGAGAACAAAGGTCAAAAGAAGAGACTGTCTGGAGGGGAAGTCTGTAAACTGTCAGTGATCATTCTGCACTACTACACCTGAATTTCTGCAAGCAAGAATGTGTTGTTGTGTTTTATCCGTCACCTCACTCATGAAACATGAATACATTTTCATTCTAAAAATAATCTGATAATAGCTAATAACATTAACTTTACCAATACGTACAACGTCTTCATAATATTTTAATTTTGATATAAAATCAATCCATGTTGTAATCACATACATCAGGCCCTCTTAAAGCTCCTGTGAGGAGTTTTTAGCTGCTTCAGAAACAGGCAGAAATACATATTACAGCCTGTTTATGATCTACAATGGGAAGCATGACCATCAGCATAAAGACTGACAATTTCTATAAAGCTATTCTTATTGGCTGAAACCACTGCTGCAGAGTAGATGTTAAAATAATTATCCACAAGAATGGCAGTTTTTTTTAATTTTCCTCTATAAAGATTTTCAAATTGTGATCAATTTGACTGTAAAAAGAAAGCAGGATGAGATAAAAATAAAAATAAATATATATGGAAAAAACAAAATAACCAAAGATTAGGTGGTGCCACTTTGTCCACAGGGGGCACCAAAATCAACACAAACCAGCAGTTCTTCAGGAGCTTTAAATTCCTTAACTTACATCTAGTATATTTTAACTATATCAAGTATTTAGTATTTAAGTACTAGGGCTGACCAGATAAAGAACTACCTTTAGTAACTGGAGCTGTATCAATGGCAAATAAATAAAAGCAATAGTTTCTAGTACAGTTTCGAATCCGCTTTATAGTCCTCAAAGTCCACACTGAGTTGACTTAACAATAAAACATTTTCACCTAGTTGGCACCAGAGTTACTAGTTGATTAAACAAATGTAAACATTTCTTTCATTGTAGGCCAGAGATGAAAGTCATAGGTTGTGCCAAAGCTGTGGCTCAGCGTCCCCATCTAGCTGAGGCTATAGCACTGTTAATGGCTATTGCTGTAATGCTGTCATAATCTTCTACCCAGATGTAAACAAGCACAGATGACAGACATTGATTTGTATCGGGTGTGGCATGGTTTGTAGTATTTTGATCTAAAAAATGGAGATTGTAAGTATAGGCTGTATCAGGTGAAACTGGCATGCATACCCACTCAGTTGGGGGCTCTATGAGCCCATTTTCAGCAGTATTAAAAAAATGATGTTGAATTATAATCATTTTCTGAGTATTTTCATATCTTTAGACTAGTCAGTAATTTACATGTTAGGAAATTATGCTTCAAAGCATCTATATTTGTGACAGTGTCAGCACAATGTCCAATCATATAGTGACTGGAGTCATACTTCATGGATTCGTTTCTCCAGTTTTGACAGTATTTGTACTTACAGCTTTTAAACTATTTAATTTGTTTAGATGCACATTTTTAGATCTTGTTGACCAACATACCTCACTCACAGTTTGAAAGTATGTTCATCTGTTGCACTTACCTCAGAAGAGGGCCCTTAGCAGAAGGCCCTGGAGGGACTGTGTTGCTGCGCGTGCTGAAGGTGAATTTTTGGTTGGGGCTGTTTGGACTCGTGCTGGTAGTGACTTTGCCTGATCCTGGGTCTTTACTGGTAGCTGTTGAGATGATGGCAGTATCCGATACCTTGAGACCGGGGCTGGTGCTTGGTGAAGCAGCACTGGTGCGTCTTGGTTTTTCTGGGGACACGATACCTTGGACGGAGCTGGAGACGAGGGCTGACACGGTCACCAGGTTGAGATCTGCAGAGAGAGGACGGCTTTGTGGACTGGCAGAGGTGGTGGAGCTTTCAGTAGAGACATCAGAGATGGTGACAGCAAGGCGAGGCTTTGCTCCATTCACTGATACCCCGGGAGGTGTTTTTATAGAGTCCGTGGAGGTTTCTACACCATTCAGTCTGACTCCATGAGATGTAGCAGACGGAGAGGTCGGCTTTGGAGTCTCTGATGAAGATTGTTGAGAGGCTCCAGGCTGGACAGGAGGAAGAGGAGCTCGATACTTGGTTTTGGCTGACTGTGAGTGAGGAGAAACGGACGGAGTCAAAGGAGAGGACGGCTTTGATGTGGGCGCTGTGGGCGCTGTGGATGGGATTGGGGGAGCAGGGGATTTGATTGACCTGGGTTTAGGAGTCAGGGGTTTGGGCGGTGATGATCCTCCAGTAGCCTGAGCACTCAGGGGACTGGTGGTAAGCTGTGGCTGAGGCTCGGCTGAGAGCTCTGGTGGCAGGTTACTAGAGGGCGGGAGGCTTAAGGGACCGTCTGATTGTTCGGGAGAAGACTTGCTGTCTGAGAGGATGGTAAACTCGTAGTACTCCTGAATATCTGGAAAGAGAGAAGCAGATATTAGAGAGACTGAAAGGGACTGAAGGAGATCAGTTAACAAGGTTCTTACACATTGAACAGATGGATGAATGATTGAATGATGGCTGTATGAGTGAAACAGAAACTTATTAAAAAAAGATTACAGTGAAGGTAAAACCTGGATAAGTATCAATAAAATGGGTTTGTTTCTTTGAAGAATATAGAGTGCTAGAGCTGAAAAATGTACTGATTGGTGGTTAAACTGAAACTTAAGCTCAAATGAATCTTATACAGAAGGTAGTAAGGTAGATTATTAAAAAAGCTATAATCTGGTAGATAATCTGTAGGTGTGGAAAACGGTTTGGTATTGTAGAAGTTCTTCTTTCCAGCTAAAGTCAAAAATTGTCCATGTGGGCGCAGACTTAGCCTAATGGTTAAGTTGCACACCCATGTAGTGGTTTCCCGCATGTCATTCCCCCCACTCTATCCACTGTCCTCTCCTATATAAATAAAGGTGTAAAAGCCTAAAAATAAAAATAAATTTGTCCACATAATTTCATCAGACCTTCTTTGAAAAGGCTTTGGTGGCACCCCTTATTGGATATGTTCTCCAAACACCCTAAGCATATCTGCTGTTGCCCTCAGACTGTAAATCTTGGATAAAAGATATCCAAGACTGGGCACGGATTAAACTGATCTGTTCAACTGTCAAACATTACTTGTTATTAGATTATATAATCTGCAGATTTGTATTGTACAGATCATGTTTTGTTTGATTTATATTGTCTGTAGCTCAAAAAAGCTACTCCAAACAGAAAACCTTTCAAAATCCTCTTTATTCAAAGCTGTGTTCCTTCCTCTTAATTCCTGAATAGTATGGGACACCAAGACAGAAACAAAACAAGCACTCCTAATAAACTGTGGACCTCTAGTGGCAGTGAAATGATACTGCAGCCGTAGTTTTATAGAGCAGCAGCTCCTGAGGAATACTAATGTTTCCCACTTAAAAGAGGAACTTCATCCCTGTATCCCACTTCCTCTTTTTGTAAACAGACCTGACAGGCAATCCTAAATAAATCACTCACATGGTTTGAGCTCAGGCTGCAGACTCAGAGAGGCTTGGTGGTCATAATGTTATTATGAAGGGAAAGGAAAAAGACACACAGGATACATACAGGTTGTGGATTCACACTGATAAATTTCTCCAGCATATTGACCTGTGTTTGTTATCGTTATGTGTTGTTTTTCGGTAACATTGTGGATATGGGTCTTCTTTCTTGGTCAGGACACTCTTGTGTTATTAAGGCAGTTTTAATCTCTATGAGGCTCTTCCTTGTAAAAATTGTTTTTATCTTCTTAATAAATTATATCATTTGGAAAGGTGGGTTTATGAGCGAGGCAAGGAGGAGTACAAGAAGCATTTTACTTTATTGAGGAAGCCCATAAAAAACATGGGAGATGGGAAATACAGTAAAGCAGCAATCATTAACCAAATTAAGTGATAAAGTGACAGCCTACAACGAAGAAAAAGTCAGTTCCAGCTCCTGCAATGTGAATATTTTTCTTTATTTATACTGGTTCATGACTTTTAAGTGGATTATGTGGTTAAAACATTTTATTTCAAGATGTCTTCTTGTGTTTTGGTAAACACAGATTGACAGTTTCACATTATTTTGAAATTGTACAGACCAAACAACTAATCAAGATAGATAACCAGCAGATAAATCATAATAAGTTCCTCCCTAAATTACACAGTACAGTAAAACAAACCAAAATATTCATCAAGATAATCTTTAAATAACTGAGACATGACTGACATAATTAAAATCTTCAACACAAATGGGTTATACTGAGAGGGAAAAGGCTGGACTGTTTCTAAGAAAGAACTGTATTATCTGATAAAGCTCCATTAAAGGTCAAAATCACAAACAGGAACTGAATCCTCTGCTCAGTTGACAGAACACACGGACATGTGCACACACGAGCACACACACAACAGAAGAGCAGTGTAAAACTCTTCAGGGCCAAAGGTGTGGGCGTGGCACCAAACAGGTGAGACCAGGAACCAAAAACCAGTTTGTCATCATGCTTCACACCACACACTGTTTTGTTTTTTTTCCAATAAGCTACAGTTCACCACAAGCAGAACTAACCAGTGTGACACGCGCTGTTAACTCCAGAGGGGAATTTATACTAGCTACACATTCTTTGCATTTGTGTGTAGTTTCCACAAAGGGGTCTGTGTTTTCCATGACACGTCACATCACGCCCACATCTCTCTGTTCTGACATACGTTTACTGGTGTCACACAATATCCACACATCTTAAGGCAGAGAAAGCAAATAGAGTTTGCTCTTATGATCAGTGTGGCCCCCTCGTCTGTGAGAAATTATAACCTAACCTTTTATCTTTATTAGGACAAACACACACACAAGTTTCTGACCATTTTCAAACCTTCAAATTCTGCCCCAAACACACTGAAGTCATTTTTTGGTCTTTTAGTCTATATATGATAGAACAGCTTGAGAGAGAGAGACAGGAAAGGTGCGGTGAGATTGGAAGAGGATATGTCAGATTATGTTGAGACCAGGAATGGATGCTACAACCAGTGCTACAAGGACTGTAGCCTCTGTACATGGGGCACTCCGCTCCTCCAGCTGAGCTAAATCACTGCCCACACACTGCATCTTTTATGACTGACACATTGCATCACCATTCTTTGATGTTGTTTGAGAGGAATAACTCTAAATATGTTGGGAAAATGAGCTAAGAACCAACTAAGCTAAAGGATCAGTTCACCCAAAATAACAACAGTGGCATCTGTTTTAAAGGCAAGGATCACAAGATAATGTTCTGATGGAAAAACTGCAAACTAAAACTTCTTTATGTAAACAATGTTTGAGGAATTCTAGAGATTCAAGTAACATTACACAAACTCAAATAGAAAAGGCAGATTTTTTTGGCGACATACAGATTCGGCAGAAAACAAGCTTTAACATTTTAAATGTTGGAACTTCAAACAACTCAAACCCTGAAGGTCTATCCAACCAACACAATTTTGAGGTAAGCACCCTATATTTGAGTCTCCAATCCAGCATCTGACCAGGTGTGAAATACAGTCACTCTCTCCCCTTCTGTTCAAGAATTATGATGGAAAAAATCGATTTGATTGTTTGTGAAATTCTGTCCTTTTTAGCATTTCACCTTTTGAGTTATGGCCTAAGATTGCTTCCTTTAGGTCGCATTAATCTTGACATTTGCCCCAAAAGCCTTTACAGTTCATCCTCAAGTCAAATTGAACAACAAGTTGAAGAAAGTCCTTCAAAGAAATCTATAGATATCCAGGTTCAATAACGGGACAGAAACACTGACAGAACTGAAGCATAAAAAAATGATCTGTGATTTGGGTGAAATGATCCTTTAATGTGGTATAACTGTGCTGGTTTCAATAATTTGCTATATGGTAATTTGTGTAAAAAGTGGCATAAGGCATGAAAAGTTGAATACATGAACAAAGTAAATGTTATGAAGCTTTAAAATGGATTTTATGGTAAACAGAGAAGAGTGCAAACAAGCTACATTCTAAAACTGTATTTCAGACTGTGAGCAACACAATCAATTCATCAACCAAAGAGTCCTTTCATCTCCTACAGATGCCAAATCCTCACATCAAAGGGCGACAGAAAAGCTGGTCAGGAGCTTACCAAGGCAACAAAATCCACACATTTAAATATCAGGTATGAATGGATGTGCAGGGGAACAGAGACTGGAAGGTGTACGATTAAACAAACAGATACACTCACCGAGCAGAGCGCTGAACAGCTGACTTTGGAAGACCGTGATGACTCTGTCCAGAGATTGTCTCAGCTGTTGGTCTTCTTCCACAAAGCCCTCTTTGGACCGGCCCTGGTTCTGCTGTCTCTGATCAAGCTTGGCCCGGTACTGCTGGAGAAGCTCCAGGGCTCGCCGGGCATCTAGATACAAAATAAATAATAAATAGATGAATAACAATATCACTTTTCCCTGATAAAAAAACAACAACAACAGAAAAGGAAAATAAAAAATCTCCAGGCACTCTTAAGTAGATCAAAAAGATTAGGTACCTTCCATTAAAAGTGGCTATTTAATTGAGGATTACTGTGGTTAGAAACTGGTTCAGACCACACAGTATCTTCATCCGGGTGAAGTTAACAAAAAACAGCTAACACCTGGCCATGTAAAGTGAGTGTGGACACAGGTGTTGGTCTCTAAATAGACTTGAAATACAACGTACCTCCTTTTTTCTTCTGTGCAAAATAATATTTTATTCATTGTTCTCTATCAATACTTCATTTTAATTGCAGTGTCTAGTTTCCCTAGTAAATCACAAAAGTGCATGTGTCCTCTTACTCCACCATGATTTAATATCACACTTGAATTGAAACTGGAGGAGTGAGAGATGTTTTAAAGCGGGAAACAGTGGCTCTTTGTGGTGATTTATGGAAATTCAGATCATTTATTGCATGTCTTTTACAGCCTATCTGCATTCAATAAAAAGGTTTGTGCCCTAAAGTTTTATGACCAATGTTTTAATGCAGGAGGGCAAGAGGGCAGTATTTCTTTATGGTTCTAAAGTAGGCTGCAGACTGCATTCCAGGCTCAACTGTGCTCTGAACAGCTGATCAAACCGGAAGCAGTGACAGATCAACATCAAACTCGTTGGAGTGTCAGCTCAGCCTTCAGAGTAAAGTTGCACCTCAGGTTAAAAGTGGTCATATTTATACTATTCACGTGTTTTTACCTACACATATCAAGCTGAGCATGCCATGAAGCTGTTGCACAAACACACATTTGAATACAGCATCCAATAACATCATGCAGGGTCCAAACATTTCGCTGGTCTCCTTCTGTTTAATGCGTTGAGTTGCAAAGTAGTCATCAAACTGTAACCAGTTAAAGCAGATTCAGCACACTGCCCGGGGTTAACTTACGCAGAATTGACAATAATTTTTGAACAATTATTAAAAAGAATTGAATTATTAACAAGTCAACGGTTGTGCATTCACTAATAAACATGTTAGCATTAAATAAGACGCGTGCTCGAGCGTGAACGTTCATTAAAACGCTAAAGAGCAAACTTAAACTGACGCAACCTTTAAAGCAGTCACAGTTAATATTGTTCTTCAACAAATGAAATGACGCAGGAAAAGCAGCAGAGATGGAGATAGAAATTCCCCAAAGATTGTATTTACCTTTCTGTCGCACAGGCATGTCGAGCAGCGCGGTCCTCCGCCCCTGGGTTTGTGAGTGTGTGCCTGTCACAGTCTGTGTTATTACAGATGTGTGTGAGCGTCTGTCGCGGGATAGCCTGCCTCTAAACTGGGACACACAAAGTCACACTACACCAGCCTAACAGACAAATCATCCAAAAAGAAAACTTAAAAAAGTGTCTGTAAGGTCAGAGAAAATGCGTAAAAACGCGTCAGAGAGAGGAGAAACAGTCCACCGTGGAGTGACAGCCAGAGCGTGGACTTAGTACCCGGAGCAACAGCTTTTTTCCCTCTTCTTCTCTTTCACTTTGGATCCCTCTCTCTTCTTTTGGTGAAACTCGTCCACCATTTCTTCATTCAGGTGACTCGAGTCAAAACGCTGTCAGACCGGTTCCTAGGCGGTCCTGTGGGATAAACTCTCTCTCTGTGTCTCTCACACACATACACACACCTTGAAGTCCGTTGAAGACACAACCGCAGGATCTCACATTCATGCCCTCACTTCACAACAGTATTACAGCAGGTTTGAGAGGCTCCTCATAAGCACTTTTGTCATGTTAAACAGATATTGTGTGCAGTGGATGAAAGCCTGGTCAATCCTAGGGCGCACACTGGATTTACATCTAATCCACTCAACGATGACTATAGATTTGGGTTTACAGATACTGATGAGACTCTGTCTAACCTCTCCTGCTTATGGCTAATATCAGTTCTTCAACATAACATTTGATTTGATTACAACTCTACGTGAATGAAACTAAAAGCCTGATCAGATACATGTGCAAATGGGTATTTTGCACTGTGTGGCTGATGTCTAATAATAGTGCCTTTTGCCCACATGCACAAAACACTAAAATACAGAACACTTACACAATCTAAAAAGCAAGGAGTAAAGGAGATCCAGTTGAATGACACAGGTGTAATCCCACCGGCTGTCCAGTCAAACCCATCCCCAGTGAGTTTGGTGGTATTGTGATGGTAAACAGGTTTATTGTGGTGAACAGATTAAAGAGTCTCTATCTCAGGCTTGTCCATGTCCTTTAGCCTAGTTGCAACAGAAAGCAACAGCAAGTCCATTTAAAATGTGTTAGTCTTAGCCTTCGCAATATTGACATTATTCCAAAAGTTCCCAACATTTGAAATCTAAATTTTTTTTCTGAAAAGTCGTATTGAGATCATTTTTAAAATCAAAACAACAAAATTAACTTTAAAAATTATTTTATCTCTTTTCAGTGAAACAGAATAGACTATAGATAGATGAATCTAGAAGGACTTTATGCTGTATTCACACGGGGAAAAAACATATAACACCAAGTCTACAATCAGCTAGGTCAAATCCAAGCAGCAACCTCCAGTCTAAAAATATGAGTTCAATGCGGAAGTGCTAAAAACGGCAGTTCATTGAGGATCTGCTTGAGGCTGGCTCCGGAAGTACCAGAAACCACATACACACCAATTCAAAAAAGACGATCTTCACAGCAGAAATAAACATGTTTACAGCCTGGCACAAAAGACGAGTGTAGTCTGGATAGCTCATTTCTCGATCGGCACACACTGTAGGCCTACAGGGGGTAAATTTTTTCTAACGCGGCAATTTTGAAGATATTGAAATTACGAGTCTTCCAATGAGAGTCAAACCTGACTTGATTGACAGACATGTTTGCTTGCTTCTCTATTGTTCACTAACAGGGACGTTGACTCAAAAGTGGATAAATACTTACATTAGATTACGTCTTGTGTTGCTGAAATGTCAAATAGCATTGCTCGATTAAATATCTGTTCTTCTTGGCTCATGAAGTTCACATACATCAAGATTGCATTTAGCTTAGCTTAGCTCAGATGACAAAAAGGCAGTTTTACAATTGTACGTTGCAGACTGCTACATAAAGACCTCATCTTGGTAAGTTTGCAGCTGTAATGACTACTGTTAGGACCTAGGACATGATGCGAGCAGTTGGGCCAAGCAAAACCTGCAACTAAAACTTCAGTGTCTAAAGATTTATAAGTTAGTGCATGGCAAAAACACACACCATACTTTATGGGACATCTGAGACATCAGGGGTTCCTAAACTTCCTAAAGCGACCCCCAAAATATAGGTGCCAAAGACTCCCGACCCTCACTGTCCCTCAAAGTGATTTAATGTGGCTTCATTTAGCTGGTCTGCAGAAAATTACCCTACCTATATGAGCCTACCAACATGAGCCTACCAACATGTGGCTGTGTTTCCTTTGCCGTTATGAATTAACCTACTGCTACTGATGCTTTTGATAATTAACTGCTCACTAACCCTAAACTTAGTAGCAAAAATGTGGCAAAAAGAAAGGCAGAAAACTCATTACATTTTCGATTTTCAAGGTTTTATTTCAAGTTTAGCTACTATTTATGTAGATATTTTTTACTATAATGGGTAAAATTGACTATTTTTAGATAACTTTACAGAAAAAACAATCTGGAAGACATCTCACGACCACCCATTTTGTTTCTCGCGACCCCCCAGGGTGTCCCGACCCACACTTTGGAAACCCCAGCCTTAGTACTTAGTGAAAGCCCGGCTGGTTCACGTTTGATAGAGCCAATAATTTCTTCATCTGCTTCTATCCTGTGCTAAGCTACGCTGAATAAATCCCAGACCTATTTGTGCACTGGACAAACAAGAGGAAATTGGTATTGATCTTCTCATCAATCCCTGAAAAAGTCAGCAAGCAGGTTGTTTTCCCTAATTGCAAGAGTGAACCTTGTATGTACTGTTTCTCAGTGACATCACTTTTTATGAAAGATTCTGTGGTAATATAAGCTGAACTGTGTCACAACACAACCATAGCCTTGGATATGCTTACGGCTGTCCGAGTAAAACGACAAAGGGGGAGATTAGAAAATAGAAAATAGAAATGGTGAGTTCTGCAGACTGGATATAAAATACTGTATGTTTGTGTCTGTCTGTAGACAGTGGAGCGTCAGTAACATTACTTCATCAGCATACGCAAACACTCATTAAACACACATACACAGACAGCAGTTGAATGGAGGTCATGGACCCAGTCTCTGGTATTGTTATTGATCAGGTCACAAGAGCTTATTGACAGCTTTGGTGGGTGCACAAAAACTCTCGCTCTGTATCACTTACACTCTCACACAGATGAATAGCAGCATAATATATGAGTCAGCGTGGGCAGAAATTTATGCACGATTGTGTAAGTGGGTTGGTCAGTCACCACACTGAAGTATCATTTTGTCCAAACCAGTGTGTAAAAAACGGAGAAAAGAGGAACGAGAACAAAAGAGCATCATTCTGCTTTCATCAATGTGTGTGTGTGGATGTGCGTTTGTGTGTGAACTATTACCCTCTATTGTTAATTGTGGGCCTGTGTCACAGAGTTGTTATACATAGCACTGACGCCGGGAGAACAGGGGGGAATGGTACAAGACACACGAGGGAGGTATGCATGATAAATTATAATTTATTTGGAATAAAGAGAAAAATACTGCCTCTTAAGACAATGGAGTAGGAGCAAAACAATGTAAGTAAAATATACTTACGGGAAGATATGTTCTTGTACTGGTGGAAGTCACTCCTCCCCACTATGCTGTCCAAGAGTAGGCACATGCAACTGGAATGATCTCTATATGATACTGTTTGCACTTCAGAAACATCTCGCACAGAACTGTCTATAAAGTATAGAAACAAACTTTTTAAAGTGCTCCAAGTTTGAATAGCAGCTAAAATGACAACAAATACATGAATCCCACTGGACTAGCTATATGTCAAGTTAAAACACATTTCATGACCCATTAGATTCAGACAACAGCAAATGTCAGCAGCAGGCTGTTAAACCAGGAAGTGGTTCCAATTGTCACATGATATAAAAGTAAAGGTATGATATTTTAGCTTAAAGTATTGTTAGCTTAGAGGTACTTGAATGCTTGTTTGATAGCATTTCAATATAGAACTAGGAATTTGAAATGTAAAAAGTGCTAGAGGTGGGCCAATGTAATGTTAGCTAGGAAGCAGTTTTATGCTAAGGTTGCTATTGGATAAGCTAACAGCAATTTTAGAAAGGTGGTTAGCCAAGCTTTTCTATTTAATATTGTTACACAGGCCAAAATAAGACTTCCTTGCTAATTCTCAACTCAACTTTATTTATATAGCACCTTTCATACTTATAAACATGCAGCCCAAAGTGCTTCACAGAATAACAGAGAGACAGAAAACAACAGCAATGGTAAAATTATAAAAGGCATGATTATAAATAAAAACACTTTAAAATAAAATAAAATCAATACAGTAAAGTTAATAAAATAAGTAATAGTGGAAAGAAAAGTTAAAAATAAGGTAGCATTAACAAGATTAGATGAAAAAAATAAATAATAATAAAATAAAATTAATAAACGTTAAAGCTATGATTAAAATGATTCAAATAATTCAAATAATTCAAATAATAATGCAGTCCAGGGCTAAAAATAAATTACTTCACATTAAAAGTTAGATTAAAAAGGTAAGTGTTAAGTTTACTTTTAAAAACACCCAGAGAGCTTGCCATCCTAATGTCCAGAGGCAGAGAGTTCCACAGCTTAGGGGCGTAAAAACAGAAAGCCCTCTGGCCGTTGCCTGTATGAGACACGCGAGGAACATTTAAAAGGGAAGCATTCGAGGACCTCAGTGATAGAGCTGGAACATAAAATGACAGGAGATCAGTGATGTATGGAGGGGCACGGCTGTTAAGAGCTTTAAAAACAAGTAAAAGATGAGATGTTAGCAAAGGCTGAATGCTGACATTTACATTTAATATTGTTCCATACAAAACAAAGATATGACTTACTAATATTGCTTAGTATAATGCTAAGATTACTATGTGATACTGTTACACAATACAATGTCTAGCTAACTGTAATGTTAGCTACAGAAAGTAGTGGTTAAATGCTCACATTTCAGTCTGATAGTAATGATACTTGCTAACGTGTAAATGGCTTTTACACAAACATTAGACTGTTTGATCATTTTACACTTTGTAGATGAAAAGGTACTTTCTAGCTAATGGTAATGTAAGCTTAGAGGTGGAATAAAACTAACTATTTGACAGTGTTGCATGATTCTAAACAAAATAGTAGGAATTCCTACCAGAGGTGGGAGAAAGTAATTGTTTTGCAAGTCTCAAGTAAGTCTCAAGTCTTCAATCCCAAGTCGAAGTCAAGTCTCAAGTAAAGGCAAGACAAGTCAAGTCAAGTCCGAAGTCATAGGCTTGACATTTTCAAGTCCTTACAAGTAATAAGCACTGTTTACCAAATAAAATGCTAACATTTCTACTTAAAAGTCATAAGCAAAAAAAGAAGGTGTTTTGGATACAATACTTAGCACATTGGACCAAGCTATCCTCTGAGTATTAAAATATGCATGCTAACATGGCTACTTTAATAAACAAAGTGTTAGAGAGGCAGCTTAATAACTGATCTGTTCCTGTGTGATCAGATAAGTGTCAAGAACAGATGAGATGGAAGGATAGAGAGGGATGAAGAAGAGTCAGGCTTGTTAGACTAATGGAGAGAGAGAGAGACAAATGACATATGCTAAGATGATCAGAGCCTCTGAGTTTAATCCATTAGGAACTGAACTCTTTCCTTTATTTAACCCTCACTTCTTCACCTCAATCTTTTGTCCCCTAGCTGCCATCTTTTGTCATCCCACTTCATCCTGTTAATTTAATTCCTTGAGTACTTTCTGTCTTTTTCTTTCATCATTTCTACCTGCTCCCTCTTTTCATTTTGCCCTTTAATTTCTTTGCCATCTGTCCCCCCTTACTCCCTCTGTCCTTCCTTTACTCCATTGTCTCCCCTCCCTTACTTTCCCCTATACCTTGTTAGTTTTCAGTATTTTAGTGTAGCTTCAACTTACAGTATCTTGAGAACTTTCTTCCATTTTTTAATCATCTTTTTCTCCCCCCAAATTCTTCTTTTCCCTCACCTCCTTGTATGACTTGGATCTTTCATTCTTTCTAAAGCAATGACAACAAATGAAGGAGCAGAAACGTGGACACCTCTCTTATCTGTTCCCCTAAAGATAGAGCTCAGAGCACCAGGACAAACAAAGATTACCAATAGTGACATTTTTATTATTTGTACAATAGAGACTTTAGTACATTATTCAAAACACTTCTTATATACTGAAAAAATGGTACGTCCCAAAGCCCAAAATGGCTCCAGTATAATCGCTGCACAGCATTTTTTCAATTTTATACATATATTATTTTTTTTGTAAAAACTGTATCTTAAATATTATGTACAGATAGCGTTTGCAAAATGCATTCTAAACACATGATATATATTATATATACTTCTGCAATTACATTTCTCCGCATTAATACTCAAACTTAAAACTGGAAGGATTTCAACTTGCATGTGCAAATAAATAAAGAAATAAATAGTTCTGTTAAATTGTCACTAAAATTTTTCCAACTTAAAACTCAACAGCGGTTCTCTCTTCGGAGGTCAAAGTACTTTTTGTCACACAACAGAAGAAGCAGCATTCAAGTTGGGTAGGTGTAGGTACTGCAGAAAAGCATGAGTACATTCACAATCAATATGAGTCATTTTAAATTTCATTCACAGCTATGTACAGTGACACCGCCCTCAGCATTTGTTCAGCTCTTATGTAGTTTAAACACATAGAAAATGACTGTTTTTATAGTCATATACATATATATAATATATATTTGTATAACACAAATTCACAATTACAGTAGAAATACATTTTATACAGTTTTGGATAGTACATGTGTAGGTCTCCAAGTCATACTGTGCGTACTTCCATCCATAACTTTGTTAAGTGTCATTATTATAAAATATCACAATTTTTGAGCAAAGCTAAGGTATATCAATATATTTAGAAAGAATTACCTGAAACATGTAGTAAAAAATAGTTATATTATCAAACCTTTTTCTCTGTTCTCATCACAATATCTTTGATATTTCAAACTCTAAATAGGATTGGGTGGGTGCCTGAGGTTAAGATCTCTCAACCTCAGGACTCCGCTGTGCCATTTTGTGTCCTTTATTCTGAAATCACTAAATTCTGATGCTTAATAAGAGGTTTGACACAAAATGGGCACAGGATGACACTGTCATGTCAAGTAAAAGCAAAGAAAGACTGCAAGATGTTGTTTTGCTCTGCATGAAACATCAGATGTGCAGAATAAAATTCCCCGTCATGGAACGTCTTAAAGACATGTGTTGCGTTTACAAAAAGACAGAAAATGAACCTCTTTACCTTTTTTTCTTTTCATTTTCTGTCATGTCCCTGCAGTTTCTGGAGTATGGCCATGAAGGTCAGATTTTAAAAGACCTCAATGACATTGCTCCAGAAACCTGTCAAACTACCTCATTTCCACATCTCATTCTACATCTTTTGTTTCCCTGCTCTCCTGAAACTCCATACACAACCATACCCTTTTCATAAACCTTATATTTTTCAACATTCACCCCAAATGTTTGTTTATTTTAATTATCGTCTTCTCCGAGAGTCAATTAGCATCTCCTCAGGTTTCAAAATGTACCCATGATACGCCAAGTGTTGACAAAAGTCTTCCTGGCACTGATCAGATCTTTTCCTGATTGTCTAAAAAGGCAAATCTGACTCTTGTAGATTCACCTGTTGAGACTTGTACACTGTGTTATACCTTTATCAACTCATGAAGGGATTTCCTCCTTCCTCTTTTCACAGTGAGGCTACAGGTCAGGACACAAATGTTTCCCTTCACGTCGCTGCTCTAGATCAGATCTGTGCCACAAAGAGGTAACGCTTGGATGTTTTGTGCCTGTGTGAATGAAACTAAGAAGAGGCAGAGGGTCCATATGGCACCAAATATGAAACATCAGTCTCACTGAAACTCAGCGGTCTGATTCACCTAAGGTCTTCTGTGGAGTGGAAAACTCCAGACACACACAGAAAATAACTTGCTGACAGTGGCCAATATGATATGAAAGCATGCTGTGACTATCATACAACTAAAACAGCTCAAAGGGATGCAAGAATACTCAAAACAGGACCTCAAATATGGCACAGATATTACAAATAATGTTCCAGTGTGGGTGAGTGTGACTCAGTTAAATTTGTAAACCAGGCTAAAATATAGAAGGGCTTCATTATCCTCACTGTCACATATGAATTGTGTATGGGGGCACATACTTCATATGTGTGTTCATGTTCATGGCAGTGTGTGTAAACATTAGCATGACTTTCTCAATAGATGGCACTGCAGGAAAAGTTAGGCTCTGCTGAAAATCTCAACGAGCTGAGCCTCAGAAGTATTGCTTTAGCTCTTTTCAGCACAAATGTGCAAGCAACAGTTTTTAAAACAAATAAAACAAGTAGCTGTGGTGGACTATGAACAGTTTTTTTTCTTTACAGGAAAAAAAAAAATCTGTGATATACTTTATAAAATTGTTCATTTTGAGAAATAATCCCTGTATGTTCATAAGAGAGAATTCAGAATATGTTTTATCAACAATATTTATATGAATCATTAACTGTGTGTCCAGGCCCCAGGGAGAGTGCAGCTTTAAAAAGCTGCAGCTTTGTATATGTACACAAGGCAGAACGTCTTAAGTTTTTGATTTCTGTACACTGGAGGCAATAAGAGCGACAGGACAGAAGAGAAACTGCTGAAAAGAAAGAGACAAGACAGAAAGCTAAAAGAAACAAAACGAGAAAAAAGATAGCACTGGACGAAGCAAAAAGGAACAAGGAAGAACATGTATGTGAATAATGTGCTACACCGATGAAAAAGATATTGAAAATCTACCCTGGACCATGAAATAAAAGTCAGAGGATAAAAGCAAAATTACCAAAGAACTGTAACAAAACCAAACTATCCAGACTGACTGATCTGATGACTGCCTAATTAACAAACCAACCACAAAATCCAAACTGCAGCAGCCCTGTCAGAACTCAAAGTCCTCCTGTGGTCCGTCCACTCGTCGATCAGGTCCCTGACCGTGGGTGGACAGAAGAGCCGATATGTTTCCTATGGTACATTTGGCACTAGTATTTGCCTTTGGTCCAGCAATAGGCAAATAAACGTCTGTGTGTTCCCCTAAAAAGGTAAAAAAAGGCGGCTCATATTTCAGTTCCACAAGCCTCCAGCGGAGGGCAGGTGGGGTGGCGTGGGATGGCGATGAGCAGAGTAGAGAAGCGTTGTTGTGTTTTGTTTTGTTTGTTTGTTATAAAACTATTTCTAGCGCGTGCTGCTGTCCCTCAGAACCACCAAGTCCACCGTCCTCTGGAAACTCTTCAGCAGAGAGACGGCTGTCTCGTGCTCCATGTGTAAAAAACTATGTCCGTTAGCCTGCAAGGCAAACACGCAGCACAGTCAACAGCATGTGTGTGTGTGCGTGGATGTATGTGTTGCAGTGTATATGTCAATGTGTGCGTGTGTTGTGGAGGGATGGAGGGTCACTGCCATCATTATCTCAGTAACACATCACTGTAGGGGAAAAGAGAGAGAAGAGGAGGAGCTACACAGTCATGCTGTAGAGAGAAGGGGTAAAGACAAAAAAGGGCTTTTAGATGACTTCATCAGCTAAACTGTACATCTGTGGAGAGAAGATGAAGAGGGGAGAGAGGGCAGGGAAACAAAGTGGAATGAGAGATGAGGGGCCTGAATTCTGGCTCTACTTTAAAATAATAACCTCCGTGAACTCATGGTTAAAGTCCATATCTATAGTTAGGACTAAAGGGTTTTTTGATTTACTTTGAGTGATCTACATCGGTGTAAGTTGTTTCAATCGCATTTGCTGTTGCTTCTACTGAACCTGAAATGATGACATTCTTCTCATACATTTGTAACTTTGTTCTCATAAAATTAAAATTTAGTTTCTTGTAAATCAACAAGTTTATTCTCGTAAATTTACAACTTTGATCTTCAAATCTGAAGTGTTTTTTTTATAAGGTGGCCCTTTACTCCACCGTAGTAATTGCTTTTTTCCACAGTTTTATTTTTTATTGTTAAAAGAGTTCTTTCTTCACCTCTGTCAGGTCATCAAAACATAGTCCAGTAAACTACTTTAAATAAAGCATTGGAATCTTGAAATAATATTAGGGTTGCAAAATTTCAGTAATTTTTAAAGTTGGAAACTTTCTATGGGAATTAATGGGAATTTATAAGAATAAACGGGAATAAACCAGGAATTTACTAAATTGAAGGTTGGCTCTTAGTAGGGAACCTAAATATAGTTGGGGAAAATATATTTTAGCATAATCCTGACTAAAACAACCAGATTTCATGCAAGTACAGTTGAATATCTATGCTATTCCTCAATCTCATGCACATAGCACACTGCCTACTGCAGGGCTAATGAGACCACGCCCCCTACATGCACTGTGCATTCCTCCATCACATTCACAGATGATTTATATTTTGGATGGATGTCTGCTTATAACAATACAAATATTTATGCTTGGATATGATACCTTTCCATTAAACTACCTTCAATTCCCAGTTAATTCCCATTAATTCCCATGTAAAGTTTCCAATTTGGAATATTTCCAAAATTCCCCAGCTTAACTTCCCATGGAAATTTACCAGGAACTTTCCAGAAACTTTCCGGAAATTTTCCACCCCTTTGCAACCCTAACTAATAATAATCTTACTTGAATCAAACGAATAAAACAACATTATGTAGATAACGTTGTATTCAAGCACATTTGGAACAGCGCATAACTACACAAAAGTTGTTTTGGCAAGTGAGATTGACAAGTTGAGTCATGTAAGTATGAGGGATGCTCCTTATCGACTATTTCCTAGTCATATAAACGGAAACTTTAATGCTGACTAACCAACTAGTTAAAAAAACTAACAAAGGATTACAGTGTCTTTGAGTGAACAATGTCAAATTGTTTTTATCGAGCTAGGCCCACTAGCCTTCACCTCGCAGGTTGACGCCCTCATGCCTGTACTGGTTCAGCATTGCTCTAAACAAGTGGTTATGTGTCAGTTTATCCAGGCACAGCCTTCATACAACTTCATCTACCAGACTGCTACGCCTCATAGTGTGACACGGCTCTACTACCTGAATGTAACAAACACAGATGACAGATGGCGTTACAACAGTATCCATTAATTTGAGCTACAAAACATTTCGGTTTCCGGCATATAGTTATATACGTATTAATCATTTGTTTGACCAACAAGGAAACTGGTGCCGAGTAGCAATAGTGATGGCATTGAATCATTAAATGGACTATCTCTAATTGGTATCGGTCTTTACTGTCATATTGGATACCGGCGAGTATGCCAGTCAATGCTAGGGTTGCCAACTGTCCCCTATTAGCCGGGACATCCTGTATATTGGGCTAAATTGGTTTGTTTCATACGGGACCGCAATTGTCCCATATATTGACTACTAACTCTTGTAAATACATCAGACTGCACTCTACAGATCCTTGATCAGATAAAATGGCAGTGTCAGATCATGTGCCAATCACACCACATCTCATCCAATCACAGGCCCCCTCACACCCATCAGTTGTATACAGCGCAAATGCGCTAAGTCCTGCAAAAGAGTGTGGAGAGGATTTTCTCTCTGATGGCCATTAATAATCAGACTCAAGAAACAGATGCAGCGCAGAGCTGATCAAACATGAACTTCAAATATCTGTAAACTGTGACTTGTCATGTAAGGACTTCTCTCTGGCTGTGTAAAAGGACAAAAGACTGCTTAAGTCAGTCAAGAGCAGCAAAAAGTATCCATGGAAAAAGTACATTTGGTGAGTCATACTCCTCTTTTGCATTTAATTTTTCTTTTGCCTGTTTTTTGATATAAAGAGCCAATTTGTGTTTTCTTTGAGGTGTATTCATATGAGGTTAAATAATGATACAATAAGGATTAAAGGGAATATACACACTTTCAGCTTCTCCAGTTGAATCAGAATATGAATATGCGCTGAACTCACATATCATGCTCACACCACCATGGCACTGTGCACCTGTCCCTTATTTAGTCGTGAGAAAGTTGGCAACCCTAGTCAATGCATTGATCCTGTAAATTGTATATTCACACCCTCTCACTAGTTTCACAAAGATAATCATGTTAGGATAAAAGATAATGACAGTGTGGTGTCCTCAAAGCTAGCAAAGTGTCAGCAGCCAGTGTTTCTATACTTGGTAATGAACAATACCCTTGAACAGTCCCTGCTTTATTATCAGTTAGGATTTGGGGTTGAATTAAAAGATAACACCTTCTGCTGTGTTGTAGATTACTTTAAACATAAAGTCATAGGAAAATGTACACTAAGGGAAAATATCAGTGTAGAAGTATTTTCTCATTTAGGTTCATATAATCAGACTTTTTTTTCACAACCAGTTGTCTCCCTCTGCTGGCCATCAGACAGAATACAGGTTGAAGGCTTCAGCATTGTTCTTGCTTAAGAAACCAGGAAGCTTTGTCAGCTTATTTCATATGAATTATGTCTGCTTTACAAAATAACAAACACACTGTGAACAAACCTGAAGACACTTTTGAGTGTTTTTTCTCACATTAGTAAAGTTATAGTGATTATAAAAAAATATATAACATTTGGTTTCCAGCTACTAAACCACCCTGTGATGTTTGGCTCTAAAGTTTTTGATAATGATATATGAGAGGGTGTCAGGGGGTCATGCCTGATAAATGGACCAACAGGTACACACACGGAGGCAGAGGAAATGCTGAAGCCTGGTATTAACACTCAGTAGTGACACTGTAGTCTGGCCTGTTTGGTGATGAGTGAAAGGATGTTACCTGCATTATCTTGTCTCCGGGCTGCAGGGCGGAGGTGGCGGGCCCGTCATGCTGTACCCTAGTAACAAAGATACCCTATAAGTCAAAATGATACACCGTTAGGACAACACAGGGACACGATGGTTTAGAATCTTTGCCTTTCTCATTCTCATCTCAATATCCGCCCCCCCAAAAAATCACATTTCTGCCAAAATATACGGGAGTTCACCAAATGCATTCTTTGTTTTCAATTTAGAGAGGCATGCAATTTAAGTACTTTGATTTCCTTGTTAAAGGCATTAATCTTAGAATTTACAGAAGCTGACATTCCTCCCAAAAGACATAGATTACACATGCCAGAATGCTTTATAGTCTTTTCATACAGATAAGGACTTTGCATACAATAGACACGGAAGAGAGAACGTAGATATGCAGTCAGAATATAAAGAATAGGGCGAAGAAGAATAGGTGAGGGATGGGTACTGACTTTAGGGGAAAGCAGTAGGTAGCAGGGAGGGCAGAAGATAATTCATCCCCCTATATTTTCCCTTAATAACCCAAGGCAGAGATTGTAAAAACACCAACATCTTTGCATCGAGAGCTGAAAGATGTTTCTGAACACAGTGTGGGACGGTGCAGCTGTGTCCGCTCAGCGTGGTTCAACAGGTTGAGCACGTGTTGAACACAATGATGAGCTTCATTGACACCAGTTAGCCAAGAAACAATGCAATGCAGTATTGAGGGTGCATGAAAAAACACCTAAATACTACAGTCTGTGAGTGAGTGCAGGAACAAACACTGAGTGCAGGTTAAAAGGTGAATGAGTGTCAGAGTATTAGATCAGCTATGATTCTCCTCAACACTGGAGCTTCCACAGTGAGCCTCATACGTACATGAGATCAGATGATATCAAATGTTCTAACTTTCTATGAGAAGTGTCTAAAATATGAATTTTATACTTATGAATGACAAGGTCTTTTTGATTAAGTGTATTTGGAGCTGGTCAGCAAATTTAAGTGATCTTCTTTTTGTCCATTCAAATCCCTCCAGGGTGTGAGAAAGCTGATTTTCAAACTTCCTGACATGTTACTCTCATGTTGCGTATAAAGCTCACTGTACATTACGAACAAGTTTATTGGCAGCTGAAAACTGTTAGTAACAACGCTTATACATTTGCACACCATCAAGCTGTTGCACACTAAGCTGCAGTGCCCTGCAAAAAGCCTCCATCTTCAATATTTCCTTTTTTAAAATTAAAATTTTAAGATTTATTTTCATCTCTTTTCATGTAGACATTAGGTTTGACAGGTGGGGACAGTATTAGTAATAGGTGACATAAAATACAATATTTGGAGGAGGTTTTTGCAGCTTGGTGATCACACTGATACAGTTTTCTCTGAAAGGTAACAGTTGATAACTGTTTGCTATCGACAGCAGCTCAGTGTGCAAAGACAGCATTTTTAAGAACGCCAGGAGCAGAAAATTGGATTTTCAGACACTCATGACTCAGATGTGACAAAAAAATCCATCTTGTGCTCCTTACAACCCCGTCTTCTGTTCTTACACCAGCATGACAAGCTAATCCATCAAAGCTCCGGATCCCACTTCTGTCAATAAAAGGAACTGAGTCACCGTCTCCACTCACTGAATCCTAATTAAGTAGAAGTGAACGGGACCCCGTGGCTTTGAGAATCACTGCTAGTCTTTCAAGTCGAACTCAGATCATTGTCGGTTTTCACCTCTGAGACACCTGGTAATGACTTCTGGCAGGATTTATAAAGGTTAAAAAAAACTGTTGAATGTCAGGTAGGATTCAGAGCAAAAAGGAAAACACTGCTTGGAAAAACCCTCCACTGAGCTGATTTAATTCTACAAAGATTAATCTGATTCATTCGAAGACGAGACTAATTATTCAAGTTATTTAAAGGAAACTAATAATAATAATAATAATAATAATAATAATAATAATAATAATAATGATAATTATAATAATAATAGAGTAGCTTTAGGAATATTTACAGATAATATGAAACTTAATCTGTCAGGTTTGGGATTATATTTTGAATAACAACAAAACTGTGCTCTTTATGTAGTGACAAATCACATTGTGGGCAGTTTTTTTAAAAACTGAGGTCAGAAAAATTGAGTCAGAACTGATTTCAAACATCAATGCTTTATCCCTTCAAGGGCTCAATTACATTTTTTCTAAACAACAAGAGAAAGCTGTTTTCTTCTATTTTTGTTCGAACTTGAATGCACATAACAGGCTTTCTATTTGAAATAGACAAGGTTGAAGTTATTTTGCAGAGAATGATACACCAACAGATATTTCCATTCACAGGATTTCTCTAAAATATATATTTTGTAGTGTTCTATATAAATATCAGTTTAACTGATCAATCTGGGGTCGAAGTCCAGTTCTCACAGCCCAGCTGAATCTGAGGATGGGTATAATCAACTAGCTGACCACAAGAGGGAGCTACAGTACAGTTGAACTGCTGAGGCTGTCGTGGACTCTGGGGATCAAACCCACAGATCTATAATTAATGAGTCAAGCTGTTTTGAAACACAGACCTTTTTAACTATTAAAGCTCTGGCCTAATGTAGCCTTAAATTTGCCCCTTCATTTATATACAGAGACAATGAAATCTAATTTTCGTCTTTAAACCCGGATATAAGTAATCATAAATGTATATGTGGAAAAGCTTGGGCTGAGTGAGATCTAATGTAGGCTAGGAAAGATGATCAAAAGAATATAAAAAGCATTTGAGCTAAAACTGCTGACAAATCAGCTCTGAGCTGACAATCATTGAAAAAAATCATGAAAAGAAACATCAGCTGCTTCAGCGAGAAGCCTCACACGCACAGAGGGAAGAAACAAGGAGAACCAAAGAGATTGGTGGTGACAGATGATAACCAATCTCTTTATCACGCCACCTTTAGGGAATCTGAGTGCACATTTCTCTTTAGAGCTTTTACATACCTCCATGATCCAGTGACAAATCAATGTGAGTGCAGATACTCAGAAGATCAGCGCTTCACAAAGAGTCACTGTGTATCAATCACTGAGATATAAGAAGCTACGATTATATATTTACATTGTGGTGAAATAATTCCAAGTTAGCTGCCATTTACATTTATTTTTAAGTCTTCATCAAGCCATTTTAATGTATTCTACCAAATTGATACATCTTGTATGGAATGTATTTAGCTCTGCTGCTCATTGTCAGTTCACACCATGTCCTGCCCGTGTAACATGGCATTAATAATGGACAAACTGCGGCTGATGGAAGCTTTATGGACATGAGTAGAGATGGGAATGATTAAATAACTGTACGAGTCAGCAACTGAGTCACTACTTGTCCACATAAAACTTAAGTTAAATGATGAATTGACACTTTCTGTTATCACTTCACACCCACAACTTCAATTAATTCATCATTTGTCACATGGGCTGCACAAAGGCTGAATGCTTTAAGAGCTCTTCTTGAAAGGCTCTCTATTTTTAGAGCAGCTGTCTCGTCAGTTACTCAACATCTGAAATAAGAGTCAGTGAAATCTGCCATACTTCCCATCCCTGGATCAAAGTGTTGAACGTCTAAAAAATCAACCCGCGGTGTCCCAGAACTAAAGCAGTCTTCCCGAAATAGCCATCGGAGCTCTGTGAGCGGCCTCGCTTCTTTAGACCGACTATAGCAGCGTGTTTCTAGGACAGGCTGCCATGTGCAGGAGGCCTGAGGGATCTGCAACCCCAACAGACTCTGTGCAGGCACACGCTGACAGAAACAGTTGAAATCAGGAGAAGAAAAGAGTTTGACATCTTTTTTTTTTTTTTATGACTGATATTTAGAAGTGTGGCTGCCACTTTGGTTTTCAGTGATCAGAACACCAACACACTATCACTGATTCAAAGTGAGCACTTACAGTCCTAAAATGAAAGTCTGCCAAACTCACATCATTTCTCTGAAGTCTCCCCTCCCGCTCAGTGGTGTTAAAAAGGATTTCCAGTATTTTAATTTCTTAATTTTATATTTGACCTCAAAAAGTCAGGACTTTTTTTTTTCACCAAATGAATGATTAAAGAGTTTTTCCTCAAAAGTCTGTAGTATGACATCACCAACCCAAAGTTAACCATGTCAACTGCTGCCCTGAAGACACACAGACATAAGGACAGATACACGAAACACTGCGGTAATGAGCAGCAGTTTCCATGGCAACTCTGAGGTGAAGCTGGGGTAGGACTGTGATAGGCTGGCAGGGCCAAGTCGGGTCGTACCATGTCCGAGGGTTTGAAGGGGTTCCCCTGGCCACTGATGCCACCAGAGATACTGAAACCAAGACCAGGGTTCTTCTCTATTCTCACACTCAACTACAGAGAGAGAGAGGAGGGGCAGAAACAGAGAGACAGAACAAACAGAAAAGAAAAGAAAGACAAGTGAAAGTGAAAGATCGTAACCATCTCTGGTAGATAGACAACAGGCACAACAGTGGAGGAGTGCTCTCATGCCATGTGTGACACGTTTTGGCAGCTATATTGGAGGTCGTCAGTTTTCTGGCGACGGTGATCGGACCCACAAATATCCTTGTCAGAGTTTTTCTTTCATGCAAAATAAAAGCCATGTCGTACTGAGAGGAGAGAAACAAAAACCCTGCAGGAGGGAGGATCAGCTGATCTGGGCGGTGTGAATGACTTCATGTGCCTACCTAAGCTGGTACAGTGATCTCCATCTGTGAAATATCTCAGATTTAGATCTACGCCTCCGTGGCTTTTTCTAGACTGCTTTCTGCACAAACTGTTGCTGTTCGGTGGCTAAAATTACACACAGATGTCCCAGTTACTGGTAGCAGCTTGTTGGTCTCCTGTGAAACCCTCAAATTCCACTTCTATAAGAATGTGATCTGGTAACCACAGTTACTCAAGTCTCTTTGTCTAGTCTCTTATGTCTGTTTCTTATTAGCTTGCTAGGCAAGCTTTGTGCATCCCTCTACTATCTAACTTCTCTAAACCTCCTATTGGTCATATTTTTAACAGCTTCTGATTGGTTTATCAAACACTTGTAAAGTACTTTAAAGGTGACATATCATGCAAAATCAACTTTTTAATGGTTTTCTACCTGAAATATGTTTCCCTGGCATGTCTACAAACCCCCCGAGAATGAAAAAAATCCATTCTGCCCCTGTCTTGATTTCTCCACCTTTCTGTAAATGTGTGTGAAACGAGCTATTTCAGACTTCCGTGTTTTTGTTACATAACAACAATATCCAGTCTGTCATGGAGTCAGAGCTCGGAGCTTGTTCAGCCCATAAACTGTATAAAATACAACTCAACTTCTCCTCCGTTTTTCATTCCCTGCACACACGTGTGCTAACAAGGAGCTTAGGAAGGAGGCATGCTAGTTGTAGGCTGTCTTAATAAACACAAAGGTCGGTTTTACTCCCCACGTCTGCAGATTTGAAGATCTAGTGGATGATTTTTATTTATCATGGATAAGTGCTAGCGCTAGTTAGCATAGCCACATAGCTACATGTTGTAGCTGTAGCTGTGTACCAAGACACACGTCGACATACTGACAAATAAAACAAGAAACACTAAATCTGTGACCAATCCTTCAGAAAGGTCCTGCTGCCTTTCTGGTAGAGGTCGGTTTTACTCCCCACGTCTGCAGATTTGAAGATCTAGTGGATGATTTTTATTTATCATGGATAAGTGCTAGCACTAGTTAGCATAGTCACATAGCTACATGTTCGTAGCTGTAGCTGTGTACCAAGACACACGTCGACATACTGACAAATAAAACAACAAGAAACTCTAAATCTGTGACCAATCGTTCAGAAAGGTCCTGCTACAGGCGCCTCTCTGTCAGGATCAGATTCTGGATCAGATTCAGAGGGTTGAAGTAACGCGGGTCTGTGAGCAGCCGTGTATATTCAGTCAACATCTAAACATTAGATCAACGTGCTGGAGAGCCGAGGGCAAGTCCACTTTCTGAGGGGGCGTGGTCAGAGGGAAAACAGAGTGTTCTGAGGAGGGCTGAAGAAGAGGGCTTTTCAGGCATGCCAAAATCTGATTTCAAAGTATTTTTTTGAGCATAAACTTTAAAGACATGTTTTGGGGACCTCTTAGACCAATATATATTGATGAAAAAAGCGTGATATGTCACCTTTAAATGATTCTAGTGGATTTGAAAATAACTTGATTGACACACAATCCGCACTTTATCCAGGTAAGCTTTTAGCTTTAACAGCTTCTGAAAATTTGGACTTAAAGCTAGGGTTGGTGGTCCGGAAAACTAGCATGAATTAAATTGTAGCATTTCCTCGGGACTCCATCTAATCCCTCCCCCTCCCCCTCCCCTCGGAGCTCCTCCAAAATGACGTCCCAGCTCACACGAGCGCCGCTGATTCGCGACCTCGGCTCATCGTTTGTGTTTTGCACTACGTCAACTCATGTCTCACTCAGCGGTAAGAAAACACCAAAACATTATCATAGTGAATGTTAAAAACACAAACAAACATGGCTATTATTCGTAAGCA
This sequence comes from Notolabrus celidotus, assembly GCF_009762535.1. Lineage (NCBI taxonomy): Eukaryota > Metazoa > Chordata > Actinopteri > Labriformes > Labridae > Notolabrus > Notolabrus celidotus. Next base: position 29,595,464 of record NC_048273.1, on the reverse strand, counting down.
TTATCCAATTTTACGGGTGACACGATATCAGGAGAAAAGTTATAACACATATACATTTTCTGTAGGACTTACTAAATGTCATTAATTTTTTTGCTTGTCAGAGCCCCCGTGGTGAGAGCTTTTTAGACTCTGATCTGGACTACAGTCCTGAGCAAAGCACCTCATCGGGTCAGAGGGGACAGGCCCAAGGTCGAGCGAGAGGGGCAGTAAATAGAGTCAGGGGAAGCAGAGGCTGGGGACGGGGAGTACATGCTGGGGAAATGTACGCGCAGGAGGCGGGAAGAACGGCAGGACGGGATTTGATTGGTTTCATAAATTGGATCCTGATGGCAGGGATTGGTTGGTGGATGTTTGCCCAGGTTTACTCCGGCTGTAGATAGCAGCTTTTTTTGGCTCTTTTTTAAGAACACATTATGTTTTGGGGACATAAAGATCATTTTAACCAGTATAACAAAAGGTGTATCTAAATCTGACTACCAACCCCAGCTTTAAAAGAGGTGATGCAAGAAAATGTCAACATGCCACATTAACATCTTTCTTGAAACGTGTTTTTGGCATCAAATTTTAAATAAGTTAACATTTTTCATCTATACAATTTTTCAGTTTCAACATTTGATATGTTCAAAACAACCAAATTCTGTTTTCATCATTATTTTAGGCTGTGTCCAAACTCTTTTGTAATTGAAGTTGTTTTTCCACAAGCTGGTTACTCATTATAAATTCCGTTTTAATACTCAAATACAGCAACAGCTGATCATCCAGATTAGCTGTTAAATACAAAAAAAAAAATTCAGCAGAGCTATAGCTAGCTATGTCGTTTTGATTTGTCACAGAAACCTACATTTTTTAAATAAATGAAGCTCATCAAACAGTTCACCTTTGCATTGAAAGTGCTAATAGGTCTTAATGTCAGCAGCACCATTTTCAAACTGACCTCCAAGATAGCGTGCCAAACAAACAGACAGATGGACAGACAGACGGATACCTGCTCCTGATAACCATCCGTGCTCTTCTGGCCTTTAGTTTGCAGCAGGCAGCGGGCACTCTGAGGCCGCGGGTTGGTGTGCGTCATGATGACCTGGTTGCTGTGGACCATGCCCTGGTTGTGGTACTGGGGGTTAGTAGCAGGGAGGGCAGGCTGATGGGGGGAGTGAGAGGAGTGGGGGTTGTACTGGGGCTGGTTTCCTGATGGGGACAGGGCCATGGGCATGCCGGATCCAGGGTAACCCTGTCCAGAAGCAGGATGGCCTGGACGGGGAAAGATAGAAAATTATTATGGCTGAAAAATCCAATTAAAACTATGAAACTATGGTCAATCATGTGAAGGCTGTTCATTTACGATTTTTGGCAAACCAAGTTCATTTTAATTTTATCTAGCAAATTATCTTACCTGACAGTACCCTTAATGGGTGTTCATTCCTTTTGTTGTCACATAAACAAAGTTTGGACAAGTTGTTTCTTGTTACCTTGAGGCATGTTGCTCTGGTATTGCCCCGGTACCCCGGCAGGAACCACAGACAGAGGCATCCCTGGTTGGTACTGAACCCCTTTGTTCATCATCCCGTCGTAGCCCTGCTGCCCACGATGAGGCGTAGTGGACGAGGAGGAGGAAGAGGAAGTGACGATCATGTGTGTGTTGTGTGATTGGTGGGACTGGTTGTGGGGGTGTGCACTCTGTGGAGAGAGAGCGGCTAGTTAAAGACATTGTATTAGATATTTATGGAAGGGTTCAATGATTGGGCAAGAAGCTTGTACCTTCTTCATGAGGTTATCAGGTGGGACGTCCCTTCTACCGAGGGAGTAAGGAGCCCACTGGTTGCTCCCTGACACCCCCTCCTGGTCGTTGTCCAGCATGGCAGCCTGCTGAGCGGGGGTCTGAGAGAGACAGAGACAAACAGACAAAGAGACCATTACTGAGAATGAAGGTCCTGTCATGTTTCAGCCTTTACCTGGCAGAGAATCAGACAGTTTGTTTAAATGCTATGTGAGATCCTGTTGTTTAGAGTAAGAAAGGTGTTTGGCTGTGACTGCTGAGTTAATAGCTTTCCCGTTTTCCTATTCAAAGTGAAGAAAGTTAAAAGTGAGATGTTCCCACCGTCATTTTGGTCCGATGATTTATGCATATTTTACGTAATGAGCTTAGTTTTGTTGGCTCCTGAAAATTTGACCCTTCAAACAAAATTAAAATATATATCGTCCAAAAAGGTCTGTTAGGTCTGACATTGTATATTATAATACGAAAGTTCTTGCAACTAGACCAGCGTGTTTTTCTTTTTACTCTGACATGGCTTGACTACAAACTTCTTGCAGTCTTCCTCAGAGTAGTCTGTCCGACAACAGGGGGCATGGTCGCCCGAACCTCTATAAGTCAGCTGACTGACATGTCACAACAACATCACGTGACTCTTCTGAGGAAGACTGGTTCAGTAACAAGAACTGTCTTACTATAAAAATACACTACCAGTCAAAAGCTTGGAAACACCTTCTCATTCAAGGGTCTGTATCTATTTTAATTATTTTAAACACTGTAGGTTAATACCAAATACATCAAAACTATGAAAGAACATATACTGAATTATTCAATTAACAAAAAAAAGTGTTAAACAAACCAGAATATGTTTTATATTTTAGATTCTGTAAAGTAGCCCCCTTTTTCATTCATGACAGCTTTGCACACTCTTGGTATTCTCTCAGTCTGCTTCATGAAGTGGTCTCCTGAAATGGTTTCTAATGAACATGAGCCTTGTCAAGAGTTCATTTGTGGAATGACTTGCCTTGTTAATGTGTTAGAGACCATTAGTTGTGTTGTTCAGAGGTAGGGTTGGGACACAATGGATAGCCCTATTTGACTACTGTTGTAATCCAGATTATGGTAAAACCAGATTATTTCATAGTTTTGATGTCTTCAGTATTAATCTACAATGATAAAATTAATTAAAATTAATAAAAACCATTGAATGAGAAGGTGTGTCCAAACTTTTGACTGGTAGTGTATATCCTTTGGATTATTTTTAAATTGTGGTTAAAAAAAAAAAAAAAAGTTGTATTAATATTGTTTTACTGAGACTGTGTCAATTTGGTTTGACTAAGATTTAATCAGACCTGATCTAACCATGTGATTGGATTCAGCAAAAACATTGCTGGATCCTAACTGGCTCTTGGAAATCAACTTTTCCTGACTGAGCCACACCCACTTCAAACCACTTGTGAAAGTACAAAAGAAACACAAATGACCAAACCTGTTCCATCTTCTGTAGATAACCTTGTCCTTACATATATGGCTGTTCAGCGGAAACATTATTTTAGATCCTTAGAGTTGTACCCAGTTCAGAAACAGTAGCTGCTTTGGTGTTGGTTAGCTTCTAAATGGCTAAAAGTGCAACGCCAAACGGAGGACAACACTGACATTAAAAATGATCAACAGAAGAAGTTCACTGTTTTTTCTTGGACTGTCCATTTTGTGAAAAGATTCAAGGGATTAGCAATAACAGTTCACAGTTAAATAGAACTTTATTTACCAGCTCATTGTTGCTGTAACTGGGTAAGCAGCAGTGGCAGCTATTCTCTAGAATGACCTATGTGTGCAGTAGGAACGGCAGTAGCAGGGGTTCATTGTTGTCAGAGGGATACTCACAGCGTTAGCAGACGGAGGAGGAGGTAGTGGCAGCCAGCGGCCAGCAGGGGGCTCATGCTTAGTGTTATTGTAAAGGTTAAAGTTCAAAGTGTTGCTGCGCCCCTGGCTGTGACCCACGCCCTGACAGAGCATGCCCAGCGTGAGCGTGTTGTGCTTTAGGACACCACTCTGATTGGAGGAGACAACATCACATGACACGGGTGAATGTGCTGGGGTAGGGGGGAGGGCGGAGCAGCGTGGTGACAACACACTGTGAGCTCCACAAACAAACAGATAAACAGACAACAATAACACTGATAAAACAACAACAACAAAAACAACAACAGTGCAGAGTTGCTGAAAGCACAGAGAAATGTTAGCTTGTGATCGGTCAATACACAGAAAACTTTTGTGTCAAACAAGCAACAACTGGCTCATTCTAACATTTGTGTGGAGGCTTTCAGATGATTTGTGTGGAAACATATGCTGATACTCGAACAAACAATAATTAGAGTCTGTAATTAGGGTTCATTATTTCAAATTAAACTTCACTGCAACTGCAAACGCCTATTAATACTTACACTGGTGCCCACCAACAGCTCTGTCTTTTGATGTGTCAAATAAGGTGTACTTTACACGCTACAAGGATCATATCATAAGTGTGAATAGGAGACTAAAACTGCATATTATGTAAGGGATGATGTAAAGTTAGTCGATGGTTATGTGAAATAGAATCCTGACAGGGTGAGGGGTGAGGAATCTATTTCACATTACCATCAGCTACTACACATTATCCTGTTTATTACCCAGCTACCAACTAAATATAAAAACAGGTTGACACCAAGTTCTGATCTAAAGATGATTTTATTGATACAGCTTCAAAAAATAGTGCCTACGTTTTCAACGGTTCGTAGTGCATCCATGGCAAATAGGCAACGGTATACTTATCAGCCTATGTCTGTGTCAAATCCACATTAACTTTAGACTTATCATTTTAAGTCCACTTTGAATAAAAGTAGTATCAGCATTGCTTTGGTGACAATCACTAATCAAAAAATACACTAAGACATGTCACATGATCAGATTATTTGTCACAATGCATACTGTTTAACTTGATGTTTGAGGACCTGTGGTTTCCTCAGTGTGCAGTAGGTCAGGCTGACAGAGCGACAGTGTGGATGGGACACGCATGCAGCCGGACACATATCTGGTCAACCTTACAACACAGACTTACACAGATACATACAGGAGGGCCTCTGAGTGCACTGAGCGTGTGTTTGTGTGTGTGTGTGTTTGCAGCTCCCTCATCGTGTTTCAGCAATGCATTGACTTGACTTACCCTGTCCAGTCGTTTGGCCTCTATGTGCCTCAGTAGCTGTTGCCTCCAGTCGGCTGGCATCCTGGAGGTGATGTCTTCGGGTTTCATTGGTACCCCTGGTCTTACTTTGATGGTGTCATCGGATGGTTTCTCAGGGCAGGTTGCCAGAGTGTAGTCAGGGGGCATCTTCTCTAAAAGGGCAGCCATGGTGGGACGAGCTGACACTGGACGGGCCTGAAAGGGAAAGTATTTTAAATTATTATTTTATTAAAAAAAAAATAATAATAATAATAATAATAAAAATAAAAATAAAAATAAAAGTAATACAAGTAATAAAATTAATTATCATTATTCTGTTTGTATTATTCTTATTATTCTTATTATTCTTACTATTATCATTATCCATTATAATTATTATTATTTATCATGTTTCCAGAATCTGAAACTAGAAATTTAAGACTTATGTTCTCTATATTTAACATATGTGTATAACTGTTTGCCATTATTTTCACATTTTAATGAGATTTTCATGTCATGTGTTGCTGAAACAGCTGTTTGTACAGTGTAAAGTAAACAAAAAAAATGGGGTTTTTAATATTTATAACCCAGTAGTTCAGTGAGATTTACAGTGAGGCCCTTTTGTTGTTAATTGCAGTAACTTTAGCAGCTATGCTAATAGGCTGACAGCTAGATGGAGGCTTATTAAGTTCACCATTTTAATCCAGCATGTTAGCATGTTATCCATTGCTATTTACCTCAAAGATAAGGTACAGCTGAGGTTTACAGGATCACTTTTAGTTTCGTATAGTTTAGGCAATAACTCAAAGTACTGTGAACATGTTTGAACTGTTGAGTAAAAAGCTTAACCCTCCTGTTATGTTCAGGGTCAGATTGACCCTTTTCAAAGTAAAAAAAAACAAACAAAATGTTAAAAGTGTTTTTTGGGTATTAAAGCTGGGGTTGGCAGTCTCGGAAAACTAGCATGAATTTGAATGTAGCATGTCCTCATGACTCCGTCTAACCCCTCCCCTCCTCCCTCAGAGTTTGGTTCTGGTTCTGTTTGCTTGAGTTTGGTTCTGGTTCTGTTTGCTTGAGTTGGTTCTGGTTCTGTTTGCCTGAGTTTGGTTCTGGTTCTGTTTGGTGGATATGTTGACAGTTTTTTGTTAATTTGGACAATAAAAACGTTTGAATAAAATACTTAGCAAAAGTAAGAATGGTTTTGTAAAAGAATAAATGCACAAAATTGGGCAATTATAAGGCTTCTCATAAAAACACTGTACGTTAAAATGAAGGTAAAATATATGGCTATAAAAGATCGTAAATTAAGAGCCATTTGGGAGTCGAAAGAGCCGGCTCCTCTTTGGGAACCGGGTCAAAGGAGCTCTCTGAAAGGAGCCAAACTTTCCATCACTACTAACCCTAATCATAACCTTAACCCTAACCCCAATCATAACCCTAACCCTAACCCTAATTATAACCCTAACCATAGCACTAATCATAACCATATCCCTAATCATAACCCTAACCTTAATCACAACCCTAACCCTAATCATAATCCTAATCCTAACCCTAACCTTAACCCTTACCCTAACCCCTAGTGATGATCAAAAGCTGTGAGAGCCGATGCCTTATAGTGAATCAGAAGAGCTGGCTCACATCAAGAGAGAGCCGGCTCACAGTTTTTTCCTTTTGCTTCTTAGCTCTCATAGTGCTCAGCCCCAGCTCTGCTCACAGCAGAACTTTGTTTTGATTTGTCAGCATGGCGACCAGGCGGCCAATTACATGTGAGGATATAGGATACAGGTGATGTAGGGGAGGCTTTATATTTAGGTCTTTCAAAAAAAGCTTTAACATGAATTTTCCTAAAAAACGAGTGAGTTATCCTCATTGAACCATGATCTGTGAGGATTAAAGAACACCATTGCACTAAATATTGATTTAAATGGTTAGTAATGGAGTTAATAATGAGATTAAAACATGTTTATTGGGATTTTTTTTTAGTTCTGACACTTCTGGATAATTTAACATGCCCTGGGTCAAGTTATCCCACGAACAATATTGCTGTCCCTAAGAACCCAACATAACAGGAGGGTTAAACCTCATTTATTCCAAGGAGAACATGACTATTTGTAATCTATGAACATGGTTTTACAGTTTCTCAAGATATCAGACCTGGAATAATGTTGAGGATCAAAGGATTGACTGCCCCATCTTAAGTGCCAAGCACGACATGTTGTGGTGCTGTGAGGGTTAAATGAGAATGTCCAACAGATAAGCACAAATACTGCAGTAATGTAAACATCACATGGACTGTTCGGAGATATTGCATTAAAAACGGTAAAGCTTTTCATGTAAGAGGCGTTTAATATATAAAGTATAATCAAACCTTTACTTATGCCTTATTTTGTTGGCTGAAGAGTGCATTCACAAGCGCTCACTATTTGTTTCCTGGCTCCTACTTCCCCTCCTTTGCCCTGCTTCTTCACGCTGAGAGGAGCCTGATAAGTTGTTCTGCGCATCTGATCAGTATGCTCCTGGACACCTCTCTGCGACTATTTTTGGAAAGTCTGACTCTGGGCAAACCCAGAACATGCTGCAGGGATTATTTATAGTAGTGGGAATGCCTTTGGATCTGGCAATAAGGACACCTGCACTACTCTGCTTAGTCTGCTACTACAATGACCTGGAACCAGGTAATTGTTCAAAAAAGGATTAAAACAAGGGATTACAATCAGCCATCTGTTTGGCTAATGGCTTAAACATGAAAGCAGAGAAAAGCAGTATATCTTCTATTTTTATGAACACAGCAGGCACACATTCCTGTACTTAAAGCCACAGTGCAAAATCACATTTTTCTGTTTCAGTTTCCTCTGTTAGATTCTGCCTTTAAGGTGATTCTTGCTCTGACGAAACATGGCATTTGAAGTTACAGATAAGCCAACTTAAATTGAACCAATAGTGAAAACAATATACGAATTAAGGGACTGCATAGTTACAACAGGTTTAGTCCGGCAGCATATATGACAGACCGTCTACCTGAGATGCTCCATAGGTCTCAGTGCTGTAGCTCCTAGCAGACAGGGGGCGGCGCTGAGTCAGACTCTTGGTCGGATAGCCAATCATGGGCTTCTTCTGTTCCTGGTAGGTGGGGTAGTCGTCATCGTAGCGACCGTTTCTCTTGTTGTGCATCATCTGGCTCTGGTTTTCAGACATGTTGGTGATGGAAGAGTGGTCCATGGGGCTGGAGTAGACGAGGGCCCGACTGTAGAGGGGAGGGTCCGCCTGAAGAGAGGAGAGCTTAATCAGACCAGACAGTTTTAAAAAGTGCCCCCTAGAAACACCAATGGATACTTAAGATACAGAGACATGACACAGGGAAATATGTGTGAGCAGTTATGTCAAATAACAGACTTAATATTTTGGTGATAATAAAAAAGTAAATTATGAATTCATCAACAAAGGTTTGTCAAAAAATGTTGTGTGGCTGGGGAATTTTTGAGTGCTATATTTTAAAGGGGGTATTATGCTGTCATTCAGGCTTTATATTGTCCCTCTGGTACCTCTGTTGTAATGTTACATGATGTACATTTAAAAAAAAACAATCTCTATTTGTTTCTCACATTGATGTTTTAGAAAACCCTCATTTCAGCTTCTGTTTGAAATGCTTCATTTTAGGTGCTGTCCCTTGAAGGCCTCCTGTTCCACAAACCCCTTTACTATGATTGGCTAGCCCTCTGGAGGTCTGTCGAGGGTAGAGAAATACAGCTCTACCAGTTAAGAGATCCTTATGCAATGACCTCATCATTTCTGCAAGTCTCGTGAAGATCTCTGGAAGATCGGTACGTTTTGAGGGAATACTACATCATATGCATACCTAGCGATTTAAAAATGTGCACATGTTTAGTATGGACTTCAAACATTATTACTTTATATCTATGTTTCCATATGTTAAGCATAACACCCCCTCTTTAAAAAATAAAAACACAATTCTTTAACCAATCATCAAGAAAACATTTGGATGAAGAGTCAGGAAATATTGTCCATATTTTATGCAACCCTAAGTCAAAAGTAGAAAGGTATTGTGGGAAATATTCTTGTGCCATTAGTCATGTCACCAGTTTTCCTACCTGCTGTCTGTACTGAGCCTCCTGCATCGCCTCCTGCTGGGCTTCATGGACCCTGCGGAATGTAGCCAGCTCTGTAGAGCTCACTAATGAATCCGCTCTCCTCAGAAACCCTGGTCTGGATCGCTGTGCTGGGATTGGCGCCTGCTGCTGCTGGCTGGGAGGACCGTCCTGACTGATGGGCGATTGTGGGAAAGAGAACATCTCCAGTGGAGGATACGCACGATACCTGGGGCTCACTAGCTCCTTGGGTAATGTCTTCCCTGGTTGGGTGATGTACTCCAAGGCCTTCGTTGAGTGGTTGACGTAATCGGGTGTGTTGGGGAAGGGGGGAGGGACTCTGCGGTCCATGGTTACCTGATTGGTTAGAATGGGTAACAATGAGTCCAAGAAAGTTTTTATTACATTAATTATTACCAAAATCCCTGCAACAGTATATCATACATGCTCTGTGGACTTGTCTTATGTGGATCCTTAAAGCATAATTAACATAATCAATATCCTGTGTCTATTTTTGTCACTAAAACAAACCCTGCATTGTCTACATCCTTTTTCTTTTCTATTGCTGTTCTTCTTTGTGTATCACCAACACTGTCAACAGTGGTTGATAGCCTAGCTTCTGTTCCAGTTCTCCAGCTGGTCTCTCTCAACAAAGCGGCCAAGCTGACTGGGATCCACTGTTGCTGAATATTACTGACAAGTACCTCATACGAGCCCACTTATAAAAAAAACATAATAAACTATCCCTTTAAAAGGTAATGTGTCTATAAAACCTGTCCATGGTGCTTCTTGTGGTGAAAAATGATGTCGTTGCTTTCGGCGACTACCTACATTTCTTATTCAAATTTACACCTCCATTCTTTGTTTCAGAGCTTTACATGCTGGAAATTTGCTGAAGATGACTCCCATCAATTTATAAGTGCTGTTTTCACCTCAGAAAGCAGATCTTTGGATTAAAAAACGCTTCCCTCACCACACAAAACAGCAGAAAACAAGAGTGTTGTCGAACAAAGTGGAGCATTCAGCAGCTTCAGAGCCAGATATTCCCTTCGATGTTTGAAGAAACCAGAAAACAGAGCTTGAAGGCAGAGATTTTAGACCTACATATGTCAAGACATATTACTCTGACTGAAATGATACAGCTCCATAACTTCTGGGTGTGTAAACATGAGAATGGTATTCATAACGTATCTCAGCTGTCCTCAAAGTGACAAACAGTTGCTAACCTGGGGGTTGTAGTTGTGGTCGAAGTGGTAGGCCTTCTGTGGAACTGCAGGTTTCTGGTTCTGTCCCATCTGGTTATGGTTGCCATGTCCTGGGAAGCCCATCTCATCGTCTAACATGGGAGCAGACTGTGACCGTGCCATGCTGGTCTGCTCCATGGAACCAGGCAACTCTGGACGGTCCAAGCTTGTCTGCTGCTCGATGGAAGAACTGTAGCTGTCCATGGGAATACTAAAGAGAGAGAGAGAGAGAGAGAGAGAGAGAGAGAGAGAGAGAGAGAGAGAGAGAGAGAGAGAGAGAGAGAGAGAGAGAGAGAGAGAGAGAGAGCAGCGAGACAATGAAGATGCAACGTAGTACTTCACGTTGCGGAAAACAACTCAACAGAACCTACCTGTAGACCTTGTAGGAGCCAATGTCGATCTCATCGATGCTCTGGGACTTCTTAAACTTGGATCTCGTCTCCCTCATCATGGGGGACAGGCGGTCCGAGCTTTTGCTCATCACCACGGTCACCTTGTTGCCCCCGCTTACAGTGAGCTGATCCTTCCTGTTCTGCTCACTCTGATTGTTATGGTATGACCAGCTGCCAGGCAAAGGCCTAGCACCTTGATCAAGACTGAGGGCATAAAGAAGGGAGGGTCAGGAGCATGGACGGTGTTGGCCACTAAGATATTACCGAACACATAAACCTCTGGAGTCTTTAGCTCGGCCTCTAAGCCAATGCATTTTGTTTTCTGACTCAAGTAGAAGTAACCGGTTTTAAAGGAGAGGATGAGAAAGCAATTTTTTGTCTCACAGGTTGCCATGCTGCACAGCTGTCTATCCTAGGTAGCTGATTGATAAAAGATACCCTGCTTTATCATAGAGTTTACCCTAAATGGGGTCATAATTTACAAAATGAACATTATGCTGTTTAAAAAACAAAGAAAAAAGAAAAAAAAAGGAATTGAAACCATAAACATTTTTCTGTCTGAGGTTATAACTCCATCAAGATTTTGGTTTCATACGAACGGAGTACTTTTTACATCATGCAATATTTCTCTATATGATCCAACTGTTTGGGAGGTATAGATATTCAATGAAATAAAAAAAAATGTGTTATTGTTTTATTTATTTTTAACTACTAGTTTTTTTTATTATTTGTCTCAATTTGTTTTTATTTTTTAATGCCTTTATTTATCTCCAATTTGTATCCTTACCCTTTTCTTTTTTTTCTTTTAACTATTTATTTTCTTGTTGTTATTTTGATCCTATAACTTATTTTAATTACTTATATTTTATTTTTGTTGGTGTTGATTACTTCTGCTTTGTTCTTGTTTTTACACTAGCCGTAAAGCACTTAGAATTTCATTTGATTTGTATGAAAGGTGCTATAAATAACATTTCATATTTATATAAATAAATAAAGCTTGATTTATTGATTGATTGATTGATTGATTGATTGATTGATTGATTGATTGATTGATTGATTGAAAATGTCAGCAGTTGTGAGTTCTATACCTGTAAATCATTAGGGGTCCAGAGGACTCCACATTTCAGAGCTAACTGTAAGATTGTAACCACCTTGAGTCTATATCCTTGCGATCAGGGTTGGGGCTAGAGGAGGGCGTCATGTCAAGCTTGGAGGGGAAGGCTGTCCGGTCCTCCAGCGGGCTTGGGGTTCTGGTCCAGTTCTGCCAAGGATTCTGGGAAGAAGGTCCAGAGCCTTGTTGGTCATTGTCTGGGGTGGAGCGTTGGTTGCTGTGGTAAGGGAGGGTCTGAGTGTCCAGCTCCAGGGGTACTCCAACAATTCGCTCTTGCCTGAGGAGGGGGCGGCGTCCATGTGTGGACTGGCTGCGGGGTTTGGAGCCCAGCGGTGGGTTTCCCTGACTCGTGTTGGAGGATGGACCATCCAGAGGAGACTCCTCAGCATCAAAACCTGTGTTGTCATAGTGAGGGGCTTCTGCCCAATCAAAAGGCTCACTCAGTGGGCGTCGATCCCCACGCTGCTGCAGGGTTCCTGATGGAGGGGTTTCCCTCTGAGACAGCAGGGGCTTTGAGTCAATGGGCTTAGGGAACGACTGAGCCAGTCTACAAAGATAAAAAATATTAAGCACTGATTATGCTGCAGAAAATATTAAAATGAACTTAATGGCCGTGTGCTATGCTACATTTATTGCTGCATTTAATCAAAGCCAGGGAGCACTGAGAGCAGCATAACTCTCCCTCCCTCTCTGATGTCTGAAAAATCAATGTGGCCAACAACCATGTTTGTTGCAATTAATGTTAGTGAGTTCCGCCTTGAATAGAAAATATGAATGCCTTTAGAGTCCTTAATTACCGCTTACAGTTTGCAAATATCATAAGTACAGAGGAAAGGGAACAAGTGTACAGAGTGGGGTTTTTATCACTGCAGGGCACGGGAAAGAACAACTTTAATGTCAAGAAATAACAACTAGCCTTTAGCCTGCAGGGGAAATAAGGACAAAGAGGGACATGAGAAGGGTGAGGACACAGTCTACTATTTCTTATAGAGCATACTTCTCTAATAATAAAGCAGTGCACATTGGTGATGTTCTTCAAACCCTGTAGTGTCATAGAAGAAATAGAATAACTGATAAATATTCAATCTTTGCGGTGAGATTCCTGAGACTTTAGAGCACTGGGGCTATTTTTAGCATATATCCTGTTTTTTTTAGTTCTCACATGATTACAGTAACCTTTACAAAGCAGGGAGTCAACACAACATTTAAGTTGGGTTTCAAAACTGCAGAAACAAGGGACATGAAATCTTGCAGTCTGTGATATTAATGCCTCTGGAGACATGGTTGGGAATGATGCTTGAAAATGCTCAAAATCCACACATGATATCGAAGCTGAGGTACGGGTTTCATTCAGTATCGACAAAAACTTGAGGTGATAAAAAAATTAACTGAAAATGACTCATCCCTAGAAAACATCTGTTGTGAAGGTGTGCAGAAACTTAACAATATTTCAATGTGGAGTAAAACTTTTCTGAAACTTTTGGGGGTTTTAACTGTAATTTTTGTTTTACAAAAGAGAAATGACAAAAAATGATGACAACAGAGGACAAAAAAGGAGCACACTGTAATTTAACACTTTAAATGACACGACAACACAGTACAGAAACTATACAGAAAAAAGTCAGCACAGTAAATGTCCTTTTCAACTATTTAATCCAACGAACGCTGAGGAAGGCTTTGTGCTGAAATGCATGTTGTTTTTACTGATCTGTACTATTGCCCGGATTAAACAGTTGAAAAGGACATTCAGTGTGCTGATTTTTTTTGTTTAGGACAACAGAGCACAGACAAGGTCGTATTGACTGAGATGAAATGCTTGACATCATGTGACTTACTTAAAGTAAAGTAAAGTAGCTGGGGTTTTACAGCAGGATAGAAAGTCTCAGATTCCTGAGAGTCCCAGGACATCTTTAAAAATCTTAGTAGTATAATAAATACATGAAAACAAAGACAATGCTTCAGGGTATGATAGGATTTCTAATTCTTCTTAAACTTTCACCTGCTAGGTTTTTTTTTGGTATAAAGTTCCTGAACTGTTTCTTCCATTCAGAGACTCCTCGAGATTCCTTGAGCATCCATTTTCTGGTCATCTTTTTTTACTAGCAACTAATTGTATTCACATTAATCAACTGCCCTGTTTCTATTTTTTTATCCTTAATATTATGTACAAGAGACATCCTCTATCACATTTAGGAAGCTCCTGCCTCTTTGGGTTTCCAGTTGATCTAAAATGTCAGTAATCTGAAATCACCACTTTTTCTGTTAAAGTTCATTTTTGTGGCTCAAATATCAGAACAAGCATTAAGCTTAAACCTTACATAGGCTATACATAAAACGCCATAAATAAACATGGCAGACAGTGTAAGTCAAGGTGCTTGTTGTTTATATATAGCTTCATTGTTTTTGAAACAGGTTCAGAACTCTTTTTTGATTTCATCTTTTCATGTTTTTTTTTTTATCCCAGATCTGTCAAACCTTAACATAAGCGCTCTGAAACAAGGGCAAGAACTTCAGTAAAGGACCGAATCCCTTTGTTTGCTTCATTTTTTAATGTTACTGTCAAAAAATCCTCTAGATAGTACTGATGCCTGGACTGGACAGCTTTGATGCAGAGGAGAAGAAGAGAGAGAGAAAGAGAGAGAATCCTGAAGAGAAGAACTCTGCAGCATCCTGATGAGTGTCTCTGACCTTGACGGAGCGAGCAGAGAAAGACGGAGGGAGGAGAGGACGGATGGAGTGATTGGATGCATGGGTGATAGATGATGGAGATTGAGGAAGGAAGGGGGGGGGGGGGGGGGGGGGGGGGGGGGGGGGGGTAGGAATGGAAAGAGGAGAAGAAGAAGAGATGATGGATAGTTGGAGGGAGGGATGGTGATGAAATTGAACATGAAGCAGGCGTGTGTGTTAGTGTGTGTACCTGTTGGTCCAGTGTGTTTGAGGTCCCTGGTCCTTGTTGGGGGCGGGCAAGGCGGGTGTGTGTTGGTGTTGATGTTGTTGATGTTGTTGATGTTGGTGTTGTTGATGTTGTTGGTGTGGATGTTGTTGGTGTGGATGTTGTTGGTGTTGGTGCTGTTGGTGTTGGTGTTGTTGATGGTGTGTGTGAGACATATTGTGTGAATGTGCGTTGGCAGGCGGGTTGGAGGAGCCGGAGGAGCCCTGTGAGGGGGAGTAGTCGGAGTAGGTGGCCGAGGAGCCGCTGTGGTTCAGACAGTGGAGCTTATCCACCTCCTCATCTGTGGACTCTGGACAGAGACAGAGAGACATATAGCTCTGTTCAGTTAAAATGTCACATCTTCTTCCTGAAAGCCCTGAAGGTACGAGGAAGTGTCTTTTGTAATGTCTGGAAAAAAATCGGTCTTTATCTTATCCCCCTGGATTTGAGTTCTCCCCTCATGTCTTTCTTTTATTGGAGCAAGTAACATCACTTCTATCTCTCTTCATTTAAGAACATGTTCAGGTTCCTTTTACACACTCTGTGACCTATTTTAAAGCCCCTGGATATTTGACTTGTGATAGTGAAATGCATACTCAATTTAATACAGATGTGAGTCTCATAAAGTATCTATTGAGATCTGAGAGACCCCTGATAAAGCCTAATAACAGCTCATAATGCTGTTTAGATCATTTCCTCAGACTGCGTGGGTGTCGCTGATAAAATTTGATTGACTGCGGCTTGGCTCACCTACACAGCAATCACACATTTGAAACCCTGACGCCTAAAATCATTCTAATTGGTGAGTAAAAATACTCTCAACACATCATCACCCCTTTTCATTCATGTACTGCCCTCCGGAAAGTTTCCTGACAGTCAGTGTGGGCTACATGTGTGAATGCAAACCATAGACTGTATAAATAATGGACGTAGCATCCGTGACATCACCCATCTGTTCCTGAGCTCCGTTTTGAAGCCAATAGTCGGAGGGAGCCATATTGGTAATGCTGAACTCAACCAAACTTAGTGTGAGGTAAAGAGGCGGGGTTTGAGCCTCTTAGACAACAGCTATGTGTTCCCGTCTGTCAGTCAAGTCAGTCATGTCTTTAGATGGGCAAAACTCGTAATCTTAATATCTTCTAAACTGTTCCATTAGAAAAAAATTCACCTCCCGTACAGTGTGTGCCGATAGAGAAATTAGTGACGTAGACCAAAAGCTGTGTTTCGAACCAGGCTGTAAACATGTTTATTAATGCTGCCTTCTTCTTCATGCACTACCCAGCTGCCTCACCTCTTCTAAACTGAACAGAGTATCCTTCACCCTCCCTCACTCTGCAGCCTGGACTCTGATTGGTTCCTAGAAGATGAATAACATCAGTCCAATCCTAGCTTCTCTTCATTGGCGTCCAATTTGCTGTCAGTTTGACTTTAAGGTTCTGGCCTTGTCACCTCCTATATAACTGACCTCTTGAGCCAGTTCACAACCTCCAGGCCTCTTAGATACCCTGACATGAGTCTCTTGGCGGTACCCTGATCCAATTTTAAACTGAATGGCGACCATGCTTTTGCAATTGAGTCCCCTCAGCTGTGGAACTGCCTTCCATCCTCAATCAGGTCTGCCCTCTCTGTTGACTCTTTCAAGTCTCAACTATGGACCTACTTTTATATGTTAGCATTTGAGTTTTTCTGTGAGGTTTGTTTTGTCTTTTGTTTTCTTTACGTCATGTTTGTATGCATTGTTGAGCACTTTGGTCAGCTTCTGCTGTTTTTAAATGTGCTTAATAAATAAACTTGACTCTGTGAGGTGAGTATATGAAAAGTAAGTTCCTGAAAATATTAGGGTAAAGAGTCATTAAGTTATTTAGAAAATGTCAGGAGCTCATGTGTGAAAAGGGACTAGAGTTAGCAGTTAGAGCTGTCGTTAAAGTTAGCATGCAATGCTACATGATAGCTCTGCAGTGTTAGAGAGTATTAAATGATTACTGAGAGAAACTCACTCTACCAACACAAATACAGCCCGGGCTCATCATAAATGGCTCGTACTAAACTTTAGCAGCTGTGAAAAGAGATAAACCAAATTAAAGTCTGAATACAAAAATGGGTATATGTGAGTTTTGTATACGTTACTGCAAATAATTAGAGGCAGGACCATAGACTGTATAAAATATGGACATAGTATCCGTGACGTCACCCTTCTGTTCCTGAGCGCTGTTTTGAAGCCAATCGACAGTGGCAGTCATATTGGAAATGCGGAACTCATCCAGGCAGTGTGACGTAAAGGGGCGGAGTTTGAGCCTCCTAGCCAACAGCTATGTGTTCCCGACCGGGAGTCAAATCAGTCATGTCCTTATTTGGGCAAAAACTCATAATCTTAATATCTTCTGAACCGTTGTGTTAGAAAAAATTTGTCCCCCCGTACAGTGTGTGCCGATAGAGAAATTAACGCCGTTTTTTTGAACCAGGCTGTAAACATGTTTATTAATGCTGCAAAGATGGTCTTTTTTTAATGGGCATCTATGTGGTTTCCGGCTATTTCTGCAGCCAGCCTCAAGCAGATTCTCGATGAACTGCAGTTTATAACACTTCTGCATGGGCTTCACAGTTTGAGACCGGAGGTTGCCGCTTGGGCAGAACGTACGATCCCTCCCACAAAGCTCTTCATATTTATCTTAACCCAGATTCCTGCAGTGCTCTTGTTACTGGCCAGGACTTGCACTAAAGTCCTGGCCAGTTTCAAGGATTAGTTTTTATTTAGCTCATCAAAATCTCAAGTAAATCTAAACCTTTCATTAAACGTCTTAAATGTAGGCTGCATCAAAACAAAGGAAAGTCAAGGGACAGGAAAATGACAACAATCAGACCAGTAGGTATGAGTCAGGTCTAATACAATCTCAAGAAAACAAGTCAACAAAAACTTCATATGAACTTCTGCTCAAGACCTTTCAATAAAATGTTACATTCACCAAGAGTGACAAGCTGTTTGAGCTCAAATCATGTTACTGTTAATCTGACAAAGGACTTGATTACCCGCAGAGCTCTGAACCAGACAGAGATAACAGCAGCCGTGCTCAGTAGGCAGGATTAGAGGACTAATTTATTTAGAACAAAACACAGATTTTTGATAAGGCAGTAAAATTAGCTTTGGACTCATTAGTACAACTTCTCTGTCTTTAGTTTAGCTTTTATGAAACCGAGGCCTTTAGGGTAAATGAAGGAAAAAGGGTCGAGAATAAAGCTGAACACTTCAGCTTGAATCTTGAGTCACTGGAGACGCTAGCTGGTATCCCCTCCCTCTCTCTGTTTTATGCTGAATTAAATCCGCTTAACACCATGACTAATTAGTGGACACTATTACAACATGCCCCAAAGCTCCAAACAGCAGACACATTAAATTACTGTGTGAAGTGTAAGCGCGCTCATCCGTCTGCATGTATGAGCCTCTTTTCATGTATGTGCTTGTGTGTACGTCTTCAGTACAATGCATTACCTTTCTTGTCTTTCCCCAGCAGCACCACCTTTGGTTTGTACATAGGCGGCTCTACCAAAGTGGGCCTCATGTCGGAGATACGGATATCGTTGGGAGAGCCGCCCATCGAGTCCTGTGGAAGGAGGAAAAGAAGGTTCATTTCAGGATCCTCATTAGAAACTTGCAGGGTATTAAGCTGTTTAAAAAAAGAAGGTGAGCAGCTTTCAGTTAAGATTTTAGTTCCTCAAAATAAGAACCTCTGTCATATAAAGCTGCATATCCAGTCAGTATGAAAAGCTAATATTAATTACCAGCAGTTGGTAATAAATCTGAATAACAGTATACATGAAGATCTACCCAGGATTTGAATCACACAGAAGGTTTTGGGGGAGCGCTATTTTGCTGTGTGCATTGAGACTCCTAAGTCACATGCATCCACTGAATACATGAGTGTTAGCGGCATGGTCAATAAAAAGGTATATGAGAAAACATTTAACAATTTATACTGCAGCCAGTCAGTAACATCTCATATATGCCCGGGCACATTAACAACAATACAAGAAACAGGCAAGAGGTTTAATAACCTAATTAGTGCAGACAAAAATCCAAATCACAACGCAGAGGAACAAAGATAACATCTTTCTCCTTCTCATACACATCCCTTTAAGAACAACACATCAGTTAAACTTAGAAGCTGACTTTTACTTAGCTAACTTGTTTTTAAGTGCTGTAAAATAAAACAGATGTCTACTGCTCGCAGCTCCCTCTCTCTCTTCTGTCCCTCTCTGTTGATTTGTTGTTAAATGTCACTGTCCCTTCATTTCCTGAAGTTAAATTTTTGTTTGTGGATTGCAACAAAACAATAATAATGATACTGATAATGATAATAATAATTTAGTTAGGGCTGAAAGTTTCATTAAAAACCACAAAAAGTACGAATGCTAAGAATCCAAACTAAGGCTTCTGCTCAGGCTGCACACAAACAGGACAGAGCTGTCCATGGTGCTGAAACAATAGCTGCTATATTAAGTCAGTCTCTCTTGTTTGGTTAGTTAATCCAAGTTTTCTTAGCAGGCAGGGTTATTGTTTTTGAAATTCTGAAGTCTGCTCAATAATACTGAATAAAAAACACTGTGCGTTTTCTTAATTGACGACTTAGCTCGAGTCCGTTCAAACACCACGGCCACTCAGTGAGGAGATGTTCAGGTGGCTAAGTAAATCTAGAAATTCGAGTGCATAGCAGGAATAGACACAGAAATAGTGGAGACAGATGTTTGGAAAATGGAATATAATGAGCGAGTAACACACAACATTGATATAACTACTCTATTATTGTTTATTTCAGGAACCGTAAAGTACCGAAAAATTAACCTATAAGTCAACTTTTCTTCAGAGCTCCCCTATACATCTCAAAGGAGCTTTTTTGTCCTTTTCAGGAGCTGAGCTTCCCTGAGCTCCCCCGTAATTTTAACCATGGCCCTACCACTGCTCTGCAGATGAACACATTGCACCAAGAAGCCAACAATATACCAGAAGAGACAAGGAAGAGGAAGACTGGCTGCCAAACATGAGTGTAGACTTTAGGTTTCAGAATATTTTTTTAAAAAGTCATCTTTGCTTAGGCTTTATGAGGCAGAAAATGAAGTCAACTCAAAAAACATGTTGACTTTTGGAAATTTAAGTCAATGTTTAGAGTTTTTGTTGAAAAAATGCTCCAAAGGCACGGGAGCCTTTGAGTACTTAACTTATAGATACAGTAGGAAAACTGACCTCCTCAACTAACCTGCGACAATTATCAGACCTTCAATGTATCACCCAATGACTTTTGAATGTCTAACTTCGAGAATATCTATTTAAACGTCCCTTCTAAACATGTCATCTTTGTTTTAACTCTTATATTCTTAACTTAACTTCTTAAGACAACAAGTAAAGAAACATATATATTTACCTGAACCAAATTTGGCTTATCTTCAGACTAAAATCATGAAATGTATTCAGCTGTGTTTCTATTTGAGTGTACTGTGTATTGTATTGTGAGTGTGACACACTATGAGTCAAACCTCAGAGCTCTCTGTCAGGTCCTCTTTGTCTTTTCTCTTGGGAATGTCGATGCCAGAGTTATGCATTGATCCCTGATCCATTAGCTGAGACTGAGAGAAGTCCTGCATCTCTCTGTCTGTCACCTGGAGGACACACACACATTATTTGTGCTGCCAGTCCTACAACTTCATGATCACAGGTCTCTATCCTTAAGTGACTGAATGAGTCCTGAGCTCTGACAAATGAGAGAGCAGAAGGGAGTCCCTTCATCCTAAAGTTCATCTTTTTTATCGTGTTTCTTTTTGTTTGTTGAATGTCTGATTTAATGTCAGAATTAAATCATGTGAGCATGTTGTAGCTGTTGGCATGTTGATGTTGTCCTTTGACATGAATTCAAGCCCGCTGCATTGAGTGCTTTCCCTTAAAACATACTGTAAAGAATATACACACAGCACTGCATTAACAGTAGCCTACTTTATATGATACGATTGTTATTATTATTGTTGTATGCCTGGCTCCACACACTGAATAAATCCTATCCACAAAACAAGGTGAGCAGCTAGCAAGCAAACATTAGCAGTAGTATTATACAAGGCCTCCCCAGATGTCCATACATTAGAAACATGAAGTTAGAAATAAACCTTTGTGTGCTTATTTTTGTCCTAATATCAGTTGAATCTCCCTAAACTTAGATTTTTCAAATACAGTCTTAAAACATTTGATAGGAAACACCCATTGCTAACAATAACCTTGACTTTAGCTAAATCTTTACATTGTTGTCTTTGATGTTGTCACGTGATAATATACCTGACAGTAGTTTCCAGTTGTACCATAACATGGTGGAGAAGAAAGAGAAGAAACTAGTACTTTTCCAGACACATTTATCATGGTACCAGATCAGAGCGAAAGCATGCTTGTGAACACCTGATGCAGCATTTTAAAAAAGGCCTCCCTGATATGGGCACTGTGGTCGTTACAGCTCATCTGTTCTTCACTCCAGAGCTTACTTTCTGCAATAACCCAAACTCCATATGAATAACCCAAGCTTTTTGGGAGCGCTAACTTGCAGTTGCTGGTCTGCAAAATGATGTCCCCACTGCAGCCCCACTAGAGAATGTCGTATTTAGTGATGACTCATAGCAGCTAATTATTCTAAGTTTATGTTAATTTCTTACTGATATACAAAACATCAGTGAAGAAGCAAATTATAGTTGTGCTGTGACTTTTCAGAACATTGTGTGACTGTGAGCATGCTAGTGGCTGTGAGTGTGTGTTTCCTACCTCTTTAGGAGGCAGGGGCCATGGGGGTTCATACTGTTCTTTGCTGAGGTGTGTGTGTTCCATGTTGGTTCCTGCCGAGGTGGCAGTGCCTGTGCTCAGCTGGTGCTGGTGTTGGTGTTGATGCTGGTGCTGGTGCTGGAGTTGGTGCCCGTGCCCGGCGTGTACACTTTTACCCACAAGGCTTTGCACTGACTTGACCATGTTCTTTAGGTCCTCAGGATAGGGTGTTGGGTAGCGCTTTAGGTTAATCTCCACCTTCACACAACAATGGATGGATATGGATTGAGTGTGTGTACACATGCAAATAAAGGACACATGCAGTGAGCAAGCTTGTAGTAGCAGTGCTGACAGAAAGGCGTGATTGCATAACATCTTACCCCAAAACATAACTTCAGTTAAACCTTCTCTTATTTCATGTTGAATGCGCAGATGTTTATTTCTTTTGACATTTTCGTTTTTAAGACTCACATTTTAAACACTGCCACTATCGTACCAACAACTCTATTGTTGAAAACACTCTCATAAGCCCCTACAATGTGTTTAAAAAAGCTTGGAAAGCACTGCAGGATTCTGGGAAATACATTTCTTACTATAATTACACTTTTTAGGGTTAACTTAGAAAGATAAGCTTCACACTATACGACATAAAAAGAGGTCATTCTCAGAAATCATTTAAAGACTATTTATCACATGGCTTTCTTGAATGGAGGTTTCTGACAACTCAGTTATGGCATTCTACTGTGTGTTATTTCTATATAGAAGACTTATGTTGTTTGTAACAGACTGATGCTATGGATGCATTTATTTTAATTTTTAACAGGTGTGTTAAACCATTTTTAAATCAATTATATATATTTTGATTTAAATTATTCATCAGCTATGTAATAAACAGGATAATGCACACTGGAGTAAGAGAGCCATTGCTTGGAATGTAAATCATCACCCTGTTAGGGTTTATTTATGCAATAATGAACTCCAAGCTGTATGTTATCTCTCAAGTCTCAAGTTCTCATTTGGGTTCTTTAACAGTCTGTCTATATGCAAGCATGTGTGTATGTATGCATGTATGTATGCATGTACTGTTTATTTTAGGGATGCAACAATTTGTTTGTGAGTGCCTGTGAGTCCATGCACCTCGGTTAGCAAACTCCTCCCGTGAGTAAATATCCAATTACTCTGCGCTTAAGTTGAGGGGAAGTTAACAGTGACAGTGATAGCACACATTACTTAAAACGGTATAACATGCATTGTTTTATACATGACGCCTACTCAGATGGAAACACTGCCAACATGACCGCACATCTACAGAGCCATCACCCAACAATGTCACGGTCTGGAAGCAGGAGAGCTGAGTGGTCATCCAAAAAGCAACAGGCCCTCGCTGATGCCTTCCATCATTGATACCCATAACAAGAACATAACAAGGGCAGTGGGTGTTCATTGCCGGGGATTTGCAGCCCTTTGGTTTATGTATGTAGTATGTCATGTATGTATGTACCTATCTATTTATCTATCTGGAATGCTCCTTTATCCTCTGTTGTCTTCACAGTCTAGAACCTTTGACTTTATTCAATAAGACAGATGTATTTCGGTGAATGTGCTCACTGTTTGCGCTGATGATTCAACATGAAGGTTTCCAGGCTCATTCAAGAGTTGGATGTGCTCCAGTGGCTGGTCAGTTAATGCTGTTTCTGCAAAACTTGTACAAAGGCCCAGCTGCCTGAAATGACCCCTTACTGCTCTTATTCTCAGCAAGGGGAGAGATAGAGAGAAAGAGAGACAGAGACATAGAGAAAGAGAGATAGACAGACAGAAAGAAAGAGCTGACCTTAACCTTCCCAGAGTTGTCTTCCTCTTCTTTCTTGTCCTCAAAGTCAAAGGCCACAGTCATCCTCTGCTGTCTCTGCTCCTCCCACAGAGTAGGGTTAAAGCTGTCACTATCCGACTGGTAATCTGCTCGTATACAAAACAATACAGGGTTAGAACGTTATTCATTTAGCAGGGTTCAATACTTTCATAACAGACAGCCATGCACAAAAACATTTAAATGCAAAACTTCAGAGAACACAACATCTAAGAAGCAAGCAAAAACTAATTCTGTGACACAAATGAAAGTAATAACACACATACCAAACTTTCAGGGGCTCTTTCAAAATGCCCTTAAACTGTGGCCACACAGATTGAGACACACAAACACAGGTGAAAACATACACAGACAAGTGAACACAGAGTTTGTACCCTCATCATGTCGCGGTTGCTGAGGAAACATGTAGTTGGTCAAAACCTTCTGTTTGGTTTCAGGGTGGGCTTCTGTCTGCAGGGGGATCAGAGCCTTGGACTGCAGACACACACGTGCACACACACACGTGCACACACACACGTGCACACACACACGTGCACACACACACACACACACACACACACACACACACACACACACACACACACAAATATGCTTTGTGTTAAGTACTCTTGTGGGGACATTTCCTTGATCATGTTTATTACCTGCACCTTCATCTGAAGTGAATCCTTCCTCTTACTTGAAATGTTTTTGTTGCTAGCTAATTAGCTAATTAGATATAAACAAACTTTAGATCTTACTTTGAAATTAATCTGACTGACAGGTGGAAACAGTATTCATAAAGATCACTTGGTAAAAATTAGCAAATTACTATCCAAATTTAAAACTGATAAAACTTCCTACTACAGATCAGACACCGATCCCCTCTTGACATTTGTATTACAAATTTAATGTTGCACTATGAACACTTGTCTCTTTAATTTACACATTCATCTGATAAAAACCCTGACTGATATCTATTAAAATGTCACTGTGACAGATTTATTAATGTTATTGCATGCACAAATTTAAACGGTATTAACTAACCAGACTTTTCGCTCTTTTCATGAGCTATGAATAAAAGAAAGACACTCATAAACAATTCTGTATTTTGTCAAACTTATAAAGCATTAAATAAAATGATTATAGTTGTAGAATATGCAGAGATATGTGCAATTTTAAATGTCAATGTCAGACCAAACTGCCATTTTACAAATTACATTTGAATTTAAAATGAGCTATTCAGCAGTACAGGGAACAGTGTAGCGACTTAGCCTCCAGATCAATCTGATTAACATCTGATTATATTGCAACTCCACTTTAAGCATCTTAAAGAACACTTTTGTATTAGGAGAAATAGTTTGATTGACAGTGCAATGATACATTGCTTTTGTCGGATCAATAATTCTGGGTCTCCTATAATGGGGTTTTCAGCTTTTCACAACCTGTCCTTGTTGTCTTTTTAACGCAAGGTTTTGAATTCAGTTGCAAAAACCTCACAAATTCAGCCTCTGTCTTTGGGAGATATGCAGCCACTCAGTTTCTAACCTCAGTATGCATGCAGTTATCTGAGGGGTTGGGGATGCTATGATAATGAGGTGCTGCGATGATTAGTTTGCTGTATGTTGTATTAGGGGGGAGGAGACAGCCTGGGCGAGACAGATGTAGAGGTGGAAAAACACCAAAATAAACATGGCAAGCACTCCAGAAGAACCTGCGCAGGTACACTACTCATATGATCCAGAATCTGACCCGGAACAGGTGGAGGCAACTGTTGAAGTGTTGCAGACAGGGTTATAGCAGCATGTCCCTGAGTGGTAAATTAAAGTTTGAGTGTAATTCCAACTTTCTTGCCTTTCGTGTATTACGTTACCCTATGACACAGAGGCAAAACCCCAAGGAATGTCAAAAGAAGCAGAATCACTGTATCTATTGTAAGATGTATCCACAAAACTCAAAGCTTCAAGAAATGAATAAGGATATACTTGAGCATCATTTTGTGCATCAATCAATGCTAAAATCAAACAAAACTTCATCCTAGATCAAAGATGCATCAACAGATTTTTAACATTGTACTTCTACTATCTTAAATTTATTTTTCTTTACTTCTGGTGTTAGTTTAAGCCCACTGGATAGTTAGAAATGGAGCAACTGTGATACACAACCAAATTTCAGACTTCATCTAATAATAAAGAATCAGGATTTAAGCAAACAGCCTTCGCAGCAAATTATACAAAATAGATGCAGGAGAACTAAGACTGAGGAGGAATTCAACTATAAATAGCCTGTTTTGACTAATGGCTTAGTTTACTGATTAATATGTATGTATTCATACAGTAGCTGTGTGTGTGTTGTGCTGCACACTCGTGGGAGGAGAGAGATACCTGATTGTCAGAGAGCCAGAGAGCTGCCAGGTCCTTCAGCTTAGTGAAGGTAAACGGTAGATTCTTTAACCTGAGAGAGAGAGAAAGAGAGAGAGAGAGAGAGAGAGAGAGAGAGAGAGTGAGAGAGAGAGAGAGAGAGGAGAGAGAGAGAGAGAGAGAGAGAGAGAGAGAGAGAGAGAGAGAGAGAGAGAGAGAGAGAAAGAGAGACAGAGACAGAGACAGAGAGACAGAGAGAGGAGAAAGAAAAGAGAGATGTTTCGTCCGCCCACGCACTGTACAGCCTGCAGAACATGTCACCATGGCAACACACTCACCCATTCCCATGGCAACTGCGGGCCGTGAGAGCAGCTCGAGAGCCAGAACGGCCATTCAAAGAAAAAAAAAGTCTTACCTGCAACTGTGTGTGTATGGGACTGTGTGTATTTGTGTGTTGTCACTACTGAGTCATTGTGTGATCATGTGTGAATCTGTGTGTGTGTTTTTGTGTGTGTGTGTTTTTGTGTGTGTGTGTGTGTGTGTGTGTGTGTGTGTGTGTGTGTGTGTGTGTGTGTGTGTGTGTGTGTGTGTGTGTCTGTGTACCTGTTGTCACTGAGGTTAAGCACTCGTAGTTTGGTCATCTGTCCAATCTCATCAGGAAGAAACTCCAGTTTGTTGGAGCGCAGAGACATCACCGTCACATTCTTACAGTTACCGATCTGAAACACACACACATCAAACATGAAGACAAGATGTACGTCAGAGCTTTGAGGAAAGCAAACTCATCCATTCCTTGGTTGGTTGATTTCTGGAAGCAATAAATTCATGCTATTATTATATGCATCACTATGATGCTTAAATCATTTGGATTGATTGTTAGAACTCAACTGTATTGATGATATGAGATGGTTAGAGTTATGCATAATGCTAAAAAAAACAAACAAGGATAGGTAGACTGACACATGGCCCCATCTCAACCTCTTTACCTCGGTCTAGATTAGTTGGAAGTATGATGAAGTCATCATATCCAATACGGTGACCGCCATCTATCCTGACAGGCGTAATGATAGAAACCACAAAATGCTCCATGTTTAAATTTTCATCAATAAGCAAAGACTATTTATCAACATGGGATTGTATGTTTTCATATAAAACCATTTTATTGCATAATCATGTCATATGTGTCACATGTGTTCATATTTGATCCATCATTCTGAATAAGTTCAAAGAAAACCAAATATTCAGTTGTTCAGCTTAAAGCCATTTTTTACTGTAGTTAGTATTTGAGCCAAGGTCACTACTGTTTTTAAGTCTTTAAATAAATTAATAAATAAATAAATAAATAAATAAATAAATAAATGCATTTGTGATATATTATATTACATATTACATATTATATTATTAGATCAGTCAATATTTTACGAAATGTTTAAGTTTTTTTAATTGTATTTTTTCAGACTTGAGGTCAATTTAAAACCATAAAAGCTCCTTTATAGACAAATGATAATTTAATATGATAGTTTGAAAAAACAATACAAAAGTTGTAAATGTTGGGGCGATGGTTGCCTAGAGGTCTAGTGCTCCACATACAGAGGCTATAGCCCTTATCGCAAAGGCCGCCAGTTCGACTCCCATCTGCGTCCATTTGCTGCATGCCTTCCCCCGTTCTGTTCCCCACATTTCCTGCCTCTTTTCAGCTGTCCTATCAAATAAATGCTAATAAGCCCAAAAATATAACAAAAAAAAAAATTTGTAAAAGTTGTAAAGAGTAGAGGACTGTAGTGAGGTTATGAGAGCATTCAAACTATTCCTACCTCCCTGGGCAGCTCTGTGAGGAAGTTCTCGTCAGCAGCAAATGTCCTCAGGCTGTGCAGGTAGCCGACGGTCGGCGGCAACGACTCCAATTCATTACAACTAACATCCAACTCCTCCAACAGAGACAGACTGTGTGAGAGGAACAGAGGCAGAAAGGAGGAGAAACAGAGAAAATGACAGAAAAAAAACAGAAAGAAGGAGAGGGAATCATTCTGATGCTAAATCTCTGCTACAACCTTAAATCACAACATTAGCTTTAAAGGAGAAGGGTGGTGCAACTCTTTATTTTTCTTTTGTCAACAAGTCCGGGGAACAAAAAACACAAAACCAGGAGTGAATTTTATCCCACTATTAAGTGTTGTGTGGCAACAGCCTAATTCAGTTTCTTACTCTGTGTAAAAAAGCTCCATAAAGGTCAAAAGAAAGTGTAGTAATGTAGAAAAGTATTGACAGAAGGATTCACTCGGTGTAGGTTTTTGGTCTTTTTTGTGGTATTTGTTGAGAAGAAGGAAAAAATGGAACAACACCAGCCTAATCCTGAACCAGAACTCTGCAGGAGAGAGTGTTGAGAGAAGAAAAGATCGTCAAGTTGAAGAAGCATCTAGATATGTAATCAGGGTTAACAAATTTAGCCTCGACCAATCAATACATCTTAGAGAATTTGAGCTGTTCAAACCTCCAGCCCTGTTTTTACCTCACTTCATCCAAACTTTATGTCAAAAACTCTTCAACATGGATCTCAACATCTCCTCTCAACCAAGATTCACAGAAACATCCACAGTACACCCTAACCCCCTGCCACGACTGGCCTAGCAGCACGCTAACAGCAGGCTAATGCTAATGAGACAACAGTTTTACATTAATGTACTGTCACTGTTAACATTGTATTAGTCTGGGACCATCTGGGCCACCATATGGACTGACAGCAGAGAGGAGAGGAGAGGAGGTTTAAGATTTAAGGCAAGTAAATCTTGAGAGGTTTATTTCTCTCTTTTAGGATTGTACATAATACATTTAAAAAATGGAAATGATTTCTTCTTCTCATACTGCTGGATTTGTATTTGAAAATATAACTTTTATCAGCAACCATCTGCCAACAAACTCAGAGATCTTTTACTCCTACCGCGTTTGTTCCAAGTAAAACAGTCTCTGGGTGGTTTATTATTTTAGTTCTTTAAGGACACTAGTTTCTATATCTAAGTCTCCTTTGAACAGAGGGGGAATATATACACTATATATGCTGTGGCTACCCAGAAAGAATCATGCCGTATCTCCACACAGTATAGTACAAACTCTACTGGACTCTACTCCCCTGGAACTGGTACTTGTACTTTCTCTACTTGGTTTTCCTCTTCAGATAGTTCCTGCTCTCTGGAGACTCTGGAGGCTCTTAGCTGAGCATCAAGGTGAGGGATGGTCATGACAAGCACGAGTGTGTCTTTTCTTTTTGTTTTCATGTGACACAGTCAATTAGAAAAATTTAGACATGAATGTTTGGTTTCATGTTAAAATGTGTTTCTTTTTTCTCAGCCAATAAACCAAATCTTGTCCGAAATGTCTCGTATTGTCTCGTGTGATGGTTCCCACTGACTGATCAATCATGTTACCTTTTTTTTTGCATCTGCTCAGTCTGCTTGAAACCTCAGCTGATGTGTAACCCCAAAAATACCAGATTACAGGGACTATCCAAAACTTCTTCCAGTGGAAAACCAAAACAGAACAGCTCCAGGGGAAGCAGGGAGAGTCAAGAGGAGCCGTACCATGCAGTGGAAACGAGGCTTTTAAAAACACTGCTTTCACACCGGCTTAAGTCCCCTCTGGTGGAGAGCCTCAGCTTAATAAGAAGTAATGCTGTTCTACTTTGAACACGTAATCCAGAGAGGCAGTGGTAGAACTTTTCATCATGTTAGTTAAATTTCTACCAGGTGAACAAAAGAGACTCATTTCAGAGCTGATATAGAGTTACTGTTTATAAAACACATGACTTTACAAGTAACAGTTAATCAATTGTAATTAAACCACTGTAGATTGAACAACAGTTCAGACCAGCACAGGATCATGAATATATACTCTACAGTGTTCATTATGTATTACTTATGTAGCTATAGGATAGGTCGAGGATGCACTGTATGAGTTTAGGACCACAGGAAAGACCTCTGTAAAGAGAAGAGAGTCGACATCCTGCCTCATTCGTAAAAATAAGCAAACCTTTGAAAAGCAGAGAAGGGTAAAAGAAGCAAACTTTGAGGACTTTCAGGCTAATCAGAGAAAAAGCAATGATCTATAAATCTACTTATTGAGACCTAAAACCAGGGATTTGTTCAGGAGGACGAAAAGTTTTCGCAGCATTCAGATACAAATGTGTTGCAAAGAGCAACATTTAAATCAAGTCTATTAAAGGCAATATGAAATCCATCACAGATTCTGAATACATGTATTCCAGCTGATCTGATCCATTTGATATTTTTGTGACTGTAGGTTTTGTTGAAATTGTCTGGAGAGGAGATTAAACAGCGCTGGTTCAGAATAATTCTTATTTGCATTGTGGGAAAGTATTAAGCTCATAATAAATCTCTAAAGTACACAGGGAAGAAACAACTGTGTTTTTCTCCCAAAAATGCCGTGGCATGATTCAACAATTGTTATTCTGATTAGATTTCTGAGATTAAAATCTGGACTGTGATGGATCATAATACGAGTTATTCTGATAAACGACTGAATCACTTTACATGCAATCATTTCCATCTCAAACCTGTAGCTTTCAGCAGTGTGTTTTCAATGAACATGGAAATTGTATTCAAATATTGGGTCCAAATATAAAAGTCAAATATTAAAAAGTCAAATGAAATCACTTGGTTGATGTTTGCATGTAATTTTCCAAAGCACTCTGTGGTTTTTTTTAGCTTCCTTGTTTGTATCTGTAACACAGTAAAACAGATGTCTGTCTCTGAACGCACCCCTGGATTCAGTGGGCTAATGTTACTCACCCGTGCTTGGGCTTCGCACTATTGCCACGGCAACGCAGCAAACAACACACAGAACGCCCCAATCATGAGCCATCATAGCAACAACGCAACCAACAATGATAAACAAGGAAAACAACAACCCAGCTAAGATAAACCTGCAAAGGAAATCTGACTACAAACTGCTGAAGGTGTTTAAAAATAAAACTCTACAAGGCTCTATCATTAGTTTGTCTTCTGTTTGTGCACAAATGTGTGAGTGTGTCTGTGTGTGTGTTTTTACCTCCCGATGGAATTAGGCAGTGAGGTCAGCTGGTTGTCATCTACCTTCAAAGTCGTCAGCTTCTTCAACATTCCTGCACAACATTACAAACACAAACACACGTATAGATACTGACCTGAGAACACGTAAGCTCTTTCTAAATATCCTGTGTTCAGTTCACTCTGTGTTCCCTCTACGGGGGGGGGGGGGGGCATGTATTGTCACATATTGTCCCTGTTGTCTTTATGCGCTGTGTAACAGTAGTCTGCTGTAAACCATCTAAAGTGAACTCAAGTAAAAGTAAGACAGACTGATGAGTGAAAAACAGAGATAGAGGGCCAAAGCAGCATACTTTTTATTTAACTAATGTTATCGGTAACAAATAAAACGGCGATACAGATAATCTACCAAATATTGAATTTTGACCTTGGATGATCAGCCAGGCCGATAATAGATTGACCCCTGATCATTATGTGTCATTATTACCCAGCTTTCTTACTGATCTTCCAGCTGTGTGAGAAGCTTGATTCTGATTGGTCAAAACCCCTTGACAACAGTTATTATCTTTCACTAACATATGCAACACCAGAGGCAAACTGATCACACGTCATGTCAAATTATTACGCGGAAAAGAGTTCCAGCACATTTTGCTTCTGCTTGTTGATACCACAGGCCGTGAGGTGAGGTAAAACCATTAGTTTCCGTTCGTGTTGAATCAATATGGCTAAAATGCTAGTTTTGGTTAAACAACATAGACATTTCATAGGACTATTGGATCCGACATGTAATATGAGCAGATGAGAGCAACTTTAGGTCACCTGTCGCTACAAAGAAATCATGAGCGGTGGGGATGATAACAGCAGGGTTAAAAGTTGTGACATTTGCCTTGTTTATTTTTAAAGGTGTGTGAACCGCAGAGCTCAGAGAAGAAGGAGCGCTGAATGAGGACAGTTTCATGTTAAATCGACCGCAACAGACAGATGAGAATCCATCGCCATGGAAAGCTAACTGACGTGGAATCACTGGGACTATCTATTAAAAACTGTGTCCATAAATCATTTTAGATCTATAAAATAATCTTTTAATACATTTTTTGCCAACATGTCTGTATCTTAAGTTATTAGCCAGAAAATAAGCAGAATAATGTATGATTAGCAGGTGGTTATGGGAAATAGAATCCTTACTGAAGGGGTTCTATTTGCAATAACCACGTTCTAACCACAGATTATTCCTTACATATCTTATCAGAATGAATCGTATCATTTCACATCGCATCTCATTGTATCATATTGCATCATATCCTGAGTAACCTTTAAGTTTCCAACCCCAATTTTTGTGACACATGACTCAGGTCAGTCCAATCGCAATCATCTAATCAATACAGGGTGCGTTCAAGCACCATTATGACATTGTTACAGGATGGCTGATGGTGGTTGAATTCTTTATCACTATCAAACTTTGTAGATTCTGTTACTTTTAAATGATAAGTCTTGTCCACTACCTCATGTCATACAGATGTCTGTTAATCATGTTTAACTAGGACTCGTATACAGTGTGAGTTAGATCTGGCTCCTTAACTTATCAGCCTACTGCTAGATTACAGTTTAGTTGTTGAAATGCCAAATGAATAATAATCAGAGTCTGAACACTTTACGAAACAAAATCAAAATGTATTCCTGTCTGATTAGTATTTGTTGAAAACTGCAGCGTCCTGCCGTTCCAGTAAATGACTTTGCCCTTTTTGAAAATGAAACTAATTATATGTGACCTGATTTGAAAGATCTGATATCTCAGGGTCAGTGGACGTGGGACTGAGTGCCACAGAGATATCAGTCAATGCAAAAGTCTGTGATTATGTTTGTGAATGCATGCATGTGTGTGTTTGTGTGTGTACCTATGGTCTCAGGGAGATGCTGTAGCATGTTGGAGGACAGCAGCAGGTCTTCTAAGGCCTCGCAGCCTGAAACATCAGAGTCCAACGCCTCTATACGGTTTTTAGCTAAGTCCAAGTACCGCAACTGGCGAAGTTTTCCTATCGACTGCAGCGAGGAGAGAAAGAATCCATTGAATGATAAGATATACAAGAAATACACAAATCACTGACAGAAGATTGTAACTTCAATATCTAAAGTGTTAGTTCAAGTCCCTTACCCCTGGTATAGACTGGAGAGAGTTGTTATCCAGCCACAGCTCTCTCAAGTTGTGGATCTGCTCCAACACCTCAGGCTAGCATGCAAACACATAAAACTATATTAGCATGTAAACAATACATAAGGCAACAAAAATGCAGCTCGACAGCTATAAAACATCTGAATTATTCATAAACATCTGACAAAGCTTCAGCACAAACACTTTGAACATGTACACATCCAAAAGAAACAACCTCAGTGCATCTTCAGACCCAACTCTTGGCACAAACAGAGAAAATTATGTATTTTTTGGCAGAGTGGGTGAGACTGGCAATCTGTCCCTCTGTGCTTTCTCTCTCTTGGCAGGAAGCAGACCATACAACCATCCCACTCCTGTCATCAGGCTTCCTGTCTGACCCCTCTGTGAGGTGTCATCCAGCCCTACCCGAGGCCCACTTCAGGGTCCAGATGAAAGCTTGTAGGCTTAACTTATTTCTGCTTTATCAAGGCAGGCTAAGGAGGATTCCCCACATGCTGTGTAGGGTCTTTAAAAGTGAAAATTAAAGGCGATCTGGTCCCTGAATAGGACACAGCATATATTTAGGTAAAGACCCCTTCCTCTCTTCCTTCAGCTGTTCATAGCTCTGCTGATAACTTGATTCTGATTTATGCAGGTATACTTACAAAGATATGAACAGCTGAGCTTCTTGTGAGCACAAAGGATTATATGAGTGTTAAACAAGCATATCAAAGACTTCTTTTAACACGATGAAAAATAGTCTCACCATGTCAGAGAATTCATTGCTACCCAGATCCAACCTCTCTAACTGTGTCAGTCTGTGGATGGACCTGAGAGGAAAGATCACATGGATTAACACATTGTGTCACACTTTATGTACATTTAAATATATTTAAATCAACATAAAATTTGTGTTTTTATCAGGGTTTTAAAATAGCATGGCTCAGAAGGAGAGAAAACTAATCCTGCTGTATGTTTCTGTGTTTTATTGTCTTGTTCATATTCTCTTTTTTTCTACTTCTAATTCAATTTCTGGAAAATAATAGTTTCAATGCATTAAACTTCTGCATTTAGATACATTCAGAGAGAATAAACCAAGTTTGTACTTCAAACATTTTTTTATTTAACCTTTATTATACCAGATACAACCTGTTGAGATCGAGACCTCTTTCAGAAGGGTGGCCTGGTCAAGAGGTTAGCACTAGCAACACACATTATGAGCTATGCTGTAAACTCAAATTGACTTAATCAGGTTAGCATCCAAACGTAATAAACTGCTCCTATAGTTTGGCTTATGATACACTTACATTAAACGGCATGCGTAATGAAATGCAGACACTGTAGGCACACTGCAGGGTAGTACTAGCTGAAGCAGTGTCAGTAACAGTTCCATCACTAGTTTTCATAAGTCTTTGTAAATGAAATCCCATTTGCAAAGCTGCTACAGAGGTCTCCTCTGTGCAGGGCGGGGGAATGGAAACAGGATAAACTCAGCGACATCAAGTTAAACAGGGAACATTTAAAACCGTTAAGACAAACACATTCTGTTACACCAGGCTCCATCGTTATTCAAGAACACCTGCCAGGGATAAATATAGATTTAATCTGGACACCTGGGAGAGTGAGCGTACGCACTGTGGTATCACGAGGCATCTGTCTGCATGAGAGTGTGTGTATGTGTGTGTTTGTGTGTGTGTGTGTGTGTGTGTGTGTGTGTGTGTGTGTGTGTGTGTGTTTGTGTGGGTGGGTGTGTGTACAGTTGCACCAAGTGATGCGTGAAGAATAACATTTTATGTCTTTTATTTTTGGCTTCCTCAAACACACACGTGTCAGCTTTGTCTTACTTTGGCATGGTTTTCAGGTGGTTCTCCCTCAGCTCCAGGATCCGTAGTTTGGAGAGTCTGGAGAAGAGACAGAAAGCACAAAACTTCATATACTATACACACCACAACAGCTCAAAGTATAATGTTTATTTATAACACAAAATATGGAAAATTCTGCGTCACTCAGCTGCAGAACAAATGTGAATTTTATATTGAAACATAATATTTGGACCTGCCCCTACAATTTACTGCATTGTTTTTAGGAGATGTCGATTTTCAGGCTAGGTCTGTTGATAAATGCCTCTTTCTTAAACTCTGGACCAAGTGGACCAACTATGTAAAACCCCTACAGACAGATTTTGTGGATGATACCATTCAAGGGCCCGGTGATGCTGTCTTTTCTTAGCTAATTGCATGTTTTGTTTTGTTTTTGTTTGTTTTTTTGTGTGATTTTCTGTCACTTATCTCTCCCTGAAATGCTTCTGGCTCACTCTAATGAATACATACTGTCTCCCCCTGGTTGTACTTAGTTCTAATAATCTTTAAAAACAGAGGACTGCAGAGGAAATTACCATTATTCTCTCTTTTATATGTCAATGCTCTGTATAACAAACTGCTGTCCAATACAAAAATAAAGAATAAAAAAAAACCCATAATATTTAAGCAGTAATGGTTACTCTGGTCTAGATAAAATGGTACAACATAAAAGAGGGAAGAGTGATGGAATAGATGAAGGAATAGATATCTTACATTTTTTTAAGATCACACATGCCCTATATATAAAAGCCCATGAGAGGCCTTCACCTCCCGCTGATCAGACATGCTCATCCTTTTTAAATTACTTATCAATATCTGATCATGTGAAGGACAGCGATTACAAAAGCTGAAAACCTAGATGTATCCATCCTTTTCATAAACATCCTTTATGATCGATTGTAGTCACACTGAATCAGAACCTGTTGTGCTTGAAATGTGTGAAAAACAGCCCATCCAGCCCCATCACACACTCACACAAGCTTACAGTGACATGCGCCAGTTTACCTGCCAAAGTTAGCTGGCAGATACTCCAGGAAGGCATCGTTTAAGAAGAGCTGGGTCAGATTCAGGAGCTGCGTGAAACCATCTGGGAGTCTGAAAGAAAGAGAGAGAATTGAAAGGAAGGAGAAGAGGAAAGAAAAAAAAAGAAAGTCAGTGAGAGCAAACGAGAAAAAGAAATAAGAAAGATAATACGTGTCCTTGAAGGCCTCCAGGGCATTCAAACACAGACGTTGTTCCCATATCAACCCTATGGAAACAGTTAAGTGCTGTTAGCCTGCAGATGAGTCACCATCCGTACACACGCGCACGCGCACGCACGCACACACACACACACACACACACACACACACACACACACACACACACACACACACACACACACACACACACACACACACACACACACACACACACACACACACACACACACACACACACTGTACTCTCTGCAGCACTGTGTGGTTCAGTCCATTTGTTCTGGACATTCCTCTGTCGACAGGAAAACAGCAATTATTAAAGCAACACTTGATGCTACAAAAGCTTCGTAGCAGAATGGTAATCATGCCAGCACTTTACTGACCATGTTTCTATTCTCTCGCCAAAGTTGAGCCACTATTCTAATATATTGTAGAATTATAGTAATGGGGCGTTCCAACACAGTCAACTATTTTTAAATCTTGAAATTTCTGCACATATTTCCCCTAGAAGAAGGGGGATACTGTGTGATCTATCAGACATTTCACTCATCAAAAATATTTCTTGGTAGAAAACCTGATTCTAAAATAGTCATACAGTAAAAATAATCTAGTCTGTTGTGTTTTTATTCTATGCTATTATGTCTTTGTCTTTATGTTAATAATATAATCCGTCAGACTGAGTCTTTCCCGTGTGCATGAATAATGACTTGGCATTGAATTTGATTCTAATTCAATGTTTCGCACCTCTGTGGCACTACAAACACATGGTTCGGAACACGGTGAATATACAAGTGCAGTGTTGGTCTCTTGACACCGGGCTGCGACTGAGAGGAAGCTGTTCAAACAGCTACATTTTTGACAAATGCATCAAATAATCCATTATGTGTTCAACTCAAGTCCAGGCCCACTCACAGTGATTGATAAAATTGCTGCAATCAACAGAGATATGTCACTTTTTGGAACAGACTTCATTTTGAGGGATGTGTAGGGTGACAGACATTTGACCTCCTCAAATTGTTAACAAGAATCATTATTCTTATTTCAAACAGCTCTATATTTTTCAGTTTTGTGCCGCTTTGTTGTGTGCAACTTTGGAGGCAGAAGTAGCTCAGTCCATTGGGACTTGGCTTGGGAACTGGAGGGTTGCAGCTTCAAGTCCAGGTATGGACCAGGTTAGGTGTATCAAAGGCTCAGGGTGTAAGGGGTTAATGATCCTGCTCTGGCTGCATGCAGCTCGTTAAGTTTTGGTCAGAGTCCCATGTTTGGGGAGAGACTGGCAGAGCACTAGTTTTGTGTGTTTCACAGTATAGTTTATAGTTGATACCTGTTCCTCCTGTTCCTTCCTCCAGCAGTTTTATTTCGAGTCGCTGATGAAAAGCAAGAGTTTGATTTTGTGTATACGTATTTTGATGTATGTGTTTATACCCTTTTTTCCCCTATACATGTATGCATGTCAGTGCATTTACAGTTTACTTTGTACTAGCACTTTATATGGTTTACTGTGTGTTTTTTTCAGACTGTGAAATAGAATAAATACTACTGGCCTTACGGCTTCTCCTCATCCTTCCACATATCCTGATTGATACATCATATTGAATACTGCCCAAACTAAAAAGAGCTAGCCCTACCTACCCTTTACCTCGTCAACATTAGGCAATTAGACTGGTTGCTGGAGAGGTGCTGGTTTGTTTGCCTGGACACTGCTAAGGTGCCCTTGAGCAAGGCATGATCAAAAAGTGAACCACAGTGAAAAAATTGAATTAATATAGTACATTTTGTTTATAAAAAACATACAAATCCAACCTTTGTGCTGCAGACACAAATTAATTTTTGCTGCAATCAAACAAGATACCCATGCATTCAAATTTATTCTCCATTTAGCAGAGACAGTATGAGTGAATTGGGTTATTATGATTGGTTAGTGTGTTAGTGTCATACTTTGTGATTGGGTTGACACTGGCCTCCACCACAGACAGGCCTTTACAGCATTTTATATTGTCTGGGAACTCCTGGATACCTGTAAGACAGAGAGGCAGAGAGGGAAAAAGAAAAATTGTGCTATTATTTTGAATTTATGCTCAATTACACCGACAAAGATATCAAAATCTTATCTCCAGTTTGTTAAAAGAGGGTTAAAATAATTAGATGTTGGCATATTTTGGTTAAAAAAATCGAAGGTAAAATGTTGACGATATAAAATTGTATCCCAAACTGCCTCATTTGAGTATATTTGTACCGTTTTTACTGATGTCCAGCTCTTTGAGGTTAACCAAGCTGGCGATGGTGGTGGGCAGGTTGGACAGGTCGTTATCCGGCATGCTCAGCTTCTTCAGGGCCTGGCAGTTGAAGAGTTGCTATGGAGAAACACAAGTGGAAAACAATAGACTATTATAGTCTGTCTGCAAAATAACACAGACCTTTAGCAGAACAGCACACAAGGACAGAGACCGTGAAAGTCAGCTGGAGGCAAATGCGACTAAATGTTGTGGAAAAGCTCTGCAGTTAAATCTGCTGTTCTCTATAAATACATACCAAGGCCCCCGGGGACAAAACCCATACTGGAGTCAAAGCAACAGACGTTCGTAGAAATGTGCCCTAAATAGAATAATACTGCAAATGACAAAACATATAAGAGTGAAAGCATATGCATAAAGAGGAAAGTGCTAACATAAATGTGACACTGCACCAAAACACTCTCACTGTGCAAACACACACATGAAAAGGAGCAGCAGGAATGTTAAACAAACTAAAGTGTAGGTGCAGAATATTACAGCTCAGGGTTATTATACAGAATAAGGTGCGTGGCATGCTTGACATGTAGAATGACGGTGGCCTCTACTCCACCTTTATACTGTTTCTGAGATTAACAGAGGTGGTCTGAGTCGGCATCTCCAACTTGGCGACTGTGATCTTTTTGCCTCATAATGCCTTTTCACGAGCCATGACATCACTGAGGCGACATCCGTGTTTTATACAGTTTATGGTCCTGATCTGAAAACAACTACATGCAAGTATCATGGCCATAGCTCCTCCTACTGTTACCAGCTAATGACTTATTTCCAATTTTGATACACTCCTCTTACTCTGATGAATAAATCCACTTTAAAGTTGATTCAGGAGAGCTTTCAGACTGTGGAGAGAGATGCTGTATTCTTAACACCTGTGTGTTTTCAGCAAAAGCCTTGTCCCTGGAAGCATGGCCGATTTGGATGTCACATCATGACACTGTAAGTTGATCTAACTCCTTTCTCCAAGGTTCAACAAAACAAGCTGGGTTATATCGTCAAAGTCTGACGAAAGATTGTTAGTGTTAATTTTAATGAACTTGGCCATCTTTATCAAGTGAGAGCCACTCAGAAGACAAAGGCCATCCTTGAAGACCCTCACCACCCCCTTCATTCAGAGTTTAGGAGGAGGTTCACTTACTAGGAGGGCCAGATCAAACCCATATCTTCGATCAGTTGTGTTCTCAGCTGTTGGGGTTTTAAACAAGCTGCAGGGTTGTTGCTATTTCACATAGGTATGTATATTATATATTTAAATGAAATGTGTGAACTTATGTTTGTTTATTATGTGTATTGCTTGTGTGTATATGATGCTTGTGGGGACTTCTGTTGCAAACAAAATTGCCCCTTGGGGACAATAAAGATTTTCCAAATCCAAAATCAAACTTCACACCATATATGACAGACCCACCCTGAGTAGATCTACAAATACTACTTCTGTCAGAGTCATTACTCAGACCACTGGTGAGAGTCTGCATCAACCCTGGTATACAATGTTCAATCTACTCCAAATTTCAAAGGTTTGATGACGGTCCTGCTCTGAACAGAATTGCATTTAAAAATGATGTCATAGTGTAAGTTAAACCAAGTGGAGAGAGGCAGCTGTAACTCTTCTATTAATGGTCAATCTTGCCCAAATTTCACTTGTATGATGATAGTCCAAACCTGGACAGAGGCATATACTGTATTTCTGTTATACTCAAAGAGATGCAAACATGAGAGGTAGGAAGTATACAAATATCCAAATAAAATTACATGTACATAATGTGGACAAAGAGTTATATTCACTTAGACAAGGTATGAGTATTGTTAGTCTACTCCTGCCACTTAGTGACCAAACTTCGCCTCATGTAGCTCCTTAATGCCCTCTCTGTTTGACATGAATGTTGTGTGTGTTGACTGGCTGCTACACAACTCAACATGTACAAAAGCATGTGGAGCCTTTTAACATAGTTTGTGGCTTGAACTTTGTTTGTTGGAACATTTACAATACTTTTACAAATTATAGTGCCAATTATATTTAACAACTGTACAGGTCTTAGGATTTTGAAGCATTAAGAAGATATCTAAAGAAATGGAATCGCCACAATTAAAAATAACAAAAGAGGCATTGATGGATGATTTCTGTGCCACAGTTAAAGGTTGTCTGTGGAGACAAACATTTAAAGTAGCCTGTTTGGTGTATCATATCCGCCTGTTAAGAAGTCAGACGTTTTTAAACGTACAAAAAAAATCAAGATGAAGAAGGGCCAGAGAGCTGAATAGATCTACACATGTATGCAGCAGCTCTGTACATAAAGGTCACTCCAGGCCACTGTACTGGAAGACACTATTACCCACACACACTCCAGGAGCTCTCCAACTCACTTACATAAAGGCCAATCACTCTGGCAGCCACAACAACTCTTACTGTATACAATTTTGGCACACATGCACACACAGAAACACACACCAACACAAACACACACCAACACAAACACATCAAAGCTGAGCAGGGTTTTTCTCTGTCAGCTGAATAAAAGTTTGACCTGCTGGTTACACATCTCGTTTAAACTGTGTGAGGCTATTTTTAGGAATCCAATTCAACATCTGTGTCGTCTAAACCAGGACAGGATATCAATAAAAAGAGACAGCCCTCCTATAAACAGCTCCTGTAATTCTCCTTCAAATATCAGAAGGGCATTTTGTCTCATCACTGCACACAGGGGGGCTTTTCTAGAAGTCTCAGATGACCTATCATTGACTGATGCCACATGGCGGGAAACTGACCTTCTCTTCCACCCCGTGTTTTCTGTCACTGGCTGCTGTCTAGCATATGATGATATTTGTAGTGTGTAAACAGGCCGTGATTCATGGCACAGCGGCCAATCAGTGGACTGCAAATTTGTAAAATGTGCAGCCTTCCAATCTTTCACAATGCATTTGGAAATTAGTGAGTGGATATATTTCGATATTTGTGACCCACAGAGGAGGAACCCTTAAGCATGCTGACTGGCTTGTGAACATTAGCTAGAGCATTCAATGCACTGAGTTTAACTGTATTTATTTGACAGACCATACACAATGTTTGTTGGGGGTTTTAAGCCAAGCCGGAAATGCCATTACCTAGCAACTGCACAGAGGAAGTATCTTGTTTACAAGTCTAGCATTGCTTTGGTGCTTTACTAAACTTTAGATCTGTTGTCTATAGGGTTGCAAAATTCTGGGAATTTTCAAAGTTGGAAACTTTCCATGTGAATGTATGGCAATAAACCATGAATTTACTAAATTGAAGGTTGGCTCTTCATAGGGAACTTAAATACAGTTGGGGAAAATATATTTTAGCATAATCCTGACTACAACAACCAGATTTCATGCATGTACAGTTGAATATCTACGCTATTCCTCAATCACATGGGCTTTTGAAACCACATCCCCTACATGCACTTTTAATTTGCATATTGAATGGGATTTTTTTGGAGGGAGAGACACCTCTTCATTTAACATTTTGAATGGGACTTTGTTGGGATAGCATTTTTGCTCATTTTTGAATGGGTTGGGTCGGGGGGATGAGAAATATTTAACTCAACATTCATATTTTGGTCTTAATGGAAGAATTGATTTTTCAATAAAATATTTAACACTTGATAAAGTTCTACTTACAAATAAATCTGTTTTAATTGTATTTTTTTGGATGGATGTGTGCTTATAACAAAAAAATCA
The DNA here is from genome assembly GCF_009762535.1 of Notolabrus celidotus. Classification (NCBI taxonomy): domain Eukaryota; kingdom Metazoa; phylum Chordata; class Actinopteri; order Labriformes; family Labridae; genus Notolabrus; species Notolabrus celidotus. Next base: position 29,553,510 of record NC_048273.1, on the reverse strand, counting down.
TTTATGCTTGGATGTGATACCTTTCCATTAAATTACCCTCAATTCCCATAAATTCAGATTATTTCCCATGAATTCCTATAATTTCCAATTTGGAACATTTCCCAAATTCCTCAGCTTAACTTCCCATGGAAATTTACCGGAAACTTCCCGGAAATTTACCGGACATTTTACACCCCTTTGCGACCCTAGTTGTCTAATTGTTAGTTAAGATCTGAAAATAACATAGCCATCTTTAGAGCTTTTCAACAGACAAACAAAACTGGATTCAAGGTGTCGATAAGTCCTAACAATGTGTCTATAGACTTTTTATATTACAAAATTGGTCTGTCATCATCGGTTGTTAAAATCAAATCCATCTTGAGTCAGTGACCACAGAACAATAACACATATGACACATTCAGTGTATGTGAGGGTTGTAGAGCAAAAATGTGTATTAGCTTTGCTCTCCACCTAATGGTTCAAAACACAAACATCTCTTGAGAATGTCCCCTTAGATCAGGGGTCCCCAAACTTTTCAGCCCATGACCCCTGAAATGTAGAAGCCAAAGACTCCCGACCCCCACTGTCCCTCAGAGTGATTTATTACAGCTTCATTTAGCTGGTCTGCAGAAAATTAGCCAACCTATATGAGCATGTGTCTGTGTTTCCTGTGCCTTTATGAATAATCCTGCTGCTACTGATGCTTTTGATAATTAACTGTTCACTAACCCTAAACTTAGGAGTCATCAGGCAACAAAGAAAGACAGAGAACTCAATACATTTTCTATTTTCAAGGTTTTAATTCAAGTTTAGCTACTATTATTGTCAATTTATTTTTACTATTAAGGGTAAAATGTACTATTTTTAGACACCTTAAAAAAACATTCGGGTAGACATCTCACAACCCCCCATTTGTGCTTTGCGACCCCCCTGGGGGTCCCAACTCACACTTTGGGAACCCCTGCCTTATATTGCAGTTAGTAACAAAGGAAAATTATGTATTCATGACCAGTGACTAAGGAATAATTGAGTTTAAGCTGATCTGGGAACATGGTAAAGGTTGATACAGGTTCAGGTGAGCAAAAGTGATTTGAAGTTTATTTTAACAAGTGAGGCTGAGGGTTTAGAGATTCCAATTAGAGTCTAGTTTCTTGGTACGAACTCCCAGTAAAGTGAACGCTTGATTTGTCGCCAAAAGGGAGTTTTGTCAGCCATCTGCAATCAAAACCTAAGAAAAGGAAAGCTCTCTCCCTAGCTGGGTAGATACTTGCTGCCTTCCCCGGGTAACAGAGATGATGGAAAAGGGAGCAACTAGAAACAGTTGCAGAAACAGAAAACAAGGGACAAATTTCAGGGTAAAACAAGACTGATCCCCAGGTGAATTTACTTGATAAGAGAGTGGTGTGTGTGTTTCTAACAGACATTAAAGTTGGTGTTCTTTGTATTTGTAAAACCTGCCTTCTTTTTAATACAACCAGGTGTTTAAATTTGTCCGTAAAACGGCAGATCCAACAGTAAATCCACTTGGAATTGCTAAGGGGGGAGTCATTATGTTTCCCGTTTCCTCTCCACAGTCAGCAGAAATGCCGCACAGAGGGGGGAACACCTGCTCCACAGTTACCTTGGGTAGCTCCTCAATCTGGTTAGCGTCCAGGTAGAGCTCCTCCAGAGTTCTTTCAAAGCTGAAGATCTCCTTTGGGACCTGCTGCAGACTGCAGTGGGAGTAGTCCAACACTGAGATCACTTCCTCTTCTCCACGGAAACAACGGCACGGCACCAGCCGGCCAATCAGCTTCCGCTTAGTGGTCATTTCCAGACACTGCACTGTGGAGACAAGAAGAGAGATGATGTTAGATTTCAGAGGGTCTGATACACTTAAATATCAATGTGCACATTGTGGCTCATCTTTTCAGGCTGTCCAATTGTATCCATTTATTGTATGACTGCTGGATTAACAGTCAAAAGCATCAAATATGCATCTGAATCACTAAGAAACTACAGAGCTGACATTAAGGTTCATGTGTGGGATTTTCTCTCAAATATTCCAAAATAAAAGTGAGCTCCATGACAGATTTCACAGCTTTTGATGAGTAATGCCCTACATAAATGTACAAAAGAAACCTTGAATCATAAAAACAACACCTACCGCAAAAAAAAGATCATAGTGTGAAGGAAAAAGGTGTAGGTGTAAATGTAAGTCTGAGGGTGTAAAAATGAGTCTGATGAAATGAATCTATCAGAATCAAATCAGATCAATCATCTCCTCAGTGGAGGAGAAGATGTGTGAGATAGTTGACCAAGGGCAAAAAAAAAACCTGTTGGAGTCCTGTCTTGAAGGGATGGGCAATGATTACGTCTATTCGAATATTTTAACACTTAGTAAAAATTGAAGAGTTATTTTCAATATTTTCTCATTTTAAAAGTACAATTTTTCAGTGTTTTCACCGGTGCCTGGTTTAATACGATATTCCTGCCAGATAGTGCTTATAGCACATCTTAAAGCTGTTTGCTAACCACAGTATGTAACAGAACAAGAAGAATGCTAACTGCATTAAATAGTAAAAGAAGAAGAAAACACAAGCAACAAGAGTTGCAGCGGTTTCTCCGTTTCTGAATCTCACACTACTACACAAGCATTTCCAGAGACTGAGCATGGCTGTAAAATTTGAACATACACGCAAGCACTGACATAAGGTTCGAGACAGACGCTGTCAGTGCCCAATACTCACAGCACCTCGTCCTGCTGCTGGTTAACATGACTGCCACACAAACGGACCAGTAACGGGACAGGTGTGTGTGTATGGGGGGGATTATTCAAATAATCGTTGAAGAGATGCAAATGATTATCGAATAGTATTTTGGCTTAAAATGCCCTTTCCTAATGTCTTTGTCACTTGAAGTTTTTATCTATTCAATTTCAACAAAGAAGAAAAAAATTGATTAAAATTGCAAATCCAGTTTGGTGCGGGAAAAATCTGAGCTTAAACTTTTTAGGCTATATCGCTCAGCCTTATTGGTGTTGCGTAGTTAAGTGTAACGGCCAACTTTAAGCACTGAGTGTTAGGAAAATCTAGTTGGTAATGCTTAAGTTGATTTATTTCCATACAAAGTTCCAGGGTTTCAAAGAACCAGGGAGAGACAATTTTCATGTGAAAAAACCCTTTTAACCTTGGAAGAAATCCACTGTGTGGTCATATGTTGGCTACTCTTTGGAGCGTTGTAGTTCTCATGAGATTACAGAGTTAAAATATACACACATTCACACAATGAGAAAGATTCAGTGACCTATTGTTAGTCAGTCTCTGATTTAGCACAGCTATTATGTAGCCAAATTGAAACATGGTCACCCAGCTTTTAGAGGACTGTGACGAGACTCTCAGCTCCCCACACACACACAAACACACATACACAAAAATACACACAATCTGGCGCCGAATAATTAGACTGAATCCTTTGTAATTCTGTGACAACATCACTCCATCACACCATTACACAACATAGAGGCTGAATGGCATGAGTAGGCTAAATGTGGGTATTAAAATGCTTGAGTGAGGATTTATCATTCAGCATTATCATTTCAAACTCTCCACTCAATCCACTGACAAATAAAAGTGTTTAAAGCTGCCTTTTCACTGAGAACAAAAAGACAGCTTTTGGAGATCTCACTGACGCCTCAATATCCTGTTTGATCTGGATGAGCTAAAACCAGCTGTGAGGACACGGTGAAGGAGAGGAGAAATGGAGGATGACAGGAAGTAATGAGGAGTTAACAGCTACAGTAGAGAGAAAACAAAAAGGAGGACGAGGAGGAAAAGAGAGCAGAAGGTTTAGAGATAAGACTCGCAGCTTTTATCGGCACATAAACACACACATGTCCGGCTGCACAGCGAGGCCAGATGAATCCAGGAGATAGACAGAGTCATCTTCAGCACAGTGAGGACACTATGTTATCTACTCCGGTCCACAGCAAGGCCGGTGAAATCTGATAAAGAGCACCGCAGATCCTCCAGGACTGTTTATCTAAAAGGGCTGGACCATTAAAATCAATACATCCTTATCCAGCCGTGCTCAAAGCGGGCGTAATGAGGCGAGCTGGGATTTACTGTTTGTCGACAATACATGTAAACTCTGCAGACAGTACTCCTGGGGTTAGACGGGGTTTGTTGTGCACAGTAGAATGGTTGGGACTTGGACAATGAGGATTATATGGCTTAGATAAGGGTATGGTATGTCTTGTGTTCTCCTTTTACCTTATGGTCCCTATGTCAGACGAGGTGCGAGGGGGTCGTTTTGCTAAACATGCAGCCAAGAAAAGAGGCAGCAGAAAGTAAAAGCTTTGTAGTGCAGGTAGGAAATGCAGACAAATATCCTTTTATCATCTTGTGTTTTATTCTGGTAACATGTTTTAAAACAGAGACTCCTATTATCACATGATATGAGGTCTAAATGATTTATTGGCACAATAAGTTTTGACATTGGTCCATGTAAGATCACCAAAGCCAGAAGGCGATGCACTGTAAAATGAAAACTTAAAATTGTTGGCCTGAAAATGATTTTTTGTTTAAAGGTGCTGTGAGGAACTTTTGTTTTGTATTGATTCTGGCGCCCCCCTTGTAGACAAAGTGATGCCTCTTATCTCTTGTCCTGTACATGCAAAAGTAGTATTTTCAACAAAAGCCTCATCCTGTTGTGCTCAACAGTCAACTTTATCAGGCAATGTGATTACTTTCCATGAAAACAGTCAAATAAAGGCTGTTTCTGAAGCAAGATGTCCATCATCTGGTCTGACACCTACCCCCCCAGGGCGGTTTCAGGCATTAAACATTACAACAGAGAAGGTGCCAGTGTTGCTGCTGATGGACTTGTTTGCTATTGAAGGTTATAAAGAGGCATCGGTATCATTTTCAGTCTGTTTCTCAGCCAGTTCAAAACTCCTCACAGGGCCTTTAAGTAAAAAAAAAAATTCCATTTTGTTTCAAACTACATCAAAGTAGTTATCTCAACTACCTGTATTAATTTGTGTAAAGTTGGTCTCATTTCATAAGTTAGGTTGGCAAAACTTGAAATTATGGGTTTGAGGCTCGGCTAAATGATTTGAGTATGCTTCAGGTAAAGAACGGGGTCTCCAACTCAAATCTACAGGGGTCTTCAACACTTTCAATTTCCCACATGTCGCGCCATCTCTCCTGTGCTGTGTGGATTTTATCGGCCTAAAGGTGAGTGTTTTGTTTGAGTATTGTATTGAAACTCTAGCTTTGCAGTTGGTCTATATATGGTGAGTTGATTACCGGTTAAAGTAACTTTAATTTGTTTAGTTAGTTAGTTTAATAAGGCAGGGTCATTACCAATAGTTAGCCACCTTGAACATTAGCTAGCTACCTTGCAATTGGGAAAACGGTGCAGTAACATGCAGTAACAAAGGTACTTTCACTTCTTAGTATGTGGAACTCAAAACATTAAGTTACACTACATATGAATGATAAGTTATCTCAACAAAAACTAATCAAATGTAAGATTTCTAGTTAGCCTCAAAACAAAAAAATCAAGTGCAGACAGCCGCCTTGAAATCTTGAGTTTTCACAGCTTTTTCGTTTTAACAGTGTGAAACACATTAGAAATTGCTCAAAACAAAGTCAATCCTCAGTAAGCCCTGTATGTAATTGCCCAAATCTACATCAGCATGCTTACAGCCAGTTACAGAACTGTTATCTGCCACCTAACACACTCTGTTGTTTTTACTTTATTAACAACACAGGAATCTGTGGAGGTAACAAACTGTGACCAGTCATAATGACTGTAAACAAATGGATCAGTGCCGACCTTTACTAAGGATAGCATCAGATACAAGTGGCTTTGACAGTCTGTTTGGCACTATTATGCACTGATTGCCTCCTCAGGCAAACACGATGCAGAACCTTTGCAAGAGCTCTGGAGAGGAACATGAGAGACACTAAACCGAGCTGGCTCAAACAAAACCTCAAAATGATCTATTTTCAGGGTACCAGAACGTCACAAAATACACAGAAAAATGTTAAAACGTAGGAGCAGTAATAATGTATTGAAACACTGGTCTCTTCATTCCGTTGTGTGGACTCAGTTCCAACCAAACATTAAGATATTAATGTAAAATAAAAACACAAGAGCGAACAAGAAGAAGTTGTCCAATCGTGTTGCTCCTTTGAATTCGTTTGAAGAGAGACAAAGGGACAAACAAAGCCTCTGATTGGTTAAGAGAGCACCCATAACATGAGCAGGAGTCAGGGGGGCGGTCAGTCAGTCAGTCTATTGCGTCATCAAGGGTCCTGATTCTCTCTCCGCCGTAACTAGCTGAGCAAGCGACAATAAGTAAGGGACAATGTATAGTGATCGGGTTGTTGAGTCTGATTCAAACCCAGATAGGGCGAGCAGGGCCCCTTTGTGAAGTGCCGTCTGAAGCATGGTTTATACTTCTGAGTTGACTCTATGCATACTTGTGCATTGCAGTGTCCGTATCACTCTGCAATACTATACCTCAACACCGTTGGCAGTGCAATTTCAATGCTAGTCATATCAGCATTTCCCGATCACACTTACATTCTCTGCTTGTTCGTGCAGAGGAAAACATGCCGACTGAATTCAAGCGTAATACATTATGTTGGAGTTGGAGCTAATTAATGTCAAAGTAGTTTTTATACTGCAATTATTTCAAAGAAGAAAAGAGAGTAGATGTGAATGTGGAATGTTGTAGATGCAGGAAATTACAATGCTACCGGAAGGACCAATCACAGGGCTTGTGGTCTGCCTTGTTTGACGTGTATTTAGATGCTGCTATGCGGTTGTGGGCTATGGCGTTGGTCTGACGCAGAGTATAAACCAGGATTAACCCTGAGGAAAATTTAATGTGAACAGTTTGCAGGCCTGAAGCACACACAGTTAAGATCAGGATGTCTCACTACTTGCTTTGAGATATTCTGCACAAGTATTGAATAAAGCATTTGGAACTAGTCCATCCCTCTGTGGTTTCAATTTGCCTGACCGATGAGTAGAGGACACACATCAGGTGACACGCTCTGTCATAGATACTGAAGCTGCATTAGGGATCCTCTGAGTAAGCAGGCTGCTTGCTTGGCTGAAAACGACATGTTTAGCAAAGGTGTGAAATCAGTTGAATACTTGCTGCATCCTCTAATCAGCTGCTCGAGAGCCAGATGGCCCTGACTGGAGTCCAAAACGAGCAACACTGACCACAGCTGATGTGACGTTTTTGTGGATTTCTTTCTCCGCTTTTATTTATTGTCCTTCATTTTTATCCGTTCTGTTGGAGGCTTGGCTTCACACTTCACAATTTCTCTCTGATCCAACTCATGAAGTCGATTCATTTAAAGGTCCGCCAAACACGCGAGAACATTTGTTTTCTAGACTGACACACGGTGAAGTAACTTTGAAAGATGGCTTTTAAAGGATCCAAAATGCCCCGATAAAAAAGAATTGTGGTTATTACTTTTGGCAAAGTAGACAGAATAAATATCAGCTCAGTCTGCTAAACAATCTGTTTTTATTATCTACTGATTCTGCAGCTGCTTGATTATGCACTCACAGTTATTTGATGTAACAGCTTGAATTACAAAAACAGAGCAGGCTAAAAATAACGGCTTTTTTCAGTCAAGAGAGCAGAGAGGAAGAGGGAGAGGAGAGGAAGCGGGGCTAATGACAAATATTAGGAGCAAATGGGAGGCTGTTTATGTGTGCAACCATGAGTGCAGACTGTGGGCAGTCACCTTCATGACACAGACATCTCTGGAGACGGATTTTATGCCTGGAAAAACCCAAAATACGGACAAAGAACAATAGTTACAGAGACAAAAGCGTTTCCTCAAATCTGTGGATTCATTTCAATAGAAAATGGAAAACTTTCAGTTTTTAAAATATCCCAAAACTGACCTACTAAACATCAAATACCAGCAGCTGGACTTTAAAAGTTACTACTGCTGATACTCACTAATAAACACCATGATTTCAAGATGACTATAAACTTTCACAACATCTGCTATTATTTCTGTTTCTGTTTGTCCCCCTTTCTTCAGTCCGTCCTGTAATAATGAATGAATTTGAGGGGGACACTAAAGTGTTTCCAGTCCAGCCCAGACTCTGTGTGAGACATAAAAAAAAGTAAGAAGAGAGTCAGACCGAGCCGGGCACCAATCGGGTGAAACAAGGAAGCGAGCGTGGTTGGCTGTGTTGGCTCTTGCTGCTGCTATGGAAACAGCATGACAGAGCAGACTGACTCTGCAGCAGCAACGCTACAAGTGCATGTTCAAGATCCACACACACACAGATACATGTCAGTGTAAGGGTGACAACAGAGAGGAATCAAATATGTGAGCAGTAGTTGCAAACATACAACCATCTACACATAAATACCAGTTATTGGGTATGAATGTGGGGTGGCTGTGGCTCAGAGTTGGTCATCTCTCAATGGGAAGGGTATGGGGTTCCATCCCAGGTCCAGCTCTCCACATGCCACTGCTGCCGGCTGTGCCAGCAGTGTGTGAATGAGACTGGTTAATACTGATGGTGCTCTACACAGTAGCCTCTGCAATCATTGTAATGTGGTGTGAATGTGTGAACGTGACTTATATTGTAAAAGCACTGTGAGTGGTCAGAAGACTAAAGTGAGCGCTTTATAAACACACAGGCCATTTACAAAATCACATCCACACATATTTACACATTGGCAAAAAGGAATTATACAACAACGCCAAAATACTCAAGTGTCCAGCTTTCAAAACACCACTTAGTATGAGTAAACTTGTTTGTAAGATATATACAGTGGGGAAAAAAAGTATTTAGTCAGCCACTGATTTTGCAAGTTCTCCTACTTAGAAAGTTGAGAGAGGTCTGTAATTTTCATCAGAGGTACACTTCAACTATGAGGGACAAAATGAGAAAAAAAACACAGACAAATCACAGACCTGTAACTTCTTCTTTAAGAAGCTCTTCTGTCCTCCACTCGTTACCTGTATTAATGGCACCTGTTTGAACTCGTTATCTGTATAAAAGACACCTGTCCACAGCCTCAAACAGTCAGACTCCAATCTCAACCATGGCCAAGACCAAAGAGCTGTCGAAGGACACCAGGAAGAAAATTGTGGACCTGCACCAGGCTGGGAAGAGTGAATCTACAATAGGCAAGCAGGTCGGTGTGAATAAATCAACTGTGGGAGCAATTGTAAGAGAATAGAAGACATACAAGACCATTGATAATCTCCCTTGATCTGGGGCCCCACGCAAGATCTCATCCCGTGGGGTCAAAATGATCATGAGAACGGTGAGCAAAAATCCCAGAACTACACGGGGGGACCTGATGAATGACCTGCAGAGAGCTGGGACCAAAGTAACAAAGGCTACCATCAGTAACACACTACGCCGAGAGGGACTCAAATCCTGCAGCGCCAGGCGTGTCCCCCTGCTTAAGCCAGTACATGTCCAGGCCCGTCTGAAGTTTGCCAGAGAGCATATGGATGATCCAGAAGAGGATTGGGAGAATATCATGTGGTCAGATGAAACCAAAATAGAACTTTTTGGTAAAAACTCAACTTCCTGTGTTTGGAGGAAGAAGAATGCTGAGTTGCATCCCAAGAACACCATACCTACTGTGAAGCATGGGGGTGGAAACCTCATGCTTTGGGGCTGTTTTTGTGCAAAGGGGACAGGACGACTGATCTGTGTTAAGGGGAGAATGAACGAGGCCATGTATCGTGAGATTTTAAGCCAAAACCTCCTTCCATCAGTGAGAGCATTGAAGATGGAACGTGGCTGGGTCTTCCAGCATGACAATGATCCCAAACACACCGCTCGGGCAACGAAGGAGTGGCTCCGTAAAAAGCATTTCAAGGTCCTGGAGTGGCCTAGCCAGTCTCCAGACCTCAACCCCATAGAAAATTTGTGGAGGGAGTTGAAAGTCCGTGTTGCCCAGCGACAGCCCCAAAACATCACTGCTCTAGAGGAGATCTGCATGGAGGAATGGAGGACTTACAGGAAACATTTGACCTCTGTCATTGCCAACATAGGTTATGTTACAAAGTATTGAGTTGAACTTTTGTTATTTACCAAATACATATTTTCCACCATAATTTACAAATAAATTCTTCAAAAATCCTACAATGTGATTTCCTGGATTCTTTTTTCTCATTTTGTTTCTCATAGTTGAAGTGTACCTCTGATGAAAATTGCAGACCTCTCTCATCTTTCTAAGTGGGAGAACTTGCAAAATCAGTGGCTGACTAAATACTGTTTTGCCCCACTGTATGTTAAGGGCGTGGATTTAGCCGGATGGTTAAATTGCACGCCCCTGTTGCAGGCAGTTTGGGTTTGATTAAAACACCTTCAGATACTTTTAGGAAGTTGTTAATTTTTGACTCTGCACATAATTTGGATAGCTTTGAAGTCGACCAGATCCTTACATCAATTAGTTATCAATATACATTGAAGTAGTATGGGAGGTAGAACCTTCAATTACAGCTCAGGGTTCAGGAGGCAGACACCCTCTCTACTTTTAAGATTAGGCTTAAGACTTTCTTTTTTGATAATGCTTATAGTTAATCTGGCTGAGGCTTTGACCAGCTCTTCATTATGCTGCTATAGGCTTAAGGCTGATTTATACTTCTGCGTCTCCCCTACGCAGCAGGGGCTGACGCGGACTTGAGCCCCACATACTTGTGCGTCGGTGTGTCTGTGTCGCGCAGCAATTCTCCGCCGAAACACTAGAGGGCAGTGTGGTCTCTCTGATAGCCGGTCGCCTGCTTCCTGCCCCGCTACGATCTCTGTTTACTTTTCCACAGCGATTCAGAGCGTGTTATGTTAATCTACAGCTGATACATATTGCTGTTTATCATACAGACATGATTACATGAAGAATAGAGAGGAGGAGATGAAATACACGGCCGATGTGCGGCCGATGTCCGGGATCCCGGAAGTGTTGTAAATGCGGGAAATACAAAGCCGCCGAGCGGACCAATCACAGGGCTTGAGGTCCGCGTCGGCTCTACGGGGAGTTAGATTTTGGAGGAGGTGCACGTCAGCTACGTGCGTAGGCCTCGGTGTAGGTACGGGAGCTACGCGGACCCCCGGCGTAGGGTACGCCGTTGATTCAACGCAGAAGTATAAATCAGCCTTTAGACTGCCGGGAGAACTGGCGCACTGACACACTGGGATCCTATCTCACACCCTTCCCCCGACCCCCTTCACTCACTTTAACTCTCCCTGCCCCATTGAAAGTTACTAACTATAGACCTTTCTGGAGTCCCTGAGCGCCATTGTCTCGTAGGTTCCTCTGAGCTGCAGTAGACGTCCTCCTGCTGTGGAAGTTCCAGACTCAAGCTGATACGGGCGTGCTGGACTCCAGCGACAACAACTACTTCTACTACTACTGATATACTACTACTCGTCTCATCACTAACACAACTCCCTCTCTCTCTCTCTCTCTCTCTCTCTCTCTCTCACTCTCTCTCTCTTATTCTCCTCTATCCTTCTTTCCAACCCCAACTCGGTTGAGGCAGATGGCTGTCTAACATGAGTCTGGTTCCGCTCAAGTTTTCTGCCTGTTAATAGGAAGGTTTATCCTCGCCGCTGTAACTAGCTAGAGATAGAGTAAGGTCTAGACCGGCTATGTTTGTAATAGCGTCTTGAGATAACGTTTGTTGTGATTTTGCGCCATACAAATAAATATTGATTGGTTGATTGAACCAAATGGTATTAATTGAAATCATACTGTTCTTGTTCTTATTTTTAGTGAATCCAATCGTATCTATTAACCCTCCTGCTATGTTCATTTCTCAACAGCAATAATGTTCCTGGGTCAATTTAACACGGCGCATTTTCAATTATCCAAAAGTGTCAGAACCCCCCAAAAATCCCTATAAACATTTTTTTAATCTCATTATTAAGTCCATTACTAACCACTTGAATCAATATTTAGTGTAATGGTGTTCTTCAATCCTCACAGATCATGGTTTAATGAGGATAACTCACTTGTTTTTAATTAAAATTCATGTTAAAAGGGTGTGTGTGCGCGTGTGTGTATAAGTGGGGTGAAATATGTCACACAGTTGCAAATAAACGCCTAGTATTTGACACTTCTGACCCCTTTTAGCCTTTACTTTGACTGCCGGGTCAAATTGACCCACAAACAATATATCTATAAACATGCAGGGGGGGTTGCAAATATATGAAATTAACTATTTTCATTTTATATGTTGGTTTCACCTATTAAGCCAAGCAGAAAAAGTGTCATACCGGCAAAATACTTTTAACTATTTTTGGGGGATTTTTGAACTTTGAAAAGGGTCAATTTGACCCGCAAAAACACAAGAGGGTTAAGGACTGAATCAGATCGGATCTTCTTGTTAAGCATTAGATGGAGAGATTCACACCCCTATTAAAGAAGTTTATTTTGCTTCTCACAAGTGAATGTGAAGCATGTGAATTATTTCAGGTTCAAGTAACTGCAAAGCTGAGTTGAAGTTGCTTCAGCACGGCACAGCCATATTTACACACTCTATTAGTATTAAGCCAATGAAGAGCATTTATCTGATATCTTTCATGCTCCCTGGATGCCTTTCCTTCTGATATGTTGTAGACTAAAAGTATAAAGTACTATAAAGAGAAGAAAGTCATCCTGGAGTGCGGTACATGTTTAAAAAAAATGTCTGCATCTCTGCTGGTAAGTCTTCAACGTGTCTCTGCTCTTCCTGAATCTCACCTCATGTGGTCTCTTTTCTTATTTCTTCCCTCTGATCTTCATTGAAGTGGGTGAGTGAGTGTATATATGTGTGTGTGTGTTAGTGTGGTGAACTCCCCCGGGTCCCATCACAGCCATCATTTCACGTGCAGTCTTTGCAGTCACCATAGTAACGGCTGCCATAGAGACCGTCTCCCAGGAGCCGGGTGTATTTTTACTCATTCTCTCTCTTTCTCTGTGTCATAAAACAGAACAAGCTGCACTCGGTGGGCGAGCGCTCCACATTCGGCATCGTTTTACACGGACTCAAATATATCAGACACCTTTAGAGAACCTGAACACCGGCTTCAGAGTAAAGTCTCTCCTTTTATCTGCCGCTCTCGTTTCTGACTGTCCTTTTCTCTGTAACGGTGCGAGTGCTGCACTGGGCTGAACTCACTCCAGGCTTCTGCAGTAACACACACTGCAAAGAGTCATGCAAACACAGACACATAAATGCTAGGGATGGGCATTTCAAGCCAAAATGCTATTCGATAATCGTTGGCTTCTATTTGACGATTATTCAAATAATTGCATCCCCCACCACACACACACACTCTCACACTCTCACACACACCTGTCCCGTTAACATCCCGTTTGTGTGGCAGTCGTGTTAACCAGCAGCAGGACGAGGTGCTGCTAGTAGCGGGATCTGACAGCGTCTGTCTTGACCTTTACTTCCGTGTTTCTTTTAAGCGGCATTGCGTGTATGTTTATATTTTACAGCCATGCTCGGTCTCTGGAAATCAGTGTGTAGCCAGAGAAAATCGCTGCAACTGTTGCTAATGTTTTCTTCTTCTTTTGCTATTTAATGCAGTTAGCATTCTTCTTCTTCTGTTACTTAATCAGTTAGCAAACTGCTTTAAGACGCTCTATAGCCCCCGTCTGGCAGGAATACCGTAATACAACCACGCAACGGTGAACACGATGAAAAATTTTACTTTTAGAATGAGAGAATATTCAAAGTAATTCTTTGATTTTTACAAAGTGAATGAATGTTTGAATATTCGATAACCATTGCCCATCCCTAATAAATGCCCCCCTCACGCACGTACGAATGCACGCACGCACACACAACCGCACGCACAACTGCTTGTGGTTATTTGAGCGGTGAAGGTGAGAGAAGATGAAGGAATGGAAGATCCTTATTTCACATGCAAGCAGATCCTAAAGTAAGGTAGTGTGTGTGTGTGTGTGTGTGTGTGTGTGTGTGTGTGTGTGTGTGTGTGTGTGTGTGTGTGTGTGTGTGTGCGTGTGAGAGAGAGGAATTTCACTAACTAGCAGCCAAGAACAGCTTGTCCTGTCTTTTTTTACATTCATTAAATCCCCTCTTACAGCGGTTACCTGTACCAACACCTGCACACAAACACACAGATTTGTGTTTCTCTTTGTCTGAGGCAGCGTCCTCATTATGACTTCCTGTTTGAAACACCAGCACGCTAAGGCATGTCAGCCTCAATGTTTTCATGAGCTTGATAAATCAGAAATGAGGAGTCACTGAGGTTTGAAGTGCAGGTGTATCTCCAGGGAAGATATGAATGCTAATGAAGGACATTAAGATTGACATCCAAGGATACTTGAAGCCTCACAGTCAATGCAGTCTGGGATTTCTTCCAGCTTCACATCACACTAACAAGGGATAAGCAATGAATTATTGAATAAATATTGAAATGGCTGGCTTTGAGTGAGCTGAATGTGTCTTTATTAGCTGTTAATGTAATGTGCCATGCTGTCATTTTAACAAACATGGAGCAACATCTGGACAATAATCCATCCATCCATCCACTTTGCCTACTTCTCTTTTTTATGGTCACATGGCAGGCTGGAGCCAATCACAGCTCATGTAGAATGAGGGGTATACCGTGAATAGGATGTCAGTTTATCACAATGCTGGTATGCAGAACAGAGTTTAAACATTGAAACCTACAACCACAAGTACAGCTCAAATGTTTGCTGACTGGGGCGCTGGTGGCCTAGCAGTCTAAGGGCCCCTCGTATAGTGGCTACAGTCTTCATCACAGAGGTCTCTGGTTCGACTCCCAGCCTGTCGACCATTTTTGCTTCATGTCTAACCCACTCTCTACTTCCCACATTTCCTGTCTCTCTTCAGGTGTCCTGTAATTAAAGGCAAAAAGGCCCAAAAATATATCTTAAAAAAAAATATGTTTGAGGACTTTAACTGCAACTAATGGATGAATGCACCAGTCAACTAAAAGGAGCGATTTTGATTATCAGTGAGCCTTTCTTCAGCACAAGAAGCAACATTTAGCATCCAATTTCTCAAATGTCAATATTCTATACCTCATTTTTTAACATATATAACTATAATCTTTAATCACAACATTTAACATTTTAGCACATGTTGGTTTTTTTTGGTTTTTTTTAGCATTTTCGTCTTTATTTATAGGAAAGCTGAAGAGAGACAGGAAATGTGGGGAGAAGAGAGTGGGCGCAGACATGCAGGAAATGGTCGAGGCCAGGAACCAGCAACTGCTGTGAAGAGGACTATAGCATGCTTAGACCAGTAGGCCAATGGCGCCCCAACATTTTAACATTTAATCCCAGTTTGTGACTTTTAAGTGACATGAATTTATGAGAAAAACTTAATAATATGCATAATATTAATATGCACATCACAATCTAATATGCATGCTTATCTTAGCCAGCAACATGCTTTCAATGGATTTTTATTAATGCTTGAAATCGGATTATGCTATTGATTATACATGATTGTTTGTTCTGTTAGAAGTGACACTAATCTGCATTATTCTACAATTCATGACAGAATTCATATTAAGCGCCAGCCTCTAACTGTTTCAGATGTGATATGCTGTCATATAGGATAAGAAAAAGCAGTTTTCATTTAGGGGGGCGTTAACGTTGCTCGACAGCAGCCACACTGATGAAGCTGCCTGCAGTGTCTTCAGATCTTATTTGTTTATTTTTTAAATAAGCCTTGTGAGCCCATTATTTCAAAATGCCACAGATTTGTCTGTCGCTAATCAAGTCCTAATCTTAATTGTTCCCCTCAGCTTTATTTTGGACTTAAGCAAGAACGCGTCAGACACATGGAGATTATACAAACGCCACAAAACAAGGCTTTCACCAGCACTCTTTGACCAGGAGTTTCTTGCTATAAGGCAACAGAATGATAATGTTTTCATGTCTTAAAGTAAGGATGCTTGTCTGGGAACTATCCCTGTCAATTCAATAAGATGTAGGTGAATGACCTCTTAGAGCACTATTACATGACGTGACACAGGACACTTCAGTGATATTAAAAGAAAGAATTTGAAGCTGATCATTTTTGCAACGTCCTCCAAACCGGAGCATTTTCTTTGACTCTCTGTTGAGATTTATCAAATATAAAGAAAATAAGTTTATATGCAGTGGTGGAACGAGAAGTTCAGCCTTTACAGAGCATGATGAATGTAGAACAGAAGTCTACAAGGATTATTTAGTGTTTTTCAACTTTATCTTCATTTGAGAATGAATAAAAAAACAACTGCAGTTCTGATGTTTGACACAGGTGATGGCATAGAAGGATCTGGACTATTTCAGCTCAAATGTGTTATATGCCTGATGATTTTGTAGCTTGTGGATTTCTCATCTAGTA
Organism: Notolabrus celidotus; assembly: GCF_009762535.1. Lineage (NCBI taxonomy): Eukaryota > Metazoa > Chordata > Actinopteri > Labriformes > Labridae > Notolabrus > Notolabrus celidotus. The sequence goes on along the minus strand of NC_048273.1, from coordinate 29,537,158 downwards.
TTTCTCTTAAAGGTGACATATCATGCAAAATGGACTTTTTAATGGTTCTCTACCTGAAATATGTGTCCCTGGCATGTCTACAAACCCCCCAAGAATGAAAAAAATCCATTCTGCCCCTGTTCTGATTTCTACACCTTTCTGTAAATGTGTGTGAAACGAGCCGTTTCAGACTTTGGTGTTTTTGTTACGTAACAACAATATCCGGTCTGTCACGGAGTCAGAGCTCGGAGCTTGTTCAGCCCATAGACTGTATAAAATAATACTGAATCCCTCCCCCGTTTTTCATTACCTGCACAAATGTGTGCTAACAAGGAGCTTAGGAGGGAGGCATGCTAGTTGTAGGCTGTCTTAATAAACACAAAGGTCGGTTTTACTCCCCACGTCTGCAGATTTGAAGATCTAGTGGATGATTTTTATTTATCATGGATAAGTGCTAGCGCTAGTTAGTATAGCTACATAGCTACATGTCGTAGCTGTAGCTGTGTACCAAGACACACGTCTACATACTGACAAATAAAACAACAAGAAACACTAAATCTGTGACCAATCCTTCAGAAAAGGTCCCGCTGCCTTTCTGGCAGAGGTCGGTTTTACTCCCCACGTCTGCAAATTTGAAGATCTAGTGGATGATTTTTATTTATCATGGATAAGTGCTAGCGCTAGTTAGCATAGCCACATAGCTACATGTTCATAGCTGTGTACCAAGACACTCGTCGACATACTGATAAATAAAACAACAAGAAACACTAAATCTATGACCAATCGTTCAGAAAGGTCCTGCTGCAGGCGCCTCTCCGTCAGGATCAGATTCTGGATCAGATTCAGAGGGTTGAAGTAACGTGATCTCTGAGCAGCCCTGTATATTCAGCCAACATGTAAACATTAGATCAACGTGCTGGAGAGCCGAGGCACATCCACTTCCGGAGGGGGCGTGGTCAGAGGGAAAACAGAGTGTTCTGAGGAGGACTGAAGAAGAGGGCTTTTCAGGCATGCCAAAATCTGATTTCAAAGTGTTTTTTTGAGCATATACTTTAAAGACATGTTTTGGGGACCTCTTAGACCAATATATATTGATGAAAAAAGCGTGATGTCACCTTTAACTCCAAAATCATATGTGTCTGCTTCCAACCAAGGACTGTGCCAGCTATGGGTAATCAGTCTGTGCAGTGAACAAAGTTCACTTAGCCTCAGTATCATCCATCCTAAGAAATACTGATGTAAATACAAACTAAAAGGGATAATCACTTAAGAAGGTTGTTTGTCAGAGCCTTCCCAATCTTAGAGCCAATCAGCAGTCCTCTGATGACCATACAGGGACATACAGTGAGATAACTGAGCCTCTGGTTTAACATGGGAAGGGGATTTAAACACAACTTACTTGCCCATGCACTGCTTTCGTGTACAGTCCAACTAGCAACATGATACACAACAATAGAGCTGACATCTAAGAGCACTAACATAAAGATATGCTGAGAGGTTACGGTGCTGAACTACTTCTGATCTGTTCTGTGTCTTCTGCTCTCCATATGGGTTGTCTGTTTTCTTGCATGCAACCAATTCCTGCTGAAGACAAGCGGCAAGGTCTGGTCTTGAGAAATGAAGCCAATGCAAAAGTGCAAAAAACTGCAGATCCCCATTAACACTCACGTTAAACTGCACATATATGCAGCAGAAATAAACATGTTTGAAGTCCAGTATGAGAATAGTTTGGGTTTGAATGGCCCACATCTCTATTGCTGCACACTTCAGGGATGGATTTAACCCTATCATTTCCATGATATTAAGATTTAAAGTTTTAGATAATAAGGCATATTAGGAGCATGGCTGATTTGACTGACAGGTGAGCATGTTGTAGCCGTTTGTCAGGTGACAAGGCTTTGACCTCAGCTCCACCTCTTTGCCTGTGTCTAGTTTGAAAAGTTCAGTTGAGTCAGCATTTCCAATATGGCCACCGCCATCGTTCTGCTTCATTACTCCTCTTCAGGGACCAATGGGTGACGTCAGTGAGACAACATTCATATTGTACACAGTCTAAGGCTGAAACACTCAAGGAGGATACTATTCAGACTAGACCCTGAACCAGGATGCCTCTGATGCTGAAAACGTGTCAACTGCCTCCAGATGATGTATTCTCATCTAAAATCTGCAAACAGAAGAGTGTCTTCTAAACAAAATACCTGTTTCTGATCTGTTGCATCTGTAATGAAGATTTGATTGAAGTAAGGTAAGAGATCAGTTTAAGAGAACGGCTTTTAGCATCCAGTCTAACCTTAAATGAACTCTTCCCAAGGAAAAAGGGAAGAACCACACTCACACAGACAACATGCTCAACCACTCTTCCTCTCAGACACTCTGCAGCTGGATATGATGGCACGCTTCACCCACCAACAGTCATTCTAAGTAATTGGACAAATGACTAATGTTTTCACAGTCTCAGGAATGGCAGTGCAGTCGGGCTGAATCATGGTTTGCACGTTTTCACGCTCAGTCAGTCCAAGCTGCCTGACACTGTGGCTCCAGGTGGCACGTCTCTAAAACTAAATGACCCTTACATCCAAGACGCTAAAAATAACCAACAAAACGCACAACAGCTGACTGCTCACCTGCACCATAAATGTGGGAATCAATTACGCTTAGATGCATGAATAAACAAACACACGAATGCACCAAATGGGTCAGAGTGGTGTTACCTAAAGCAGACTGGCCTGGATACATGTCTTCAAAAGTGCCCACTATAACTCTGTGCCAGAGAAGTTAAGGACCTGGCTGTGTTAAGGGAACAGTAGAGACACATGATAGGCAGAAAGTTAGACAGACAAACAGTCAGATGTATAAATAGCAGGCAATAAAGATGGATAAACAAGCAGCAGACAGAGAAGCAGGGATAACAGAGAGTCGTGCTGTCAGAGAGGAACAGATCTGTGGTGTTTTTTAGGTTCAGTATATGGTTTACATCTGTTGAGTTCTGAAAAATAGTCTTAAAATCAAAGGAGCGGCAGAAACTGTGCTTGCCTTTCTTGGACAGGAAACATGGGGAGACATGCGCTGAAGGGCTGCTTGATCTTAATCAAGCATGTCATTTTTTGGTCAAATGCAACTGGGGCATTGTTGTCCTTTTTATAGACTAACCAGAGGATCCCAAACCCCAATAAAGGATCTCAACATCAATCTGAAAAGCCACAGAAGGATTCTAAAGAGGGAGAGGCATAAAATAAGCTTAGTGTTGCCTCACAAAGTTAATTTTGTTTATTTTATTGCTCTCTCTCTGCCTATAATACGTGAACAATTACCAGATAACTGAATTACTTTTTCAGGGACTTCAAATAATTTAAGGGACACAAAGAAGATATCTAACCAGAAGACTTGCTGTATGTATGAGACAATAAATGGAGGCAGTTAAACATATTGAATAGTCTTGTGCCAAAGGTCAAAGGCCAATCTCCAGACAGAACAATCAATTTATTGATTTAGTTGCTGCATCAAAACAGACAAATAAAGATAATATGTCAGTGATGAGAGTGAAAATTCATACAAGGCTCTCACTAGGCTTTAGATTTGCAAATACACTGAGTTAGAAGGAAAAGGAAATGTGTAGTTTGTAACAAGCTGAGTCTGGTTTTCATAGTTTTTCCATCATACTCTATCTACAGGTGAAAAACTGAGCAAGGCAACATTAAAGCAGGGTTTAAGGTAAAGATATCTGAGCAGACAGAAACAAAGACTAACCTTCAGACAGAGAGGAAAGAATAAGGAGGGCAGACCCTGACTGTTCTGCCTTCACAGCAGAGAAGCAACAACAACAACAAATGTTTTTATAATGGAATGTATTAAAGTGCATTAACTTAAGTATTTATTGAGTGAAATACTTTAGAGTACTTTACTCTGGTTTTTCAAATGAATGTAATCTTGTACCCCGTAGTGGTTCTTTACGCTTGTCTACACCATAGACTGAATAAATAACGGACGTAGTATCCGTGACGTCATCTATCTGTTTCTGAAGCACTGTTTTGAAACCAATCGTTGGCGGGAACCATATTGGATATGTTGAAGTCAACTTAATTGCTGTCGAGGTAAAGAGGCGGGCTTTTGCGCCTCCTCGCCAACAACTATAGTTCTCGCCTGTTCCTCTCGTAATGGAAAACTCATAATCTCAATATCTTTAAAATTACTGAGTTATGAGAAAAATTCACCCCCGTACAGTATGTACCAATCGAGAAATTAGCAATTCAGACTATATCCGTCTTTTGTACCAGGCTGTAAACATGTTTATTTCTGCTGTAAAGATCGGCTTTTTTGAATTTGTGTGTATATGGTTTCCATTACTTCGAGAGCAAGCTTCAAGCGGACACTCTATGACAGGGATGTCCAAACTTTTTTCAAAGAGGGCCACATATGATGTTGTCAGAATACCTCAGGGCCAGTGGCTCCTACTGTGACTTAGGAATCATAAAAATTATCTATGAAATATTTAATAATAATTATTTTAAATGTTTTCTCAATAAAACAGTAACTAGGAAGTACCATGTAAAGATTAGCATACGTTATCTTCTTCCCGGGGAAAGTGTTTTTCATTAGGATCAGGCAATGTGGGAAAAATAGCTTCTCATTATTTTTCTAAGACATGATCACGATCTGGATTTCATCACACTTATTTTTTCATGTTGTTTTTAAGACTGTTCTGACCAGCAGACAATATTTTAAGAACAAAATAATTATTTTCCTGAGTTCTGAACATTTTTTATGCACCTAATTTTGCCTTTTCTGTACAATTTCATAATGTTGATCTTGTCTTGTGTCCTCTTTTGTGTCTTCTGAACTTTTAGTGTTCATCAAGAACATTTTCACATCATGATAAAAACATTAGTTTGAAAACCTGTCAGCTTTAAGAGTTCTTGTGTTTCTTCTTTATTGCCATCTTGCAGGATTCCCAGTGCTTTGGCTTTAGACAGGTAGTCCATATGAAGCTTTTTGAGACATTTCTGGATTGACTTTAGTTTTGCTTGTGAGCTTGAAAGAAACTGCAAATGTACAGATGATTCAGTAGGTGATTAATTTCTTTGCTATAAATAACACAATTTAAGATGGAAGCTTGGGGCCATAAATAAATGGACCTCGGGCCGCAATTGGCCCCCGGGCCATACTTTGGACATGTCTGCTCTATGATATGAACTGCAGTTTTAAACACTTCCGCATCGGCTTCAATTCTCGCGTCCGAAGGTTGCCGCTTGGTCTACACCCTCCATAAAACAGACTTAAGACCATAGACTGTATAATAAAGGAACAAAGCCAATCATTGGCGGGTGCCAAATTGGAAATGCTAAACTCAATCTAATGTCTGTGAAGCAAGTGTGAGGTAAAGAGGCAGGCCTTAAGTCTCTTTGCTAACAGCTATCGGGTGCCCGCCTGTCAATCAAGTCAGCCATGCCACTATTCAAGCAAACCCAGTAAGTTCAATATTTTCAAAGATATTCACCCCAAAAAAGTTTCCTCCTCAGTTTGGAAGTTAATTGGAGTACGCAAAAAAGACAAGTGTTTGTGGACAACGTTCAACACAGAATCACACCCAGATGAAGTTAGTGAGCTTTCATTGAGATAGTAGTTTCTGTCACAGAGCTGATGACATAGATAAAACATAACTTTGAGCATAATTAGAATTGCATGACGACATGTAAGCAAGTCATTTTATTAGTGAAGTTTATATCGAGTCGCTACAGCCTCGTCTTGCCTTTCCTTAATATGACAGACGTGTTCAGCATAAGAGATGATTGATAATCAATCTACTGGTTGGTTAGTCTCAGCACTTAGCTGTAGTGCTCATAAGCGGTCACATGTCTGAAAACATGCACAGTGGCTGCTGAAGGGAGCATTATGTATTTATGTAAATGTGTCATTTTCATTAGAAGTCAACTGGCTGTTCACAAACACGTCCAGACTGATGTGTTTGTTTTTTTACTCTGAAGCCTCCTTCCTCCAACTGTTCCTTCATGGAGCTCACAGAGAGAAGACTTTTTCATTTCAGCCTCTCCTCTTCTTCTCTCTCTCTTTTCCAGGCCAGTCTTTTTTTTTTCTACTCTCTGTTCTTCCAGGGTTGTGCTCAGTGGCCCAGTTCTGCCTGAGATGCCCCGGCACATCTCCTCTTTCTGTCTTCTCTTCTTTTTTTTCGCTTTCAGGCTTCTCTCACTCTAGCTCCATCAGTTCTCTCGCTCTCTCTCTTCCTGTCTTTCTTTCTCTTTCCCTCGCGTTCCTTTTCCCATTCCCTATCAAGAGCACAGAAAGGGAAGCCATCTTAAATCTTGCGTGGTAGTTTTTGTTTCCTCTTAACGGGAGCGTCTCGATCTGAATCCATTTTTTAAATCCAGGAGGTGACTCATTGCGAACATAAACTCATCGTGTTGTGTTTGAGAATGAAGAAATCTCCGCAGATTGAGTTCTGTTGTCTCAGTCGCTGGTATGCCAGGAGAGAAAGTGAATCAGAACTTTACTTTAGAGTTTGCAAAAATTAAAGTTTGTCTTTTCAGAGAGACTGAAACTTCTTCAAAGAGCACAAAAGAGACTATTTTATCTTTACGGTTTTCAAGAGTGAACCAAACCTGACCATTTTATGTATAAATCATAACTTCATGTCATGCCCAACAGTAATTTAATAAAACTTATATAAAGATCAGCATAATGGTTTATTGTATATTATTTAAATTCCATTATTACTGATGGTAGATGGTTGATAGCGATGCATGTGTAGCATGTTGCATTATCTTTGTCCTCATGAGCCCTCAACCAGATTTTTGCATGTACTCACTGCAGACTACAGGAAGTATGGACGACGTGTCAACTCTCCAATACAGAAGTCAATATGTTTGAGGCTCCCCGAGGCATGAAAGCATTGTTGTTTATAAATCCTGCCTCCCCCATGTTAACAGATGGGACATGGGCCAAACTAGAAAATCTAAATACACTACCTGTCAAAAGTTTGGACACACCTTCTCATTCAAGGGTTTTTTATTTTTTTAAACACTGTAGATTAATACTGTAGACATCACAACTATTAAAGAACATATGAAATTATTTAATTAACAAAAAGTGTTACACAAACCAGAATGTTTTATAATTTAGATTCTGTAAAGTAGCCCCCTTTTTCCTTCATGACAGCTTTGCACACTCTTGGTATTCTCTCAGTCTGCTTCATGAAGTGGTCTCCTGGACTGGTTTCTAATTAACATGAGCCTTGTCAAGAGTTCATTTGTAGAATGACTTCCCTTTATGTTTTTGAGACCATCAGTTGTTCAGAGGTAGGGTTAGTACACAATGGATAGCCCTATTTGACTACTGTTGTAATCCAGATTATGGCAAAACCAGATTATTTCATAGTTTTGATGTCTTCAGTATTTATCTACAATGTCGAGAATAATTAAAATAAATTAAAACCCATTTAATGAGAAGGTGTGTCCAAACTTTTGACTGGTGGAGTACATCACACAAATTATAGTAAGACACTTCTTGTTGCTAGACCAGTGTGTTCTTCTGCTTTACCCTGACATGTTCCGACTACAAACTTCCTGCAGCGTTCTACACAAGAGTCACGTGATGTTGTTGTGACTTGTCTGTCAGCTGATTTATAGAGGTTTACTCGCCCTACCTGAAACGGCGGGACGACCATGCCCCCTGTTGTCGGACAGTCCAACCTAATCTCTATAAATCAGCCGACAGACAAGTCACAACAACAACAACATCACGTGACTCTTGTGAAGAAGACTGCAGGAAGTTTGTAGCCGAAACATGTCAGGGTGAAGCAGAAAACAACACTGGTCTAGTAACAAGAACTGTCTTACTATAATATACGGTTTCAGACCTGATGGACCTTTTTGGGCCGTCACACATTTATCTTGAACATTATTGATAGTTTTTATCATGTTGATAAATGTGCAAGTTTTCAGAGGTCTAGTTTTAACATGCACTGATGATATAAAAGGATATTATGCCTTGATGTCAGCTTGTAGTGAGCAGTACTTGGACCTCATTTTTGCACAACAGGAGTAGGTGAAGAACCAGTATTTCCCTAGTTGTCTGTTTAAGTGCATCTCTATGAAGCCCTGTACAAACAGACCCTCTTTCTTGATCAATACAAACTCTGAGGAAATAAACCAACTGATGTTTACGTCACTGTTTATTTTGACAAAATACAAAGGAGTATAAAAAATTGGGATTACACTGAACTAAGCAGAATCATCTCAATTAAAGAGGACGGACAAAGAGGATTTAAAAGGACTCTTGATGTCAAAGTCACTCTCAGTGAATGTGTTTGTGTTTATTTATGTTATTTAGCTCTTTATTTAAGGTCACCTTGCCATGTGGGCATCCCAGCAGCTCGTCCAACACTAAGAGCCTTGAAGGAGAGAAGAGCGATACACACACACACACACACACACACACACACACACACACAAATGCTCACACTATTCCACGTCTACTATTACAGTGTCATGTCTTTCAGCTTCCCTCTGCTGACCTAGAAGCTTTGCACTATTTTTAGATCATACAGAAAACAGGTCTTGGTATGAAGACTTTAATTGAACTTTTTCCAGAATAAACCGTGAACCCTCTGCCCTCAAAGTGATACATGACATGTACCAGATCACGTACAGTACAGTTTGATCCAATCTATCAATGTGGAGCTCTTCTAATGGGACAACATTGTTTGGGGTTTTTTGCCTCAGAAGTATTTTTTGGAAATAAGTCATGTCTATCAGAACATTGTCTCCAAAAAGATGTGGTTCAAACTGTTCTTTTTCTACAATGACACCTGTGACTCTTGGATCTGATTCATTGAGCAGACAGAAAAAAAGATGAGCAAAGCTCTGGTGGACAACTTTGGAGGACTCAGAAAAAGCGATCTACATTTTCAAAGCTCCTGTGAGGAGTTTTTTTTTCTGGTTACGAAACAAACTGAAGTGAAGAAAAGGCTTTGCATGTCTACTTCATGGGACGGGTGCGTAGGAGAGGAGTGAGAAGATGACAAAATTAGAATTACAAGAGGCCTGCACCCTGTCCAACTTGTCAAAATAAATTATTTTAATGGCAACGTTTCGGGACTTTCACCAGGCAAACATTTATCAGAGACTCAGGCAGGAAACAACAACAACAACTTAAAAAGGGTGTGGCTACCAGTCTGCGCCTCATCAGTATCATATCATCAGGTGTGGGCAAATCAACGAAAAATAAGACCCTGTAACTGATTGTAAGAATAACAATAAAGAAATCAAACAATATATTATAAATTTAAAAACTTGAATAAATAAATAACAACAAAAACAATAAAACAAAAGTATTAATTAGGAAGAAATAATTTATTTTTGTTGCAGTGTGCAGGATTCTTGTAAGATGAAACAGATTGAAAATAAAAGGGGAGCAAACAAGATCATTAAGAAGAAGAGAGTGAGTGTTTTATACAGCTATTTTCAGTGTCCTATAACACTGTAAGCAGGTACGTGTCAGACTGAGTAAGTAACTGTACGCTGATGTTAGAGCCTTTTTCAAACGTTCCACAGCAAAGACTTAATACTGACAGTAAAAAAACATCAGGTAGAGACTTTAAATATTGCTTTGACCGCATCCAATGCAAACTGAAAGTTCCTTACAGGAGCTTTAAGGTATCCAACATAAAAAAAAACTGAACTCTGAGTAGGCATCCCTTCAAAGCCTCTCCACTAAAAGGGGGTTTGACCAATCAGAATCAAGTATTTAACACAGCAGGGTGATAAGTAAGAATGTCTGTTTCTGAAGCGCTGTATTGAAGCCAATGGTTGGCGGGAGCCATATTGGATTTGCTGAAGTCAACCTAACATTTGTCGAGGTAAAGAGGTGGGCTTTGAGCCTCCTAGGCAACAGCTACTGTGTTCTCACCTGTCAATCAAGTCACCTGTGCCTCTCATTATGGAAAACTCGTAGTCTTAATATCTTCGAAAATTGCCGCGTTATGAAAAAGTTCACCCCAAATTCATGAACTATCCAGACTACACTTGTTTTTTGTACGAAGCTATAAACATGTTTATTTTTGCTGTAAAGGTCGTCTTTTTTGAATTGGTGTGTATGTGGTTTCTGGTACTTCAGGAGCCAGCCTCAAGCGGACACTCGATGAACTGCGGTTTGTAACACTTCTGCATTGGCTTCAATTCTCGCGGCTAGAAGTTGCCACTTGGTAACACAGCAGGGTGATTAGTAAGGAAGTTGGATTGTAAGCTGGACTTAAGGTTGAAAAGAGAAAAATGAACTGGTCCGAGGAGACTCCTATCACCCTCAACCCCGAACCCTCACCTTAGTCATGATTCTTTCATCCTAAAGTGTTACCCACAGGAGAACAGGGTTGTTTTCTGATCTGTTGTGAGCCTGCTTCACTTCCGCTCCATCGTGATGAACAGAGAGCACACAGAGTCCTGATTGCGAGAGAACGCTTCACCTTCACCTGAAAAACTCCCTCTGTACACACTGTGAGACCTGCTGCTAACTGGAACAGCCTCTCTATCTTTCTCTCATCCCTCTCTCTCTCTTTCACTCGGTGGGAGTCAATCCCTCTTTTTTCACTGCCAGCTGATAGCTGTGCATGACTGTCTGGATCTCTATTCATGCGTTCACTCCATCCATCACCTGCTGCTGCCTCTGTCACCCCTCCACCGCCCTCACCTCCCCTTCCTCTCTACCTCTCTTTCATTGTAAACAGATCGCATGCCTTTCATCTAAACATTGATCTCTTTGGTGCCTTTGAACCTGTGACCTCTCCACACAAACGCTCTCTCTTTAAAACTCACAACTTTGCAGGTTTTGGAATGTTTCCCCTCGCCCTGCACAACTGCCTCCATTTGCATAAACACCCTTTAGTGAGTTTCATCCCCGAAGCTTTCCTTAACAGTCCGTGGAAATTGCATAGTGAGCTGTTGCCATGGTTACCGGGGGACTCAATTGCCTAAAATTTCCATAAACCACTAATTAAAAAAGCCCTGGCTTGCAGCACGGTTTTGACTTTTTTTTAATGCAGCACTGCCGAACCCTCAGGTGAGGAAAATAGACTGGGAATGGAAATTATTCCAACACCCACTGTTCATGGTTTTATAATGCTGTGTGTGAATATAGAAGCAGAGCCTGAGTGCAGGGCTCTGTGGTACTTGCCAGGTTTGAAATATCTGGTGTATGGGACACATTTGAAATCTGTGTTGAAGCATTTAGAAATGTATTTCATTCGCTTGATGGGTTCTGGACGGCTTGATGGATTCTGGACAGCCATAGCGAATACGTTTGGAAACTGACTCTCTGATTAGTGTAACTCAACATATAGGTGAGGAAGCCTATGCTGACTAGGGATGAACAATGATTTTTGAATATTTGTTCATTTAGTAAAAATTGAAGAGTTACTTCAAATATTTTCTCCTTTTAAAAGTAAAATTTCTCCTGGTTTTTAACGGTGCCTGGTTGTAATACTACCTGTCCCATTGAAAGTTACTAACCAGAGACCTTTCTGGAGTCCCTGAGCTCCATTGTCTTGTAGGTTCCTCTGAGCTGCTGTAGGCATCCTGTGGCAACAGCTACTACTACTCGTCTCATCACTATCACCGCTCCCTCTATTTCTTATTCTCCTCTATTCCTCTTTCCAACCCAAACTCGGTCTCAGCAGATGGCTGTCCAACATGAGTCTGGTTCTGCCTGTTATAGGAAGTTTTTCCTCGCCACTGTAACTAACTGAATACGACGGGGTCCAATGCTCATGGTGGATTAAGGTAGGGTAAGACTGAGTCTTGTCTTGGTGTTGGGTCTCTGTTAACGGTCTAGACCAGCTATGTTAGTAAAAGTGATGGTTGCGCTGCTCTGCTGGCGACCCTGGCTCGTGCTGGTGCTTTTCACCTGCTTTTTCTTGTTTGTATAGTGTTTTGTATGTTCTAAAACTCCTTTGTGCCAACCTCTATCAGAGTTTTAAATAGTAAATAGCCTGTTAGGGTGGGGACAGTGTCATGGTGCTTTCTCCTTAAGAGTATGCTGTGTGTTGTATGAATGTGTATTATTTATTGTACTTTTCTTATTTAGGTGTTCTTGTGTCATTGTGGTGATTTTTGTAGGAGCAGGTAATGTGCAGCACTGATGTCAAAGACAAATTTCCCTACGGGGACAATAAAGTACATCGCATCGTATCGTAAAAGCGTCTTGAGATAACGTTTGTTGTGATTTGGCGCTATACAAATAAAGATTTATTAATTGATTGATTACTGTATTCCTGCCAGACGGTGGCTGTAGCGCATCTTAAAGCTGTTTACTAACCACATTAAGTAACAAAAGAAGAAGAATGCTAGCTGCATTAATTAACAAAAGAAGAAGAAAACATTAGCAACAGTTTTGGCTATTATCTCCATTTCTGAATCTCTCACTTCTAAACATACACGCCCAGAAATACCGACATAAAGATTAAGACGCACTCTGTCAGTGCCCGCTACTAGCAGCACCTCGTCCTGCTGCTGGTTAACGTGATTGCCACACAAACAGGACAGGGACAGGTCTGTGTGTGTGTGTGTGTGTGTGTGTGTGTGTGTGTGTGTGTGTATGTGTGTGTGTGTGTGTGTGTGTGTGTGTGTGTGTGTGTGTGTGTGTGTGTGTGGGGGGGGGCGTAATTCGTTTATTAAAATAAACGTTGAAAAGATGCCAATGATTATCAAATAGTATTTTGGCTTGAAATGCCCATCCCTAATGCTGACAAATGGCCTTGATAAAGATCTGAGCTAGTCCAACTGTGTTAGCTACTTTTAACTTGTACGGCCATCTAATAAGAGCTTTTTATTCTAAACCAATCCTGCAATTGTTTTTTTTGTAAGGACAGTTGCAGTTTATATTCTGAATGAGTTAATTTTACCCATGCATTCACCCCGTTACAGGATGAATCAAGCACAACAAATCAAAGCACCTGTACGTGATTACTACAAAGACCTGGCAGAGCTTCTGCTCTTTTGTCTGCCAACACTTTGGATGCTGGATTCGAGTCCAATTGGGGCACTTTGTTATTGTCTCTTTGTTTCTACTCTGTCATTTTCTGTCATCCTCTTATCACAATCAAACGAAACAGAAAGTGCCTGAGAATACTCTGACAACCGTGAATCCTGACAAGTTGACACATAAAGACCAGATAAGACACAGGTAAAGACACTGTGTTACTATCTGTAGGTGTGTTGAACCCACCTTTTTTTCACAAACTTTGTGAACACAGCCACATCACTTTTGTACTGATCTACTGCTTTAACAGGAAAGCAGGAAGCACAGTGATCTAAATGATACAGGAAGGTCTTGGAGCTCTGGCTTCTCATTTGTGTCAATCATACTGCAGCTGCTGAAGGATGGCTGAGCTATTCTGGCTAGCAAGGTTTCAAAACAGATACAAATTTGGATGTCTAGACAAGCCTTGCATTACTGGATCAATTCTAAAAGTCTGAACCTCAAAATGCATTTTTGAGAACAGTAAAATCCAGATTATAAGATTAATTTTGTCTTTTCTTATGTTCCTCCATGCAGCGTTTTAGAACAAATAAAAGATCAAAATTTTAGCATTAGCCTGAAAACCATCAGGTTTAGCCTGATGAAGGTCTAGCACTGAAACATTGCCATTAAACTTTTTATTTGGAAGTTGGACTGTGCGAGATTCTTGCAACTCAAATTTTACGGCTTCTTCTCACTTCTCTCCTATGCACCTGTCTTTTGAGGTCGATGTGCGATATGGACAAACTGATGTAAAATACTTCTTCTACAGAGGAATGCTCCATGGTCTCTTAGCTTGGCAGACATCAGCTCCAGGCGAAGGATCATTGTTCTGAGTTTACAGCAGAAGATGCAGATGGTTCAGGATGATCTGGATCAGGACTGATATTGCAAAGTGATGCAGAACTTTTCAAAGCCGACTTCTTTTCCTTTCGTTATTTTTTTTTTATCATGAAGAGACTTTAGTTAAAGCCTGAGCTCGGGGTGTTTTAACTTGTTAACGCTTCATCTGATGAGTCTGGCAATCATAGTTTCTGTATTAGTACTCTTATTATTGTTTTACTTAAAAGATACCGTTGAAACCACAAGTTTACATAAACTATATAAAAAGACATCATCTTTTTTTCTCACTGTCTGACATCAAATCAGACTAAACGTTTCTTGTTTTAAGTCAGTTAGGATTACCAAAATGATTTCTATTTGCTAAATGGCAGAATAATGAGAGAGATCATTTATTAGAAATGTTAGTATTATTTTCTTCAAAGTCAAAAGTTTACATACATTTCCCTAGTATTTGGTTGGATTGCCTTTAAACTGGATGACTTGGGTCAACGTTATGGGTAACCTCCCACAAGCCTCTCACAATGATTTGCTGGAGTTTTGTCCCGTTCTTCCTGACAGAACTGGTGTAACTGAATCAGGTTTGTAAGCTGTCTTGCTCCCATACGCCTTTTCAGATCTGCCCACAAATTTTCTATGGGATTGTGATGGCCACTCCAAAACATTGACTTTGTTGTCCTTGAGCCACAGTATGCTTAGGGTCATTGTCCATTTGAAAGACACATTTGTGCCCAAGCTTTAACTTCCTGGCTGATGTCTTGAGATGTTGCTTCAATATTTTCACATAATGTTATTTCTTCATGATGCCATCTATTTTGTGAAGAGCACCAGTCCGTCCTACAGCAAAATACCCCCACAAAATGATGCTGCCACCCCCATACTTCACAGTTGGGATGGTGTTCTCAGGCTTGCAAGCTTCCCCCTTTATCGATGGTCATTATGGCCGAACAGTTCAGTTTTTGTTTCATCAGACCACAGGACATGTCTCCAGAAATTAAGGTCTGTCCCTGTGTGCATTTGCAAACTGTAATCTGGCCTTTTTATGAGGCTTTTTTGAGTAATGGCTTCTTCCTTCCTGAGTGGCCTTTCAGCCCATGTCAGTGCAGGACTCGTTTGACTGTGGACAATGACACTTTCTCACCAGCTTCAGCCAGCATCTTCCCAAGGTCTTCTGCTTTTGTTCTGGGGTTGATTCACACATTTCGCACCAATAAACATTTATCTCTGGGACACAGAAGCCGTCTCCTTCCTGAACGGTATGATGCCTGGACATTCCTGTGGTGTTTATACTTGCGTATAATTGTTTGCACAGATGAACGTGGCACCTACAGGCATTTGGAAATTGTACCCAAGGATGAACCAGAGTTGTGGAGGTCGACAATTCTCTTCCTGATATCTTGGCTGATTTTGTTTGATTTTCCCATGATGTCTCACAAGGAAGCAATGTGTTTGAGTTGTGCCTATAAAATACATCCACGGGTGTGCCTCCAGTTAACTCAGTTGTTGCCAATAAACCTATCAAAAGCTTCCAAAGCCATGACACCATCACCTGGGCTTTCCCAAAATGTTTAAAGGCACAGTAATCATAGTGTATGTAAACTTTTGACTTTGAAGAAAGTAATACTAAAACCTCTAATAAATTTCTCTCTTGTTATTCTGAAATTTAGCAAATATAAATAATTTTGGTGATCCTAACTGACCTAAAACAGGAATCGTTTAGTCTGATTTGATGTCAGACAGTGAGAAAAAAAAGATGATGTGTCTTTTTATATAGTGTATGTAAACTTGTGGTTTCAACTGTATCTGTGTCTTTAAACTGTGCAAACTGAGCAGTAATCTAAGGTTTTTAATTATAATGTGAAACTTTCATCTAAAGACTGCCACTGATGTTAGAGACACGCCAAAAAATCAGTTAATGTGTGAAGCCTTTTCTTCAGCATTTCCACATAGAAAGCAAGGAGGATAACTTTTGGTGACCATATTGTTCCCATTCGGATACTAATTGAGCACCAAGCCATTCATTCACACAGCTTCACCACATAACTTCACGTTTCAACGAGTTCCATTTGAGACAGCATTAGTAAATTAAATGGACATTTGGCGTGACATGGTTCAGCAGTGAACACTTTCCATTTCTATGAGATATCAAATCAGTCTGAACCGGAGGGGGATGAAACGTGTCCTCCACAACAAATGACACAGAAGCTTTCAGATCCATCAGGGTCAGAGGCTCCATCCATCTATCTTAAAATAGCTGACTGACCTCAAGAGCGTTCACAGTTACACTTGTCATTGGCTTTCAATGAATGGCCATTGAAATCATCAGAGTAACCGCTTGGTCACCATGCCACCATCAGCTCTCACAGTAGACTGAGCTCGTCTCGGAGCTCCACAGACACCTTTCCTGTCTGAACAGAGAGAGACAGCGAGGAGGAGATCAGTCAGAGCGAGGAGGCTGCTCCACTGGTGTGCAGCCCTCTAGTCACGACACAAAAGGCTCTCTGGGAATGTTTGATTTTTTTTTTCTCAACAGGATGCCATTGCCACGGTGACGTGGGCATCACAAGGCAGATTCAGGCCAGCCAGTCAAGGGTGAGACACTTCCCTCCCACATACCTGGGCACCGTCAAACCTCAGCATCACGATTCAGAGAGCTTTAAAGGAAGGCTAATCATAACGTGTCCTTGTAGAGCAACATTTCCTCCTGATGGTAATGAGGAATAAAAGGAAAGATTTTGTGAAAGCAGGAACACTTAAGGTTACTCTGAGTCTCCTCTCTCTTAAGTGCAACCATTTTTATTTTGGAACAATTTGCAACTTCCTTAAAATGCTCGACAAGAAGCTCTTATTAACTCGAGACTGCTTCTTAATGCTGGAAAAAAAAAAGAAGTTCACACTGTTCTCTAGAGCAAGAAACACGGATCATCAAAGTGTGTATACACTGCTGAAGGCTCTGAGAATAAAGATCTTGGCATGTGACCTGAGCAGAAATATTAATTTTAATTCCAGGTGAACACTCGAGTCCAAGTTGGGACAGAATGTTGACTACCTGTAGAGAAATCCACTTTTCCACTGTCTTGTAGAAAGAAGTCATCTATCAATCGGAAGGTTGGCAGTTTGATCCCAGCTTAGGCAGTCTCGGCAGTCACATACCAGTGTCCTTGCTGTTGTTCAGCGGTGTGAATGCGTACGAATAGGATTAGCTGATACTGATGGTCCCTACTATATAACAGCCTCTGCCATCAGTGGGTGAATTGGTGTGAACAATGGCGTAGAATTGTGTATGGACCGAATGGATGTGTCTCTACCAATCTCAAACAATGGTTGAAATGTCCTCACCAATATTAAGGTTGAAGGGGAAAAAAATGCACTTCATGCGGCACACAAAGGGTTAAATCCTTTCCCACTTCAGCACTGCCTCCCAAATACGTCTTTGAGACCGGTCTGTTTTTTGATTGTCTTAGCTCCCAGTAGGCTGTTTTCGCTTGCAGGTTTCGCCAGTGTTGACGGTGCACGCTAATAAATGCAAAACATCGTTGGGGGTATATCCCCACCAATGTCAAAATCAAACCTACGACCTTGGGTGTGAATGAGTGAATGTGACGAGTAGTGTGTAAAACGCTTTGAGTGGTCAGACAGACTGGAAAAGCGCTATATGTACAAATCCATTTACCATTCCCCATTTGCTAAACAGTGTTTTTATCTTTTTCCCGCCAATCTTAGATATACCGGACCAATCTTAGTCCTCTATTTACTGGGGCATGTTCTGTAAGAGGAAAACAGACTTTTCATAAACAACCAATAACGAAGCTTCCACCGCAGGGCGCTGTGTTGGATCCACTAATGACGCTGCTTTAAACAAACTGGACAATGTAAAGCTGCACTTACAGCCTTCGTTGGACAGAAAGCCATGTTTGCTCTGCGCTATGTCACAATGCATCGCTCTGATTGGTTGTAGGTCTATCAAATAGAGAGCAGAGGCCCGTCTGCATGCGGCCGTTGCTAATGCCCTCCGGCAAAAGGAAATGGAAGGATCATGTTGAATTGCTCTGGTGACACCAGGCGAGATTATGGTGGTGTGATTTATGGGCAACTGTTAAGCTACTGTGCACTGTGTGTATATCACTCTGATTCATATGTGGTGATAGATATGACACTCATCATTGTGTCCTCTATGAAGAAGGCTGCATGGCCTCCTTCAACAGCCTTAAGTATTTGTATATTTTAAAGGCTCTTATTGGTTAGCTTCCTTCTTACATTACTTAAGAATGGAATTCAGGAGCCTACATGACTCCTTCTTCTAATTGGCTAACACTCAAAGTCCTTCAAGGTTGAATTACATTGTGTAAATCTGCATATTTCCTTTGACACTCCCAACTTATATATATTCTCCAACTAACTCTGCTGATTACAATTCTTCCTTCTCTAGTGCAACAAAACTGCTGTTGGACTACACTTAGTCTGTTCTTTCTATATTTTATCAGGTCACAAGCTTCATAATCTCTAAGGTGGACTCCAAAAACTGGAGAACTGTGATGTGCAGAAGAGCAGTAACATGGATGGAGGTGTAATTTTAAATGCAGTTTCTTTGTTCTCAGGATAGAAAGCAAACTGAGGTTGCATTTAGGGAAAGAAAGCCATAACAAATTCAAAGAAAGTGTCGTTAAAATAACTTCCCCGTGTTGTTTATATCTGTCTTATGGGGCTTGTGTAGTTTTTTGGCATGTGATAAGCTTCCAACACACAAGAATCTATAAATAAAGCTCGACTTCA
Source organism: Notolabrus celidotus (assembly GCF_009762535.1). Taxonomy (NCBI): domain Eukaryota; kingdom Metazoa; phylum Chordata; class Actinopteri; order Labriformes; family Labridae; genus Notolabrus; species Notolabrus celidotus. Next base: position 29,518,546 of record NC_048273.1, on the reverse strand, counting down.
TGCCAAGTATTTCATCATCATAGCAGTACCTCATTGATGTAGCATGACTACATCAATGCAGCTTCTTTCATCTTATTCACACCGAACACCTTCGATCCAAACACCTGCTGATAAAGTCACAGGAATGAAGGAACTATTCCAAACTACAAGTGTCCTCATCATCAATTTATATCCATCTGTGAATACTATTTGAATTATATGCTCCATCCATTCCCCTTCAATGTCACCATGTAGCTGACAAACACCTAAAACCAGCTTAGAACAACAAATACAGTAAAATGTGCTTCACTCTGCTGGTATTAAACTGTTTTACACCAGTGGATCCCAGCATGAAAACTGGAACAACTCGAATGGTTCACATGATGACTCTGAGGGGTTCAGAGAAAATAACGGGGGATTGGGCATCAACACAAAACATTTTCTGCTTATCCAAATATTATTTCTTCTTGTGAAATTATTCTGTAACAGTTGGTATGTTTTGTGAATTGGCTCCTCCGCAATGTTTCAATACTACTAATTATTTCACCAACAAAGAGAAGCCAGTCCACGATTGTGTCTTGTCCAGCCTCTTGCTCAGTCACTCTTTTTTTATCTTCTCCGTCAGTTTCCTTTTTGGTCTCTTTGCCTCTCCATGATGTCTTTCTTGTTGCGAAAAATGGTAGCTGGAGGTGTTTGCCTCCAGGCAAGACACTCAATCCAAGTTACAAAGAGCAGAAACAGGCTCAGGCTGGGAATCAAAGAGGCACCACACTCCCTACTACAGGTTTGTGTATTTGCACACCATAGACTGTATAAAACATGGACGGGACTTCAGCTGTGCCAAGTGAAGCCAGAACATTGAGCACTCCTCCTGGTGACTGGCTGCATCATAAATCTCAAAGTCCACCTCCTCCATTATAAAAGAGAAAACAGAACAAACACAAATAAAGCCACAGACCGTTCCATGACCACGAGTGTGTGCATCAAATCAACACAAGGATCTGTTCTGACGTGGACTGCACTGAGGTGAAGGATCTCTGACGTTTCGTAAGTTTTATGTGTTTTTGGCTCGGTTGAAGGGTTTGACGTCAACCCTGTGGTAGTAGAACTAGCCATGATGTGATGGTGTTGCTATAGCCGCAGCTGTGTTGCTATGATTTGTTAACCTGTTGCCTCCTAGCAGTTGCTGTTCTGCATGTGCCACCCGCAGGAAAGATATTGAGGATGCAAGATGTCTCACTCCTCAGTAATTCAAACAATCTATGTTTACACACAGCATAAAAACATGCACAGTGATTAGCAAAAGTCACCTGAGTAATTAGCAACAGCCACATGCTGAAGTACCTCTTGTTGCGATTTGATTGACCAACAACCAACTACTACAACTAATAAGTGAGCTGCGTCCTGTAAATGCGACTAATATACCAATATAAAATCACTTTTTAACACTTTTTTCAGAATCAGAATCAGGCAATTAAAGAAACCGTGATAAACTAAGAGGTAAATAAACTTTGTGGAGTGTTGATTTAAGCCCGATTTATACCTCTGCGTTGATTTGATGGCTTAGCCTACACCGTAGGTCTGCATAGCTCCCGTACCTACGCGGAGCCCTGCGCGCATAGTTGACACGCTCCTCCTTCAAAATGTAACTGTGCATCGAATCAACGCGGACCGCAAGCCCTGTGATTGGTCCACTAAAACGCGATGTAAATCACGCATTCACAGCCCTTCCGGGATCCACGCTTATCGGCCGTGCATTTCATCTCCTCCAACTTGTCCTCCCTATTCTTCCCTGTAATCAATGCTTTTTGATAAACAACGACATGTATCAGCTGTAAATGAAAAAGTAAACAGAAAACGTAGCAGGGCGGGTAAGGACAACCCGACTATCAGAGAGCCCACACTGCCCTCAAGCGTTTCGGGGGAGTATTGCTGCATGTCACGGACGGATCGATGCAGAAGTATGTAGTGCTCATGTCCGAGTCAACCACTGCTGTATAGGGTCGACGCAGAAGTACAAACCAGCCTTTAGAGATTTTTAAATTCAAGACAACAAATGACCAGCAGAGCGGGGGTGGCACGAGTCTCGGTGAACTGGTCACAGGGCAGGGGTTCTGTCTTTACCTCACAACTATCAATGCTTCAGTAGGCTGAGCTCAGCTACTGTACAGGTAGCTGACCGGGTGTTGATAACAGATGGAACATGAAAGAGCAACTCATCTGCATAGAAACTGCACATTGCTGAATGCAATTGAAGTCTTAACATAGGAGCACAGTTTAAACATTTTTTCCCTCTGGGGGCGCTCCCAAAACAGACTGCAGAAAAAACAGCATTTACCTCAAGCAGTAAATAATATGTTAACTGATAAGAGGATCAGGAAAGCCCCATTTAGACCTGGTTTGTTTACATGTCCTCTGAGGGTATGAGTTGTTGTTCTCCTTATAGAGGATTAAGAGAAGACTGTAAAATATGTATGTGCCTAATATATTAGAAGTTCCTCAGAGGTTTGAAATCCCAGATCAATACCAACACTGCTTCTGAAAAATCTGGATAAAACGTTATTCCAGGTGGATTTAAAGAGCTTCAGATCACTTTGACAGCATCACAGTCTGACATAGAATACATGTATAACTCATCAGGCGTGATTGAATTGCAAATAAGGCTGGCAGCCTTCATGTTTAAAGCAGCAGAACAAGCTTTCATGGTACAGCTGCCATACAGTACAGGCAAACCAATGGACACCTATAGAGCACATAAGACCTGTGGGAGCTGGCCTACATATACTGATATGCTGCACAACACAAAGAGAGAGAGACAAGAGGAGGAGAGAAAGGGCAAGAAAGAGAGAGGGTCCATGATGCCCTGAGCACAGAGACATGTACATGTAAACAAAAGAAGTGATCAGAGAACATCACTTGTAGCTGAGGCTATGATACGTTGGTATTGGAAAGTTAAGTCTGCAATCCTCTATCTCTCTCTCCCTCTCTTTCTTCCTTCAATCACTTGCATACCTACACGTACACAATTGCACACAAGAACACACAAACTCATGCAATTCATAGAGTCACATGCAACTCCTGTACACTCAGACTCATGCATGCATGGATGGTTCCTTAAACTACTCTGGCACATTATGCAGAAACACACACACACTCACACTGGTCTGAGGTCCCCCCTCGGTCACGTGCACACGAGTGGTCTATTAACGTTCTCCACACATGGGTGGCTGCAGTGAGCCCGGGGACTTTGCTTAAATGTAAAGAAAAAATGCTGTCAAACAAAATTACAACAACACAACACATCCCTGAGATGAAGTAATGAATGGAGGGAGTCACTCAATGGAGGAAGAGGAGTTCACAGGAAGAAAATACTAGCTTGTCTTTGTCGATTCAGATTAAATGCTTAATGCATGTAAACACAAATCACTTTGTTTAGCTACCATGAACAGAGTGGAATTGGAATCTGAATGTATTTAATTGAGTTGAAGAAAAACTGCACATGTAAACAAAGCTTTACAAGGGACTTTAGTGGAGGTTGCCACTTGGTCAAAACCCACCGGTTGTGTTTTCGGAACGCAGCACAAAGCAGGACCCCCGGAAAGCTGGAGTTATGTGACCAAGGTTTTCCCAGAGTTATTACTGAATCAAGGATTATCCTCCTCCTCTCCTCTTCCATGTTGTCTTTATGGTCCTCTGAAAACCTCTGACCTGTTGACTCCAGGCCTGGCTCTGCTCAAAATGACAGTTTGTTGTCGTAGTTAAGTTAAAAACGATCTAACGATAACACAGAGTGTTTTATTCTGAAAATTTACCGGATGTTTTCATTTTTTTTTGGTGCCTGACTTCCTGTCCCGCTTGATCTGCTCTGTGCAGATTGATACGTCGTGCTCCGGTGTTCCCACCTGCCGGATCAGAGACTCAGTCGGAACGCAACGGAGCAGATCCAGTGGGTGTGACAAGAATAGAAACCTATCAGATCCAGATCTGGTGGAATTTGGCCGTTAGTCCATGTGGGGCAGATGTAAGAAGTCCAGTACTCTTACATGGACATCAAAGAAGACAATGACACAAGCAAACACTATATAACATGTGCAATGTGAGCAAAATAGTTAGACTCAAAAATACAAAAACTTCAACAACCATCAATCCATCATTTCTGTTGTCGAGTCAGTCAAACTTGCAGTTCACCAAATTTAGGCGGAAGTGCTCATGTGAAGTTGTCTTGGCAGGAACCAATTCTGTGGATTATTCCAACATGGCATGAATACAGATTAAAACTCTAGCAAAGGAATTGAGGATATTCAACTGATTAATAAAAAGGCATGATGTGTTGCTCGAGCAGCAAGAACAAACACACTGGAGCTCTCTTTGAATGGATGCCTCATGAACCGTCGTGCTGCCAGAAATAGAAAAACAGTTTCTGAGTGAGTAAACTGAAAACCACTACAGGGTCCAAGCCTCTCTGAACTGAGAGGAAACACATTTGTTAGCAGTTTAAAGAAGTGAGACCAGAGCTCGAGACCAGACGGAGAGGCAGTTTTAAGTTTTAAGAGATGGACTGCTGCCATAATGGTGTTTTGGTGTTGTCGTTGGATTTCTTGACAATGACAGAAACATCAAAATATCACACCTCTCCATAAAAGAAGCTTTGAACACAGAGGAGAGAAAGCTTTCTAGTTGAGCTGATAAGACACCAAAAAGCAATGAACCCCAGCAGACACTGAGACGAGTCGCTCCTCAGCCTCTTCCTGTCTGATAGCCAATGACAGCTGAGCTGAGACAGACAGAGCGGGACAGGAGACAGATGCTGTCGACTTAGAGAGATTACTCTGCTGCTCTCAACTTCTTCTTCTTCCACTCCTCTGCTTTCACTCTGCTGTTCTGCCCTTTTCTCTGCTGACTTTGAGTCGTGCCAAAATGCAAAAAAAACAACAACACAGCATGTGCATTGTGTGCTGCTCCAGTTAACTCTTATGCATAAGATGATCTTAAGTGCTACAGAAGGTCAAGTGGTGTCATGTCAAATAAGTAAAGGCACTTCAGATACTTAGTGGGACTTTTTCAGGCATTTATTAAGAGATTGGTGCTGAATCGAGTCAGAAACAGGGAAAGAGAGAGGAGGAAGACATGCAGCTAAAGGCCAGGGTCCAGGTTGAACACAGAGCCACTGCTCTGAAGACTTCAGCCTCTATGTAAAGGGTGCGCTATAGGTTATTTTTGCAATGATAAAACAGCCATTATTAATAGACTCAATAGGTTGAAATGAAACGGATGAGAGGATCTTAAAGGCTCTTAAAAGAGGCCTTGGGGTGGCTCTCATTCTTCCTCCCTCTCACATTCAAACGTCCCGAGTCGTGTAATAAGAACATGCTCAGACCACACGCGACCAAGGCCTCTCTCTCATCAAAAGGAGACTGGGTCACCCGCGGCAACACGTGGACCAAATAGCACAGGACTGACCCGCCTCCTCTTCCTCCTCCTATGGGGGGGACTGTCACAAATTACACACCGACTACAAAGGGATTAAATGATGGATTTTGCCACTTTTACAGTAGAGAGCAGTCCACCATCTGCACAAAGTCTTACTGTACTGTTCAAAAATTGTATTTCTTACTTTTTACTATTATATTGATTTTAGTGTTTTTTTTATTATTTTATTAATTTTAACCGTTTATTTTATTTTTATTTATTTGTTAATTTACTTTTTAATTTATCTACTCAGTTTAATTGATGATTTTAACCTTAATTTTATTTTCAACTCTTATCCTTACCCTTTTGAATTTATTCATTTGAAGTATCTATATTCTTAATATTAATTTGATGCCTCAACTTACTTTAATTACACATACTTTATTGATGTTTGTGTGAATTAGTCTCTATTTTACAATCCATTTTTGTTTTTTATTATGTCTTGTCATTATTTTATTTCTGCTTCTTGTTTTAAATCGCTGTAAAGCACTTTGGGTTGCATTTTACTTGTATGAAAGGTGCTATATATAAATAAAGCTTGATTGATTGATTGAGTTTATCTGGATATTTATTGTTTTAGAAAAAAATGAAGAGATAATATTTCCTAAAGCTCTATTATACAATTCTTCATGTGGATGCAAATGATTAATTTGGGAAGTTAAACAAGAGGTCATGGAGAGGAGAGAGATGTTGTCCTTCGCCAATTTCTAGAGCAAGCAAACAGGAAACATGAAGACAACAGGGAAGAAAACTACACATATACACACACGCACGCGCACACACACACACACACACACACACACGCACACACACACACAAAACCTAGCAGATTCAGCAGAAACAATGGGTCACACTGTGTGACACATTGGACAAGCGTGAAAGAGTCAGCTCTTTCCACACACTCGAACACACATACAGGGTGTACAGTTCGGTGTGAAACACCTTGCTACAGCCCTGCCGGGTTATTTAACAACTGCATGGTTACCTGTTGTCAATTGAAAGTGTTATTTAGTTAATTATGCACAACTGAAAATACACAGCCATTACACCTACAAACCACAGCTTTTGAATGGAAATAATGCACAAAAAATTATGTAAAAAATGTTGCAGACTTCTCACTGGAACGTGAATGTTCCAATATTAGGATATCTCGTTTAACAGAGAAGATTTGACCTTGAAAAATCAAAAATTTGAATACAAATCTGTGATAAAAGTAACTTAAGTAGAATCAACTAAAATCCTTTTTGAGATCTCTTCAGGTTTTCAGAGCCGCTTTTGGATGAGTCTAAAACTAGTCATGCTAGCGTCTCTACATATAGGTGAACACAGTATTCTTTGACCTTAATATTCTTGTCAAAACATGTATGTGGTTGAGTCCTGAAGGATCCAAGACTCTTTTGCCAAGTGCTTTTATTTCATCAGTCAACTAGCAGCCACCCAAGAACTGTCCTTTTTTTTTCTAGCCACCCCTAAAAAGCTGCATTTTATCAGACTTAGTTCAAATACTAGCTACAATTTCCTGGCCCGTTTCCCTCCCTGCCAGCGACAGGTTGTCTGCCTTCATGTTCTTGTGGTTGTCACAAAGGATGAGGAGAGAGACTTTTTGTTGGGACAGAAAAATGCTGCGAGCTCTGTGACCTGTCCCTTCTCTGTATCATAAAGAAGACGCCTGCTGAGCAGCAGCTGTGGACCCTGAAGCCGGAGGGATCACATGACACTGCTGAAATGGGCATTTTGCACATTAGAGTATTATTTTGGCTTCTGCACAAAACACAGGGAAATGTCTTAATAAATAGGTCAGAGGGAACATGAGACCATCTCAGGTTTCTTCAGAGACTTGAAAGTATCTCAATAAATATATATTTTTTTCTATCTGCTTGCTAAAAAAAACTATAATTCTCTGATGTGTCCTGCGTGGAATAAAGATTACAATGCAATGTGAACTCTCTGGGTGACTCGAGAATTAAAGCTTGAACTCATAATGATATGAGTAATCATTTCAGCTGTTAAATATGAGAAAACGATAATTGATGATCTTAGAGCACCTTGGAATGCAGCAAAGGCCACATTACCACAAAGCTGCCAGTCGATTTTCAGCCATTGACCTTTTTACATACCTCCACTTTCCCTGTGTCTTGTCTGCATTTTCACTTGCTGAACTGTCTGCTAAAGGTCAAAATTGCTGAAAAAGATCTTAAAAGTATCAGCTCTTTACACCTCTGATAAGCTGTATTTGTTATTTCAGTGGTTATTTAGGGCCTGAGCAGCAAAAGCTGCAAGGGCCTTTTTGGAAAGCGAGGGAGTTCTTCTTCTTTGTCTTCTATTATGTCCTTCTTGTCTACAATGAATTGCCAATTTGGTGCCTTTGTTATGCCCGACATTCATCAAACTTGGTGTGCACATCAGAAGTAGTAAAACAATTGATGTTATAAAATGATTTATGTTTTATATGTTACCCATTACTGACTTTTGCAAAATGGCTCTGTAGCGCCTACTTCAACTTAAGCCTGTGGAGTGGGTTTCACCTATATGCATGAATTCAGTAAATTGTTTGAGATTGGTTGATTCCACCTAAATTAGGTTGTTAGGACTCAACTTTTCAATAGCATGCTATTAAAGAATTCTGCATGACCATGAAAATCAGTAGGCATACAGTATGTATCATACCAAGACCTACAAAAAGTCCCATCATCATGGTGAAAACTCCCAAAAAGTGCGCCATTTTGGTTTGAATCTCAAATTGGGTGTTCATTTGGTGATTTACCGCACTCATATCTGAATGAACTCATCCTAGAGATTTCATCGGAACAACTCCATGTTTTGTCATTGAATTGAAGACACATTGAACATTACAAATCATCAAATGCTTGAGTTTTTGTCTTAAGATGTGGCCTATAAGAGGGGTCAAAGTTGGAGGCTCTTTTTGGCAATTGGCCAAAAACCGATAGTCCTTTTAGCTCTCAAACTCAATTTTTATTCTCTCCAAAATCTACCTCTATGATAAGCGTCCTCGGCTGAACCCACCTACATACCGATATTAGCTTATAGCTTTTGACCTTTAGCCTTAGCACTTCCTGCTGCCTACAGGAAATAATGTTTTACTCTATGTTGTACCTCTCTTCCACACACACCAACGTGCACAAATGTCATTATTTTAATTCATAGTTTGTATTGCACAGCTAGAAAAAGTAAGAGACAACTGCATTATTTAATTTGCCAAAATCAATCCAAAAGTATTTTGTTTTGCCCAATCAGCTTTCTAAAACTCAAATATAATCAGTATACTGGAGTGTGAATGAGCACGAAGCTAAAAACCTATTTGAGAAGCTGACATCACTTTTGTTACCTCAGAAATGACCTAAATGAAATGACTAAATGATTACCACCTTAATTCAAGTTTCATCTTCTTTTAATCAGGTAATTGCTGCAGCTCCATCATGCACTGTGTTCATCTACTCTCTAATTACAATAAAATGCCTCGCAAAATTTGCCAGCACTCCAGGCAACACCACCAAATGTCTCATTAAGTATGAACAACAGTCCAAAACCAAAATGTGTCTAATTACTAGCTGAGATTGAAGGTTGCTGTCATGATTTATAACCAGTTTGTGATTCAATTGGTAATAACTAACTGTTTGCTTGCTATCTGTTTGCAGCAGATGAGAGGCAATTTTGAAAAAATCATATTCTGTTATTGCATTTTTACTATCTAATCTTCATTTTGTGGCACATCTCTAATGTGATCAGCCATTATCTTTTAAACAAACCCAACTTATTTTGTTTATTTCTAACAAAAGTGCCTGAATTAAATCTACTCCTTTCCAGCAAAACGTGACTATCATCACTTAAAGGAATACATAATGTAAAACAGGATCACGCTTTGAAGCATGAACAGCACTGTTAGCATCAAGTTAAATATTTCATACTGAGATTCATTTTCACCAGCGCAAACAAGAACAGGAACAGGAATCTCTTGTTCGAGCCAAAGAATTATGTCACCCCGGAGAGAACAATGTGCATGATGCAACCATGGCAACACTGTCACCGAGACTGGAGAGAGGACAGAACGGATGCTCCCACATGAATCTGTACTCGCAGCGAAGGACGGGAAAAAAATCACATTAAAGCAGTTACATGAACTAAACGAAGGAGATAAATTTATCCTGGGCTGGAGCGGTTTTCATGCAGCCTGTGTGAACCTACAGTACAGAACGTGCCGTGACCGAGAGGATAATGTTTCTGTCTGTTCCTCCTCCCTCCATCCTCTCCTCTCCTCTCGGCTTCTCCAGAATCCTGCACAGCTTCCCGTGCATGGATTTTGAGGTTTAAAGTTAACACAGGAAAATGATATTACATTGCAAGGGTGTAGTTTCTGCTTAAACAGTGACACCGCTCCAAGTCATACAAAATACCTCAATGCAAGCGTCAGTATTGTTGTAACTCAGCTGAACACAAAAAAGGAGGCAAGGAGCCAACAAGGCTGCACCATAAATCGTAGTTCCATCATCACAGTTTGAGCACGTATGCAAAAAACAAACCTCAAATCTAAAAATGTTGTGTGAATGAGCAATGACTTTTCACTCAGCATGGTAACATTTTACCTGAGGGCAGGAGGACAAATGAAGCTCACGTAACAGTGAACACAGAGCACCAGGTTAGACTTCAGACTCAAGGAACCAACTTGTTGATTTGTGGCACCAATTAGTGTTTACGCAATGCTTCATGACAAACGTACAACGATCAAACTGACAAGGAGAGGAGTCAAACAGAAACTGTTATGGAAATGGTTGAATCAGGTAGCTGAGCAGCTAGTTATGTTAACTGTCTACCTAGTTATGGGAATTTATAGGGATATCTAGCGGTCAGATTCTCGATTGAAGCTCCACCGAAATCAGTGAAGCAGCAGTGGCCTTCAAGGACAAGAAGCTCCTGTGATGCATGATAAGTATGATCCTCCATTTGACATTTAAAAACAAATCAAAAACGTCAATTAACACAAACTGTTTTAAGCACAACAACCACTCTCTGCTTCTTCGTCTTCTAAAATGTGCATTTTGAGCGGCCTCTGATTAAATACAAAATCATGTAAATGATTAGTTTAAGATCGTGGCCTCTCGTTCTAACTTAAGAAAAACTAAATGATTTTTGTTTAGTCATATTTTTGGGCATTTTCAATCAATCAATCAATCAATCAATCAATCAATCAATCAATCAATCAATCAATCAATCAATCAATCAATCAATCTTTATTCGTATAGTGCCAAACCACAACAAATGGTATCTCAAGGCACTTTTACAATAGCAGGATGAGACCCAACACTAAGACAAGATAAGACTCAGTCTGCACCTTAATCTACCATGAGCATTGCTCCTTGCAGTACTTAGCTAGTAACAGCGGTGAGGAAAAACTTCCTTTTAACAGGCAGAAACCTCAAGCAGAACCAGACTATTGTTAGACAGCCATCTGCCTCGATGGAGTAGGGTCTGGAAAGAGGGATGTGACAGCTGAAGAGAGACAGGAAACATGGGGAGCAGAGAGTAGGGGAAGACATGCAACAAAAAGTCGAGGCGAACCAGTGACCACTGCAACAAGGACCATATCCACTGTACATGGGGTGCACACTCAGACCACTAAGCCTACGGCGCCCTGACAATTTTTTTTTACATATCCAGGTGATAAAACACAAATTTGAACATCTGTCATATTTTCCTTTCATTTGAGGGGTCTCTCTGATTTTCAGAGTCAGGTAAGACTTGAAAATGTTTTCGTTTTTCAGTCTTGAACCTGAAACTAATTAATATTTTCATTACTAATAAATAGGACAATTATTTTCTTGATTCGTGATTAACTACATGATCTTAGAATGTCAAATAAATCAATGAGCAAGATCATCGAAGTAGCTGGCTTTAAAGAGAAATAAAAAACTATGACTTAAAAAACAGAGGATATTTCATAAAAAGCAGCAGAACTGTTGGTACAACTACAACTGCTTTTATTACCCACAATCCTTCTGATAAACTCTACAACTCCAGGAGCCAATGACTTTGAAAAAGACTGAAAATATTGAAACCATGCATCAGTATTTCTCAAGTGGATTCCTCAAAATATTTTGTTTTGTCCAGCCACAAGTCCAAACCCCAAATATCTTTAGGTTATGATGCAATACGACAGAAAAGGCAGAAATCTTTGGATCATGAATGCTGGAACAAAGTCATTTTATATTTGTTAAGACTTCAAACGAGTTGCAGATTAATTTTCTGGTGAAATCTACTTATATTTGCAGCCTTATCCGTCAGCATTTACTTCTTGAGAGTCCATGTATATGCTCAGTATCTGCCAAATACTCAACATTTAGTGAAAGCACCCAACTGCTTCCATGATGAGCAATCATCCTCTTTGAAGATCCCAAGCTCTTCCTAGAGGCGTGTTTTTGGTCATTTCTGGTACTGACAAAGACTGTTCTCTCTCCTCAGCCTCTAAATAAAGACTCAGTTAATCTGAGATGATTCTGTTACCTCTTTCAGCATCATCAGTGACATCACCCAGCCAATAACACTAACACATAACAATCATAACCACCATAATCATCCTCATCATCATGCTCGATAATATCACAATCCATCCCCATCTTCATAAAACAGATGCACCGCTATCTGCTCTGTCCCTCTTCCCTCACTGAGTCTCTCTTTCCCTTGGCCAGTCACCATGACGATGGGAGCCCGGTTCCTTAGATACAGTCACTAGGCAACCAGCAGCATCAGCACCAGCAGCAGCATCAGCAGCAGGAGCAGGCATAGTCCTGTCAGCGCTGCAGGAGAGAGGGAGAGCCTGAGCCGAGCTTCCTCCTCGAGCTGCATGCGAGCTGGCTCTCTGAAGAGGAATGTTAATGCATTTATCTTGTTTGCATCTGAAGCCTCCAACATCACACTCAACACGAGAGAAACTTCCTCTAATGTAGACTGACACAGAAGGACTCACAGAAGGACTCAGGACCAAGTGAGGCTGGTTCTAGTTAGACTGGAATGGGTGGAGAATGCAGTCAAACAGAAGTGAAAACAGGCGGCTGTGCAAAGAAAAATACACAGAGGAACTTAAATACAACTTTCACTATCAGAACTTTTTATCACTCTCTCTTCTTAAGAATAATAATAATAATGTATTTGTAGAGCTCTTTTCAAAAACAAAGTTACAATGTGCTTCACATGGTCAGCAAAATAAAACAGGCAGCTCATAAAATCACACAAGTCAAGATAAAGAAATAAAACCTATTTTAAAAGACAAGAAATTCCCCCTAAAAGAACTCTAAAGGAATGGATAGGAAGGATAAAATATTTTGGGGGGATTTAAAAGGTCAAAAATCACAGTAAGGTGTATCCAATACCCAACCTCACGTCTTCAAAACCTCATTCCTCAGCCAACCAAAAGTCCAAAATATAAAGAAATTCAGTTCTATTAGATCATTAAAGCAGCTCCTCCTCACACTTTAAAAGTGGCCCTGGAGAGTGTTTGGTGTTTTTAGGTAGCAAAGTTTCCCCTCATGGTTTAACTTTTACCAAAGAAGTTATGGGTGTATTTTTTATAATCAATAAACTGATCACTGGAAGGACAAACTGCAACTGAAGGCTGTCTAAGCGGCTTGCTAAAGGCACCACTTAACCTTGATCAACTGCTTGAAAGAAGCGGAAAAGAAATTACAATCCTCAAAAGGCTCCTCAGAGTTTTGATCATGTATTACAAGTATCAGTCTTGTATTGAATATGTAAGTAATAGGGCTGTCAACGAATATTCTAAATTCGAATATATATTCGAATATTTAAAAAAAACGGAGATTTGATTGTGAAAATTAATATTCGATTGTGGAAAAAAACACATCTGCGGCTGCTTTGTGAGTGGGCGCACTGCATGACAGGTCAGGGACAGGTCACAGGAGTCACACATGCACAGCGTGAAGCAGACGGCAGAGAGAAATCTCTCCGTCCCCGGATCCTCAGTGCGCTCTGAACGCGTCCTTTCCTCCGCTGGGAACATAGTGAATAAAAAGAGATCTGGCTTCTTCACATGTGGACTGTCTTGTGTTTTTGGCAAATAACCTCTCAGGCCTAAGACCCTACATTGACAGTGGACTAAAAGAGCCCGGCCATCAGTGACACTGGTATAAAATGCAGCTTTTCCTCTTTTTTTATACAAGCGCCAAGAATGTAAGTGGACTACTTTTTCGTTTTTACCTTCAATTAATGTTAATAATATTTGCTTCAATCACTGAATGAAGCCTGCCTATATTAGGGACAAGAGTTGGGACCTTTAATTGCTCGCACAAGTCTTGTTCAGCACTCACTCAGCGCATTACGCACAGAGAGGGGAGGGGGGCGAGCGAGAGGTCTACGGTCTTAAAAGTGTTAAGATATAGACCATTAGGTCATTTACTTGTTTTGTAATGTGTAGTATGTTAGTTATTAGGGGTGTAACGGATCAAAAAACTCACGGTTCGGATCGGATCACGGTTTTGAGTCACGGATCGGATCATTTTTCAGATCAGCAAAAAAAATTAAAAAATAAAAAGACAAATATAACTTTGTCCTCCATTTATTTTGTAAAACACTTTTAAACTTTTGCCCATTAAATAAAAACAACCATCAACTCAAATTTACTCTGGGCCCAGTCCTGGCTCATTCACTGCATTTCATGGCATGGCAAATGAAGGAGCAGAGGAACTTCAAAAGTTTCACTCCATTCTTCTTTCATTTGCTGATTTTCACTGTCCACTATTCTTTGGGATTCAAACTGAACACACGTTTTCGTGCATTCTAGGGTCCTACAGCTGGCAAAGTGCAAATATGCGAACTGCTCCATAAATTAAAGTGAAAGTTAAAAATTGCACTCGCAGCAGTGGACTGTAAGTGACCCAGTAACAGCCTGTCTGCGTATCGTTGACATGGAGACAAGTCCCGGTAAACATTACCAGAACACAGAGTGAAGGAATAACAGTTCGGGGGCCATGAACAGGCGGCCGGATGCGGTCCACGGGACGCGTATTGACGGCCTCTGGTCTAGTGGGTGCGCGACAGAATTTCATAACGTGGCTCAATCACATTCAGCATTCACTGTATTTCACAGGGAAACCAAAATGCTCCCATACATGTGACTTAAAAGTTGCAGGAGGGTTTTCAAGTTCCTCTGCTTCTTCACTTGCCATGACAACAGCTGTGCTTGACGAGTGAGTGTGGATTGAACATGCGGTCATCACGTGAACACGCGCAACTTTTTTCATCAACCGATCCGCGGACCACGTCCGTGCCGATCCGTGGAGAGGCATCCGTACGGATCACGGATCAACGATGATCCGTTGCACCACTATTAGTTATGGTAGTTATGTCTCCTTGTATTAGTTTGTCCACCTGTTATTGACATAATGCGCAAATATAGATATTCGAATGGTTCGAACCTATGGGATTTTTTTAGAGCGAATATTCGAACGTCATTTTGGAGCAATTTTGACAGCCCTAGTAAGTAATGGCCCTGTCACACCTTGACGATTTTGCCAGCGTCTAAAAAAATTGGCGAGTACGCGTGCGTACATCGCATAAGTTATAGGTACATTTTGTATAAGATAAGAGCACGCTGAAGCACGCTGGAATACGTCATAGTACGGCAAGCAAGTCTGCTTTGGAGCACTCACTCAGTGCAGAGCCTCTGAAACAGAAGCTGAAGCAAGCATGTTGGGGTCTGGTGGTGTTCAACGATAAAGCTGCTGTTGTTGAATTCAATGAAGTTCAAAATGTTACGTTTTTGAAAATCGCAGTCAATAAGTGTAACTTCTTGTAAAGAGCAGAGGCTGTGTTCCTGCTGTTTTCACTCCTCTGACACTCTCTACGACTCATCATGTTCTTACAAAGAGAGACTGTACAAGTTTTTCTAATAACACACAAGTTTTTTAATCACCAATGAAGTGCATCTCATTTCAAAACGTATACATCGTCATTAACGAGCGGCAGCCTTTTTTACACTTTCTCTGCGTTATTACGCTGCCGCACGCTTTGCACAAGTGGACTATAGTTGGGCTTAAGTTATGAATATGCTGTGTATACGCCCAAAATTGAAAAAAACATTGATATTTCAGCGTTTGTCAGCGTTTTAGAGGCATTTTGATACGTCGGGAAAATGCTGGCTAAACCGTCAAGGTGTGCAGCAGCCTGTTGCACAAACTACATTTTCTCTAAAGTTACAATTCAAAGTCTGTGTCCAAGGTAAGCTGCACTGGGGTTGACTTGAGACCAAACACTGTTGCCAAATATGTCATTATCACTCCTGTGACCAACAGGTGTCTGATAGAAAGAGTCTTTGAACACTATTCTGAACAACAGCCAAGAGGCTAACAGCCAAAAAACAGCTCCTGTCATTCACCGAACACTGGAGACGATCATGAACTGGGACATAATGACTACATGATAAGTATACAGTTTGACAAATTACCAGCTTCTGACACTGTAATGATGTTCCTTCTGTCCAACTGTTGTATCCTATTGGCAAACCTAAAGCCACTACTAGTCCTTCTCTGACGAATTATAGCACTTTTCAAACACTTCACATTGTCAACCACTTTTTTAACAGCAGAATATTCACTAACTAATGACTAAGTGTCAATGTAAGGTCGTAGTTCATGCATAATGTTAGATCTATTTCAATTGATGCACCAGAAGTATCATCAGCCAATGAGCCAAATAAAAGTCAAACCAGTTCATATGCCAAATGGTGTCATAAATGGAGTTGCAACCACAGATGAATGAATGTGAGAGTACTATTTTTCCAGCAGTTTGTCCAAGTGGAGCTTATTGTAGCACTAGATTTGTACAAAGAAAAATGGAGTCTTAAAAACAGTTTTTTGTTGGAATATATCAACCAGTCTTAAAATAACTAAAATAACTAACAAAAATACAGCATGTTTTTAGAATCAGAGAAAGCAGTACCAAGGATGCACTATAGCACTTCTTTATGAAAATAACGAGCTTAATTCTCAAAAATGAAGAAAAGAGAGGATATTTTTTGTAACTACAAATATGAGATGTTTGATGTAATCGAGTAAAACTGGGAATGTTCCCCTCTAAAATGTAATAACATGAAAAAACTAAACCAGCACAACCTATGACTTATCTCAAAACTGCACTGAAGATCAGCTGTTATGTTAGTGAACCAACCAGTAAAACACATTTCTACCTGGCTCTTCTACACTTTCCCTTCATGTCTGTTCAAATCAAAGACTCTTCGGAGTAACTAGCATGTCTGCTGCCTACGCCTGCAGGCAACTCAAAATAACAGAACTGTTCATGATGAGGACAAAGAAAGAGATTGCACATCTGTGCATGAGGCAGATTGCTCTGCAGGCTGGAGTATTACATCTGTTATATCCAGTGCACAGACTGGACTACTATGTCCCACAATGTCAAAGCCACTGAAGACACTGAAATCACAGGAGGACACATTTGCAAAACGATACAAAATAAGGTTATTAGCAGGGGGTGCAGAGCCCTGCTAAATAAAAAATGTATTAATAGAGCTCATCTCAGAGGCAACACAGACAGAGGAGCTTTGAAATGTGTTGCATTGAAGACAGTAATTAAATATTCCCTTTGATTAGATGAAGCCTCTTTTTTTATGCATGTTGCATTAGCGCCCTGGCTGCAAGTGAGAGAGACATACAGTAGCTATGTGTGCTGCCTAGTAATAAGACTGGACACAAAAATCCCTGCACATAACACCTAAAATTATGATCCAGACAATAAAATCCAGGTGTCATATCATAACAGCAGCAGTAAAGCATGTAGTCAGTGGTTAACAAGCCTTAGTCATTACAAGCATGACTGATACAGATAAATAATGGGAAAGATAAGCTAATAAGACACAATACCTCAGGCTGCAGAATTTAACAGGTGTCGGAGTGTGTGTGTGAGTGTGTGTGTGTGTGTGTGTGTGTGTGTGTGTGTGTGTGTGTGTGTGTGTGTGTGTTATAATGTCTTATGTGGGAGCACAAAGCTATCATAGCAGAACAGCTGGGGGGCTACATGTCAAAGCAGGAGAGTGTGTGACACTGCATCATATATCATCAGCACACACACACACACACACACACACACACAAACACACTCTCTCTTCCTGCAGTCATGGCTGTTTCATTAGCTCCTCACACAGCTTCAAATGGTCTTTAGGAGGATGGAGAAACCAATTTTGATCAGAAAGGATGTTGGCCAGATGATGAGACATGCTGAGAGGTGATGTTGATGCAATATGAACTGATGCCTCTGAATGTGTCACATGACACACGGATATTAAAGATGTACCGTCATGGGAAAAACATGAGAAGTCTGTTATGAGCATAAAGGGAACATTTTCAAACGTAAAATGCACAATAGAAAATGTAGGGATTTTCTGTATAATGAAAATGTCACTTATTGAGTGCTTACTATGATAAAATGAAGATATTTTCTAATAAAAATAAGCATTATAATGGATAATGCAGCAGGTATGCATCCTTACGTTGTAAAGTAGAGTAGTTATCCATCTGTCAGGTTGCTAGTGGAGAATCCGGTTAGAGGAAAATAATGAAAAACACTCTTGATCCCCTTATTCTGACAGAAGCACCGGGCAGTCAGTCTCTACCGGGACGAACCGAGCCGGTGTGAAACCAGGACAGGTACCCGCGCTACCAGCCGCATCTTCAGCAGGACCCCCGGGGCCGGGAGACCAAGGAAATGAGCACGCCAGCCCGGGTACAGAAGCTCATTTTTAGGGATTAAAATCCAAGTTTGGCCGTTTTCAGACAGATATTCTCGGCAGGGTTTGTGGTCGAATGCCTCTCGCAGCCTCCATCAAAGAAGAAGACAGAAAAAGAAGCGAGATGCCGCGTGCACAGGGAAAGGTCAGTGTGCGGTTAGAACGGATCTGGAACCGAGTCTCAAAGCGGTGCCCTTCTTCCTCTTCTTCTTCCTCCTCTTCTTCCTCTACCGTAAACCCTGCTGCAGGGAAAACACATTCAGCACGAGCGTCTCCTCCCATCTATCCCCCCCGTAGAGAGAGAGAGAGAGGGAGAGAGAGAGAGAGAGAGAGAGAGAGATGAAGATAGAACGAGGACGCCGGAGTAGTGCGTGCGCATGGAGGTGCGTGTTTGTGTGTGTTGTAAGCCTAATTGTGCAAAGATATCTCTGTGTGTGTTTCTGTGTGAGGGAGAGAGAGAGGGATGGAGCGAGAACTGAGGTAGTCTTTTTATCTCATCGTGTCACACACGCGCACGCGCACACAGCTTGTCCCTGAGACTGTTGCCATGCTGCCTCTATCATTTCCTGAGAGAAAAAAAATCTTTAGCGGACTAAAATAACCCAATGTTGCGAAAAGACTATTTTAAATACTCTGTTCATGTTTTGTGACTACACATGCAATCATACAGACATATTCTATCTTGTGAAAGCTGTCATACTTGGGTGGAATTAAAAATGCCAGCTGCTAAAGGAACAATCCGAAGCACAACTGCATCATTTTGGCACAATCAAAATAGATTTTTAAACATACAATATACACAAAACAGCTAGTCTAATTATTCACAAATAGCTTAGTTCATTGTCAACTATTATCGATAGTTGATGATTCTCTGAAAATGTGAAAAGTCAAAGCCTGTGACTCTGTCAAATTGACACAAGTTTCGAGGCACGCCATGAACAACTCCTGTGATTACTAATGAAAATCCATAGACTGTATACATAATGGACGTGATATCCGTGACGTCACCCCTCTGTTCCTGAGCGCTGTTTTGAAGCCAATCGTCAGCAGAAGCCATTTTGGTAATGCTGAACTCAACCAAAGTTAGTGTGAGGTAAAGAGGAGTGGTTTGAGCCTCTTAGCCAACAGCTATGTGTTCCCACCTGTCCCACCTGTTCCCACCTGTCATGTCCTTTTTGGGGCAAAACTCATAATCTTAATATCTTCTGAACCGTTGCATTGGAAAAAAAATCACCCCCATACAGTATGTGCCGATAGAGAAATGAGCTACGTAGACCCAAGCTGTTTTTTGAACCAGGCTGTAAACATTTTTAATATTGTTGCAAAGATCATCTTTTTTGAATTGGTGTGTATGTTGTTTCCGGTGTTTCTGCAGCCAGCCTCAAGCAGATACTTGATGAATTGCAGTTTATAACACTTCCGCATGGGCTTCATATTTTGAGACCGGAGATTACTGCTTGTGAAAATCAGAAATCCAGTATCTCAAATAATTGGAATATTTTCAAAGATCAATCAAAAAATATTTCAAATACAGTCCAAAAGTGTGTTCATTTATACGCTGAATACTTGGTATGAGTTCCAAAAATGACTGCATCAGTGTTTTGTGGAATGGTAGTAATCAGCCATGTTGCACTGCTGAAGTTTTGCTTTGACAGCAGCCTTCAGCTTGTCTGTATTTTTGGTTCAGCTGTTTCTCATCTTCCTCTTGACAAATACCCAACAGGTTCTCTATGGGGTTCAGATCAGACCAGTTGACTGGCCAATTAAGCACAGTAGTATCATGGTCTGTGAACATTTGGTAGTTCTTTTGGCGCTGTTGGGAAAGGAAATCTGCATCTTCAAACAGCTTGTCACCAGATGAAAGTATGAGGCGCTCTAATATCTCATGTGGATGGCTGCGCTGACTTTGGAATTGATAAAACACAGTAGAGCAACACCAGCAGATGACATGGCACCCCAGACTGCAGAAACTTCAACCTGGACTTAGAACACATTGGATTCTGTGCCTCTCAACTCTTCCACTAGTAGACTCTAGGACCTTGATTTACAAATTAAATACAAAATGTACTTTAATCAGAAAAGAGGACTTAGGACCACTTAACAACAGTCCAGTGCTTTTCCTCCTGAGGTAAGACGCCTCTGACATCGCCTCTGGTTTAGGAGTGGTTTGGTATGAGGAATACAGCAGTTGTAGCCCCTTTCCTGATGACACCTCTGCATTGGTGGCTCTTAATTATGACATACGCCTCAGTCCTCTCCTTGTGAAGCTCTCCCAAGGCTGTGGTCATCCCTGATCACCTTTTACACCACACTTTCCTCTTCCAGTGCACTTTCATTGATATGTTTCCAAACAGCACTCTGCTAACAGCCAGCCTGTTCAGCAATGATCCTCTGTGGCTTACCTTCCTTTGGAGGGTGTCTGTGTGATCGTCTTCTGCACAACTGTCAAGTCAGCAGTCTTCTCCATGGGTGTGGCTGCATGTTCTAAATTGAACTACACTGAGAGATACATGGTATTCATTTTGTTTAGTCATTTACTTACTCAAAATACTGTAATATTTTGAGATGTGCTTTTTTTACTTGCCTTTTGGAGCTAATAATCAGAATCAAAAAGAACAATTCCGCAAACATTTTAGTTTACATGTATTGAGTCTGAAATACATTACATTTTCAGTTCTTTAAATAACAAATGGGATACTGAACTTCTTGATGATATTCAACTTTATTGAGATGTACCTGTATATTTGAGTTGATACCACCAGTGGGTCTATTCAGATTGCATGGCCCCTGTTGTACTGGGTAGCCTCTGAGTATGCAAAATCTTAACCCCAACACAAAATTCAACTGAGTAATGAAGTAAAATGATGCTGGCTTTGGAAGATGTCTGATGTTATGACTTGAAAGGCGAAGTTACATTTGCAACAATCTTTGAACTCAGCACCCATCGTTTGACAACGATATAGCCTCTAGGAGCGATGGCATTCAGGCCTTCCTGAAGCTAGCAGTTTGTGAAGCGACTTCAATCCAGACTTTCCCTTCTGTGTGCTTCATTGTTTGCACTCAGATTAGCAACTTGAATAGCAAGACCGATTTTTGTGCGAGAATTGGTGTCCAAGTTCTGATTGTTAGCTGACTTGCACATGCAGATGTCTGATTAGAGCTTGGCTGAATCTACACATTATAACTGCAACCAATATCTGAAACATGATTGGCAATATACTTGTACTAAAACCAGAACAGTTTCAGTACCAAAGTATGGTCGTGTTCAGACAGATCCTGCACTTTAATGAAGAGAATAAATATGTAATGGATAACAGATGAACAAATGTAAATACATGACATTTAACTCCCTTGAGATGGTCACGACAAGTAAATAAAACACATGGTCCCTGACACGTTATAGTCAAATATAGCTCAGGACCTTCAGCTCCTCATCTACTAAACTCTACTCAAACATGACATAGTATCTTTGGGCCATATGCACCAGTTGCCAGTGCCAGAAAGAAGAGCCAGTTAAGCCCAGATGGCAGCACTGAGACTCACCAAGACTGACTGAGTTTAACAACAGTCTGTGAGGAAACAGGCAGCTGGCCAACCACTCGCTCTGTCAGTCAACAAGCCATCTCTCTACTTCAGCGCATCAAGTACCTCCACAAACAAACAGAGGTAAAAAACAACAACTTTGACATTACATTGTTACGTTTCCCCTCAGGGGTGATACTTTCTGAGAGTGAATCTGAAAAAGTTGAAGTCAAGGTCTCATTTAAGAGCAGTTGAGGCTGTTTGTTTCCTGGCAACAGTTGACAGTTCCCTCTGGCTTTTAGTTTAAGTATATAGCAGATATTTTGTTCTCAAAACAACATAAAGTTGAGAACTTAACCATATTTTGAAAAATGATGACAAAACACACAATAAAATAATATGAATGAAATGTCTTTTGAATGGAAGGTGAGTTTTGTCTTCTCAAGGCTTGTTTGCAAATGGAAATAGAGTTTTAACAAATCATGTTCATCCTTGGTGCATATGTGTCTCTGCTGGTAATTTTATTCAGACCGACAGAGAGCTGTTACAGTAAAGTGAACAAATTGTTGAGGAATCCTTGAACATCTGATTGATAAAAAAGTTTCCACAAATGTCTTTCTTAAATGCAGCTTTGCACTCTTTCACAAGCCCTGTGTTTGACTGCAGTGACGTACATTTACTTTGCTTTGGACCACACTGTATTGATGTCTTGCTCCAGAGAGATTGACAAACAACATTATTAGAAGATGTGTAAACTTGCATGTGTAATTAGTTGCATATTCCTGCTTGTAAAGGCTGCGGAGGAGAAGTTGAAGACTGAACAAGAAATGCACAAATCCTTATTCTTCTCCAAGGAGAAGAAACTGGAGAAATCCCAAAGTCCTTGAGGTGTAGCAAATATGTTAAACACTCAAAGACAAGAGATTCTCAAAATGTTCACAAATACTGTAAATACAGAGACTTACAAGGCTTACTGGTTAGTTGTTGTCAAGTACGGTGGATAAAAAATGATCCAATTAAACACAAGACTGAATATGATCATCTTACACTCTGTGCAGCCCTTTTGCCCACAGGTCTCATTTCAGGTTGCTCAGATTCAGCTGATTTTGCCCACAGGTCCTATTCTGGGCTGCTCTGGTTTTAGAAAGCAAGGCACGGATCTTCCATAAAACAAGCTGTAGGTCACACTGTGGTATTTTTAGAGAGCTTGAATACTCGGGGTACCCAACTGCATCTCTTTCTCTAACACCTAAAACTTATTCTGTTAATGGAACTACAACAATTCAGCTCATTAAGTCACACAAGGAAAGATCCTCAGCTCTGCAGATACTGAGCAGTGACAGCAATGACTGCATGGCTGTCAGCTTTAACTGCAAACTGTTCAAACTCACTCATTCTGTCGTTTTCCTATTAGTCAAGAGGTGCTCTTCTGTCTTTGTGATGACCAGTTTTATCCATAGATTCTAAGTGAGCAGATTATAATGCTGGATACAGACAATACTAGACCAGTCAGGGTGCCCGTACTGACCCCTGTCCACTGAAGGTGGCTTTGAGGAACAAAAAAGCAAGTTTAAGGTCTTGACTTGGTCCCCAAATTCCCCAAAGCATGTGTGAGACATGCTGGTTGACCAAGTCTGATCATGGAGGCCCAACCTTGCAACTTACAGGACTTTAAGAATCTGCTGCTGTGTTTTTGTGACAGAAACCAGCACCTTCTGAGGTCTAGAGGAGTCCTTGCCTCATCAGGTCAGGCCTGTTTCAGCCTCCCCCTGATGAAAGGGGACCGACACAATCATAGGCAGGGAGTCATGATGTTCTGGTTAATAGGTGTAAGTACAGTATTTGAGGAAATAGACTTAGTAAACCCAACATGGGTTTAAGAAGGTACGTGTGATGGTAGTAATGGGATAAGAGCAATCACAGTTGGAAAAGCAAAGAGATACAAACTTAATGGATTCTCAGAGGACGATAGCTGATGACAGAATTGTGTCATTAGCAGCTTTCACCAGCAGCCTGAGAGGGAAGTATCTACAACTCAAACACACACACACACATGCACGCACACGCGCACGCACGCACGCACATGCACACTCATGCACACACATGATTGCTTCCAGGGGGAGAAAATAAGAGTATGAGATGGTTCCCTGCAGGTATCAGGATGTCATGCAGTGCTCTGACAGCCTGCTCCAGAACCAGCTGAGAGAGTTGTCATTAAATCACTGAAGCCTTGATAGTTGCTTCCTGTTAAAGTGTTCACTTAGTTAATGTTGCCAAGCAACAAATACAATTCTAGCCAGTAAGAGAAGCCTTAGCCAAGATCACTTGGCAACTACTTTTGTAGGGAAATATTAAATTAGAGTAAAGGAAATAAAGAATCAATAACTTAAAACTTTGAGATGTCCCATTGTGAGGTCTGGACTTCATTAAGTAGCTGCAGCTGTGATCAAGACCACCTGGGCTGGACTCAAGTCATTTCCAGGAGAGCATTTAAATAGACCGACTCAAGTCCAACTCTGGTATATTGAAGACCAAAACAAGCCAAACAGTGGATCATCAAGTCTATGTCTTAAATCAAGAAGACATGAATGCCACTGCCAACAGACTCACCTGCATAATAAAAAATTTGTTTACCAATGTTTTATTTTTAAATCCTAAAGTAATATTTATAGATGTACAGCTTAGTAAAGCCAAATAAAGAGATGTAAAGTGGACAAAATATATACTACGCAGGTGGAGGGATCATTCCATGCACGTATTGGCAAGGAGTGCATGGAATACACATGTTACAGAATCAATAACGAATGCAGTTAAGGCAGTTTTCAAAGACACATCGCCCATGGTGCAGTGCAAATTAAAGTTAATAGGTGTCAGTAGAATCCAAACCAGATGACAGCGCATGTCTTATATCCAAACAAACAAACAAACATGGATCAGAAGCTCCGTTGCCAGATAAACTGAGAGCAAAGATAGAGGAGCATTCTACATTTTGGAAACAGCAGGAAGTCAGGGGTTAGACATGAGTCATGCAATTTGTAAGCCATAAAAAAAAAAAGTAAAATACCGCAACATGATAAATCTCTGTCTATACAGGCACCATGGTCACTCACTTGGGTCGAGGTCATGGTTGTTTGCAATTTGTTGGGCAAAAGCAAAATGTCAACACTGACTTTTGGTTTCACATGGGAACAAAATCATTTTCAGATCTTTAGGGACATATGAGCAGGCATCTTTTATGGACTACCAAAATGTGCTTGTTGGTTCAAAACCTGCTGATACTCTTCTGTTGATTGATCCGTTTTGATATTCTTATTCTGTGGTCAGTCTGAAGCTAATGCCAGCCCTACAGTCTTTTACAATGACATCAAAAGCACATGTTGTTTCAGGAAGTGCCCCAAAATGACATATCTCCAGCATGCTACTGTTAATCTTGTAACTGAAACAAATGGTGATGATAACATGACATTCAGAGTGAAAACTTGTCAACGTCATAGACTGTATAAATAATGGATGTAGTATCCGTGACGTCACCCATCTGTTCCTGAGCGCTGTTTTGTAGCCAATTGCTGGAGGGACCCAAACTGGAAATGCTGAACTCAACCTAACTTCTGTCGAGTTAGTGTGAGGTAAAGAGGCAGGCTTTGAGCCTCCAAGCCAACAGCTATTGTGTTCTCGTAATCTTAACCCTCATGTTATCCTTGGGGTCAATTGGACCCCATTCAATGTTTGACGTCTCTAAATTGAAATTTGGCTTCATGTTTCATGACTTTTCCAAATCTAATAAGGACAACTGGGAAAACGTAAAATTAAAATGTTGATTTGTTCCAATTTCCTGTAAAAAGAAATATGCACCTGTGTTCCTTGGGGTCAATTTGACCCCAGACTGTGTTAGCTGTATATAACATAAGAAATATCAACATTTTACACACATTTTTTTTAGTTGTTTTGGATGATATTGAGGTCACTATAACCAAGGACACTTCTGCATGTGACTGCAGGAGCTGGGATCGAACCGCCAATCTTCAGATTGAGATATAATATTTCCAGCCACCCTGTCTCTAAAGACATTCAATGATGTGTCCTGTGTCTATGATAACATAGAAACAAGACAGGGCTGACAAGAGCATGACAAACTTGCAGCAGTTTCATGTTCTGTTTTACAATTAAGTTCTTATGAATGCTTTAAATTGTGTTTATGCTTGAAATATATTTTAATTAAAGGGCTATTTAGGTAGACCACAAAAAAACATAAAGTACCTGACACATAAACCTGGGTAACAATCAGTTTCTGGAGGTTGAAATTGCTGGGGTCAAATTGACCCCAAGGATAAAAGATATAGGAAATTTGAGAGTAACAGGGAGGTTAATATCTTCTGAACCGTCACGTTACAAAAAATTCACCCCCCGTACAGTGTGTGTGATAGAGAAATTAGCTACGTAGATCTGAACCTTTTTTGAACCAGGCTGTAAACATGTTTATTAGTGTTGCAAATATCGTCTTTTTTGAATTGGTGTCTGTGGTTTCCGGTGTTTCTGCAGCCAGCCTGAAGCATATGCTCGATGAACTGCAGTTTATAACACTTCATATTTTGAGACCAGGGGTTGCCGCTTGGTCAACATAGAGAGAGAAGGTCAGGGCGGAGCGATCAACAGATTCTTTGACTTCATTTTCTTTCCAATCCATGGTCAATTTTGGTTATTCAACAGCGTTGCTCCAGTTCGCTGTCTCCCAATTCCAACTAGGAATTTTCAGGCTGTTAGTAATGCAAGCCATGGAATAGGAAGTCTGCCGCAGTCGACAGCTGCCGACCGCTGGCTACACCAAAGGCCGAGAGAAGCTGCCCATCACTCCCTGAGGTTACATCGTCATCAAACAACGGCTGATGGGTTCAGAAAAAGATGACATGTATATGGCAGTGACTCCTAATGCTTCAATTAAACAGCAGTACAGGAGAGAAGACAGCGGCAGAGCACAACTGTAGGCAGTTTTGTCCCACAGTCTTCTCCCTGCCAATATGACATATCCATAGTTACTATGGTAACACAGTTTCATGAATCACTGTTGTATTTTCTTTTTCGGGGGGGCAAAAAGCTGCAGTTTAGAAACCTGTCTTGTGTGTGCTGCCCATTACTGTCTGCACTGTGAGCTGTTAGATCTGGTAGGTATTAGGTGTGGGCTGAGACCAAGTTTTAGTCTGCTCCCACTGAGATGACTAATTGGCCGGCGAGTTGTTTGGCCGGCTGACCGTCAGGCTGAACGACTGACTGAGGAGACACACAGGGATTACATGAGCGGGAGGAGAAGGTGTGTGGATGGCAGAGATGGTCGTATACAGAAGAAGATCCAGCTAGTGTTGGATTTAAATAAGTGTCGGTAGATCTGTGTGAGGATGAGAGTGATTCTATTTCCTGGTGATAAGAGGAACAAACTACATCCTGGAGAAAACTACGAGCCTCTCATGTTCCTTTGTAAGACCTCGGACATATAAGAGGGCAGAACAGAGCAGCATTTCTGTCTGTTGGTTATTTACTCTCTTTAATGTCCTCCCTCTCTCTCTCTCTCTCTCTCTCTCTCTCTGTCTCTCTCTCTCTGAATCTCAGAGTACATTCAGCCTCTATACTGCAATATGCCTTATATGGCATTTTGTGAATGGGTGTTGCTAGGTAACTGGAGTGCAGTAAAGCGTAGCGACTTGGTTCTTGCATTCAGGATTATTAAGGATTAAGACAACAATTTTAAGCACTACAGCTGCTGCACTACAGCTGAAGGAACTGCAAACAGACAGAGACTGTGTGATTTTGGATGTTACTTTTTTAACAGATAAATAGATTTTTTCATGACGGTCAAACATCTCAACACTGGTGGCGATGCTTAAAAGTATCATTTCATAAAACATCAGAGAATGAGGTCAGACTTTAACCTGCCAACACTTTAATAAAGAGCAATATATTTACTGATAAGGAATGACAGATAAAACTTGGATGTTTGACCCCTGAAGAGAGAAGATAATGCTGGATGTTTGTGCATTTCCTACTAAAGTCTGGGTCCACTTGTCCCCTTAACACTGACTCCTAACAGCCCACAACCAAGCAGCAACCTCCGGCAACGAGAATTGAAGCCATTGTGGATGTGTTAAAAACTGCAGTTCTTCAAGTGTCCACTTGAGGCTGGCTCCGGAAGCACCGGAAACCACATACACACCAATTAAAAAAAGCAGATCTTTACAGCAGAAATACACATGTTTACAGCCTGGTACAAAAGACGAGTGTAGTCTGGATAGTTCATTGCTCGATCGGCACACACTGTACAGGCGGGGATTTTTTCATAACGCGGAAATTCCGAAGATATCAAAATTACGAGTTTTCCATTATGGGAGGCACAGATGACTTGATTGACAGGCGGGAACACTGCAGCTGTTGGCTAGGACGTTTGGTTGAGTTCAACATTTCCAATATGGCTTCCGCCGACGATTGGCCTCAAAACAGCGCTTCAGAAACAGATGGGTGATGTCACGGATACTATGTCAATTATTTATACAGTCTATGCACACAATACAAGTGATCATCAGCGACAAACTCAGCTAAGTTACATTGTTTCCGATTGGAATGTACTAACTGCAGTGTGATGTAGTGTGACACGGCGTGCTGTTTGCACCCTGTCGCTCTGATCCTATTTTAATTTCTGTCACTCGCTTGGATATTGACAAGGAGCGGTTATTCATAAAGTTTATGTGAAGAGTGACTGTACAATACCTCCTCATGACTATACAGAAACCCAAATAAAGTCCAGCTGGCTAGAAGAAGGTCGCCAGAACACTGGGAGTGTCCAGTGTCCAAACACATATTTATTGAGTTTAGGGCATGCTAACATATGTAAATAGTTGTGCATGGCTTACCTGCAGCAAGAGGCTTATATTATAGTTTCCCTGCTGTCATAGAAGTCTACTGTTTTGGAGCAACCTAACTCTGAAAATGTCACTTTCCAAAGTATTCCAAAAGTTGATATATAATTCTCTTTCGGGTCATTGAACAAACTTATAATATATATATATAACACATAACTTGAGCCTCATTTCTTTGGTCCACTGGACAAGGATTACATTTATCATGTTTCCTGGGAGCGACAGTCAAACAAAAAAAGATCTGTGCTCTCTCAGACCATGGGGTGTAAAAGGTTAATGAATGGAATAATCTTAAAACGGGATAAAAAAATAATACTCTGCCAAGAACTGTATCTGTGACGATCAGTTTGGAGTTGAGGGTGGCTCTTGATCTCTATCTGGCATCCACAATCAGAGGTAGGGTGCAGTTAATTCAAAATGTAACTCCTTGGCCTGTTAACGTTGACCTCCACCCCCTGCAACAGAAAGGGTCCAAGTCCAGTAACTTTATTTGGGTTACTTCACATCTATAAAGGCCGTATGCTCTTGCTCAGGTTGTCTGCGATCCATCTTACCATGTCAGAGACGGGATGGATCCTTCTTTTTTCTCAAGTAAAAAAACTGATTGTGGGTTAACCCAATGTACCAAGTAGCATGTGCCTGCAGACCCAGAAGCTCCAGATTTAGGAATCCATTTCTGGGACCACAATTCAAAAACCCTTGTTGTATGGGACGACACCATTTAGTGCACTGGATCATCAAAGACTGTATTTCTATCTCTAAACCAACTATTTTAAACGTTTAACTATAATCTATTTTAGTGTTGAACCATAACCCTAACCACAACATTAACTGTCACAACAGCACAAGGGTCCTCGAGAAGCTGTTCAATAATATCAGTCCTCTGGCTCTGCAGACACATACTATTTGAGTACGCCTACAATGTTTCCTGTCATTCTTTGGAACACTGGGGCTACGTTGTGAGAAGTTTAACATCTTTCTCAAATTCTCTCCTCTTGCTGGCCAGCATGACATGATACAGATGTGTCAGCAATGGAATCAGATAAAGCAAAAATGATGCGTTGAGAAAACCAAATTTAACCAAAGTTAAAGGTTTTGATTATCTTTTTTTCCCCCATAAAATCCAGGTTAAAAAGTTAATTACAAAAGTAAACTTGTAAAGTTTTTCTACATCGTGTTTTTAGCATTTTCAGTTGTATCTTACATTTGTAGTATATTCAGTTGTTGCATTTCATGTTTGTAGCATGTTTCTGTTTTTGCATTTCATGTTTGTAGCATGTTTCTGTTTTTGTATTTCATGTCTGTAGCATGTTTCTGTTTTTGTATTTTATTTCTATATAGCATTCACAGTTTTTCTTTGTAATGTTTGTAGCATTTTTAGTTTTGTATTTTATGTATATTTTGTATGTTATGTTTTGATTTATGTAGACCCCAGGAAGAGTAGCTGCTGCGTTAGTGGCAGCTAATGGGGATCTGAATGAAGAATAAAGGAAGTTTGTCCTTGCCACTGTAACTTGCTAAATGCTGCAAAGTGCTCTGCTCATGGTGGATTAAGATGAGATCAGACTGAGTCCCGTCTGTAAAATGTTTGGTCTTTGTTATTAATGTAACAGAGTACGGTCCAGACCTGCTGTGTTTTTAAGGCGTCTACGGATACCATTTGTTGCAATTTGGCATTATATAAATAAAGATTGATTGAATGTTATGAAATTCAAAATAAAGTATGAGGATTTTTTGGTCAGGAAACACTTTTTACACATGTACTGTACAAAATGAACAAAGAGATAAATCTTCTGTCCACAGGTGTCGCCAAAATCAACACAACCTGACATCGCCTTAATTACTTCACATCCATCAGCCCACATTAAACCTAAAAAATAATAACTGAACAAGTCTGTCTACCTACAAGCCTATTCACACTCTACACACACACACACAAACCAACACACAATTTCCTGTGTATACCACGTCATGTCTGCCAACTATCCAGCATGTAATCATATTGTAATCGCTGCTCTAACAAGCCTTTACAGTTGTTAAAAAAAACAGATGCATGTCACATTGTGTTAGCTGCTACACTCAGCCAGCTGTCCAAAGTATGGATATGCTCCTGATGAATTATAGGTAGGTAATGACTGATGAGGTCAAAGGTCATCAATTTATCCCGTCATACATCCTCTATGAATTTTTCTGCCTTTCTTTCAAACCTTTTCCCCACTTTTTCATTATTCAGCCATTTTAGGCTGTTTGGGGTTTTTTCTGCCACATTAAATTTTCCATATCTTTAATTTCTCTCTTTATATTGTCATGGAAAGACATGACAGAGAGGTGTATGTACCTGCATGTAAGCCTGAGAATTGAATCTCAAAAAAATGAATTCAAGTTATTAAAGAAGAGAAGATATTCGTCTAAATTTAAGGTCACTAGTCTGTCTAATTTATCTACAAATCTTCTCCCTTACTATGAATCTAGCTGCTGTACTTTTATCATCTACATTGAATACGACCATTAACACTTTAGACGGATACATTTCTTTGTCCTTTTCACACGTTATCTCACACTCTCTGCCTCTCACTTCCATGCCTCCCTCTCCCTCTCAGTTGCGTCAGCACTTCTTCCTGCTGATGAATATATGAATGACATTAAAAGACACACACACTTTCTCACTCTGTCTCCGGCGCATAGCCCGCACACCACACGAGGACATAAACATTTCATCATTTTCACTTTAGCGAAGTGAAAGGCCTCTGACTTTTTCAACTTTTTAACTATTTAGATTAGAATGGATTTTAGAGGAGGGCGCGGACGCTGAATCATAATGAGACAGGCTCCCAGGCAGGAGACCCGCTGTGTCACTTTGGTTCTCCGCCTTAAATCAACCCACAACATCTCCAACAACAAGTAAATAATGCATCTAACAAGCAGTTTTTACCTCGAGCGAGATGACATGATTGCCTGTTTACACTGGAGGAGGAGTCTTGGTGCATGTAGAGCAAACACACACATTCCCGCACAGACAGAGCTAGAAAAGTGTAGTTCTGTGTATCATAAAGCATGTTTTCTACGAGCCAGAAGGTATAATTGGCCCTTAACTCCAGGACACAGAGGGATAGATGAAGGATTAGAGGTAAAGCTGGAGGGATAGACGGGGGGAACAGATGAAAGCTCCAGGAGAAGCTCCAGGAAACCAAACTAGTAGAAAAACAAAAGCGTAGGGAAAGACTGTCGCTGTGAGTCAAAGATGGATGAAGTGCAACTTTCAACCCTAAAGTTTCCCCTCTCTCTCCTTTTTTTTCTATCTCCCCTCTTTTATTTCCTATCTCACTCTCTTTCACTTCACTCAGGGCTCTCTGTTGCTATGGCAACTGTTCCTGCAACCACTGAAGAGGAAAGGATACCTGAGGAGAGGAAGAGGAGACAACAGAGGAGGAAAATGATAGATAAAGATGGGTTTAGATAACACTTGAGTCTCGAGTTTTTGATCACATTAATATTCGCACATCAATTCAACTGTTAACAAAGTAGTTTGATATTTAAGGAAATACAAGAGCAGGATGAAAGAACTATGTCTGACTGTCACATCAGCTGATTTAGATATCATCAGTTAATTGAACAGGCATTATCAGTTGTCATGGCGGTTGTGGATATGAGGTGTGAGGACCCTTATGGTCCTCCTCGTCGGTTGGTAGGTTAGGTATATTTATGTATTGGTTTAGTGGAACTACTCATCTGAATTTTAGGGCAGCAAAACTGTCTGAGCTAGTCACCATGACAGGAAACAGTATGGCATCACATGTTAGATACTGGACTGTTAAGCCTCCATTGGTTCTCAATATCAGCATAAGGGCCTGTGTGCACTAACCGCTATGTTTGCGCTGCGGCAGCTCCTATTTTATATACAAATCAATGCAATTCAGCTTTTTCAGAATTTTAGTGCTCTGGATTCCAACCACAATAATTCTTCTCAGCGTTTTGTTTTTTTGTTTTTTTTTACACCCAAACAACAGTGCTGTATGGTCTCACAGCTATCTGTCATGCATTCATTATTTCATTTTTTAAACACAGCTTTTTTAATTACACAGTGAGTAAACTTTCAATGAGCAAACTGAACAACCATATACCACAATCACCCTGGTCTATAAATAAAACAGTATTATTTTCCAAATATAACTAGAACCAGAGTCATAATCAGCTTCATTGGTCGAGTATCAGTACACATACACAGACTTTGACTTTGGTTTACATTGCTCTTAATATACAAACAGATTAAGACAACAGTGCAATGCTGAGGAGCACATAGGACGCATCAGCGTTTTTTGTCGCTACGCTATCAGCACTTTTAGATGAACGTTTTTTGGAGTTATATTTTGGGGATTTTTGACTTTATCTGATAGGAAGAGAACTGAAGAGAGACAGGAAATGTGGGGAGTAGAGAGTTGGGGAAGACAAAGAGCAAACCGTCGAGGCCTGGACTGAAACCCACGACCGCTGTGACGAGGACTATAGCCTCTGTATATGGGGCACGCTTAAACCACCAGGACAATGGTACCCCCTTTCCACTGTTTTTACATTTTATTGAATAGAAAAATACAGTGTTTAGTCAAATAGACTTAAAGGTCAAGCAGGTTGAAGTTCTCAAGAAAACTCTCATAATCCATAAACAGGTTGCTCCTGTGAGAAGCACTCTGAAGTTGAAGTTGTGGGCAGTGCCAGCGTAAAAAGTGCTGCCAGTGGACAGAGGCCCTTAATCTCACAGAGGCAGAATTGTGGAGCAAAGTTATTCCGCTGCTGCGTCTCTTGTGCTTCCACTGAGCTGTAATGCAATGCAAACTCACATACTGGGACACCAATATTGAACTGTTGCAGGCTCCACTGTAAAAGTACAAAGGTAGTGTGGTGACAGAGCTTCCTTATGGAGCAGGCTCAGAATCTCAATGTAAAAAGAGCCAAAGTCAGGGGACGAAATCAAACACCTGGGAGACTGGTTTTATTTCAATGATGAGCAGATATGTTAAAAGAACAAATAACACTAGTAAAATGAAATGTACTGATTCAACTTTTGAACTGAAGTTAATTGAAAAAAAAAAAAATGTCTGCAACATAGCCTATTCAAGATTTGACGTTAAAAAGTACTCAACAACAGAACCGTAAGTCTCCTTTTGGGGAACTGTTGAAATGAAATCTTTTTGACTTTTAATAAAAAAAGTACTGAAAATCATAAATATCAACTTTGCCAAGATACAAAAAAAAAACACTTTCCTTTTTCTATTTAATCCTGTTTTAATTAAGTTTGTTGATATTAGCATGTGTCACACTATGGTGCAAAAAAGGCAACTTTCATCAAATGTAATAACAAGGGGGGGCGCTATGGAGCTGCGGACCAAGATGGCAGCATAACGTGGATGCTCCGTGTAACCTGCACTAAATACCTGTGATAACCCTGCATTAGAAACACCAACTGGACCTAAAAAATGTCAAAAACGTCTACAGTTAAGGAATGTGATATTTTCACCAGGAAACGCGGTTCTCAAAAACCTGCTAAAACTGCTAGTTCACCGACAGGTCCAGACGACGAGAGGGCCGCTAGCACGAGTAGCATGGCCGACCTCACAACGGTTTTGGATGAACTTCGGTCACTCCGTTTCGAGTTCGGTGAATTCGGGACCAAACTGGACGGTATAAATAACCATATGGGTGAAATGGCTAAGTCGGTGGCCAGTTTGGAAAACAACATGACGGAGGTAAAGCAAAATGTTGCCGCCAACACAACGCGACTGGATGAAGCTGAGCACAGAATCATGTCGGCAGAGGAGCAACTGGAAAAGAGCATCGCGGATCTTAACAAGACCATGAAGCGAGTAGCCTACCTGGAGACCAAGACCGATGACCTGGAGAACCGGGGCCGAAGGAAGAACCTGCGTCTGTTTGGTCTCCGGGAGGGCGCAGAGGGCCAGCGGCCGCTGCTGGAGTTTATCCAGGAGATGCTACCGCGCTGGCTGGGGACCGATAGATCCTTCATTATAGAGAGGGCTCACCGCACCCTAGCACCTCCAAAACCAAACCAGGATCGAGCAGTCCTTATCCGGTTCCTGAATTTTCAAGATCGGGAGTTTGTTTTCCGCTCCACGAAGCAGCACAACACCGTGCACAACGGAGACAAACTCTTTTTTGCCCAGGATCTTTCAGCTGAGACCGTCCGGCAGCGAGCCGAGTTTAACACCGTCAGAAAAGTCTTCACCGAAAGAGGAATGTTCCGCGGATTTCAGTATAACCCTTGCAGGATGAGGATCCTCCACAACGGGAAGATACAGCTGTTTTCATCCCCTACGGAGGCGGAGGATTTCCATCGTAGACGCACCGGAGAGGACTAACGGTAGCGGTAAACAACACACCTTTTGAAACACGGATTCAGTTGGTCTCTGCTTTCATGACTTTACATAAAAACATGTAAGCCTATTCTTTTATTTTATTTATTCCAGGCAGCTAAGTAGATTGTTTTGTCTTGAGAGGTATTTTTCATAATGCCCTCATAACGCCAATATAAATATTTACGTTTTTTCTCTTTTTTGCATTGATATGATTCACTTTGGTGAAACTTTTATCCTTTAAAGAAGTTCTTTATGTGCCAGAACGGACAATTATAAGAGGTACTGCTGCCAATAATTTAAAGGCTAATCTGATCTGTTTACTGTTTGTATGGGTTCAATATGTTTTTGAATATGGTAAATGCGTGGTTCACGGACACCACTGTTGCTTTTGAAGTTGGGTTCTCATAGTTCGGCTACTCCCCTGTAGAGTGGATTAGCACAAGCCCCAGTTCACTGTTCTGAGTAAGGGAGGGGGACTTTGAGTGTTATGTGTCAATGTCAGGGTGGCTTTTTCTTGTTTCTTTATTTTTATTATTTTTTTCTTAAGAATTTGTATGTACTTTGTGTTAACTCAGCATCAGTATTGTATGTTATTACATTCACATCACAGAACAAAAATACCACTTATAGAACAAGTAAATATGCAGAATATCTCTGATATAAAAAATCACAAGTTGGAACGTCAGGGGACTCAGGAAGCTGATCAAACTGAAACAGGTTATGAACAGGATCAAACATCTTAAATCTAAAATAATTTTCCTTCAAGAAACACACCTGACTGTTTCTGATATGAAATTTGTAAAGAATAGATGGCCTGGCCAAGTGATACATGCGTCATACAATAATTATGCCAGGGGGGTACTTATTCTGATCCATAGAACTATACCATTTCAAATGATTAAGACAATCCAGGACCCCGCGGGTAGGTATGTTATTGCTCAGGGTAACATTCTCTCACTTACATTAAACCTAGTGAGCATATATGGCCCCAATGAAAATAATCCTAAATTCTTTGAAGACCTGTTTCTTACAATATCTACTTTGCGAGGACTTTATATAATTGGAGGAGACTTCAATTGCACCTTAAACCCGACTTTGGATCGCTCAACAGGTTCAGACATATATAAAGCAAAAACTAGAAAATTAATAAATCAATATATATCGGATATTAACTTGGTGGAAGTGTGGAGGGAACAGAACCCAGACAAAATAGAATTCTCCTGTCAATCCGGTATACATAAATCCCGCTCTCGTATAGATTACTTTCTTGTCTCAAGAGAACTCTTATCAAGGATAAAAAAATGCCAGTATGATAGCATAGTGATCAGTGATCATGCAGCTGTCTCACTGAATATTCTCATAGAGAAACTTACCCATAACCCCCCTACCTGGCGGTTTCAAGTAAGATGGCTACAGAACCCAGACTTCGTTAAATTCATTGAGGAGAAAATAGATAATTACTTTGAGTTAAATACTGATCAAACTAGTGCTTCGATAAGGTGGGAGGGATTCAAAGCATATATTAGAGGTGAAATTATCAGCTTTACAAGCACAAAGAACAGACAACAAAAGAAACAGATGGAAACGCTAGACAAACAGATTAAATCTTTGGAGTTGGACCTTAACACCGGGGATGACCCAATAAAACAAAACGATTTGTTACGTATGAGAACTGAGTATAATAAATTATCTTCCGATGTAGCTGTGAAAAGCCTAATGTGGCTGAAGCAATCTTACTACGATCAAGGAGAGAAAGCTGGAAAACTCTTGGCATGGAGAATTAAGAAAATGCAGAGTGATAGAGTGATTAACAGCATAATCACCTCTTCAGGGAATTCAACAGTAGATCCATCGGAAATTAATGATAGTTTTAGAGAGTTTTATCAAAATCTATACAAATCAGAATGTCCTCAAGTTTCAGAGGAACGGGACACATTCCTAGATCAACTTCAATTCCCAACTCTAGCAGAAGATGCAAAAAATGAATTAGACAGAAGTCTAACTATTGAAGAGATATTACAAGCCATTAAAAATATTAACAGTGGTAAGGCCCCTGGACCAGACGGGTTCCCGATCGAATTTTACAAAACGTTTCAAGAAAAATTAATAATTCCACTCTCTAATATGTATGATGAAGCATTTCAAAATGGGACTCTCCCACCCACTCTGAGACAGGCAATGATTACACTAATTTTAAAACCTGGCAAACCACCTGCAGAATGCTCTTCATTTAGGCCAATAAGTCTGATGGGAGTGGACACTAAAATACTTTGTAAAGTCTTAGCAAGAAGATTAGACCCCTACATCTCACACTTGATTCATAATGATCAAAATGGCTTTGTGCCAAAACGCCAAGGGTTTCATAATATTAGAAGAGTTCTGAATATAATTCACGAAAAATTTGATGCTAAAGATACAGCTTTATTATCATTGGATGCTCGTCAGGCATTCGATAGAATAGAATGGCCATATTTATTTAATGTTCTACCAAGATTTGGATTTGGAAATTACTTTCTTAGGTGGATTCAAATTTTGTACACAAGACCCATGGCCAGTGTTTTAACAAATAACATAGTTTCAAAACCAATTACATTAGAACGCTCCACGCGGCAGGGATGCCCTTTATCGCCAATGTTATTCATACTGGCTATAGAGCCCCTGGCAATGACAATAAGATCGCGAACAGACCTGTCTGGTATCCAGTTAGGAGAACAAGAACATAGACTGGCTCTGTACGCCGATGATTTGATAGTTTTCTTGACCAGGTTGTCTATTAGTATACCAAACCTAATGAAACAAATTGAAGTATTTGGGCGATTCTCTGGCTATAATATAAATGACTCAAAATCTTCCATACTATTTTTGAATAAGAATGAAAGGCTAAAACCAATCATACAAACCCCATTTATTAATGCAGAAGAGGGATTTGTATATCTTGGAATTAAAATTACCCCAGACACTAAAACCATTATTAAAACAAATTATGACCCTTTGATCAGTCAGGTGAAAGAGACTCTGGATAGATGGATGATAATGCCCGTAACAATGATCGGCCGAATAAATATGATTAAAATGACCATATTACCGAAGTTCTTATACCTCTTTCAGTCACTCCCTCTACCTCCACCAAAGTTACTTTTTGATGAGTTAAACAGTATCTTTAATGCATTCATTTGGAACAACAAAAAGCCCAGGCTGAGACTTCGCTTACTGTACCTGCCATACGAAAGAGGGGGGCTGAAACTCCCGAACTTGAAATGGTATTACTGGTCTGCGCAGTTACGCTTAGCTATGTTTTACTTTTCAACTGAGACACCCCCAGCTTGGGTGAATATTGAACAAACATCAATACCAAATCTTTCATTAAAGCTGTATTTGTATTCTGCAAATCCCAAAAACTTGAAAAAAATGACAAATAATCCTTTTTTAAAAAACACTATTGATATTTGGTATAGGGCACACCAGCATATTGGGGATACTCCTCCCATCTCTCGTTTATCCCCTATATGGGGCAATGCATGTTTCAAGGCAGGGAGAGCAGATGGAGGTTTTAAAATCTGGGCAGATAAAGGTGTACAGAAGGTAGAAGACCTGTATAAGGATGGCCACCTTCTTACATTTGATCAATTATGTCAAACATATGACATTCCAAAGAAGCATTTCTTTAAATATTTACAAGTAAAACATTTTATAATGTCAAAACATAAACATATTGTATCTCAACCGCTATTATCTTGTTTGGAGAATCTTACACTCCAGAATCTAGAGGGGAGAGGTCAAATTTCTTTATTTTATACAGCTCTTGTATCACATGATAAGGAAACCTCCACTGATAGGCTGGATGCGTGGAGATCTGACCTCCAGGAGGATATACATGAGGCAGATTGGGAAACGGCATGTTTAAAGGCTCAAAAACAATCAATTAATACAAGGATGAAACTCCTACAATATAAATGGTTGATGAGAACTTATATTACCCCAGTCAAATTGAATCGTTGGTCACCCAACATCCCAGATACCTGTAGTAAATGTTTGGAAGGACAGGGTACTCTGTTTCACTGTGTCTGGGACTGTCCAAAACTACAGAATTACTGGAAGTCAGTCGTACAAACTTTATCTAAGATTGCTGGAGTGAGTGTGCCTTTTCAAGCAAAGATGTGTGTGTTGGGTGTACACCCAGAGAACTGTACGTTTACCTCAAGACAACTAAAACTCATCGACTTTGGACTCCTGCAGGCCAGGAGGTTGATATCTTTATACTGGAGGAAAGTTGATGTGCCCTCAATACATATGTGGGTGAAGGAGATGGCATCATGTATTGTATTGGAACGACTTACTTATATTGTCAGGGGAAAGGGGAGAGATTTTCAAGAAATTTGGTCACCTTTAATTGAGTTTCTCGGACGTTCAGAGTGAATTGATTGAAAAGTGGTGCTGTGTTGTGTATTACTTATTTTATTTAATTACTATTATTTATTTTTTTGCCTTGCTTTTTATTTATTTATTTATTTTATTATTCATTTATTATTCTATTGTATTTTACTCATTTTAATTTATTTATTTGAAGGGATTATGTTGTTGGTATAATGTGTATTGTATGTCAATTGTACCATTAGTATTTGTCTTGTCATAAAACAATAAATATATTGTTGAAAAAAAAAAAAAAAATGTAATAACAAGAGAACAAGTCTTTTCTGTAAATGTGAGAAGTAGAAAATTGTAAAAAGTACAGATGATTGTGAATTCTACTTGAGTACATTGCTGAGGTATTTTTACATCGTAAGTTCCTACTTTCAATACATAGTTTTATCATTAATGAACCACATCAATAACATGGCTTATGTTCCCTCTTTCATTGTTTACTTTGAGAACTGCTTTTTAACAGAAACCCCATTCTATAAGATACACCTACCTTAACCTATAACACTATAACTATGTTGACAACTATTTAATAACATTTAACACAAGGTTATGAATGTTTTTCTATAATGAAAATGTGTTAAAATTGTGAGTGACTTACATCGACTGTTGTACCTGAATGCAAAATAATGGACAGTCTTTGCTAACATGCTGTTACTGCTGCGTGTTAGCCGTGGTTTTATTCAATTTTATCAAGGAGGTCATGAGGCAGGGGATTTCTTTAACTGGAAATATTAAATCTAAGTTGTAGCCACTGTGAGATAAACATGGAGGAAATCCTCATCACTGTATGCAAAGCCCTCAGCATTACTCACTTGGATTAATGTGGAATTGCCTGGCTCTCAGCACTGTACTCGCTGCAGGGTAGATCAGATTCATCTTGGTGATCCACAGAGCTGCACGACTTATTACATACCAAACTCCACAGAATCACATTCTCTATTCATGAAATTGTTAATAAAAGGCTCCTCTTTCAGAAGACCTTCATGAATTGATATGCTGAGCATGTGAACAGCTGTGATACATGGGGGAAACATATGTTTGAACAAGTGCAACATGTCCTTCAATATGCAGGGCATAAGGTTTTAGGGAAATGTGATCATCAGACGCAGAAAACAAGACTTTTAAGAACACATTAAACTAATCCCAGCCAGAATGAACTGAATGAAACATTTTCACTTCTGACTCAACAAACGCATATGAACGAGCCACAGAGTTGGACCAGGAATACCCTTTTCCTCTAACAGAAACCTCCACCTAAAGGTTTCATAAGGTCAGCAGCAGAGGCGGGGTCTGATTTCCTGGACATACAGGCAGAGATAAGTATTGTGTTCAAGGTCACCCTGCAGTGTTATCATTCCACCATCAGCTGGGCTGCTCTAAAAGAGAACAAAACGGTGCACAGGATTTCAAATGTGAACAAAAATGAGAACTCTTGACTGTTCAAATACAATGTTCTTATTGTTTTAATGTTTTTATCCAGGGACCCTGAAAACAGAAATGGAACCTGCTTAAAAAACAGTTTCCTGAATATAAGTATGTATCTCCAATTTGGCCAATTTCAACATTTTTAATTGGCTGCAGTTTGGCCTCTACTTAATCACTGGCGGTCGTAGAACCCCTAGATATTAATTTGGGCAATCTCCAAAATAATAATGTGCCAAAAGAGCTGTTCTTGTAAGGGTCAATTTTACCATTCCAACAATTTCCTGCATTCCAGCCAAATGAGGGAATTCCCTTGCTTCCCCTTTTCCTCATTTATTGACTTCTTGACTTAATTTTTTATATTTTCCAGGATTATTCCTCTCTTCCAAACATTTTCTTCCCATGTCACTATCACTCAACAACAACAATTTGATCTGAAATTATGCCTATCCTTTGAATATCCAAATAATTGCATTATTACTATCAGAATAAGATGACAATGGTTTTAAGTTACCCATGTTTCCACTTTTATCAAGTATAATAAGTGAAGCATGGCAATCAAAACATAGATTACATGTAGTGTTCCAGTACAATACACCAACAGAGAATACAAACATGGACGAGAAATCAAAGTATAATGATGCTAATGTTACATGTTGTAGTGAAATCCCCTGTTGGGTAGAGAGTGAAGGAGGAGGAGGAG
The DNA here is from genome assembly GCF_009762535.1 of Notolabrus celidotus. Classification (NCBI taxonomy): domain Eukaryota; kingdom Metazoa; phylum Chordata; class Actinopteri; order Labriformes; family Labridae; genus Notolabrus; species Notolabrus celidotus. The sequence goes on along the minus strand of NC_048273.1, from coordinate 29,476,993 downwards.
GAAGAGGAGACGTACAGAAGTGTCCAGATGTTTTTGTGATACAAGTGTTCAGTCCAAACCAAAACTAAGGACACATGTGCAGATCAAACATAAATTCATCCCCAAACTGTATGTAACGTCTCGTTTATCTAGAAGCCAAAGATCTTTGGTTGCACAGTTGAGATCCAGTATTCTTCCTCGGGTCATTGAGGTCGGTCGATTCAAAAATATCCCAGAAGAAAAAACAGACTCTGTGAGTTGTATGATTTGAATGAAGTGGAAACAGAGTCCTATTTTCTTTTGTACAGCACAAACTATGATGACCTCAGAGAGATATTGTTTCAAGGTATTGCCTGTAAAAAGCCTGAAATATCGTGGTGGACAGATGTGCAAAAAATAAAATGGTTGTTTAATTCTGACGTGTTTAAACTTGCTAATTTTGTCTCAAACGCCGGGAAAAGAAGACAAGATAGTCTTCTTAAGTACTGTGCATTCCTTTTAAAAAAAATCTGTTATAACTTTCTTCCTCAGTTTCCTTACAATAAATGATCTTACTGTGCGCTCTGACTCTGGACTGCACAAATATATGGTGTCTTGTAAGCGCATGCATGCTGGGCATATGATTGCATGCATGACACAAAAATAAAATAAAAACTTCAATACTACAAACTCTGAAACAGATGCTATCATACTGAAAACTGAGGTGAGTAGTAAAGGGTATAAAGCAGCATAACTCTGCTCAACATGAACAACGTCATCCCCTCGCCCACTCACTTGCAGAAATAGTTCCAGACTATTAGCTGCTTCATTCAAACGCTTGTTCACCAAGATTTCTTGCAGAATTTTTACACGAGGATTTGAAAAGGTTTGCTTCAAGTTGAGGTGAACAGACTCAGCTGTGTGCGTTCACATGAAGCCCACCTGGTACAGAACACTTATTACACAGAATTTAGAAAGCCCTAATATATCCCAGTTTCTGAAAAATGATTTTATAGCACTTTGATGATGTTTGTGATAACGAAGTTAGTCATGACTTTCAAATTGTGTTACATACGTAGCTATAAATGTTGAAGTAGTTCAGGGAAAAACCGTCACGATCAAGTCACTTATCATTCACTCAATGTTTAAAGCTTGTGAAGTCACATTACCTTCAGGGTTTTAGCGGCTTCATCTAAAGTCCTAAACTTACATCATGATATCAGGTCACGGTATTCTGTGTCCCTGCAGAAGATCGAGGTGTGTATATAGATTGTTTCATTACAGCTTGAATGACAACAAACATTGCATCCAACAACACTCTGCCTCTCTTGGAAAAAACTCTAAATTGCTTCTTTTTTTTTTTTTTTAAGTAGGATTAGGATAGGATTTTCTCATTCGGATGTTCCTGCAATGTGGCCTCAGGAGTGAATCACGCAGAAGTTGTTCACGAAAGCCATTAACGGTGTTCAGTTCAGCTCAGACTGAAGGCTCAGACCCGTGGGATTCATTTGCAATTGTTTCAATTACTATGGACCAAATGTTCTCTGTTAGTCTTCAATGGAGAAAAAAACACGGCCAAAACAAACGATTCATTACAGCAAATGTCACTCACAGAAGAACTATTTAAAGAAGAACTCCGCCCAAAATATACTTAACAGAAATATCGCAAACATCATCTTGCACGTGTTTTATACTGTTCCTCAAATCAAGAAACGGAAAACCTCAATGAACTTTTTAAAGCGTGTTGTTAGTTTCATTCAGATACACTCTTCCATTTGTATTGTGTTAATTACAGCTCAGTCATGCTGGTGAGTCCCCCATTGAGTCTGTGGGGGAGCCTGTGAGAAAAACAAAGTCCCTGAGGGATGCTGGAGTTTCATTACTGATGAATATTTTTGTGGCAAGATTAGAAAAAAAGGAGGTGTCTGTTAGCTAGTCTACTCTGTGTACAATACACTGGATTAGAAAAGTGTTGGAAACACCTGTCAGAAAATTCAGTATCACAAAAAACAGCCTCAAAAATGCTTATGCTGATAAAGTTCTTTCAATGAGTTTCAGCCTAAAACTATGATGACTGAGAACTTTCACAGATGGCTGACAAACAAGGAACTCAGTGAATGGGTTTCCTGCCTCCTCATTCAAAGCTCCTGAGGAGTTCTTAGTTGGTTATGAAACAGACGGAAATTGCTGCTGAAGACTCTTTAAAGGCAACAAAAGCAAACCAGACCAACGGCTTAAAGAGCCATTATTTCTATAGTTATTATTGATGCCTGAAAACGCTGCCGCTGGGTGGATGTCAGACAAAGTGATTATCAGCAGGTTGTAGAAATAGACTCGGTTGACATCTTTCACAGTAAAGATCCTCAATGCGCAGTGCCGCCTCTCCCTGTGCGCAGTACGCATGCGTCATCTAAGGGGGGCCTCATCAGGCTGGTGTTTGCAGTATGATAAATATCACTCTGAGGTAATGAACACAAGTTTTTGCCACATAAACAGCAGATTTTACCTAATGAATGCATTTATATTATCAAGTAGACTAGACCAGGGGTTCCCAAACTTAACCATGCCAAGGCCCCCCAAACAGCATTAGCTTCTGGTCGGGGACCCCCTTTGCAAACCTACAAACAATGCTTCAAAATATGTAAAGAAACACCAACTTTAGAATGTACTTTCTTACTTTTATTCACTTTTCAATAATTATTAAATTTGTTTAGCATAGGAAATGATTAACAAACGTGTTTTAACAAAAATAATATAAAATAAATAAATAAATAATAATAATAATAAGATTGGATTGGTTTTAAAACTCCACTCAACTCATTTTTATTTATATAGCACCTTTCATGCATTCAAGCATGCATCTTTCACAAAAGAACAGAGCGAAAACAACAGCAACAGACAAAATGATACAAGGCTAAAACAAGATAGAGGAATGTGATATGAAATATTTTAAAAATAAAAATGTAATAAAATCAATTAAAATGAAATTAATCAATTAAATAAAATAAAATAAATAACAGAATAAAATAAAAAAATCTAAAAAAGAAGAAGATAAAATAAGAAAGAATAATAAAGAATAATCTTTCATTTGTGTACAAAGCTCTAAATGGCTTATGTGAGTGTGAGCACATCCATCTCCATGTGTGGGTATTTTGTGATGCAGCAATTATGTGTGTTCTGAAATTTTGTATGCGTTTGTTCATACAAAATGTATGCATACTCTGTATTTTGTCAGCTTGATTTTCTTTGTAATTTTGATGTGTTATAATTGTGAAGCACATTGTGCTGCTTTAATAAAATTTGACTCGACTTGACTTGGATGTCACACCCAAGTGCATTAATGGTCACCTGAGTATATTTGGAAAGATTAACAATAAATATATGTATTTATCTTCTGAAATCGACGTATGATATGATTTGGTATCAGTTTATCATTACATGCTGTCCGCTTGTTCTGCTCCTCCTGCTTCTGTTTACTGTGACAGACAGCAGAGTTAGATTTACCTCTTTGTCCACAAGGGGTGCCATAATGACCAGAAACTGAAAGTTCCTCACACAAGCTTTAAGGCCCAAAACTTATTAAAGTGTGGACACATTGTAAATATACCAAACAATGAGCACGAAAGTGTGACAGATATAGATTCATTCATTCATTGTAAACAGGACCTGGCATTCTGGTGGTATCCTGTTGAAACGCACTCTCAGGAACTACAGAGGAAGGTTAAGAAAATATCAAGTGTTAGCAAATCTCCTTTGTCAACATCAGATCAGATCTGCTGGCCTGGGTGCTGCTGCAGTATGAACACTGATGCAACAGTAGTTCATTTATAAAAATAAAAAAAACATGGGAAAAAAAGTGCACCAAACAGAATGTTTCCAACTTTGTGTTCAATGTGCTGCAACAACATCACAAAAAACATTTGTCCAGTCTGAGCAGACCATGTTCATCAAACACTCTGCAGACTCATGAGAGGGCAGAAACAGACTTCATCTTTATATCTGTTTATATTTGTGTATTATGAAGACTATCATAAACACACACAAAGTTTAAGCTTGAATCTGAGCTTTTTTCCTGCAAGTGTTTTCCAAAACTATCCACTGCCTTATGGAAATTTTGGGCTCGGACTGTCTAACCAGATTACTGGAACTTTGAGTGAAAACAGAAATGTCTTATGAGGTTATTAAACACTTAAAAAACATTTTGTGATTTGTGCTGTTTAAGGCACATCAACTGACGTTGATATCCTGATTAAATCCTAGTTGTTCTTTATTTAACCTGTCTGTGTGATGAACTATGTATAAAAGCTGGAAAACTGTTGACAAGGCTTCTTAGTCACTGACCCTGCCTTTTCATTTGTCTTGAAATAGTTACTTGGCATCTCCCTCACATTGAATCTACAAGCATTCATACAGACATAGATCTCAAATGTAACCCAGTAAGACCTAGGTTTTTACATATTGATACAGAAAAAAGGTAGTGCTGTATAATGTCAGAAAATGTATGGCTATGCATTGTCTTAGACTGATGATGGCTAAATTGGATAAACATGTAGGGTGAGGTCACTTTTGAAGATTTCACACAAAGAAGCCGTTTTCCTGGAAGCTGAATTCGTCTTTCATCCAGGGAATTATTAAAAGAGAAAAGAGGTCAAAATCAACTCCACTGATCCTGACATATCTTACATAATAACTGTGCTAAGACCGATCATACTGAAGGTGCAGAATTAAATGAGATAATGGAGGGAAGCTGCCTGCAGAGGTCTTTCTCCTTGAAAAAAAAAGAGCCCACCATGACTTCACTCTGTTCCTCACAGCTGAGTGTAACTTCATGTCTCCAAACTGCTGCAAGCTGCTATGATGCTTTTTGTTAGATGGATCTGAGATGCCATCTAGTGATACTGATAGGACCACCACAGTTTAACTTCAACCCTCCTTTTCCTGAGTCAGCGAACAGGAATGAGTAGGACTGGTTTCCATGGCAACAGTAGACTGAAAAAAGAGAGACTGAGAAAAAGACAGAGGAAGAAGAGAGGATGAAGAACACGATGAGACTTGCCCCATGACTGCCTACACAAAACATACTGATACATATTGTAGCTCACATTTAAATAGTCTCTCTGTTTTTAACCTCCCAGTGGGAGTCAAACAGGCCGCGGCAGGTACTCCATATGTTATTTGAAGCTTCACTTCCATGGGAAAAGGTTAAAACACTCTCAAAAGGATCCATCAGATTGCTCTGAGAGACGAGGGAGACGGGAAGTAATTTTTCATCAATCAGAGACCTAACTGATGGCAGGCTCATCCCCGTCCAGGACTTTTGTGGGCAATAAACGATGTTCCCAAAGCAGATATTTGGAACTTAATGAGAAAGTCAATCCACATGAGTGACATAACCTCCCTATGGTGTCTGATCGAGTGCCAACAAACAAAGACAATCCTGCTGCTGTCCTCATTATCACAATGACAGTTGTCGTTTCACAGATACTCCTCTGAAAACGGGTCCTAATGTTGAGGAAATTTTCATCTTCAATTATATCTGCCCATCATTCTTACAACTCTGACTCCAAAGAAGGGACACTGAGGAAATTATTGAGGAGAACAGAATTTGATGGTTTGCAAATCATTTAAACCCTATAATAATAGTAATAGAGCAAAATCAACTTGTCAGTTATTGAAACAGAAATATGTAAATGTTAAATGAAAGATATATGCTTATTTTCAATTTGATGCCGGCAACATGTTTCAAAAAAGTTGGGACAGGGTTTCAGCTGCTTAACAGTTCAGGGTCTCCTTTGTCCCGTTTCATGATGCACAAAATGTTTTCAACGGGTGACAAGTTGGGACAGCAGGCCAGTTCAGCACCTGGACTCTTCTACTACTGGGCCATGCTGTTGTAATACATGCAGAATGTGGTTTGGCATTGTCTTGCTGAAATATGTAAGATCTTCCTTGAAAAAGGAATTGTCTGCATAGCAGCATATGTTGCCCCAAAACCTGTATATATACGTGTATATATTGTTCAGCATTGATGGTGCCTTCCAAGATATGCAAGCGATCCATGTCATGCATCCCCGTATCATTACAGATGCAGGCTTTTGAACTGCACAATGATTGCAGGCCGGTTGTTTCCACATAGTGCACGATTTCCAAAAAGAATTTCACATTTTTTATTCATCAGACCACCAGTCAGTTTTCCACTGTGTCCATAGAAGTCCCCAACACTTCCGGATCATGACTCTAATTTTTACATTGAGAACTCTCTTTTAAGAGATTGGGGTCTCCTGGTCCTAATACAGCACAACTATTTGCCCAAATTATTGAGAAACAAATTGTTAATTTTTTCTATATCTGAGGAAACTGATAATTCAATCGCTTGTAAGGTTTAGGGAAAGCTGGGTTGATTCCTATGACATTTGCTCTTCATGTTCATGTCCATACAAGATTAATCCCACATGTTTTAGTTTATGCTCTAGAACCATTAATATTTTGTACAATTACTGAAATTTTACTTTATATTTACTTGAGGAGATGCATCATTTTACTCTGTTTTTATTCCTGAAAGCCACCATCAGGTTATTTTTTTTATTTGAAACAAAAGTTTTTGTCCAAGAACGGCCATACTGTTTATTCTGAATCATATTTCAAGAGAGGCTCTTGCACTGCAAAAAGGACAAAAAATTACTGTTGCTAAAAACTGGATAAATAACTGATTAGAAAGAACTTAATGGTAGATCGTCTCGCTTTGATCACTGATACTCCTCCTTGCTTTCCAGGAGATGAACCCCATCCATCTACTGAGGCAAAAGACTCTCAATGGTACATATCATATCTCATGTACACAAGTCTAGACCACAGAGAAGTCTTCATGCACATTTAAACTTCCAATTACAAAAATCTACTACATTACACAAGTTTACAAACTTGTGTAATGTGGCTGTTCAAATCAACTCTGAGCCTGAACATCATCCACCCACTACCTTCACCGTTTGCCTGATTCCAACTGTTATCAACACCTGGGTTCAGTCTCGTATGATTGTAGAAGTTGTTCATGTGTCTAAGTTGTTAAACAAAGCTGATCTGCCAGCTGCCACTGCTGCCACAGCTGCAGTTTCACAGTCACCTTAAGAGACCTGTGTGCTACTAGTGTCTCTTATCACATGGTATAACCTAGTCACAGGAATCAAGGGAACAATGGCAACTTGGTGGTTCTATTTAATCACAAAGGGACATGGTTATCCTCCATTGTACAGCCCAGTGCTTGAAGTGTTTCAGTGGGTGGGTGGCTGGAAACCCTGTTTGTAATGACTGTGTTTGTGTTCTGTGTATGTGGCTGACGTAAAGGTGCTAACAACAAGAGCTGGACGACCAGTAAAATCAGTAATCTATCATTTTTTAACTTGATCAATTTAAGCCATAATCATGTTTACAGGTAGTATTAAAGCACAGTCCTTATCGTGGCTGTAACCAGCTAGGAGGCCCAAGAGCTCTGAACCTTAGCTCGCCCCACACTGCCACTGATTGGGTTGGGCTTAGGGGTCAGGTCGACACATGACTTATGAAGAGGGAAGACTGGTTAGGGCAGGTCATAAGGTGAGGTCATAAGGTGAAGTCATGAGGTGGAGCAATGATGTTTCGCCTGCTGAAGAGGATACAGTTCACCATCTTTTTGATGTGCATTGACCCACATTGACAGGAGGCTCAGGTAATCATCATTGACCCGGACCTCCAGTGCAGAGAGGCCGACATGCGTCTGAGGTCTGCCCGGGGAGAGTGTCTGTCAGGTGGACACCCTTTCCAGGAAGTGTCCCTGCCTCTCTTTTTACACTCAACACTTGCCCATGACCACATCAGTGCTCAAAAGTGAAAGAGAGGGACATTTTTTGTACCTGCCTCTTTATAAGCAATATACTGTTGTGCTTTGTTAGCAACTTGTTGAACAAGCAATACCTAACAACTACATGTCAGCTTAAACACAATCTTCAACCCTTACCGGTAGCAACCAAACTGACCTCAAATTTGAAATCTCAAACCACTGACACAGATTTGACTGTTAAATTATAGTTTCATTTTGTCAGCTGACTCTTAGCTTTGAGCAGCCTTAGTGCTCCAAAGAAGGAAATATTAGCCTAGCTAGCTTCTCCATTTGTAAAGTAGAATTCCAACTAACTTCTGAAAGTACCTGCACACATAGAGAGGAAGAAATAAAACCTTCAGTGAAAAAATTCCTGTGTTTCCTACCTGTACTTTTTGGCCAATGAGGATTCAGATGCCGACGTGTAACACACTGGTCCAGCTGTCAGTCACCCTGAAGATCACTGGTGGGTGGAGCTTATATCCCCAGGTGACCGTCTGTCGTTGTTCAGGTTCATCTCTGCCACCTTGTAACCCTGCCCACTGGGCCCCTGCAAGGCCTTATGGGTACCACGCTCTGCTGAACATGTTTGAATTTGTTACGGTGTTCAGTTCTGGAGTCAGCAGCAGTCTTCTTCTTGAATCTTTTTGTGATGTCTTCATCAAGGTTTCCTGTGCAGAAACACAAATTAAAGAACATCATGTATTGGTTAAAACTTCCGCTAAGTCATGTTCTCATCTGTCACACTTACTAAATCTTTCAAGCTTTGTGTTAACCCTAGAACATAAGCAGTTTACAATTTGGCAGGAGCAGATTTCCCAATGAAAGCAGACGTTTAGAAAACAATTGATTTCAGATGGAGAAAGTCTTAGTTTTTTCTTTTATTAGTTTGCTTGGATTATCAGCTCTAAATAGGTAGTTTATACAACTATCTATATGAGTGGTAAGCTAGATGCATTTTTAAAAATGAAGAGGTCTGCACATGAGGAATAACTGACACATTTGGTGAAGGGAATGCTAGCTACTTAGCAAGGTCAGCTTACATTGTTTGAGTTAGCATCTAATAAACACTAATACATCTCAGCTCTCATGTTTCAAATAATGAGCAGAGGTTTTCTTAACCCTAGAACACTATCCCTGTGTGATTTTTACCCGAACAAACACATTTACACGATTTTCATTATGTTGTGTTTGTCTGAGTGTCATGGGTCCCTGGGTAGCTTCAGCATCGTGTTTGACGTCTTTGAAGGTGTGGGTGTTTCCCTATTCCAAAACCCGCTTTTTCCTACAGGCACGTGTTCGGGTGATTATCACCCTTTTTTGTTTCTCTCTCCTGTAGTTGTTTGTGCATCAAGAAGACTGTGCATTCACCATGGAAGTCTCAAATGTCCCAGGAATGGGTGGACCGAACACCAAGTTTCCAGTTTCATCATTTTTTTGTTTTAGAAATTTTTGGTCCCAAATTCCAAATTTTCAGTAATTTTGGAGCATGTTTACAGGATCCACCCATGATACATTTTTTTCATTTTGTTAGACATGGCACAGTTTAAAATAAAAGAACACTACTCTCATTATTCATGTATTGTCATATTTTGATATATTTTAATGACAAGTACTTTTTATTGGGTATATTATAACGGGTAAAAAACACCCTGCGTTAGTGATGGTGTTATTAATTCTAGCGATAGTGTTCTAGAGTTAAATAACCTTTGAATCTTAAAAATAATGTTCAAAGTCACTGATATGCTCTCATAGACTTTGAAGTCTCTGCACTTTTTCACTGTCCTTATTCAAACGTCTGTTGAAAGTGTTCTCCCTCTTTTGTATTTTGATGTAAGTTCTTTAAATGTTTTTTCAGTCAGTGTGTTGGTTTCCTTATTGTTTTGATGTTGCCTGTTATTTTTTTCCATGTATTCAAGTTAATATTCAACCACAAACACCCTAAACCAGGATTTATCAACCTCATCCAGGGCCGGATTAGTACCCCCAGGCGACGCGCAAAAACACACACAGGCAATCGTTAGCTAGCTGCTCATCCTCCATCTCTTCACTTTGTTTGGCTTTTTTGAAAAAGCTACTCATAAGCGGGACATTTTTTACGTCTTTCTCATCTTTTTCGTTTCATTTCTTTCTTGACGCCACTCCGCTGGGCTTTTGGATGTCCATTTTCTGTTGCTTGGCGAGTTATCCCGCACTTCTTTCTGATACATTTTTTAAAAACTTAAACTTCACTTGATTGGTTCGTTAGGCTGTCACTGAGCACAGTTATGCTTCAGCAACGCCCTCTTTTACTCTAACACACATTCACACATCTTAACTGATAGTGGGTCAGGTAAAATGAATTACATTTTTAATATGGACTTTTCATGAGAAACATATTTGTTACAAACTATAAAGTCCATTGCAGTTTGCCAATTAGTCATCACTTTTTTTGCCATCTGATAGGATGGAAATGCACCCTTTCCCCCCCCACTCCCATCGCGGAGGGCCCTTACATGCTCAGGGGCCCCTGGGCCCATGCCCAATGCCCATATTGCCCATATTGTATGGTAGATACGGGGCTGCCCCCTTCTCTGGACAATTACTTAAGAACACTTCACAGCAGCTCTTCAAAGGGACTTTTGTTGAGTTTAATTTTGAATTGAGAATACTCTCTGAACTGAAGTCTTTGAATTCCATTAATACAGACTGCAGCACAAACTTAACACGATTTGTTTCCCTCCACACATGGTGACTAATGTCCACAGAACTGTGACTGTCTCTGCCCTCTGCACAAACACAACTTTTCTCTTTTTTACCACCAGTCCATTCACGCCAAACTGAACCTCCACAGAACACAAGTGAAAAGGAAGAATTGCTCGGAAAATAGGAAATTATTTCTCATTTGTGGGCAAATGAACAGTAAGTCAAACCAACAATGAGATAACAGCAGCCGCCTGCCAGAATCCGTGTGTCAGTTTGTCTGTCTGAGCCGTCCAAATGACATCCAATAATGCAGGGATGCTTGTCACCATGGCGATGCCGTATGAGTCATTGCGAGGGGTTCGTTATGGAGACAAAGGCCTGTGTCGACTGCATGATTATGATTAGAGACAGAGTGGGTTAGCCTAGATACCAGCACATATACTCATAAACATTGTATATAAATATACTGTAAACCTCTTCTCTCCACCATGCAATTCCACACCCGTCAATCATTCCTCCTCTTTCAAAATAAAGCAGATTTAAAGACTAAAATTGCATTCAGTATAATCTCAGTCTTTCTAGGTTAGTGTCTCTCTGTTAGCTGCATGTTGTTGTTTGTTATTGTCTTTGAACTTTCACTACAGCAGCTCTCTTTTCTATGCATGCATGTTAAGAAGCTTGTGGCCCAGAGGGCTTCCGCTTCCAAGTAAAACTCAAACGCTTCATGTCGGTGACCCCAGAGATTTACAGCATTATGTTACAGTTCTTCGAATCACACACACGTGTGTAGGTATCACTGGGGATCCATCATCTTCTTATCATTCATTTAAACTGAGTGAATTTTAACCCAGCTTAACCGGGTCTGTGGGTCAGACAGGAGGAAGAGAGAGGGATTTGTCCCTTGAGGGGACTAACAGAGCACAAAGATGACAGATTAAAACTGGGAAGTGGGTTCAGGACAGGGTGATCTCTCCTCCTTCCATCCTTCCTGCCAACTTCTCTCCGTTTTATTTTGTTTTCCCATCCTGTTCTGTACAACTTCTTCCATCTTTTATCTTTTGTTTCACTTTCACTTCTTCCAGCCAACATTTAGCCTTTGTACTGATATGTTTAAAATAGACACTTTAAAGGCAAATTGAATGCTTTATGGTGGATGCAACTTATTGAATGAATAAACAGAAGTAATCCCCACAGGGTGATGTTGCGGAAATAAATTGAATGGTACAGGAACCAGGGAGAAGCGCAGTCAGATGTTGTTTTATTTTTGTCTTAGAATCAGGATATAGTGAGGGAAATTAAGTTTTTCAATCCTTCAACCTCGAAATAACTGTGCACTTTACACAATAAATACAACATATTGACAAAAGAGGGCTGAAATATGCCTGGATTTCAGGTTGGCAGATTCTCTTCTTCAGTATTAAAAACTCAGTTTTACCTAAAAATAAGTACCAGTATCTGTATCCAACCTATCGATTCAAGCATTTTTACAAGTGTGACAAAGGGGTGAAGACGCCCACTGATGCTGCACTTGTGCTTCACCGCTGGCCTTTAATAGCAATCATACAGACCTTGGGTACAAGCCTTTAGTGACACATTAAAGGTCTTTCTCAATGACTCACAAAAGAAAACAGGACTAAAAATCAATACTGTCAGGGCTTTTCTTCTCTTTTCTTCTGTTAATATGAGTTTGGACTCTTTCATATTATTTTACTGTTTGTATGTTCTCTATGAATGCATGTTTGTAAGTCAACATGTAATGAATATGCATTTGACCAGCAGCTGAACCTCAAGTTGTTTTACAGCTAAGCAATTGATGTATTTCTCATCGTGGGACAGTGACCTTTATTGAAACCTTCTTAAGTTTAAGGATTTCTCTTGCAGTCTATATTAAACCAATCTGAGTGTTTCCTTTGCAACAGTATAACCAGAATAAGAATTACTTTATTTATCCCAGGGAGGGAAATTCGGTCATTACAGAGCTCTTCTAACCAGTTTGTAAGAAATTCAAAATACTAAGAGAAGAAGGAATAAAAAAAGATATAAATACGGATGATTTAAACTAAAGATAAAATAAAATAATATATTAAAAAAAATAATAATAATAAAGTACAGAAGCACAGAATATTTAGAATTACCTATTTGCAAAAGCACTGGGAGTGAAGGTATTATATACAAGGATGTATAAGTGGCAGGGATATTGCACAGTGTATTGCATGGTCATTGTATGTGAGCTGTTAGCTGCACAGATTTTATCATTGCATTGCATCCTGTGATGATGAATGTTCTGGCTGTGGTCAGCTGCATAAGATCCAGTTGTTATAAATCTTGAGATAGATCCCGGTCTGTGTCTTGGTGCCTTACATCTCATACTATCAACTTCAGGTCAAGGTTTCTAGCTCCAAGTCACTTCTTACAGTTGTACATAGTTCCACATAAGCTGGTTGCATGAATCTAAGAAAAACTGAAAGTAATATGGTCTTCTTTGTGAAAGTGGTGCCATCATTAACATACTTCCGAACATTTGTTTGTCCTTGTCCATCTCTCATTCTGCATCTCTCTTATTCAACTTTCTCGGCCCATCCAGCAGAGGCAGATGGCCGCTCACCAATAAGTCTGGTTTGGCTCGAGGTATCTGTCCTTTAAGAGTATGTTTTTCCTTGCAGCTGTTGCCAAAGTGCTTGCCTGTGAGGGACTTATGTTGGATCTAAATAACAAAAAGTAACCTAGAATACGACTTTGAAACACTAAGGGGTTGGGTGAGTCAAACTTGGCCACTATAGCCTCTCACTGCAATTCTACAACAGTACAGGATAGAGCTCTGCCATTATCACACCTTTGTACCTACACATTGCACCCTGAAATGGTGTAATATTGATGTCCATGTGTTAAACACTGCAGACAAGGCATACCATGGGCATAAATATCCCACCTTGAAATGGCAATATGTAAGTGCCTTCAGATGCCCCCTGCTGGCCACTACAAAGGATCTAGATTTGACTCTGATACATACTTGAAAACTGACTCAAAGTCTGGTGACACAACTACATAACCGGGGTAGTCCATAGGTTGACCCCCTTGGATTGAAAGAAAAGGTCTAACAATAATCACTTTATATTCTCAATGCTGAGCACCCTGCCAACACACTGTTTATTATCTATGAAACCCTGTTATTACCTGTGGCAAACAAAGATAAACAAAGCCTGCACCACCTGCTGGCTAGCAAACTTAGCTTCTGGATAAGGACAGATTCATCAGTTATGAAAACGGGTTGCATCTCAAATAAGTTCAGGCTATTTTTGCACCATGACCTCATGTCTAAATTTTACACGACTGTAATTCTGCGATTTGAAAATAAAATAAAAACAAAAAAAACCTGAGTGTGTGAACTCGTTCACTTAAATATACTCGTCTTCCCTTTCATCCTTTCTTTCATCATGTCCATCCCGGCAAACAAGGAGGGAGCGAAGGGTGAATTAATAAAGGAGCAAAAGTGGAGCACAACTCCCCGAGGTCTGCCTTTTCTGGGACGCTGACATAGAGCGACTCACAGTCTCACAGTCTCACACACACAGTCTCTCACACACACACACACACACACACACACACACACACACACACACACACACACACACAATCACACACACTAACTACAGCACAATCTGCATAAAGACCCTGTCACACACACACACACACACACATATATAGATTAACATAAGGCCTACATGTGCAAAAAGCCACATGCAGACTAGTCATGAATTACTAAGGAGAGGAGGATACAGTAACATGTCCCATCATCTGCATGCCACTCCTTATAAGGACGTGGGCGTGACATGAGGGGGAGTGAAGAGAGGAGGACACTAAGGAAGCAGAAGGGGAGGAGGAAGAGAAGAAGAGCCACGTGAGGAGGATGCTTTGAGAGTGTCACACAAGCTGGTGACACTTGGTGGTCCTACATTACAGTGATTCTTCCTCCCATCCTCTTTTTTCTCTTTATCTGTCCTCCCCTGCTCCTTTTCCGGCCCAGTCCACTAGTTTTCTATACCCCCTTTTTTTCATTCTCCACCCCTCTTCTTTCCTTATTCATCAATTCCTCATTTTGGTCCAATTTCCCTCATCTTTCTGCCACTCCTTCCATTTATGTATCCTTATCTTACCTTTCATCTCTTCTCCTCCCTTCCTATTTCTTTCTTTTTACTTCCTATCAATCTTCTGCCTGTGATTGTTTTTGACTCTTCTCCTCACTTTATCTCCTCCTCTCCTTTCATCCCTTTGATTTCCCAATCGTTTCCTCCTCTCTCTTTTTCCATTCCTTTTCTTCCTTTTATCTGTTCCTTCTCTTCCTCTTTTCAATTCATCCCTCCACCTTGATTTCCTTTGCCCCTCATTTGTCCCCCTCTTCTTTTTCCTCACTAAGTTCTCTTAATTTCCTCCATTCCATCTTCTAGCTCTCCTTCTAACCCTCCTCTTCTCCTTTCCCTTTATCTGTCCCATTCACCCACCTTACCTCTTCCTTCCTCTCTCACTCCTTTCATAATTTTCCCTGATTTTCCAGTCCTCTTCTTTACTTTACTTTCATCCCTTTTCATTTTTTTTTCCACTTTCCTTCTATCACTCATTTACTCATTTCCTTTCCTCTTTATTTCCGCTACTTCTTTTCCTCTCTAGTCCTGTCATCTTTCTTTTCATCTCCTCTTTCTTTTCCTTTCCTATCTTACCATTCCTTTCATGTCTCTTCTTCTTTTCTCCTCTTTTCTTCCCTCTCTCTTTTACTGTCCTCTGAACCTTTTGATGATATACACACACTGTGGCATCTGGCATGTTGCATGGAGAATACAAAAATCCTTGTAGCACTGAAGCTGGATGTGGTATCATTTCTGATTTATGCAGCAGAGTGAAGTCATGCAGTGTTGGAGGAATGCTAACGCTTCTGTGCTGTCTAACAAAACTTCACATCAGCAAAATCTGACACCCTCCGCGCTTTTAAGATAAAAGAAAACAAGAAAAATATTGACTTACAAAAGATACAATGCACCAAAAATCACTGCACCAAACATGAGCCTGTTTCCTGAAACTGCACCTCAGACGCATCATGAAATATTTCTACAACATGCTGCTTTACAGTCACGTAGGGAGATATTTTTTATTAATGGTGTACACAAATAAACGTGTTAATAATTAAGCTTCCTTTACAACAGAGAAAAAAATGTCCCTAAAGAATTTAATTGTGAGTCAGATTGTTGTAGTGGGCACCGTCACATGCTGGGGATCAAGCCAGCAGCTCTCCACTGTATCGCTCTCTACTCACTATATTTTCTAACAGATCTGCCAACAGCTTCCCTCCCTCTAATCCATCCATCTATCCCTTCCTTCCTACTATCTTCTGAATTAAATGAAGACAGAAAAGGGAGAAGTAAGGGACTCACTATGTAGAACAACATCAAGGTATGAAGGAATAATCAGTAAGCAGAAACCACTAGTGGAGAGAACTGTAGTTGTGGAAGTGTAAAATAACTGGTCTAACAATGCCACGTAAGCGCCACTCTCTCTTCTGACTTTAATAACTCGCAACTGCTTCCTTTGTCTACGCTTACAACTGGCATTTTCTCGTTGATATGACGTAGCGTAGTTCTAGCTCATCTACCATCTTCTTGAGGCCCTCGTTCTCATTGACACCCTACGGACATACTGTAGGTTCATGCCGATGAAGATTGCCACAGTCTCTGTTATCTTTAGTGCACACACAGAGCTCGACTGCAGATTGCAGACAGACAAGTTGTGAAGCTGTATTTTGTAGCATTACCCGGGTTTAGCTCTAGCCACAGGTTGTTAAACCTCAGCGTTGTGTTGGCCCAAATGGTTGCACAGGCTCATCATGGTGTTGCAGTATTTTAATGCAGCCTCACAGAGCTTACACACAACATGACTCGTTGACTGTCCAAACATCAGCTTCAACTGTTGTAGACTCTGACTTTTCCTACCTGCCGCTGTCGCCACTTTGTCGCCAAAAAAAGACATTTTTATAGGCAACAAATAACCAGCAGCGCACACAGTGAAGTGTTGTTTGAGCCGCTGTTGTCTCAACTTAAACCTGTTGTCAGAGAGCTGGATCCAACATAAAACAGACTTAAAGAACCAAATCGAGCGTGGACTTGGCCTAATGGTTAAGTTGCCCGCCCATGTAGAGGGTGGCCCGGGTTCGAATCCAGCCTGCGGCCTCCCTGCCTAATGTCATTCCCCACTCTCTCCCAGTTTCCTACACTATTCGCTGTCCTCTCCTCTATAAAATAAAGGTGTTAAAAATATATTTAAAAAGACCCAAATCAATAACATTGTGATTGTATGATTGAAATATCAGTTTTATTTGACATTGATCAGCCCTAGTTTGTGTGTGTGTGTGTGTGTGTGTGTGTGTGTGCGTGTGTGTGTGTGTGTATGTGGGGGGGGGGGGGGTTGATGACAAATAATTGCAGAAAAGATTCCAGTGATTATCAAATAGTATTTAGGTTTTAAAAATCCATCCCTACACTGAACATTTTCATAAAGTAGGTTGTGTATCACAGCACGTCATGCCACCAGAAGTGGATGTATGATTGTCTTGACTCCACACAGTGGCAGAAATTGGAACAAGAAACTTTCAGTAAAGCTATATGAAAGTAATGCACAAGGTGCCAAAGTTACGAAAGCCCAAAGAGCTTAAGAATAAGATTTAACGGTACATTCAGAAATAAAACTACAGCACAGTTTCACTATTTTTCTGCTTTTCTGTATCCTGCAATAGAAGCTGCAGGAACTTGACGCTAAAACAACGGAAATGCAGATGTGGGGGGAAAGTGCTTAAAAATCAATAAATACACCGAATACAAAAAGAGAAATAGAGCAAGAAGAATAATGTGCAAGAAAAGAAGTGAAAGAAAGAAAGAAAGCAGCAAGAGGGAGAAAGAAAGAAAGACAGCCTCTTGCAGAAGCCCAGGGGGTATCCTGCTATCCCAGAATGCTTTGCTCTAACCTACTTTGGTATTTCTGTTTCTGCCTTTGTCTCTGCAGCACTCTGAGTGGGCTAGCTTACCCTCACTCACTCTCAAACACACACACACACACACACACACACACACACACACACTCAAACACACACACTACCACACTATGAGTTTGGAGCTGGTGTGTGTTCCTAGATTTCTATCCTTCAGAGGATCAACTTCATACCATTGTGTTTGGACTTGTGTATGATGTGTTGTACAGACCTCATGTCTGCAAGCATCTGATCTGCAGCCTGTCCAGACTTTTGGCCTTCTGCTGCAGCTTACAGAGATGTACGGAGAACATCATAAACACCTACATGAGTCAGAGTGTAAAGTGCACTCTCCTTTGTGTTTAAGAATTGTCTGTATGTAACCGTGTCAGCGTTGGGTTGTGTTATTTGGTGTCCTCGGGTCAGTGTGATTATGTGAGAGAATATCTTTAGGTGAATGAGAGAGTGTGTGTGTGTGTGTGTGTGTGTGTGTGTGTGTGCGTGTGTTTGTATATGAGTGTGTCTACTTTTGTGTGCGTGTGTGTGTGTCTGAGGGATGTGCGGGCTGAGTGGGCAGCCTGACGACCAGCTCAGCAACACTCTGTTACCATGGAAACTAATGAGCAGAGCAAGTAAGAAAGGAGTGTGATGAAGAGATGAGAGGACTCTATCCATCCATCCATCCATCCATCCATCCATCCATCTATCTAATTTGCTGCATACCCTTACACTGTAAATGGTAGATGGACTGTGTTTATATAGTCTGTCCACTCAAAGCGCTTTTACATCACACGTCACATTCACTCATTCACACCACATTCACACACTGCCCTCAGTATTAACCATCTTATCTCACACGTTGCTGGCACAGCCACTGGGGACAGTTTGGGGTTAAGTGTCTTGCCCAAGGACGCTTCGGCATGTGTGCAGCAGGACCTGGGATCAAACCCCTGACCTTCCATCTGAGAGACGACCGACACTGAGCCACAGCTGCCCCTTCAGTATCCATTCATCAAATGGTATCATTGCATGTGGCTCAAGGATGAATCACAAATACAATCAGTCCCAGCAACATGTATCGTCACCATGATTGAGAGTATCAAGTACACAGTTATAAGTGTTTTGGTCTGCAGGGTCTGGATAAGAAACATCCAGATTTGGTGATGACATTTCTTTTTGCTTTCCAGGATCAGCTAATCCATCTTACTTTTGTCCTGGTTTTTCAAAGAATACTTTATGGAATGAACGTACTCTACTTAAAGACTTTCAAGGATTACAAAATCCAGATTACCAGTGCTCTAAATGATACTTCAAAGTCTGTCCACAGTGATGAGGACCTAAATCAACCCAAACTGAAACATCCTCACAGATGCATTAGATTGAATATTTTATGTTAAATATTGAAAGCTGTTTGGTTATGTTCATTGGGACACAATCTTTGTTTTGTCTCCATCACACTTTAATTCAATCAAATCTGTAATGGTGATGATTCAGCAATTAAAATAAAAATATGCCTTAAGTAACAAAATATTTACTGTGTTGTACTGTTTGAACAAATTAAGAGTTAAATTTTGTTTTTTTTCTCCTGACATCCAGCCTGAATGCACCCCCGCTGTGTCGAGAATAATCCTGAATTTGAAGCAGAATGATGACAATCCTACTCAAAAGTTGCAAACTAAAAGCTTTACCTTTTTGAGCAATCATATTTGTTTACCTGATCATGTCTGATTACTTTTGTTCCCCTTTTTGGATAACCTTTCTCTCAGATTTAATCCAATTGGGGCGCTGTTGGCCTAGTGGTCTAAGTGTACGCCCCATATACAGAGGCTAGAGTTCTTGTTCTGTGGTCGCAGGTTTGACTCCAGGCCTCTACCATTTGCTGCATGTCATACCCCACTCTCTACTCCCCAAATGTCCTGTCTCTTCAGCTTTCCTAACCACATAGGCAAATGCCCCAAAAACACAACTATAAAAAGAAGGAAAAAGATATGCTCCAATCCAGCAGCTGTAATCTGGCCAGATTACTGTTGAACAACTGGGCCCAGATTTGAATTATGTAGCCAATTTGGAGTGCTTTGAACCTGCACTTAAACAGGGGATTACTCCACCGGTTGCTTTAAATAAATTCAGGTTGGATGAAAGTTAATGAGAAAATGGCTCAGTCAACATTTACCTACAGAGATTATAGTCTTAACCGATAGTTTAACATTATTCAATACTTCATAGTGTGTGGTTCATAAGTTATGGTGCTGTGTAGAGTAAAATAAAGTAAAAGTAAATATACAATACAATTAGACATGTTTAAAAGCTTGGCTTCTTTATGATTAAAAACTCTTCAACTGCAAACTGTCAATCAGTATATTCTTTATTCTGTATTCTTTATTCTTTATTCAGATCCCCATTAGCTTCCACAACGTGGTCGCTAGTCTTCCTGGGGTCCACACAACAATAAAAAACAGTAATTTATAATCCCAATTCAAAACATCTTAAAAGATATAATAAAATATTGCTGAACATGAAATAAGCCATAGCAACCCAGAGAAAAAAAATTATCTAAAAGAGAAATAGAAGACAATGCAAAGAATACCGAAACAGTCAGAAGATCACAACAGATAATAATTGAATCTACCTCAAGCTTCAAACAAATATTTTGATGACTTTTTCACCAGTATAGAGGTGTAACGATGCATTTAACCACTTTGATCCCAAGCATAGTCTCTGGATCTGACGCTAATATTGATTCTGATCTGATTCTGAGTAATGTGCTCTAACTTTCCAGATCCGAAGTGGTTTGCAACATCAAGAGGAACTACATCAATATTAATCCTTACCACTTTATACCTGACCCCTACATTTGGACAACTCTTAACCTACATTCGGCCAAAAGCCAAACCTTAAAATAAATCAGTAAGACACCAGAATTTTGTCCCCACAAGAGAGGAAAGTCCCCACAATGTGAGTTAAAGGCACACACATGCATCCAAAACCAATGTGACATTCAACACTGGAACCAGGGCTCCACCTGCTGCATGCAGAGGACTACACACACATAGACAGGCAAACACTCACTGGATAACACACATACACACAAAACACACACACACATCATTTATCTTTCAGGATGATAAAACCTTTTCTTCCTCTCCATGATCGGTTTCCATCGTCTCAATAGGATACAAATTCACAGCAGGGTTACATTTGAATAAACTTCTCCAGACTGTCATCAGCGTGACTCACGACTTTCCATACAAATCACTCACTGTTCCTCTCAGCTGCAACATTCACAGGCTATTCTGGTAACCTGCTGCAATCTGTGATTAACACTTAACTCTTCCTACAAAAACTACATACATGATCAAAAGCACCAACTGTGTTTACAACTGCTCCTCAGAGTTTATGACACTCCTCTTTTCCATAAACTCCATTAACTTCCTGCCCAAGGAAAGGTGTTTGAACTTGAAGTGGAAACACCAAAAAGTATCATAGGTCCTTGTTGGTTTTCATTGAGCTTTTAAAGTTTAAAGAAATAAATAAATCAGAGATGCATGAGGGATTTCAGTAAGGCTTTAAAATGAAACTGACCGTGAAGAAGTCAAACGAATCAAAATAAAATAAAAACAAATCAAATACCCATGTCAGCTATTACTGTTAAAGAATCAGAGTTATTTTTCTATTTAGCGGTGCCTCCATGTCTGACCTTCCTTGGAAAAGCTCAATGAAAACATTTATTTGGATATTTTCAAATGGGTATACTACATTTGTGTTCTTAACTAGTGGTGGACAAAGTACACAGCTTCATTACTTAAGTCAAAGTTTAGATACTCCAGGTCAAATATTACTCCAATACAAGTGAAGGTTGCTCTGTCAAATTATTACTTCAGTTAAAGTACTGAACTTGTTTTCAAAAATACTTAAGTATTCAAAGTACTTTTTAAAATATCTCCAAACTTTGTATTTTCAAAATACATAAATGCAGTCATTGATAGAAATATAGTGGAGTAAAAAGTACAATAATTGTCTTCTGAATGTAGTGGAGCAAAAGTAATACGTTTCCCCAAAAAATAATACTCAAGTAAAGTACAGATACTCAAAAAAGTTTACTTAAAGCTGCTGTGAGGAACTTTTGTTTTGTATCGATTCTGCCGCCCCCTTGTGGACAAAGCAAGCGTCAAACTCCGGTCTCAAACGATGAAGCCAATGCGGAAGTGCTATAAACTGCAGTACATCGAGAATCCGCTTGAGGCTGGCTGCAGAAACACCGTAAACCACATAGATATGAATGGGAAAAAGACGATCTTTGCAGCATTAATAAACATGTTTACAGCCTGGTTCAAAAAACGGCTTGGCCCTACAACGCTAATCTCTCTAATGGCACACACTGTACGGGGGGTGAATTTTTTTCTAACGTGACGGTTAAGAAGATATTAAGATTATGAGTTTTGCCCAAATAAGGACATGACTGACGTGAATCCCGGTCGGGAACACACAGCCATTGGCTAAGAGACTCACACTACGTCACACTCTGCCTAGTTGAGTTCCGCATTACCAATATGGCTGCTGCCGTCGATTTGCTTCAAAACAGCTCTCAGGAACAGATGGGTGACGTCACGGATACTACATCCATATTTTTTACAGTCTATGGGACAAAGTGATACCTCTTATCTCTTGTCCTATACATGCAAAAGTAGTGTTTTCAACAAAAATCTCATCCTGATGTCTTTTAACAGTCAACATTATCAGGCATTGGGATTATGTTCCATGAAAACAGTCGAATTAAGGCTGTTTCTGAAGCGAGATGTCCATCAGCTGGTCTGACACCTACCCCCTCAGGGCGGTTTCAGGCATTAAAAATGACAACAGAGAAGGTGTCAGTGTTGCTGCTGATGGTTTTGTTTGCTATTGAAGGTCATAAAGAGGCACCAGTATCATTTTCAGTCTGTTTCTCAGCCATTTCAAAACTCCTCACAGGGCCTTTAAGTACAGTACTCAAGTAAATTTACTTTGTTACTGTCCACCGATGTATATAACACAGAAGAACAGGGGGACCTGCTCACCAAATGTAACTCTCTCCCAGACAGAAACAATAACTTCCAAAAACTTGAATGTCAAAGTTTAACCAGATTTCAAATTAGGTTGAAAGGCATCTTTATTTTTTCCATTAGTGATGCCTTTATTTTTCTAAATACTGACATTTTGATTGCACAATTGTAATGGGAAACCAGAAGAATCAGCATGCTCATGCTTTATTTCCGCTGAAGGTCTGTCTCCTCCCTCTCAAATTTCCTTCTGAGCCAATAACAAACATTGGTCAATAAGGGACAGCGTCTGTCACAGTGTTTGACAAGTAAACACTGGCAAAATGGTACTTTCCATAAGCAACAAACTCGAAATCATCAGGGCAGAAATTCTACTTTCAGTTAGCATTCTGAATCACTAGGCTAAAAAATATTAATACTTGGATAATCTGAAACTCTGTCTTGTGAAACTCTGGGGAAAAAAAAGGCAGCACAGCTGGCGAGTGCATCTCTAACTTGCCAATGGCTACAAAGTAATTAAAACAATGAAGCAATTAAAATAAGTTTGCTCCAAGCCGTAATCAAAAATCATTTTTAAGTCAATAAAATCATCTTAAAATCAATATTTTGTCTCTACATGTTCATAGCTTTAGTAAGTAATGGTGTAATGAGCTGTATAATGTACAGCGAGCAGATGATTATGTGAATAAGAATCACTTCAGGGTTAGACAAAACCCCTTCCCTTCACATTGCTGTCCTGTTGTCGGGATTCTAATGCTAATGATTAACACTCAGTCATTATCCCATACATGTAAACAATCAAGATAGAGAAACTTTGTAAAGATGAAGGCATGTCAGACCTAAAATATCTGAATTGTAGTGATTGTTATGTATAATGGTACCTGTTTGTAATGTAGCCATGTCATGCCAAACCTCTGTACTATTGGATTTATAGCCCTGTGAATTGGACTTTGTATAATGACCAAGCATAGAATAGCTACGCTGCCAAACACCCCACATTTCTTTTCACTGATTTGTCCGATTTCAACAGGATTGTCTGCAGCTGTGAGCTTAGGAAAATGTTAGACAACCTACCCAAATTTCACTTCCTGAACTATTATTCAGCAGTGGAGCATCCTGCGTATTGTGGGACCACATAGATTATTTAATACAGTAAATAGTGAATGGATCAGACAGCAGATGGTACTCTGAAATCTCTCTGGAAAACTAAAGTGGATGAGCCACCAGAGCAGGCTGGTTTCCTCTCAAACTCCTGTACTTCCTCTAATCTTCTCCATCCTACCCCCTTTTCCCCTCTTTTTCTTCAGCTTACCAAGTAAAACTCATTGGAGAGAAGAGACACATACGACACATTTTTCTGTTTAGTACTTTAATTCTTCTTTGTGAATTTTCTTAATATGACTCTTGTATTTTGACACCTTCTGCATGTCTCAATTGTTCTGTGGTAGTTTTATTTGTCTCTTTGTGGGTCTTATGTGTTTCTTTGTGGATATTCTGGGACACTTTGAGGTTGTTTTGTGTTGCTGTGGTTTTTGTGAGAGTTTTTTGTCTCAGTGGTTTGCTTCTCTCTTTGATTTTTTTTTGGGGGGGGTGGGTCAGTTTAACTGATTTTAATAGAAGAATATTTGGGCCAGGAATTAAAAATAAAGAGGGGAGGAAGTTTTTTAGTATGCACAAAAAGCAGAGAGGTTGCGAATAAAGGCAAAGTTTTGAGAATAAAGTTGCAATAAAATTTAGTGAAGAAAGTCGAAATATTGAGAAAAAAGTTGACATTCAATTTTAAAGTTGTATTTTTTGGACCATTTTCACCTTGAATGGATAGGACAGCTGAAGAGAGACAGTGAAGGTGGGGAGCAGAGAGTGGGGGAGGACATGCAGTAAATGGTCAAAACTGGCATCGAACCTGTGACCTCTGCGGCGAGAACCATATCCTCTGTACATGGGGCGCATGCTTAGACCGTGAGGCCAACAGTGCTCCAACATAAAATTTTGAGAAAAAAAGACCAGTACTTTGTGGAAACATCACACTTCAGCATACATTTTGTTCTTTGGATCAAGCTTATACCACTTATCAGATTTTCAATATGTTGTAGTGATGTGCTAAACATCGGGGACACAAAGCAAAAAAAGAACAACAAAGGAACTTTTCTTTAAATTGTTTAAGACATTCAGTGTTAATCTGTAAGTATTGCGTTGTTTTGTGTCTTTCTGTAGATAGCAGATTTTTGTCCATAATTTTTTTGTTCGTTTCTTATTCTTTTAAGTCTATTCATGCACATTTTTGTTCCTTTTTTGTTGTTGTACTTCTCTTTGATCTTTTTTATCACTTTTTTGGTTATTTGGTTATCATGGTTCTGTGGCCTCTTTTTTTTCTCTTGTACCTCTTGGTGGACACCTTGTGTCTTTTTGTGGTAGTTGTTTTGAGGTTGTTATTGTCACACTACTTGTTTGTGTATCTTTTTGAGGGATGTGTCACTGTGATTATTTTGTGGTACTTCTTTGGATGTTTTGTGTCACTGTGATGGTTTAGTATCTCTTCGTTGATTTCTTGAGTCCTTATGCGTTTTTTGTTTCCTCGTGCTTGCTTTGTGGGTCTTTGTGGTCGAGGCTCTTGGTTACCATCTGATTTGAGATCACAGATCAAACTTTACACTGCTCCCCTTGGAGCCCGAAAAGCCTAATGCAGTTGTCCCCCCCCCCCCCCAACATGTGCAGCCATGCTCCACAACAACTGAAAACAAAATTAGCTATGTGAGATCAGTTCCACTCTAGATTAAGGGCTTTGGGGCATTTAAGGTAAAATTGTGATTCTGGGCTTTTCAGAAAATGTGCTGCTCAAACACCCACAAGCACTTGCACTTTACATTTGCAGACACAAACTGACCTTAACATGCAATCACTGCAGGCTGTTGTGCACTTGCAACCCCAAAGCTTTGTCTAATTGGCTAATGGTCGGGAGGGATGACTCACTCCCCTTTTCTCAAATACACACAAACACCAACCTAACAAAGTGTGACGCACAAAAATTTAAAAAGAATACTCTGTTTGCTTTTCTAAATAAGCCGTAACCGACACTTAACTAGTCGGAAAGAACCGCAAACAAACAAATAAAACAGAAGACATCACACATGAGTGGCCTGTTCTAGATACTGTCAACAACTTTGGAGAGTCAGGAGGGATCAGTCAGAGCCCACTTTCACTCTCCTGTGGATTTGTCTGTGTGTGTGTGTTCATAGGCATTCTGTGTGTGTGGGTGGACAGTGAGGCTGAGTTGCCATGTTGGACAGAACATATCTGCATATTCATAATCAAACATTTATGCATACGAGCCTGCACACTCAGATTCAGGTGCAGAGACATGAACCAGGTGATGTAAAAAATCAAATAGAATAAAAATGATCGAGGCGCCACGCTGAGGAAAACTTTAAGAGGATGAAGATCGCAGGACGGAGCGAGCTGAAGTAGACAGAGAGAGGAGGAGGAAAGACACGATGACAGACGAGAGGGAGAGAGAGGAAGAGAGTGAGTGGTAGGCAAGAGACTCTGTGTGGGCTGACTTCTCTCTCTCTCTCCCTTTCTCTCTTTCTCTCGGGTGCTATGGTAACCTACAGAGCTGCAGCTAATCATAGAGGAGAAGAAAGAAGAAGAGATAGGAGGAAAGGAAAGGAGGAAAGGAAAGAAGAGGATAATAGAAGAAGTAGGGGTGACCCCAAATAGTCGAATATTCGACGATTCGTTCTAACGAGCCTAAGTCAACTGCCAATCACATAGTCGAATATTTGCATATGAAATGTGGATCATTCCATTCAAACCATGGGGTGCTCAATGTCTAATTTTACATTATTTTCCTGTTTCCCGTAAAAATAGTGTCTCATTTAGCCTATTTTGATATAAATATAAACTTCTTTAATGTAATTCTGAGAACAGCTCTTGAAGTGTTAAATCTCCTTAAAGTGGTAATTAAATCTCCCCTGGTAATTAAAGGTGGACCATTTAGCGGGACCTGTGGAGCAGACGTACCTCAGCTGGCCTTTAAATCTTTCTACGTTCATGGCAGCTCAAAATGTCAGAAATAAAACTTCAGTTGATCCTAAAAATAGTAATGAAGATGAGGAGCAGCTTCATGAAGAGGGCTGTGAGATCAAGAATTACCGGACCACACAAAAACTGTACGGGGCCAAAAGAACGAGCAGGAATACCCAAAGCTGTGCGAAGCCTCAAAAACAATCCACCGCATCCCATCCACCTCCACACCATCAGAGAGGATATTCTCTATGACAGGATTTACAGTCAACAAAGCAGGGGCGCACTTCTGCCCGTAAACACGATGGTTTTCCTCGCGTACAATTTGAAAAGACTCACGCAGACAAAGACGCGATGAAAGACTGTTTTAAAAGGTTCTGTTAAGAGATTTAAAAACCCTTTAGCTGGTTCAGGTTTGATTTTGAACATTATATAAATGTTTAGCCTTAAGTTGGACAAACTACCCTCTGCAGCGCTGCTCTCCGCTGTGTGAACACTGTTTAAATATCTCCTGGTTCCTTATTCTATAACGGCACGTTGTTCCATGTTTAACGGATGGTGGCCTGATTTGAGTTTTCTCTCCATCACCATGTTGTTTTTGCAATATAGATTTTAAAAATCTAAGTTTTATACTTATAATATTCTGTTGTCCCTTTTACTTTAAGCTACGAGTCTCTTAATTGTAAAGGGTTATGCGTAATATTGTCATGCGGTCACCATCATGCAGACTTTGGGTCAATAAGGAAAAACAACAAACATTGGACTATTTGTCGACTATGGGCAAAATCTGATGAATTAGATTCGACTAAGCAGATCCTTAGTCGAGCTCACCCCTAAGAAGAAGAAAAAGTGAAGATAAAAGAAAAGAAAGACGAGAGGAAAAAAGAAAAGAACAGAACAGAACAAGAGGGGGGGAGGAAAGGATTCAACAAAAGAGGAAAGGACAGGATAGAAAAGAGGAGTACACGAGTGAATGGGAGAAACTGAGGAGGAGAGGAGAGACGAGGACATGAGGGGAGGAGAGAAGAGGAGAGGAGGACAGATGGGGACAGATGAGGAGAGGAGATGAGCAGAGGAGAAGATATGAGGGGAGGAGATGAGGGGAAGAGAGAAGAAGAGATAGGAGGAAATGAAAGAAGAGGAGAATAGAAGAAGAAGAAAAAGGGGAGGAGGGGTGAGGATAAAAGAAAAGAAAGAAGAGAGGAAAAAAGAAAAGAAGTGAACAGAACAAGAGAGGTGAGGAAAGGATTTAACAAAAGAGGAAAGGATAGAAAAGAGGAGTACACAAGTGAATCGGGGAAACTCAGGAGGAGTGGAGAGAAGAGGACATGAGGGGAGGAGAGAAGTTGAGAGAAGATGAGGGGAGGACAGGTGGGGACAGATGAGGAGAGGAGATGAGCATAGGAGATGATATGAGGGGAAGAGAGAAGATTAGGGGAGGACAGGTGGCGATAGATGAGGATAGGAGATGAGCCAAGGAGAGGATATGAGGGGAGGAGAGAAGATGAGAGGAGATGAGGAGAGAAGATAAGAGGAGGAAACAAAAGAGGAAGAGAGGAGAAGAAGAAACAGAATGGAGGGAGGGTTTACTTAAGAGAGGAGAGGAAGCATAGAGGGATAGAATGATAGAGTAGGTAGCAAACAAGAGTGAGGGAGAGGGAACAAAAAGAGGAGAATGGACAAGAAGAAACAAAAAGAAAAGAAAAGTTTAAGTAAAGAAAAGTTTCTGGATAGCCTTATATTCAAAGGTAGAGCTGTGTTGTATTGAGCTCTGGAGATACTTGAGAACTGGTTAATTTCTTATCACCATGCTGTGTTTAATACTTGATTCTGATTGGTCAAACCCTCATAACAAGGGTGTAAAATTCCCAACAGCAAAATCAACTCAAAGAAAACCTGACCACACACAAATATATCAGCTTCATATAAACTAGATCTGTGGAAAGGACCTGTCACCTCTACCTGTTGACACTGTGGCAAAAACAGCTGTTTCCATTAGCGTTTTGAGTCAGTAGCCTAAACCAGATGGAGGATGTTTTTAATGTTGGAACCTGTCCAGCAATCCAGGCAGCAGAGCAACTGAGGGCATCTAGAAGTTGCTGATCAATATTAAATAACTTCAGTCGTTCAACTGTCAACAGCAAAGCCCCGAGACGGAGAGCTGACCGAGGAGCGAAATGTCAACATCAATATTTTTGCACAAGTTCCATTCACCTTGTCGAACTTCACCTTTATTATAATCATTGCTTTAACATGTATTTATCTTCTTTACTTCTTTATTTGTCTATGTATTTCTTGTATTATCTGATCTTTTTAACTCTATTTTTAACTTTTCTTTCTACTTTTACTTATTTTATTAATTCTACTGTATTGATTTTGGTTTATTTTTAAGTATTTTATTTATAATCATGCCTTTTATAATTGTACCATTGCTGTTGTTTTCTGTCTGTTATTTTGTGAAGCACTTTGGGCTGCATGTTTGTATGTATGAAAGGTGCTATATAAATAAAGTTGAGTTGAGTTGAGTTTATAGTGGAAATGTTCAGTTTATTTCTGAATTAAAACAAATACGGAGGCTAATGTTTCCACTTTTTAAGACCCCTCTGCTTCGGGCCAAAGACCTGCTCACCCTGTTGGGATTCTGATTTGCATAGCCATCCAGGTCTCTATACATTATCCACTGCATAGAAAAAAATAATTAAGATAATCAGTTCAAGCAAAACTGAAACCCTAACTGACTTTAAGAAGACATTTTAGTCATTACTGTCAGTTGTCGTCAACTCTGATCCACAGCAAAACATCTCCACAACTCCTGGATGAACCTGCAAATCTGTTACAAAGCCTCATTGTTCAATAATTCTATTATCTAAGATGGGATCACAAAGGCAATAGGGGACAAACAAACCCACAGCTTTTCCAGTAAGTCATCTTTTTGTTTGCTGTAATTTAAATCAAACTGAAAAAGCTGTTAGTGGGCGGACTTCTGAAAGTTTGTTGTTGTGACAGTTCATTTAAAAAAACAAAGACACAGCAAGGCCTTAAACATAATCATCTCTTTGTTTCACTGCTGTTGTATTTTCACTGCTGTGGAAACAGTGCAAAAAATAAATCACAACTTGATTCAGCCGATGTATTAATCGAGCACTTTGTTGGCTATCTACCACAAGACAGACATTCAGGGACAGATCAGGAAACAAAAAGTCTCTTTTCTGGTCATTTGGTTTGTTTTCTTTTGTGATGTTTATTTGTCTATTTGTGTTTGTTCTGTGTCTCTGTGATTGTTCCAGGTTTGAGGTAGCTCTGAGTCCCCTCTTGGTAATTTTGTCACTTGTAAGGTGTTTGGAAGCATATGGATGCTCGTCCCCTGTTATTGTTTTGTCAGTATCAAGTGGCAGCATGCAGTCTTGTAATATGAATTCAATGCTTTAGGGCTAGAAACTGCAGTTCCAAGAGAGTCCACTTGAGGCCACATACACACCCATTGAAAAAAAGTAGATCTTTACCACAAATACAAACTTATCGCTTACAGCCTGGTTAAAAAAAAACATTTTGGTCTGAATAGCTCATATCTCTATCCTCACACACTGTAGTAAAGGTGAATTTTTACAACTTTTTATTTTTGCAGATATCAGGGTTACAAATTCTGCATAATTAAAGCAAGGGTTGGTAGTCACGGAAAACTAGCATGAATTTGAACGTAGCATTTCCTCAGGACTCCGTCTAACCCCTCCCCCCCTCGCCTCGGAGCTCCTCCAAAACAACGCCCCCGCTCACATGCATGAGCGCTGTGATTCGCGACCATATGATGGTGACTGATTCAAAACCGGTCCTTCGCACATCTGTTTGTGTTTTGCACTACGTCAACTCATGTCTCACTCAGCAGTAAGACAACACCAAAACATATCATAGTGAAAGTTAGAAACACAAACAAACATGAAATGTACGCGCAGGAGGCGGGCAGAACAGCAGGACAGGATTTGATTGGTTTCATAATTTGGCTCCTGATGGCAGGGATTGGTTGGTGTTTTCCTAGGTTTACTCTGGCTGAAGATAGCAGCTTTTTTTTCACTATTTTTTTTTTTTTTTTTTTTTTTTGGCCTTTTTGGCCTTTTTGCCTTTATTTTATAGGACAGATGGAGAGAGACAGGAAATGTGGGGAGTAGAGAGTGGGGGAAGACATGCAGGAAATGGTCGACCGGCCGGGAATCGAACCGGCGACCCCTGCGACGAGGACTGTAGCCTCTATATGTGGGGCGCTTAGACCGCTAGGCCACCAGCGCCCCTTTTTCACTCTTTTTTAAGAACACATTATGTATTGATTGCCATCGGGACATAAAGATCATTTTAACCAGTATAACAAAAAGGGGATCTAAATCTGACTACCAACCCCAGCTTTAAGGGTACAGCTGACTTGACTGACAGGCAGGCACACTGTAGCTGTGAGCAAGGAGGCTAAAGGCCCGACTCAACTTCACCTCTTTGCCTCTTCTAGGCTGACCGAAAGTTAGGTTAAGTCAGCATTTCCAATATGGCGACCACTAACGATAGGCTAAACTATTCTTCAGAAGCCAATGGGTGACGTCATTGAGACCACATCCATGTATTATATAACATGAGGTAGCGGGCAGTGGGTCCACCTGTACTTTATAACTACGAACGCTACTTTGACTGAGCTAAACTGTCAAACAGGTGGCTAGCAGGATAGTGAAAGCTGATGGTACTAGAAAGAGTTTGGGGCGCAGTTGGCCTAGTGGTCTAATTGGCACCCCATATACAGAGGCTATAACCCTCAGAGGTCGCAGGTCGATTCCAGCCTCTACCATTTATTGCACTCTCTACTTCCCACATTTCCTGCCTTTCTTCAGCTGTCTTATCCAATTATGGTGAAAATGCCCAAAAAATATATCTTTGAATAAATGAAAATAAAAGATAGTTTCACAGTTGCACAGAAACACCATTTTGTGGACTTTGTTAAAAGCAATGGAAGTCTTTGGGTAGGAAGACAGTTTAAACCTTTTTTTTTTCTAAAAAAAAAAAAAACAGACTCTCTAATTAACTTTTGCGACTTATATTCAGGATTTTGTCAAACAAAACAGAAGAAAAATAACATATTGTAATGTCCGTCCTGGACGCTGTAGAAAATCACGAGCCGATTCGTAGTAACTCCTTTTAATTCCCGGTCACTGTCAGCCGTGACCACGCCAGTTACAACAGTTACAACAGCAACCCAAAACAACCAACCGTTCAACCATGAAAAAACTCTCCTTTTTCTCCCTCCCGCTCGCACACACACTCTCTTAACTCCGCCCCCTCCTGATGCCTTCACTAACTTCACACTGTAGGAATTCACAGTATCTACACTGAACACAACACTAACAGTAGAGCTGTTACAATATTTTGAATGTTTTCACTAATGTTTTTGTATTTTTGTGTGTTTTGTGCACTGTTCTTACATTCAGGGACAGTAAAATTCTCACTCCTAAATGTACTGATTTCTTCCTCTGAACAGTAGCATTGATTTTGACTGTGGTTATCTGAAGCAGCAGGACAGTCAGACATCGATTAGGAGCTGCAGCTTGTTGATCACAGATTAAAACGCCTTCATGTTGATCAAAAAAGGAAACATTCAGAGCTCATCAGTGAGTGAGTCACTCTTTCAAAGTCAGTCGAAATGTTTCATCATTTCTTGGTTTTTGACAGCTAAATAAAATATCTTTAAATGCTGCCATTAAGGTGTGACAAGTATCAGTGGAAACCTGCCCGCTATTTTTCTAACATGTGTCTCCCTACCCTTTGTCTCGCTCTCACTCCCCTTTCTGCCTATTTCTCAGCATTTCCAAACCCTGCTGAGAATGATGCAACCATACAGTAACTATACAGACAGCTAGCAGGCACACACACATTGATATGTATATTCATACACACACAGCCTTCAAGAAAGCAGTATTTGATGGTATAGGGTCATGAAAAAACCCATCAGGTTTTCGACAGTCCCTCTGACAAGTCTGATATTTGAGCCTGTCTTTGAATACCTGCAGGTCAGGGTGTCCGAGTTGTAACTGGACCTGCTTGAGTTCAATGTTGCTCTAGTTGGTTAGACTTCTCTGCATGGTCTGACCCATGCTTGAAGTCTGCTGATGACACCATTCTTCATGAACGTATGGTAAATCAACCTGGAATCATTACCATATATCTGCAGAAAAGTGAGACAAGGGTAACCTTTCATAAGATATTTTGTGTGTTGGACAGCAAACAACACCTCAGGAGGGCTTGTTGGTATCAACATTGACCACATTACAGAGGTATTTGGTCAGTCCTGAACGAGTGCTCTGTCCATCTGGATAAGTTGTATCTTAAGATTCCATAAGAGACAGTCATCTCCTTCCTTAAACTGATATTTTCTCTGAAGACATTTTAACCTATTAAAGAATTAAAGCACAGGTATTACTAATAACATAAATCAATGGTTCAGCTGTATATTGTTGTCCACTAAGCCATAAGGGTGACAGTCACCCTTAAATCAAAGAAAAGACAAATATATGTCCCTGCCCTCATCTCTAAATTAGAAAACTTCCCTCAGACGTTCTTATTAGAAAGTATTAGGGCCTGTGTCCACTAACAGCAGCGACCAGGACTTTAATTTCAGAGTATTTCTCAACTGCGCTTACTGTTAGTTACTGTTAGGTTGTCCCAAAGCACTTAAGCCCCCTTTTGAGGACTTCACAATTGCTTTAATACAATGCAATTTCACAAAGAAAACTTAAAAACAATTGATAGAAATCGTGTCTTAGCACTGGCAGGACACCTTGAAATAGTACCCTTGAAAAACAAGTGTGGCTAGTTTCTCCTCTGTATGGACTTCTGCCATTGTTGTTGAAATAGTTGAAAATAGAGATCCCACTCCTTCTTAATGTTGATTGACTGGTGACAGAGTAGGGGCACTGACGCTGTTAGTGGAAACGGGCCCTAATGGACTAACATGGACTAACTTTGAATATCCTCTGGGTCATTAAACTGCGGACTCTATTCAGTAATATGACAAACATGAGCATGTATGTACTTTTTTCGTAAACATAAGATTATACCACTTTGAAGTCTCATTAACATTTAAAATTAATACATGATCATACCTTAATACGTCTGTTGTCCATAACACTATAGATTGTAGTTGAAGATGCCAGTAACAGGCTAACAAACAGACACGTTGCAGAGGAAATTTTCGTAAGGTTAAGGGACCAGAACAATTTAATAAGACTTAGAAAAGTTTGTTAAGGCAGCAGAGAAATACATGAATGCTGACTTTTGGTATCACAAGAGACATGAACAAAGATACAAGATTCATACAACAAATTTCATATGCTGATTTTCTCTTTCTTTGTTCTTCGCAACCAGACATTCCCTTTCACACTTCTTACAATTACTATAGCCACTGGAGTTTGGCTAAACAATAAAGTCAGTAAAGGCCTGATAATCTGCCTCCGCTTGCACAGAGGGACGGATCAAATCACAGCTCAGAGAAGTTTTGAAGGGATAAACTGCTTTAGATATCAATACAGGTCAGCATGTCACCTGCAAAGAGGCAATCAAACTGCTGAAGCTCCATCAGCACGATCAATGACCAAATGTTGCCAAAAATGTTGACAAGCAACAAAGACCTATGCATACTCCATAGTGGGTCTCGGATGTTTTCTTAGAAACTACATTAGTTTGTGGGATATTAAAACAGAACCCCCACAGTGGTGCATGAGTGTGATACATTTAGGGGCCACAGGAGTGTCATCATGGCCAAACTGCCCCCAGAAAGACTTTGTAACCTTGAAACCAGACAGGGTAATCATCCAGATAGAAATATCAACACACAGACAGAGACAACAGCCAGGGCTGTGAATCAAAACCATCGCCGTGAGGCCCAGGGGAATCCTTACCACAGTCACACAACGCATGGAAAAGCATCTTTAATCAGGCATTTGTTAAACTTTGTCATTTTCTCCTCTGATTGCTCCACATGCATCTTCTCTTGTCTGCAGTTTTTAATGTTAAAGCTCTTTATCATCTGCACCATGTGATCACATATAAAATTCTAGACATCTTGTTCAACAGATTATACATGTGTAGGTGTATAAATGATGCACAAACAACTCTCCAAGATGCACCTCTCCTGAGCAAACACTGTGTCACAGTCATCCATCACGCCTCATGTGATTCAGTGAGTTCTGTAGATTCAAAGCTGCACAGTTTTATGTGCTGCCCTTTATTTTCAAACTCTTCTATTTGAATGTGAATTATGAAAGTATTGTTTGCTCCCTTGAACTTAAAGTTTTCTACTAGTTTGGGCTTGTACAGATAAGGATGGGCTCCAGGGTTAAAACCTGCAATGGCTGATAATTGGGCCACTAGGAGATATGAATGATAGCATTGCCCTGTATCTGGTGGGTGTGTTAATAAAGTTTGAAAACACTCAGAGAACAGTCAAACTTGAACACAAGCTATTAAACGCGGCTAAACACAAAATCACAGAGTCTACAAGTGGTTTGCTGAGTGTGGCTAACATTCGCAGAGCTAGCACCGCCAGCCTTCAATGCTCCTTGCAGGTGAACATCCTCATGCCTGTGCTGGTTAAACATTGCTCTGATCAAGTGATGGCATATCAGTTTAGCCAGATACATTCTACATACAAATCTATCTAAATGTTTTAGTTTAAACTACTGCAAAACTGCGCCATGCTACAAAATGCCATCTGTCATCTTGTTTACATCCTCGAACAAATATTGATCTCTTGTTCAACCAAATTGTAACCCCACTACTGACTGATGAGAGTGATTACATTTCATCGTTTAGATCTGAGGTTCCCAAACTTTTCAGCCCGCGACCCCAAAAATATAGGTTCCAAAGACTCGCGACTCCCACTGTACCTCAAAGTCATTAAATGTGGCTTCATTTAGCTGGTCTGGAGAAAATTTGCCTTCCTACATGAGCGTGTGTGTTTCCTGGGCCTTTATGAATTAACCTTCTGCTACTGATGATTTTGTTCAGAAAACCTAAACTTAGGAGTCATCTGGCAAAAAGAAAGGCAGAAAACTCATTACAATTTCTATTATCAAGGTTTTATTTCAAGTTTAGCTACTATTTTTGGTGATGTTTTTTTTACTATAATGGTTAAAATGTATTAATTTTAGCTAAATAAAAAAAAAAAAAAAACATTCTGGAAGACATCTCACGACCACCCATTTGTGACTCGCGACCCCCCAAGGGGTCCCAACCCACACTTTGGAAACCCTTGGTTTAGATGACTGAATGCATGCACAACCCTACATATGTCAAAGTGTTGCTCTTAAAATGCACAAGCTTCTCAAAAGCAGGCAAAAAAATCAGGTATTTCCTCTCAAGACTCATTTACAGCCAGCAGGCAATTCTTTTAATTAGAGTAATCAGCTGGTGAGAACCAAAGGCAGAACCAAAACAGGATAAAGCTGCATTAAGCTACCAAGCTGCAAAAAGATGGAACCAACTTCCCCTCAATCCTTACCACTTTAAATTTCAAGCTGAAACTCGTTCTTCTTCATTCCTCTCTTATCACTAAAAGTCTATTACCCTTTTCTTTCCTTTGTGAATTTGAGGAAGCTTTAAACATTTTGTTGGATTATGATCTTTTTTTTCCTTCAATATTAATTTAAATATCTAAAATAATAACTTTAATAAATTTACTAACCATAATCTAGTTTTCATTGATGGTCTAACTGTTCTTCTGACACTTATCTTTGTGAACCACTTTGAGGTGCCTTTGTGTTTGAAATGGTCCAATAAATAAATAAAGTTGAGTTGCCTTGGGTATTACAGCATCAAGACTGGAAGCAGGGTAAAAAAAAAAGCTAGCTTACTGCATCTTGCCATTATTATATTTGAGAAAACCATTCTACCCTGCTTCTAGTGTTCAAGTTAGAGATAAGAAATGGTCTCCCTGATGTATAGCTTCCTTTTTTAATAATCATAGGCAGATTTGACGATACTTTTTTATCCAGTATCTTCAAGTAAAGCTTGGGCATGTGATCAAAAACCTGCCACATCTTGTGATTTCATATTCTGACTGGACATACACCCTGCTACCTGCCTTTGCGCTACACTAAGCTGTCTCTTGGCTGTATAGTTTTAGATTCAGCATATGGATTCTACCAACAAAATGTCATACTGTGATCTTGCAGGCTGTTCTAAAACATGATTGATTTAATCTAAACATGTATCAGCCAGCCTCTGTGCAGCAGGGATCTGGGTCTAAACTGGACTCCGGTGTTGTTGTAAACTTGGCTCTGTCAGCTGTGGGACATCCCAGTGAATCCGTGGGATAAGGTGAATATCATGTACTTGTGATGTTGTGGGCTCAAATCTGGCTCTTCCCCATTCTGTCACCTTCCCTGCCACTGCTCTGCATACAGTCTAATGAAGCAGAAAGGAATAGCAGAGCTCTCTATCCGCAGTAGACGGAGCTGTGAAGATGAGATGTTTCCTCCTACGCAGGCAGGCAGACAGGCAGTAGCTCCAGAGACCCCAACACCTCCAACTGTAGCTACTGTAACGCTGTGGAATATCTGATTAACTCTCACTGATAGAAAACAGGAAGCCTGCAGCCTCCATCTGAGCAGAGAGATTTATACTGGAGATTTATATCTGCAGTGAGGATCTGAATTCACTGCGTGGGCTGAGATCGAACCTGCAGTCACAAAAATACAGCTACGTAAAAACATTTGACTCCGACAAGTCACTAAATCACTTTAGGTTACCTGTGACAGATTTTAAAAACATGTCAGGTTGCCATGTTAGTCACTTCTCTTCCTGTTGACAAGATGGAGCGTAGTTTTGTTAGCACAGTGAGTCAGATATCGAGATTGTTGAAATGAAATGTCTCTGTTCAGAAAGAGGAGTATGGTATGCCCTCATTAGAAAGAGGAAGCAAAACAACCTGTCCAGACAGTGAGCTCCATATACTGACTTTAAGATCAAATTAGTGTTACGAATATCTCTTAAAAATATTAAGTTTAAAGGTCCCCTTGACTAGCCACCCACCCAACTGGGTTTCAAACAAGTCAAAACATTTCACATTTTAATGTCTGACTTAATATTTAACACGTCCAGTACTTTTTTTATCTCTCGACTTCATAGTCTACGTGTTTCTTCAATGCCGCTACTCTGCCCAGTTAATCCAGTGGATACACGGTACACTTAATACCCGATACTGTTGTTTGTATAGATTTTTTCTATGTGTGTAATTTGTGTGTTGACACTGTTGACAAGATGAAGAGGAGTTATATCAGCGGAGTGAGTCAGTCAAAATCAAATGGATGGAAAATGTCTCCTTTAAAGTGAAGTGTGCGATGATAAGCAGAGGAAGCAAAATATTGTTTTTCATCAAGGAGCTGCATGATAAATAAAAATATTTAACTTTTTTTTTAAGATTATTTAAATGGACTGACCACTAAAAGCACTTTCAAACCACATACGATGTTCAGCTACTCACACTGGGGCTGCACGATTTTGGGAAAAACTGATATTGTGATATCTTATTTTTGGAGGTTTATACTGTGATATGAAGAAGCAACAGTTTACACCATGAAACTGTAATTAAGCGTATTTTATGTACACATCAGACCTAGAGGATACAGAAAAATATCTGACGTGCGTGTGATATATAAACTAATAATAAATCGTGTATATTAGCCACAAGTCTCGATCTCTTTGCAACATGTTGCTCCTGAATAAAAAAATAAAGAAGGAAATCTGAAGACCTTTTTTTTTCACTACTCAATGGCCAGCATGTAGTCTGATGGTAGTTAAAAGGCTGCCTGAGCGTCATCTGACTGCACCAAAACAATCATTATACCAAGGCCTCCATCCAACAGTTAACATGCAATCACTACTTGTTCATATATATACTTTTGCAGTGTGTTTATTTCTCATATTACAATAATGATGAAACTGTGATATATTGCAGAGCCCTAATTCCCACACACACATTCATACACTGATGGCATAAACCTCCCCATTCACATTCATTCACACGCTGCTGTCTATGCCACTCTGGAGCAGTTTTGGTGTTGGTGTCCTGCCCAAGGACACTTTGGCATGTAGACTATGGGAGCTGGGGATCACTTACAGAGGCTATGGTCCTTACCGGTCGCAGGATCAATTCCCAGTCCCAGCATGATTTGGTGCACATCATTGCTCTTTCTCACATTTCCTGTCTCTATCCAGCTGTCCTGTATAAGAAAAGCTAAAAACCAAGCGGCAACCTCTGGTCTTAAAATATGAAGCCCATGCGGAATTGCTAAAAAACTGCAGTTCATTGAGTGTCCGCTTGAGGCAGGCTGCAGAAACACTGGACACCACATACACACCCCTTCAAAAAACACGATCTTTGCAGCAATTATAAACATGTTTGGTCTGAAGAGCACATTTCTCTATTGGCACACACTGTACAGGGGGGTTATAACTCTGAAGATATTAAACGTACGGGTTTTGCCTAAATAAGGGCATGCCTGAGTTGATTGACAGGTGGGCTGTTAGCAAAGAGGCTAAAGGCCCGCCTCTTTACCTCACACTAGCTTGGATGAGGTTAGGTTGAGTCCAGCATTTTCAATATGGCACCTGTCAAGGCCATAGACTGTATAAAATATGGACGTAGTATCTGTAACGTCACCCATCAGTTCCTGAGAGCTGTTTTGAAGCCAATCGACGGCGGCAGCCATATTGGAAATGCGGAACTCAACCAGGAAGAGTGTGACGTAGTGTGAGCCTCCTAGCCAACAGCTATGTGTTCCCGACCGGGAGTCACGTCAGTCATGTCCTTATTTGGGCAAAAACTCGTAATCTTAATATCTTCTGAACCGTCACGTTAGAAAAAAATATATAATATAATTTTTGGTTTATAAAAATCTCCATCAATTTTCTGTCAATGGCCCAATCAGCTCGGGTTTAAGTCTATGCATTGAGCATGTGCAGGGCAATCATAGAAAATAGCCCAGAGGCAATAACACGTTGGATTAGATAGATTATAGAAGAGACAGTTCTACGTTGGTTTTCTGCATTTCAAATAAATAAAACTGTAACCTCTGATGCAGAGCGTTAAGTTTGTAACTTGCTAGAAAAAAAAAAGTTTCTTAGTCACTCTCATTTCTGTGTAGTCCAAAACAATCCCCGAAAACACAACAGGGGGACAAAAAAAACTGACTCAAAAAAGAACAGAAGAAAAGCATTAAAGTCTTCACACCTGATCAAAAACAGCCTAAAAGCGTCTGAGGCATCCTCAGGTGGTCGTACAAAGGAGTGTCTGCAGGAGAGCAGCTGAGCAGAAAGCAAGGTCCTGAGGGCACAGAAGGAGGCGGCGGTGGGCTGACCCGAGGTGACTAATGGATGGTTTTACGACGTGGTGCTGTGGGGTGTCACAAATGTAGTACATGTACAGGGACTCAAATTGAATTCATGACCTGTATCTTATTGTGAGTTTGTAATGACGTTTAAATGCAGGACATGGAGATTCTATCAGCTGTCCCCTTGTTAACTCGCACATCTGTCCACTTCAGTGAGGGGCTGAAAATGCCACACAGACATACACAGATAGAGTCCCTTAAAGAAAGTGCAGCTCAGACTGTCCCATCACTGGAGACAGCATCAACGTCTCTGACATGGTTGTAGCAGTGAAGATTTTCTAGACTAGTGGGACAGTACGATGCTGCACAGCCCTGATACGCGAGTATAGATGGAGCGTTATGTAATTAATACTCCTCCTCCTATGCAGATACAGTAGACGAGCAGAGAAATCCCGGCCTCAGCTTTAACTGTCGCCCTGATACGACTAATACTGCTCATATGTAGGGTGACATTTCAATCGCTCTGGCTCCTATAGTCCTGTATAGACCGGCATCTCTTGAGTCAGCGAAAGCCTTTGCATAACTGATACTGTAAAACAGGCATCCACTGGTTTCATACTGTTACAGCACGCAGCATGCAGAGAATCTGTCTCTTTCTTTCTGTGTCACCCACACAGTCATATTTATAACATGCAGTTACCTCCTGTTACCTGCCACCACATCATTCACAGGTGACTGGTACACAGACAGAAGAAAGTGGAGTGGAGGCTTCTCTTACCTCACAAATCCCCCTTCTTCAGGAACCCTTCCTTTCCTCTCCCCTTCAGCCGGCTTCTTCACGCACTCCAGCTTTCATCCCACCAGCACAAAGACGAGAGAGAAGAGGGGGACTTTAAATAATCAGCATTCCTCTTCTTTGTGTCTTCTCTCCGTCTCTCTCCTCTCTTCCAGATTTCTTCACACAGTCTCCCGAGGAGGATGGAGAGAAGAGGGGGGGGAGAGAAGCAGGAGCATCCGTGATACACTGCTGCGCGCTCCGCTGCAGGAGGCTGGACGTCAATCACACAGGTAACCAAGGGAACCGCTGCGCTCCGCCCCCCAAGCCGACGATGATTGGTTCGCCAATGGGGAACCAGAAGTCACAAGTCCTCGCGGATCTACAGATGGTACACGGAGAGAGCTGTGGTGGGATCATGCACAGAGCCAAACAAACAGTAGTGGATTGCAGTACTTGTGAACTCTCCCTCTCTTCTCTCTGTCCCTCTCCCTCTCTCTCTCTTTGACTTCAGAGCCCACCGCTTTATTTTACAGTTGCTTAGCAACAGACTTGCATGCGTGAGTGAGAGTGTGTGTTGCAGCGCAGGATGAGAGATGTGGGAAGAGAGAAAGGAGTTTAAGTCCTCAACTCTCTCTCTTCCTCTGTCAGAGGTGTGGATGGATGCTGAATATTTCATCTGTCAGAAGCAGCAGCAGCAGCCTGACTTTGTGTTCCAGAGGCTGTTGTTGCTTCAGGGAAACCCATAGAGGCAGCAAGAAGCATTAAGAGTTAGTTATCTGAAAGAGGGACGACTGAAGAGCCTCTAAAAGCAAACTACATCCCCTCAACACATCATTTATTGAAACGCATGATTTGTTGAAAGATAAAGTCAAATGCTTCTTCTATAAAATGAATCCGAACATTGTCTGTTTGTTTGCATCAAATATCAGAGGCCTCAGTCATCCTAGAGTCACCACAGTTATAAAGAAGCTAAAGGTGCAGTGTGTAAAACTGGGAATATTTAGAGATATCTAACATTGGATTGAAACGCCCCCTTACTCACCCCTCCTGTCAATGAAGCGACGGTGGCCAGGTTCAGGTTCAGGAGACTTCAAGAGGTTCAAGGAAGTTTAAAGTGCAAATGAATGATGTGTATGATTATTTTAGCCCATCAGTTTGTTTATTTCTGACATCATGTATCAGATTGTCACATTTAAATGTTGCACCGTCAACAAGATGACTGTCAGATTTTCTGTGGCTCCTAGATGTCAACCTCTGTGAGACGCAGTAAGATGAGAGACAATACTTTCAAAGGATCTGACTGCTAGGATCTGTCCGGTTGGAGTCGCACACTAAAATCCTTCATGGTAAGACTTTCCTGTTATTTGAACACAGCTGTTCATATATCAGACAACGAGGCGACACAACACAATCAGACTCAACAATAACCAAAGCTTTTAAGCTCATCTCTGTTGGTTTTTATCTTTATGGTCAGATTATTCTCTCAATGTTTCACTGAGATGTCAAAGTGAAAATACTCACTGAGGTCTGGTCCTTGTCTGCTGCTGCTGTGGAGCCACACTTTCACCGCACAGCTGCATTTATGGTCCCAGAGGAGTGCTCACTCAAGGGTGAGGAAACATCAGGCAGTCTGAGAATTAAGGAATAGCATCTTATGAATATTCAACCGCTTAGAAGGAAACAGGAGGCCAGCATTAGCTGAATGTGGTTGATGTAGAAATTTGAGGCACTGGGAGCTTTTTTTCCCCCCTGTTGGCTCCAGACAGAAGCTCACCCTTGACTAACTGTTTCACCCTCAAAGCTGCCGTTTCATTTTGGTGGAAAAATGTGTCGCACTTTTGTCACATTATGTACAAAAGTGATGTTTAAATGACATCAGCCAGGTCACTTCTGGACACGGTGGAGTGGCAGTTAACAGGCTGCTCATGTAAGGCTGGGTGACAATTTGATAACGATAATTATCATGATATCATTTTTCTCGATGTAAATATAAATCAACATGCAATTACACCCCCAAGCCACTTAAAATGGAGGGGGCGTTAATGAGCCTTAAACGCTAGTTGCCATCCAACATTAGACCAAAGAAGAAGATGGCATTGCACAGCCAATCATGTTGCAGGGTGAGAGGTAGGCAGGGCTTAAAGATGAATTCAAGAAGCTTATCAGAAAACTAAATACAGATACAAGCTATCAAACTGTTTGCTTTCTTCAACTTTCACTCAGGACCAAAAATCTGCCTTTAAATTTAATATAAATAATGATTTGATATTATTGGGATAATTATCGATACCGACTGATATGAAATATTACATTGTGATAACATAATTTTTAACATTGCCCAGCACTATGCATATGTTCTAATCCCTTATGAAAATCTGTTTAATAACAACTTCATACCAGTAACTGAAAATACAGTATATGTTGTATTTTGGCTCTCCTGTGGAAATGGCATGAAGAAGCGGTGCGAAGAGTCAGAAAGAATGCACAATTATGGTTCACATCACCTAACAGATACAGTAGATAGTAAAAACAAGTCTAACTTTCTTCAGACACTCTGTGGTGTTACACAGGGCTCATGTCATGGGCCTTTTTGTTTTTATACATTAAGAACCAACCCAATATCACAGGCAAGTTGTCGTTTTTAACATAAAGATCTTGACACCAAGATTCAAGATTAACAGAACTGTGTGATCTTTTGTTGACATCTTTCAGTTGTGTTATTACTTCAAAATAACAGCCAATGCAATCCATTTGGCCCTATCAAAGATTGAAATATGGGTGTATTAGGATGTGTTCCTTCTCAACGCATTTATTCTTTTCATTAGAACACAAGTACCTTGTATTTATTTGGAAAGAAAGGTCATTAACGTTACATTGAATCTTTTTATTTCAGCTTCCTGTGGACTTTTTACACTTTCGACAAACACCACCTCTGACAACCGGATGAAGGGGGATGTCACTTTTGGAGATGGTAACATGGTGTTTAAGCTCATCTTGACTGCTTCAGACTCAACAAAGAAGAACCCTGGACCTTGTACAGGTGAGTGAGTCATACGGGTGTGAATGAGAGTGTCTCAGTAGGTGGATAATGGGAACGGCGTGGTGTTTTTTAGATACCAAAGAAGCTATCTACCTGATTAATAAGGAGCTTATTCAACTCAAACACTCAGTAATGTGAGAAAAAAATAAAACATTTTTAAAAATGTAAGGATTTTTGCAGGAGAGGACCATGACGTTTGTTGTTTAATTGGTAAAAGTTTCAGTGAAAAGGAAAAAAATACTGCAAATTAATATAAAATGACTTATTAATTAAGAAAAAATTTAATATTCTTCTTAAAATCCTGGCATATGATATTCTTTGTATAAAAGAAATAAAGAAAGAGGCGCTGGTGGCCCAGTGGTCTAAGCGCCCCAGTGGTCTAAGCGCCCCAGCATAGTCCACATGGCAGAGGTCGCAGGTTCAACTACCGGCCGGTCGACTATTTCCTGCATGTCTTCCCCCTCTCTCTACTCCCCACGTTTCCTGTCTCTCTTCAGCTGTCATGTCAATAAAGGCAAAAAAAAAGCCCCAAAAATAGAACTAGAAAAAATATAGGAATAAAGAAAAAAAATCAGTCATTGGTTAAATGGCATACTTGACACAAAAAACTAAATTGTGACTTATTTTGTGCAGTAAAAAAAGTTGTATGTATATAAAGGGTTAAACAGGGTCAGCAGGAGAAGTTTGTGTCAACATTGAAAC
This sequence comes from Notolabrus celidotus, assembly GCF_009762535.1. NCBI lineage: Eukaryota > Metazoa > Chordata > Actinopteri > Labriformes > Labridae > Notolabrus > Notolabrus celidotus. The sequence goes on along the minus strand of NC_048273.1, from coordinate 29,432,552 downwards.
TTAATCTCTCAGTATATTGAAAAATCTCATAATCAAATTTTGTGCAAAGAGTGTATTCAAAAAATGGAAAAAAAATGTTGTTTTCGGGAAAATAACTTTCAGATAAAGAGGAGTTAGTATTCTTAAGTAAATGTGTTCAGTTGGATTCCATCACTGAGATAGTGTTGCACTGGCTGAGCGTCTTTGTGTGTTCTTGAGTCTGAAGCCACGAGGTCAAAGCAGAGACATCGCTGTGAGGAGGAGTGTTGATGCAAAAACCAAAGTCAGTGAGAGCAGAGGACAAAACAGCAACCAGACTGACAGACAGCACTGCTGTCTGCAGGGACTCAAAGACAAGGTGAAGCTTATCCACCCAGACTTTATCCACCCTGCACTTCAGGACTGTAACAACTGTTTACCTAAGATTCACAGGATTACTCAGAGGACCCAGCGGGGATGATTTGTGTGCATTTTAATTGTCATTCTGCCGAGCACTGCAGGCATCTCGTGGTCTTTGATTAAAAATTCATGTTTGAATATCATTATGTCAGTCAAGACGCATTTGTGGAGCAGTTTCTAAAGGGGAGTAAGTAGGGTATTATATACGGATACAAATATATCCATGCATGAATGTTGTACTGATTCTTACAAGGACAAGTTTAAAGTACTATTTAATGAGCTCAGAGCAGTTTTTCTTTAAACTCTATGTTTCACATGCTGAGACTATTTACTGAACAAATCTGCCAAACTGGTGATAAACACAACAGACATTGAGGCTGGCCAAAAGTTTCTTCTTTTCCTTGAAGTCTTTTCATTTTTACTCTTAAATGATTCTCTGTGAATCATGTCACAGTGCTCAACGTGTACACATTCCTTCTTGTAAAGTGTGTTAAATAATGCAAGAGGTCAACATCCGCTTTTGTCAGAACGAGTCCCTCTAAGCAAGAAGTCCATTCAAGATTTGAAGGTACATGTCCATGACTCTCGGTCTTATGAAGAAAAAGAAAGGATACATTTTTTTTCATCTTGGTGAAAAATGTTTTTTCTTTTTTTAAATCCAAGAAAATGTTGATTTACAAAAACTCTCTTTAGGCAAGTGGGCGTCAGCTGGGCAACAGTGAGAGACTTGAGGAGATGAGGGAAATGGTGAAGCTCCACGAGCGCCAACTGGCCCTGATACACACTCACAACCAGCAGCTGGAGCAGCAGAGAGAAGAATGAACTGCTGGAGACCTTGTTAGTTATACATCCTCTTTAGTCTTTGTGTTATAAACCCTGAGATTCTATCCTCTCAAATTTACACTGAATATCAATGATTGTTCTAATATTTGCGAAATAATAAACACTGAATCTTTCCTATTTTATCATGAAACATTATCAAACAGTTGTGTCAGCTAAGACGTTATGAAAGACTAACATCTGACTGAAGCTATCTGTTATAAAATACATACTTAACATATAGTCGGATGGCCCTTTAACCCTTGTGTTATGTTCGTTTCTTAGGGACAGCAATAATATTCGTGGGTCAACTTGACCCGGGGCATGTTTAATTATCCAGAAGTGTCAGAACTCAAGAAAATCACAATAAACATTTTTTAATCTCATTATTAACTCCATTACTAACCATTTAAATCAATATTTAGTCCAATGGTGTTCTTTGATCCTCACAGCTCATGGTTCAATGAGGATAACTCACTTGTTTTTAATTAAAATTCATGTTAAAGCTTTTTTTAATGTACATTTGAAAGACCAAAATATAAATACAATAGTTTTACATGACATAGATTTTTGCTTATTTCATTTTGATTTTTTTTTTTTTTTTTGTGAAGTGATGTTGATACATTAAATTAACAGGAGACACCTCTTCTGTCACATGTTGCCCAGATTTTGATGCTGTATTTAGCTGGTTTGGAAGGTATATATTGCCTAAAATGGAAAGAACCTCTGAGGGCCTCTAGCCTTTCATCCACTGTGACATTAGGGCTGGGTTATAGAGTAGTTGAAGTTGCTCTACCCACTTGTCCCTCACTGTTCTAATGGCTGACAGCTTGTCTCTATTCGATCTCAACTCCTGCAGTCAAATGACGAAGTGTCCTTGGGCAAGACACTGAACCCCAAACTGCTCCCTCAGTTGTTCAGTGGTGTATGAATGTCTAGAATAAGATTAGCTAATACTGATGGTCCCTTACTATAGCAGCCTCTACCATCATTGGGTGAGCAAGTAATGTAAAAGAGCTTTGAGAGGTCAGAAGACTCGAAAAGAGATATATAAGTACAAGTCCATTTACCATTTATCATGACCTTCTCAAAAGCTGACTTGATGTCTGTTACACGAGTCACTGCTATCCTAGTGGCTCTGTCTTTATGGTGTTTTCTGCAGACAGTTTTACCTGACGTATATTTGGGATTGAAGATCGCTGCATTTCCCCATTTTTGATGTGAATGTCTGCTTGGAGGAATATGAACATCTGTTTCTTCATTTGGTTCATAATCGGAATCATCAGACTCAGAATTGACCACAAGATGGTCTTCATCTTCAGACACACCCTCCTCTCTCACTGTCATGATCAAAGAGGAGTGCCAGGGTTATCACCTGTTTACTTCTGCTGCTCATTTTCTAAAGCTCTGACAGAGAGTGTGTCATGTGTAGATGCAGAGTATAATGTGGGTAGGACTCCCTTGCAGAGAATCTGTTTATGTTTTTCCCCTCCCCTGCTGTGGTGATGGGAAGTTCGGCTCTTTTCAGAGAGCGGGCTCTTTTGACTCGGCTCCCGAAGAAGAGCCGGCTCTTTCGACTCCCGAACGGCTCTTAATTTAGGATCTTTTGAAGCCGTATATTTTACCTTAAATTTGCAAAAAATAATGGTTTGTGTGTTGAAAACCCTTATACGTACACTGTTTTTATAAGAAGCCTTATAATTGCCCAATTTTGTGCATTTATTCTGTTACAAAACCATTCTTACTTTTGTTTAGTATTTCAATCAAACTTTTTTATTGTACAACTTAACAAAAAACTGCAAACATATCCAACAGAATAGAACCAGAACCAAACTCAAGCAAACAGAACCAGAACCAAGTCAAGCAAACAGAACCAGAACCAAACTCAAGCAAACAGAACCAGAACCAAACTCAAGCAAACAGAACCAGAACCAAACTCAAGCAAAAAGAACCAGAACCAAACTCAAGCAAACAAAACCAGAACCAAGTCAAGCAAACAGAACCAGAGCCAAACTCAAGCAAACAGAACCAGAACCAAACTGGAGCAAACATTATTAATGTCCTCAGGTTGGCATTGAGAAAAATCAGATGGCTCAGCTTGGATGGGCTGATCTGATTTCTCCTCTCAGTGAGTATTTGTCCTGTCTTTGAGAAGACTCTCTCAGAAGGAACAGATGTAGCCAGAATACACAGCCTCTCCTCCATCACCTGTATACTATATCCTAACATGTGATTGGCCGCATGGCCGCCATGCTAACCAATCAAAACAAAGTTCTGCTGTGAGCAGAGCTGGGGTTGAACACTGAGAGCTAAGCAGCGAAAGGAAAAACTGGGAGCCGTCTCTCTCTAGATGCGAGCCGGCTCTTCTGATTCACTATAAAGCATCAACTCTCAGAACCGCAGCTTTTGATCATGACACATCACTACCCTGCTGAGAGTCCCCTCAATGTGGGTGGAGTTTGCCCACGGGAACAGAGAAGGTTCCCGTCAAAAGTCATGCCAACACCTGCATTCTCACACTTTACAGATGAGGTCAAGAGATAGGGAGAGGGTGTGCGTGTGTGTGTGCGTGCGTGTGTGTGTGCGTGTGTGCGTGTGTGTGCGTGTGCGTGTGTGTGTATGTGATTGGGGTGAAATATGTCACACAGTTGCAAAGAAACAATTAGTATTTGACACTTCTGACCTCTTTTAGCCTCCACTTTGACTGCCGGGTCAAATTGACCCATGAACATATCTATGCAATATAAACATGCAAGGGGGGGTTGCAAATATGTGACAGGAACCATTTTTATTTTATATATTGATTACGCTAATTAAGGCAAGTAGAATCAGTTTCATACCAAAAAAACACTTTTAACCATTTTTTATTTTATTTTTGAACTTTTAAAAGGGTCAATCTGACCCTGAACATAACAGGAGGGTTAAGTGTTCACTTTCCATTATGTTTCCAGTTGCTGAATCATCAAGAACACTTTATTATGGTAAAATGTCTTCATTGCCCCATGGACGTTTTGAGATTCTGTCCAAGATTAAAAGCTGTTTCCCCGATGGCTTCAAGCACTCACTGAGCACTTATCCTTTGTATAAGGTCACACTTATCTTGTGTTTACTTCAAAGTTTATCTTTTGTAGTTTTTAACATAGAAGCAAGAGACTATATAAGAATCTGGCCTTCCTCTCCTTACTCCGCTTTTAGAGGAAAAAAGCTCCCGTGTGATTATGGAGAAAAGTTGTGAGAAAAGTTTTAAATGAAGTTCATGAACACCAAATGTTGGGGATTTGAATGAACTGTTCCTTTAGAGAGAAATTAAAATGTGTTCTTAATCTGTTTTTAAGAGCTATGTGTTTAAACGTTGTTTGTCTTTTGATTTGTTCCCATGAAAATAATATAAAACAATGTAAAACTGCTGGAGTATAGAACAAGTAATTAAAATTATATACAGTAAATACAGAACTTTGCTAAATGTAATTTACAGCAATCAGGGTTTTTTGTGTGTTACAGACGGGATACACACTATGGGAACAACATCATGGCACTCTCATAACTGTGCTGTGTACACATGTACCAATGACTTCATTTAACTGTATTTGTGCAGCTTTATTGTTTCAGTTCAAGTTTCAGAAAGGAATTACTGCGCCTGTGCTGCTCTGCCTCCAAGATGAATAATTAGTGAACTATGTTTTATTTCCCAGCTGCTGGATGACTCAGAGCGTCAATTATGCATTTCATCATGCCTTGGTTGCTCCTCACTGCAACATTTGTGGAGGAATAAATCTATTTTTCAACTGAAGGCTGGATCATGGTAAGGACATTTTCTGTAGATGTATCATTTGATATATTTTAGATGATATGCTATGTTTTTGTTAATTAGTTTGTGGCATGTTTCTGTACCTGTCGGGAAGATTCAGACAAGAATATGAAGAAGCAAGGAGTTAATTTCTTGTGCTGATGGCCTTCCTCTCAGATAAACAATGTGCCTCCATACTTCCAGAGTTATTTTTGAAACTCTATCAGATGTCTGTTTGCAACGAAAACAATCAGGTTGATTACATGTGAATTAATTCCACTGAGCTGTGTGGTTATATGAGGTTAAATCAGCAGAGCCCTGTGCTGAGCATACATACAGTTAGGTGGGTCAGATCCTGCTATAATGGCACAAAGGACTGACCTGCAGGCAGAGGCCTAAAGCCTAATGAAGACCCAACAAGCTGCAGCCAGAAAGAAAAGGATGAGTTGAAAAATATGTTGTGCATATCGCTGCATTATCTGTTGGCACAGCTGTGCTCACTGGAGCCTTTATAAAGTTTACTCAACTTGTTTTCTGCTTGAAAACCCAATGTCCATGACTTCGACTCTCTGGTCCTGATTTAATTTTTATATGATGAGTTTATGATTGAAATTCTTGGCACACACTACAGACTAATGATATAGAAAAAAAGAGAGAGTTACCTTTTTGTCCTGAGCCACATCATTGTTGTTTTGGTGTCCAGAGGTGAGGCTTCCTTCGCTGAGTAACCTCAGCTGGGAGCTTCTGGCTGTGGAGAAGGAGATCCAGGAATTGAAGGAGATCCTGAAGATGTTGCTGGCGAAGAAAAAACTGAAAAATACATTATTTTTTCTTGTTTCAGATTTGTTTGGAATGCAAAACAAACTGTGATTAACCCAACAGTTCATATTCCTCACAGTTTCACTACATGGTAACTTTAAAATCATTGTTTATAATATAAATCCCTCTTAACCTTTTTGCTTTGTTTTTAGTTGTATGTAGATATTCTGTTCTACATTGATGGTTTGCCTTTTTGTTGATTGTTTTCTTTAGGAGGGCCACTCGACAAGCCTGTTAGGGTTTTTTGGCTCCTCCTGCACATTACATGTCACTAAAGTTAGTGGTTAGTTTTATTATTGAATTTACCTGGTATATCTTTCATCTATCATGTTATTGAGCAGTAATGTTTTGTTTTGTTCTTTTATATGTGCAATACAATAAATAAATAAATAAATAAATAAATAAGAAACTGAATAGTACTTCTTTCATTTTCAGCATCTAAGAACTTGCAGATAAAATCCACCATGAAAGTTTCCTCAATACACCAAACCCTTTTAATTTCTCAGAACGCAATTTTAAAGCCATAAAATGTAATATAAACACAAGAGAACACTAAATCACGTACAAATCTGCTCAACTGTTTACTATATCTGCCTCAGGATGCAGAAAACCAGCCTCAGTACAGAAGTGCTTGCTTTGACAAAAACCATAGCAGCCTAAAACCAGATGACTCTGACTATGGACCAGGTTTCAAAGTTTTGTTTACCTGTTATTCTTGTGTACTGTTACATTGACATTTGAATTTATTACTCTAATAATCCCTTATCTATCCCTCTTTTTTCCCAATTTGGAAATCGCACAAATTCTTCTCATTCCTCTTACTGACTACTAATGTGTTGATCAGTAACACTCACTGAGTTTTGTGTAACTTATGTGAACTCCTGAAGCAGTCAGGACAGAGCTTGAGCTAATTCAGAAGGAGAACGTCCTTCAGACTTCAAGTTTACAGGCAAAGAAGGAGAGAAGCAAATAGCTTCTAGGCCCAGGAGACAGTCTTACTCTCCCCCACCTCTTCCTCCTCCAGACCAACCCAAGAGACTCGCATTTATGCAGCTCTTTCCCTGGTACATAATTTACAGCTGTAGTCAAAAATAATTATTTAAAAACTATCCAAATGAACATTGCAAACATAGTCACCTTGAGTCATGTCCTATAATGATTCTCATGTTCAAAGCTTAAATAGTACAGTTTTTTGTGTAAGCTTGCACCCAGATTCTTAACCCCATTACTAAAAAGATACACTCTATAGTTTCAGGGTCCTGCTTCCTGAGTCATTGTCAGTGTCTGCTGTCACTGTCTGGGCCTACTAACCATTTTTCTTTTAAGATTCAAAGGACAGCATCCCCTCATCTTGTCTTTTTTGGCTGGATTTGTGGTGTACTGTAACATGGTGCTGGGAGTCTGTGTTTGTCTGAGGGCACTGCGCCTCTACTCTCAAGGTCTTGAGCTGCACCTGGAGAAGACAAGTTGTGGTTATTATTCTCCAGGCCTAAAACAGTGGATTAATGTGTAGAAACATTAAGATTATTTAATCATAAGTAAGTTACCCTATGCTACTGTAGGATCCTTGGCCTTCACCTCTTGTGTGGTGGAGGTGCAGATAGCTCAGAACTTGTATGTTATCAAGTAGGAGGTTTCCAAACTGGTGATCAATGGCTGGACTCAGACTGGGAACTTTGACCATAACATAATTCATTATATTCACATGACAGTCACTTTACTTGGCATCACACTCAGAATGAAAAGCCAAATCATCATTTTGACATCAGAGGTCATACAGCTGAATCTGACTTCGACAAAAAGTATAAACAGGAAACAAAAAAACAGTTGATCATGTTTCTCCACTTCCTAATCATCCAGTGAAAAAGCAATGGGTGGTTAAAACCAAGAGAAATGCTGGGCCAAGTTTCAAGTTACAAAATGTATATATAACTCAAACTTATGGGGTGCCATTTGTAAAGTTGTGCACACTGAAAATAACAGCAACATTTCTCCACATTTAGCTCCAAAACGCCATGAAAATTTAGTGAATTTTTAAAAAAGTCACGTTTTTAAAAAAATCATATTTAGAGGAATATTTGTGATCTACTTCACATTTAATTTTGTTGAGAAAAATATATTAAGTTAAAATCATTGTTAAATCCAAATGCTAAATATAAATCTAAATGTTAAATATAAATCGAAATATTAAATATAAATTGAAATATCAAATATACATTTAAATGTTGAATGTTGCTTCGCGATCCTAATATATACATAGCTGATGTGCAAATTCACACTGCCTTCTAGCAGAAATACCACATAAAAGCTTCATAGAGCGATATAGACTTAGCAATAGCAACTTAGCTTAGACAGAAAGGCTAGCTAAAGGTTGTTACAGTTAGCTAACGGCGAGTGCTCGCTAAAAGCAATGCTAGCTAACTAACTAACAGTAATATAAACTTGCTAATACGTAGCGTAAACTAGCTGTTTTGACTTGGTTGGCTTACTTTAGTAACTAAGCCTTACCTGTTGAGCTATTTTTTTGCATTAAAAAAACAAAAAAGCCAGCTGCCATGTATTATCTCACCAATTATTAATCATGGAGTGTACAAATTATATGACAAAAATGAACAACTTATCCAAACCAACACATTTCAACATAAAGCATGTTCTAACCATTAATTGCAGATACATTAATTGCACTACACTTATAGTTAAACACTTATCCTGAAATGTGTGAAAAACACTTTTCCTCGTGAATATTTAATGTGTAATTACCATTAGAAAAAGGCCCGTCTCACAGTATGTCATATTTTCTCTCCACGCAGCTTCGTAGTGGCCACTAGATGGCGCCATTGCGCAGTCTACCCGAGACCCTCATGAAGCCTTACCTCACAGTTTCCCAGGTATGAAGAACCCGGAGATTGTATTAACACCTGAAAGAATTAGTAAAGATGACTCACGTTTCTGATTACTAACTTCCAAATTTTGTTCAATAGCAAATTCATTTCCTCAATGTTTTAAAGGCAATGAAAACTTTCAGTTTTGTGGGGCGGCTGATCACTGGTTATCGGTCTCTCAATCGGAGGTTAGGTGTTCGAGTCCCGCAGTCCACATGCCGAAGCGTCTTTGGGGGTGACACCGAATCCCACTTAATCCTGTTGACTGTACCAGCTGTGTGAATTGGTTTTGTCATTACCGAGGGGTATAAAAAGGTTCAACGTGACGTATAAACGCGCTTTGATTGGTTGAGTCAAGACTAGAAAAATCCTACATAAATGCAGTCAATACAAAAAAGTGTTTTGATAAGCAGACATCAAGTTTGTTGAATTTTACACCATCTCATAAATTGAGCTTTGAAAATTAAGTGTCAGTTTCAGAGCCTGTGTTTATATCTTAAAAAGTTACTTCAATGACCCAGAAGTCAAAATCCAAAATTGTCTTGGAAGAGAATGTAAAAACATAAACACGTCAATGAAACAAGTGAAATCATTAAGTTTTCTGTGGACCTACAAATCATTGCTAGTGTTTTCTCTTCAAGGTGTTCAGTGTTTTCATTAAACGAACAGATTGAATAAAATTAGATTGAATGTAAACACTAGGTTTAGCTAACTCAGCCTTTACTCAAGACAGGACATGGTAGGAGTCGGAATATGTGAAGAAGTGAAAAGGAGACAAAAATGATGAAAATGTGGCCGTGAAATGAACAACATTTTAGAATCAATTCTCTAAAGAGTAAAAACAGTCACCTCAAACTGAGTTTTCCATCTTCGGGATCGTGCACCGGTCAAGTTCACCCAACAACAGAAATTAATCATTCTGGACACAAACTTACATCTGCAAATTTTTTATTCTTTTTTTTTTTTTTACTACAAGTATACAAAACTTGACAGACAAATCTATGAAAATGGATCTTATTTACAGAAACAAAAGTGTTGTAAAGGTGGAGAAGGGCTGGACAGGCATGCTGTGCTGGTTTCCAAGATCAGAGAAGAGTTGAAGAAAGTCACGCTGAAGACTTGACGGAAGATGACTGGCTGGCAGACTATTAAAAAGAAAAAAAAAAAAAAAATGGCATCATTAAACAAACAGAAAAAAGGTTTGTATAAAGATTAATAATTTACATGCATGCCTGTATGTAAACTCCAAGCTCTTTTATTACTTGAAAATCACTTATATAAGTGATCTTTCAGACTTCAGCAACTGCAGAGTCACTTAATGTGAAAAGATGGAGAAATTTCGCATTTGATCATTTCAATAAATAAGAATCTCACAGAGCAGCAGCTAAAGTTGCACATTGTGTTAGAAGTGCTCTGCAGATAAACAGACTTGATTCTGTATAGCCAGATCAAGAAGTGAAACAGCTGCAGTCTAACCATTATCTGATTTTTAACTTACCAATTGAAGGTTGCAGACATCATTCATGACATGTAAACACAGGATTGCACCCAACTTCCCAAAACATATAGAAGTCATTTTGATTGGACTTAAAGAGCGCTTTCTTGTATGCATACTGCAATATGTCAGCTTTTAAAGATGATTTACAGCCAACAAGAAACTACGCAAATCCAACTTGAGAGTCCACGAGAAGCCTTATGCAGGCAGTAAATCTGCCATATTCTCCGTCTACAACCACCACGTCCTCTAAACCATACATAAGACATAAACCTATCACTCGCCTCCTGTGATTTTCCTTCCTTGACTCCTTTGCCGTTGCTGGCACTAGAGTCACCGCTGCCATTAACTGTGGCTTCCTGTTTTGCTTGTTTAGCATCAGTGTCCTTTACTGGGCTCTCCTCTTCTGTTTTCCTCTGTGGAAACATAAAACCAGGACAAAGGGAGGGGGGAGGAAGAAGAGACTGCTTTCAATACAGCCGTGCATTCAGACAACCTTTAAAGATGGATTGACATTGAGGATAGGGAACTGAAGCTGTATCCGCCACTGATTAGATAGAGCAAACAACAATTTGTCTTTCATGCACAAAATCAGCTCATAAGGATTCATTTACAGCATCAGGCCGCACCACAACACAAACACCACATGCCACAACTACAGTAAGACAACTAAAAGCCACAACACATACACACAAGCTACAGACTAGCACATCATCCCGACGAAACAAAGCAGGCAAGCACACAGACCCTTCAAAATAAAAGCAGACCACGGCCACTTTCACCACAGACATGATTAGATCTACGTCGTGAGTCAAACTGCAAAGACGTCACTGCTTCAATTAGGAGAAGATTTTCCAGCTCTGCAAGGAAAGCAGCACGACCACCCCACTTCAGTCAGGGTCATCCTGTCTCACCTTTTTCCTGACCAGGTGGGAGATGTCTGAGGCGGCTTTGGAAGACGAGGAGCTGCCAGATGATTTCACCGGGATCTGAAAAAGAAGGCGTTTTTTGTAGTTTGCACAGTCTTTGTTCATGCCAATAAAGCAAATTTGAATTGAAAAATTGAATTTAATTGATATTCTGTAGGAGGTCGGTTTATGTTAAAGTAGGCAGAGGATTTCATCAGTTTGAAGAAATTTACTCCTACAGTGTCCTCACCTGGCTTGGTGCTGCAAATGCTGAAGATGAAGATGATGAAGCACCTCCGTTTTCACACATGAATGCTGATGAGGTTGAAGCTCCGCCCTGCAAGAAATCAGTCAGTTAAACAGAATTTAAAGCTACTGTTTCAACTAGTCTGAAACTTTCCATCAATGCAAAGACAAATATGAATACATTAACAGGTGTGTATTCTTCCTTGTGGTCTTGTATACTCACTAGTGTCTGCTGAATGGCCTGGGATGCAGCGCTGGCTGTTTTCTGGCTTTCCTTGGCATCCTCCACCTTTTCCCTGATGTCAGGGAGAAGCTGCTTCAGCTCCTCCATCTCATTCTTCTCTTCTGCTTCCCCACCTGCTGCGGAGATCACCTCCTGCAACATGGCTAGACATGGACAGTAAGAGAACAGGTGAGGTGCATGATTGTGAGGACTGTTAAAGAGAGACACTCTCACACTCAGTAATATTTTTGAAACTACTTCTGTCTAGAGAAAGACGACCGAGTGCTCCCTTACCCAGACGTGTCTCGATGACTTTTATGGAGCTGTTGTAGTGCTGGATGGCCTGACTGTACTGGTCCATGTAGCACAGTGTGGTGGCGACATGGTAGTGGGTCTCAGCCAGCAGACGACTGTGGGGAGTTAAGTGCTTCAGCTGCAGGGTGAGACACTCCTGGAAGTCGTCCAGTGCTTGGGGATAGTTACCTGGTAGAGGAGAGGACACATAGTTTGTGACATCAGGGGTCACATATGGCTCTAAATGGATTGTAGCATTTTCTTTAAGACATTGTTAGATATTGATACTTGGGTGACAAATTTAACTCTGAAAAGCTCTTTAAAATAGTCAAAGTGTCAAAGCATTTTCTAGTTCAGCTTCTGAAATGGAAGGATGTGCTGAAGTCATTTTGTGGGGGGGGGGGGGGGGGGGGGGGTGTTAGTTTGGCCACTTAAGAATTTAACATTTTAAAATCAGCCGAGACTAAGTAAAAAAAAAAAAAAAAAATACTAAAACATCATATCTTACTTTAAGTTACTGTTAGAAATTCATTTTGAAAATGTCAATCTGCCACAGGTCAGATTAGTTTCACATGAAATCATTTTAAGCAGCAGTGTTCAAACGTTTCCTGAAAGGTGGTCGACCAATATCAGCTTTCCAACGACAGAAGCCGATAATAAGGAGCGCAGGTCAGCTGATGGCAATTACATAATGCCAATGTCAAAATTGTTATCTGCATTTGATGCATTATTTCATTGACATCACAAACTAATATACACAGGTATCTCTTAACCAGTGACAGGTTTTAGATGGACTTAATTCATGAAATAGAAATACATTAGCTTGTGCTGTAGATTTCAGAACATGGAAGTTAAGGTGTAGAGTAATGCAGTCAAGTGATGCTACTTTTTCATATTATATTGTTTGTTTTATCACATACTGTCTTGTCTTATATTAAGTCTGTTTTATTGTTGCTTAATTTGATTTGTAAGATGACCTTGAATGTCACCCATAAATCAAATGCATTATCATTCTTACATAAATACCAGCCAGTACCTTAACCATCCTTAATGACAGCATATCATAACATTGTTTTACACACTGATGAGGCTACCTGCAGTGTCTGAAGACAGTTTTTTTTTTTTTTTTGGCCTTGTGAATGCAGAAAGTGCGCTATGCTGATTATTTCAAAATGCCATTAAATCTGTCCGTCTCTGATCCCGAACATTACTTTTTTTTTTTTTTTTTTTTTAAGTATCCAAATGTAGTACGGCCAAAGACTTGAAAACAAAATAATTTAAATCATAAAAGTGTAGATGTTTAGTGTGCTGCATGCAACATACCTGACTCAGCACTGACTTCTCCAAGTTTCAGATACGTCTGTGCTGCCATCAGCTGATCGTCTTTGCTCTCTTTTCTGTTGAGATAAGAGAAATTAACTGCAGCAGGCTTTTAGTACGGATTCTACTGACTTTATGTTAATGATATGCTCACATTGTGTTCTCTCTTCATTGTTCCATGTCGTTCTTACCTTTTGTAGATGACTTTAGCCACCTCCAGCATTTCCCACGCCAACTGCAAATTACCAACTTCATCTTCTTCCTGAATCGTGGGGACAAGCTTGTTAAAAACTAAATATTTACCACTAAATCAAAAGAAGGCTCTCATTTATCAGAACTTACCTTTTCTTGTCCATTAGTCTCTCCATCTTCCTCATCGTCATCATCATCATCATCGTCGTCATCATCATCTGTTGAGGCGTCAGCAGAATAATTAAACAATGACTTCTGGCAGAAAGTGAGGCAACATGTATAAGGACACAAATGTTTTTAGGCCCAGTTGCTTCTTTCACCCATGTTTCTCCCCTCCACCTTTTGTAGCACCTGTTAACGTGACCCGCTCACAAAAGAAAGTTGTGCTCCCCCTTTCAACAAAAGTGCTCTGTATCCAAACTTCTACTGCCCTCTGCATCCTCCTCCTCATCATCTTCACTCTTCTTGGATTCCTCGTCTTTTGCCTTCATCTCTTTGCCGTTTTGCTTCCCGGCACCGTTCACAGGAGCAGCCGAGTTCTCCTCTACTCCGTTCACTTTAGTTCCCTTGGCCAAACTCTTGTCGGGGGAACGTGAAGTTTCCGCTGAGCCATTTACTTTATTTATCTTTGGGGACTTTGCCACACCGTTTTCCTTTTTCACCTCAGCGTTACTCTTTACATCCTCAGACTCTGGTTTGGTTTTAGCAGCCACAGATTTTTCCTCCTCTGCCATGGCTTCATACACCTGCTGCCGTAGCTCATCCCTAGTTTTTTCTGCACCAGAGAGGCATTTTTTTAAACATAGCATTACAGCACAGAAATATTTGTACCGACGCTGGTCTGCACTGCCCAACACTGTCAGGAAGGCAGCTAAGTTTGTTCAAAGTTTTTATTCAGAGCTTTAAACATTTAAGTTTAAAAAGGAGACCAGCACCCAAACAGCCTCCTCAGATCTGAGCTATTGTGATGAAAAAATGATAAGCAGTAAGATCTTGATTGGCTTGCCACCACAATTAGTAATAGTGTAAACATATAGTGCTGCATTAACCTCTGCAAAAAAGCAGATATCCTATTACAATGTTACAATGTCATTGAGCAGACGCTTTTATCCAAAGCGACGTACATACACGTATATTACACAGTTTCACATCTGCTTGCCGGGAATCAGAAGCAAACAGAACACTATCTCTGATTGAGTTATTTCTTAGAGAAAAAGAAGGCAGCCAATTGTATTAGGAAAAAAAAAAAAAAGACTCCACACTCACCATCAAGGTTACTGGCACTCTCAATGTTGGAGTCCTTGGGTTGCTCCTCTTCCTCCGACTCCTCTGGGACTCCCTCCAGGGCATTACCAAGGACACTGTTCTCCATCCTGAGCAAAACAAAAAGGAAAACAGTCAAGCTGTGGAAAAGCTCAAGTCTGAAAGTTTTCACCCCGTGTGAAAACTTTACAACAACTTCTAGTCATGAATCATCCAGAAAATACTTAAAATCACAATGATGACAGCAGTTTAACTCTACCTACTTTACAGCAGCATCAATACTAAGTCAAAACAAGTCTGCAAGTCAAGAGGTTCACCAACCTGGCAAGCTCCAGCAGGGACTTCCCACAAAGGAAGAATGCCTCACCACACTCATCTGCAGTGTCACCGTACTTCCCAGCCCTGGAAGATGTTTTAGGTGGATTAACAACAAAAGTTATTTCAGCATGCAATTCAAGCCTGGAACAAATTTGAAGAGCATTAAACTTGCACTGACTAAATTGTTACACTTAGAGGATCACTCTAAGGCCGTTTTCAAAACAGCCTGCTACATACCTATGAATGTGCATACTGCTTTTGAATTTAGTATGTAGTATGACCATTCTGTTCGATCTGTGTTGCAGTACGCTGGGCCAGAGGTCACTGAATTTCCTGTTTCGGGATGCGGCAGTAAACAACGACCAAGCTGATAGAGAAACTGCCTCTTTAGCATCCACTTATGATTTTAAAAGTTAGGAAGCTGCTTATACGGAATCTAATAGTTTTTACAACACCTAAAAACTGAGTTCCTCCACCAAAGAAGGAAGAGAAAAGAAAAAGCGGACAAGCGCTGTGCATTGTGGGAAACAGTACGCGAGGGAGACTGGTCCGATGCATTCTTTGAAATTTTCCCGAATCAGTACAACATCCAGGGAGTTTTGGCATACTGCAGATTTTGTTCTTGGTCACATATTACTAAATACTGAATTTTGGCCAAATCAGTATGTACTGCTAGTATAGTAGGGGGTTTTGAAAACCGCCCCATTTCTGCTACCATTGATAAAACGTGGCTGCATTCTTTTTGTTCAATAAAAAAGGACAACCTAAAAAGAGTTTCATAACCTGTACAAAAGATAAGCAAAATCTTCCACAAGAGCAAGCATGAAAATGTTTGTTTTTTTATTATTATTATTATTATTATTATTATTATTATTATTATTGTCTTTGTTCATCAGTGAGGAGGAAGAGTCTCTACTATGCCATCCAGTCTGTATCATAACTTGTTAAATAATTCCTCTCGACAACTTTGATAATAAATAAAGCGTCAATACCGAGGAATGAGTTTGTATCAGACAAATAAAAAAAGAAGGAAAAATAATCCGGAAGAATCACATCCCTAGAGTCTTTGTTTTTCTTCCCATAGATACTCACAGCATGCTGCAGGCATCCTGAAACACGCTGACAGCAGAAACAACATCTCCCATGACTAGATGCCTATTCCCTGTGCCAATCAGTTTCTTTGCCTCCTCCATGACGTCGACAGAGCTGCAGAGAGGGAAAAAGAGAAAACAAGCATTTACTAGGTCAGCACTGAAACCATGAAACACGTTGGGAACAGTTGCAGCAGCAGAGTTTCCAGCACGGACACTCACCTGTCTGCAGCAGCTGCTGCTGATGAGGAGCACGGCTTCTCTTCCGCACTGCAAGAGTTTAACATCAGTTCAGTCAGTGACAACACAAGTTACCTGACCTCTTTGTGGAGTACGATCAAACACACACACCCTGTACTATAACTGCTGACTGCCATGACATAAAATGTTAGCATTGTATGGTTGTTAGCCAATTATAGCCTTCCAGTCGGAGATGATATTAATGTATCACCAGCATAACATCAACATTAAAAGTCTGCATTTAGTTAGTAGTATACTAAAACAATTTGTATTTTTGAAAGTGACTTCCCATTCATGTTAGGTCCTTATCTTTAGTTGCGTTATCGTGCGTTAGCTGCTAGCTAGGCGTGTTTCCACAGAACACAGTGAAGCATTACCAACGAGTCTTACCTTCCAGAGCTCGACGCGGTGGACGTTTCCTCTGGCATTTTCTCCTCAGGGTGTAAATAACCTCGGTGGGAAGAGATAAGACAGTGTTGGTGTGCAATGAGTGAAGCACAGACAGCCCTTCTGTGACAGTCTTTGTTGGCGCGCTTAAATAGAGAAAAGAAAGCTTCTATTTCCGCTTAACTTGGAACGCGGGAGATTGTATTTAAAGGGGCCGCAGCGAATATCGTGAAGCGTTCAAAGCTAGTGGGAAAACCTGTATTCGTCAGGGGAAACAATCACAGAAGCCCTAAGCAGATAGGCTTCCAAACAATCTAATGTGGTATGGTTTACTGTGGGGAAAAGGGCAATTTTAGAGATCTCAAGTATGAAGAAAATGTTCGTATTTAAGCGAGGTGACAGAGTCCGAAGTCCGGGAACAGACACTCTCGATTCTTCACATCCCAAACGTTTAAATCCCCTCCAATAGTTAATTATCGGCCTGTATTTGACATTGTTGAACAGAAAACATGATGTCAGTAACACAATTTGTCATGTAAAGCCAACTATTTATTTTATAAACATTATTTTTGAGTGGATTTTTAAAAAATATTCAGAGAAATTAAGATGTCCGTGCCTCGTTGGCGCAGTAGGCAGCGCGTCAGTCTCATAATCTGAAGGTCGTGAGTTCGAGCCTCACACGGGGCACTTGTTTTTCACGTTTGGGAACGATACCACCTTGGACCTGTACCTACATTTTCAAAACTTTTTACCTAGTTCTCTAATGATTTCGACGTGACTCGTGTCTATCTCGATATGACCAAGAACATACGTCTGTCAGCAAATGCGGCATACATATGAGTAGATGGCTTATGTCAAATCGACATTTTGACCCATGATGAAAAAGAAAGAAATATGAGGATTGAAGGTACCTATCGTTAAATTTTGAGTGTTGATACACGTGTTTAATTGAGGAAATAACTCTTTTAGATCAACTAAAAAGTGAAGTAAAAACAAAAACACATAATAAAAAAATAAATAATTGGCTAACAATAATACTTTTTATTTATATAACTCTTTTCAAAACAGAGGTTACAAAGTGCTTTACAAATAGGATTGAAACTAAAAGACAATAAAATAGAAATGTGAAGTAGACAATGAAAAATATTAAAAAGAAAGAAAAACAATAACTTGCAGAAAAGAAATGACAGAAAAGAAGATTAAAAAAAAGGTTAAGACAAGAGGTTAAGATAAAACAACTTTGGAAGATTAAAAAAAACAAAATATAAACTATCAAAACAATTAAAAGATCAGAAATATAAAATATAAAAGAAAAAAAAGCCTGCCAGTGATACTGCTTGAAGAATAATAAAAGCATCTGGATTAAACACGTTTATCTCCTAAGTGTATTTTAAAGAGAGATTTCGATATAGTAAGAAGTAATGATAGTAGGAAGAAGACAACTCAATTGAAGAAATAGGATCACAAAAACAAACAAAATATTGTCCATGCAATTTTAATGCCAAAAGTTAAAAGCTACCCTCTGCCTTTACCAATGGTTTGTAATTCAGAACTAATTTTGGCATTAGACATTACATGAAAATCGAGGTTATTCTTGGTTGTAGCAGCCAATCACGTTGCCCTCTGCTACCACAAGTCTACCAAGATTTGGACACAATGGCCAATCAGCGCCAGAATCGCGAACAAGATTTGGCCTGGCAGCTACCAGGAATTGACCAATCAATGAAGACTTCTACACGACCACGACAAGACCGCTCGGCTCAAATTAAGCGATGCAAGATCGGGTCCAGCTGCCCTCGCCCACCAAATCCTCTTTGCCTAAGGTGGGACCTTACCAAGTTTAAATTGCATATTGCTTATGGTAGCATTTACCATTACCTTAAAGTACTGTATCTCTGAGTGATTGTGGGATATTAACTTAGATTTTGAGCCTGTTGAGAGAATGTGCATAGACAGAGCATTATATATATCAAATCCACATCATAAGGGGGTGGCGGTTGAATAAGACTGAGAGTAATAATGATCTACACAGCTGCGGAGGAAATAATAATGAGGATAATGTGTTTCCACACGTTTTATCCATTTAACCACAGTTCTGATACTTATGTGTTTCTCTGTTGTCTTATTTTTTTTTTCCTTTTATTCAAATCTATTTGTTATGCCAAATCTGGCAGTCTAAACTTGACTGACTCTTTGGAAGCAGCAAATGTCAAGGCTGTCAATAAAGGAAAGCCATGGGTTAAACCCATGTCCCCAGAGCTGGTTCCCACTGATGTAAAAAAAAAAAAATGAATCAAAGCATACAGAGCTGGAAGCTGACCGAAGGGGACCATCAGAGGCTGACTTCACCTCTGACTTATTATATAATGTTCCCACGTGCTATCTAATTGTGGTCATTTTTTATGTATTAAAGAAGAGCTTATTGGGGTAGAATACCTCTACCAACAAACCGGAAAGGTTCTGCAGGACTGCAAATTAGCAATCAAGGAATCAGAGACAGCTGATGTGGTTTTGGAGGTGGAGGAGTGTCAGGACATCACTGTCCCTACATTTGGAACAGAGCGGACACCTGCCAGTGATGACACCTACTCCGACTCCAGCAACCAGCTCTGTCCCATCAGTGTCTGTGATTCCTCCAGCACCATGGCCATCTCCTGAGAGCACTTATGTCCTGGCTCAGTGATGCCAGATGACTGTGAGTCTTACCATGGAGTTTATTTGATTTCTGTAGTAGACACACTTACTTTACAGAACAAAAAAATGTAAGCTAAATATTTACCTTGTTAATGTCGCCTCAGTGGACCAGGTAACAACAGTTTCTTCAACACCGGTCAACTCCACTACACATGATGTAAGAATCACTCTTTTAAATGTAAAGTTCCAACAAAATCAGGTTTATGGTGGCAGTGCTCTGAAATGTTTTACTGTATTTATTCCTGCAACCATAAGGTCTAAAAAATCTTTTCTTTTTAGGATTCTGTTGGACCTGACAATATCCAGGGGTATGGAGCAGTTCAGGACCTTGCTGATTTTTTGCTTGGCGTCAAAGACCACTGTCTGGCTCTGAGTGGAGATGAGTGTGCCCAGGTTATTACCCTGTGGTAGGCATTAGGGGAATATGACAAATCAGAATTACTTAATTTATCCTTGGGGGGAAATTCAGTCATTAAAGTTGCTCCTATACACAATAAGTATGAATATCAAATAAGACTAATAGAAGAAAGTAATTAATATGATATAAATACAATGAAAATAATGATAAATGTACAGAAGACAAAATAAGCTATGTAGAAAATAAATTCATTTATTTTTCTATTTTATTTGCACATCATAAAAACAACAATATGTAATAATCAAAAACATTGTGCAAGGGAGGTCAGAAGCCCCAAGGGGCTTATAAAGATACCTTCCCTCTTACTAAACAAAAAATTATAAACAGCAGCAATACAGATAAGTTACCCAAACTAATTAATAACTGTACATTTATAAGACATAGTAAAACAATTAGATCAGAAAAGTATGTTGAGACTTGTTGAATTAGGGACCTTTTCAGATGCTTTTTGAAGGATGATAGTGACAATGCTGATTGTAAAGATGTGGACAGATTGTTCCAGAGAGATGGTCCTTTATATTTCAAGGTGTGCTGATTAACGGATGTTCGGCAAAAGGGGAGGTGTTGAAGTCCCTGGAGATCAGGAAGAGGGCACTCTGGTGGTCTGTCTGGAGTCTGACTATGTCAGCGTTGAGAACATTGAACATTGTAGTCAGGTTTGCAGAGGGGGGCTGTAAACAGCTACCAGTAAGACACGTGAGATCTCCCTGTGCAGATAATATGGTCGGAGGCCCACAGCGCTCTCGGTGCTATCCCGGTCCATCGGACAGTCTGGAAGCCGTCGATGGAGACGTTGTGGTCGGGAAAAGAGAACCATCTATCAAGCCCATCACCAAACCTTGCAAAAAGGAGGATTCAGGGCCAAAGAAGATTGTGGCACCAGAGAGTGTGGAGAGCACCAAAAGGTGTGTTAAATGAAAAAAGTCCAGGAGGATAAAACTATGCACAAGTGAGAAAATGTATCTCTTAACACAGAGTAAAACATACGCAAAAAGAGAATGCACTGAACAGTAAAAATACAAAGACATTGAAGACCATCATATATTAATACAATGTATACTGTTATTTTCAGGTGTCTCATTGGAGCTCACAGTCCAGCACAGAGGCCTGACTGCAACAGAGTGGGGGAGGCAATCTTCACAAGACTCTGTTCAATTTACCAGAGTGCTGTGCGCTGGGAAGGAATGAAGGTGTCACACTTCACAATGGTGGCTCATTAGGGAGTTCATCATCACCAATGCAAGGGTGATGAATGAAACAACCATCCAGCTCCCTGAAGTGAATGCTGCCACAGTCACAATGGTGAGTAAATGTACATGCCTCATTTATGCACTTTGAATATTTGGACCTGACAAGCTTCCTGCTGCCATGCAAAAAGTACCATCCCTGCATTCTGGCACTTTGGCTGAGCCGCATGTGTTTGTCCTTCCCCAAACAACTGCTGGGGAGGCAAAGCTCAAGGGGAGAGTGCAACCCCACACCATCTCCAAAGGACTGACCCTTCCCATCATTGCAACAGCTCCACCGGACTCCCTTCACTTTATACTTCCATCTGTGCAGGTTCCCAGAGTGCCTGGATCCTCACAGATGATGGCTAAACCTGGAACCTCACAGACTATGTTTTTTAATCTCCCAACACCTTCAGTCCTGTCACCACCATCCAGTCAAGATGTCCCTTACACAACACAGCAGTAGAGGAAGAGAAGACAAAGAGCGGGATCTCACTGGAATGGTCACAAGAAAATATGTGAAGAAAACGGATGTGGTCCAGAGTCTGAGGCAGGTTGAAGGCGCCAAGAATTCTAGTTGATCACAATGTAAAAGAGAGTCTTAGCTTGATTCCTGATGATCACAATGTAAAGGACAGTCTTGGCTTGCTTCCAATGAGGAGTCCTGAGGTCCGTTTATGAGTGCGGGTCCAGGAGAGGAGTGGAAGGAAGGCAGGAGTTGGACAAAGCAGCACTGCTGGCAAAGGAGAACAGGTATTAGTAAATGTTCAGTACGAAACAAAGAATCTCAGGAGACTGGCTGGAGCTAGACTGACTAGCAGAGTCTAGATCTGGCAGTCTGGTGGAGTAGGAGCCCAGTATGGAGCCCAGTGATTGTCAATGACGTGCAGCTGCTGCCCGACGCCTGCACATCTGATGCCACTCCTGAAATCAAGCACACACACACACACACACACACGCACACGCACACACACACACACACACAGGGAGAAGGAGGAAGCCTCTCAGCTGGGATGAGGTGGAGGGTGTGACAAGGCCACCCTCGCACCTTCAGTATTTTGGCAATTGGTACTGTGAAGAGTCCGAGACTCTTGAGAATGGGGGATTGAGCTGGAGAAGCCAGGTTATGGAAAAAAGAAAAAGAGCCAAAACGACCCTCCAGCCTCTTAAAGGGCTAAAAGAATTAAAGAGACTTATCATTATTACTGAGCAGTATTGTATTATGATGACTTTTTTCTCTTCCTGTAAATAGTTTTCAGTTGTTTTGATTAATAGACCCTTTGTATTAGATTGTTTGTGTTATAAGTAATATATTAGTATTATTCATATTTTTGTTATTGTAAGTTTTACTGGTATTGTCGTTTATTAGTATTAGTGTTGTAATTATTACACTGTTGCTTTTTGCTTTGTATTAAACAGTGTAAAACTGGTTTAAATCATCTGTTATTGAAATATTCATCATTCCTTCTTTCTCTTTATGATAATCTAAATTACAGCTTCACAGACATATTCTGCAAATTGTAATGTCTACAAAACAGAGCTTTAATTTAACTCAGACAAAATTTAAAAATAACAATTATCCTCACATCAATCATGTCTTTGGTCTGTTTAGTGTTATACATGAAGATAAGTCAGGAAGGGGCAGGAATCGAACCTAATATCTCAGATTTATGTGACTTACATGACAGTATAACAGGAAGGAACAGGAATCGATCCCTGATCTCAGGTTTATTGATAATATTGATAGACCAATAAGCGCAGGCCTCTGATCTGGCCCTTATCAATCGGAGGATCATGAGTCCGACACTGACACAGAGTGTTTTTCACCTTTCGTATGCTGTTAAAATGAATGACCCTCTCAGCTGAAGTGAAACTTTAAAAACTTTAGTTGTAAGCCTCTTGCTTTGGGTAAAAAGGAGGTAAAACAAATGGATAAATAATGAAAAGAAAAACGGTAACTTACAGGCAGAAGTGTTTGGAGATTGAGCACTGAAGAACCTCAGAGGAACTTCATTATTTAAGCAAAACTGCGTCTTCTTAAGAAGTA
This sequence comes from Notolabrus celidotus, assembly GCF_009762535.1. NCBI lineage: Eukaryota > Metazoa > Chordata > Actinopteri > Labriformes > Labridae > Notolabrus > Notolabrus celidotus. Next base: position 29,409,502 of record NC_048273.1, on the reverse strand, counting down.
ACCCTGTTGTGGCTTTAAATGCCCAGCAGATGGCGCCCACGTACTTCTTTAAAAACGTGTGTTAGCCTATTAACATCATTCTCACAGCAGCCCCTTTTAATTGATTTATCTGGGTAAACCAGTGTTATAAGCTACACAGAAACCTGTAAAAGTAAGGAAAACAGCAACAAGACAAACGGAGGGGAAATAGACACTTGAATAAGAGCAGTGCGTTTACATTTTCTCTTATTCATGTCATTGTTTTTGACAGTCTTGGTCTTTTTGTGTTAGTTTCTTGAATGCATTTAGTTATCATTGACATCACCATAGTTGTTGTATAGCAGGAAAACATAACTTGATCATTCTAAGAATATTCTGTGTGCACGTGTCAATTAGGATAATTAAGCTGAAGTGCGCGAGGGAGGCAGAGAGAGAGAAGCTCGCGCAGCCTGACAGTGAGCTCCACACACACATACACACATGCGTCCTGCAGGCTCCACATGAAGTTTTCACTCACTCTGCACCGTTTGGATTTTTAGGGATTCATATTAACCATCCGGACTCTCCTCCTCCTGACTGAGATGTTGCGATGTTCCGTGCAGCCTTACAAAACGTGGACTTGTTTTGGCTGAGTTTGTTGTATTTTGTGTTGTTACCGGAGACTGGCTGTAGATCAGCCGATGTGGACAGCTGTCATGAGGTGAAGACAGCCTACATGATGCGCCAAATAGGCCCGGTGGAGCTGGTGCCAGACAGGCCGGGAACAGGTCAGTGAGCCCCTTTGGAAATATCACAGTACAGAGTTAAAAGAGGCTTAAAATACACTGAGGAGGAGTAAAAATCTGAGGCGGTGAAACTTTACTCTGAGTGCATATCTTCTGATAAACCATACTTCTGCACCAATGCACTTCAAATGCATGTATTATACTTTTTACTGCTCTACATCTAAAAAAAAAATACTTACAACCTCACATATTGAGATATTACCTGCAAAATGTATGATCAGTTTCTACACTGCAATGTAGTGTTTTGAGTAAAGTGTTTAAAATAAGCAGAAAGGCCTCGCTCCAGTAAGACCAAGTCTAAAATATGCAATAATCTATGATAACGAAGACGTAACCCCTCTGTATATCATATAAAAAGATATAATGTAACTGTGCTTATCATAAAATAACTATCTAAGCTATTCTCCAAAATCACTTATTTTAATTTGGATAATTTCTGCAACATTTTGCCTGTAATCCAACATACAGGCTGTATTTGGGGAAAAAAATAACAATTACTTTGTAGATAAAGCATCAAATACTGTCATTACCTCCAGAAATATATGATATTTCTACCAGCCAGTTCAGTCAAATAACATATGATTACTTTAAATATATAAAACAGTAGTGTAGTTTAACTAGTTATGGGGTTCATTCAGTCATTATATCAGAGCTGAGCGTTGAGAGCTTCCAGTGAAAGAAATAATCTTAATAGTTTCTGTACTTTTCTTAAATTCTTCTCTTAACTTACTGAACTAAAGTGAACAAACCTCAAGTACTCTGAAATCACACTTCAACTTATCATCTTTCCTGCCATGATTATTTAAAGTACCTCAAATCTTGCTGTGACTTTAATCCCACACATTTCAAATCCATAGCTTTAGAAACTCAACGCCAAACTGAGGGGATTATCGCTGTGCAGGAAAGAGAGAGGGACGCTATTTCTGTTGAAAATGAACCTAAATAGTCTTTGTGGCGTATAGAGAGCTCCTGAGAGCACACTGGTCTATAAGTGGTGGTGTTAAAGATGCATACAGATGTTCTCTGTACGACATGTTGTTTGCCTAATGTGAGTGTCTTTGCACAAACCTGCACAGAATGAGTGACCACATGTTAAATGGGATCTCAGGATGTTTAATGAAGCAGAAGATGATCTGTGTTCAGTCATTATAGGCAGTAATTCCTCCATAATGTGGCAGATGATACAGATCTCAGGTTAACAAGCTTTTTGACCTGACCTGACATGAAGTGTCCTCTTATTATAATTATACACAGAGATGCAGTAGAATGAGATGCTTATGGTGGAGCTATTATGAGCAGGCTGAAGACAGTCTGTGTCAGACATCAGAAGATGACTCTTCAACAGCAGCAACAGAGTGAACAATCTCTGCTTATGTCTGTTTAACTTTCCTCTGGGGACTTATCATTCATCTGTGGTCAATGACACTTTGTTGAAGTTGCATTTATCAGAGAAACTCAACTTAAGGATTGGTAGTATTCCTAAAATTCTACTGCATTGCTGCAGGAACACATGGTGTGCAGTGAGTTTGTGATTTTTGACAGCTAGTTAACAATGTGAGATGGTGACCTTTGCATTTACAGGCAGAGATGTCTGCTAATAATAGATGGTAACCACAGCAGAATCTCTGCACAACAGAGGCTCTGGACCTGCCGTGGTCATGGATGCATTAACATGTAAGAGAGGTTGTTTTGACATTTCTAAGAGGACCTCTTCATGATTTTTTAAATATATAATTAATGCCATGGAGTCCCGAATAACAGATTTTATTTCACTGGACTAAGATGAAACAGAAGATGACGTTTTGAATTATTATTATTCAAACGCAGATTTCTGTGATTTATGTCAATAGTAAACAGACTTTGACTTATAAATTACTCTCTAGTCTTCTGACAACTTAAAGTGTTCTCACATTATAAGTCACATTCACCCCTTCACAGCACATTCATCCACTGATAACAGAGGATGCTGATCATAGGGGACCTCAGTTATAACTAACAGGATTAAGACAAAGATCAATGTTTTATCACAGTGCAGTCTCACCTTTAGCTTTTGATTGGTTGAATGCACAACTCCAAAGACTGTCATTTTTCTGCATCTAATATTCAACCTGAGACACAAACGTTTGGCTTTGAAAATGCCACCAGTTTTTTCTAGACTACCAGTGCATAAGAAAATACACTAGAAACCAAAAACAGAACAGAAAGTAATTTACAGATTTACTGCTCGGTATATGAGTCATGTGCAGAGGGAATGAGCATTTTTGCATCACAGTTTTTATTTTAACAGACAAAGTATTACAATATTTCTTATGTGACCAGACTAGGACATCGATAATGCTGCTTTGTCACATTTAACCTTCATCAAATTTCAGCTCCTGCATTTAGACATAATGTTACTTTACTGATATAGACTTTCATAATATTTCTAGCTCTTTATATCTACATTACTAAAATGATTCTACTTACAAAAATGAACATCAGGCTTCTTTAGTCAACTTAGTTAAAAAGAAAAAAACATCATAACATAACTTTATATTATAACTACTCCAAATTCTCCATGTGACCATCCGTGATCATGCCATTGAAATCTCACTCATCACTTGAAAACAACAGGATGTGAGAACAGAGCATACTCCATCTGCTGATGAAATCTTTATAAAAGTGAACTGAATAATTTTAGAGGCTACACAAAATGTAGATTATGCAGACCTAGTTTGTTTTAAGCAGCTGTTTCTGACTCGAACCACTTTGACAAAAACTGGATCTGAACCCTACAGACCAGGTTCCAATCTAAAGAGGATGACAGCTAGAAACATGAAACAAAAAAACATGTTAATTTGCTTTTGCATTTTTTCTGAATACTTTTTGTATGTAAGTATTTATGTACATGTTAATTCATTATTTTATTCTGGTGACTTTTGTCCTCTGTTCCAGCCTGCATTCACGAGCAATGTGACCTAACATTACAGATGAATGTTTGCTATCTCAGTCATGTATTCCATGGACAGCCAGCGCTAATATGACCAGCTGAAAGTTTGACACAGGTCAAACAGGTGTGTGTGTGTGTGTGTGTGTGTGTGTGTGTGTGTGTGTGTGTGTGTGTGTGTGTGTGTGTGTGTGTGTTGTTCATGTCATCACGTCAGGTTCCAACAAGCTCACTGCAGAATTATGACCATGAAGTCACAAAGTCTTGTGCTCTGGATGCTTTTAGATTACTGTTCCCTTTGTGGATCAACATACCTAAAGGAGAAGTGAGAAATACTCAGGAGGATGTATTGGCAGAAAGAGAATGTAACAAAAGTATGATTTTGAAACTCACCTTAAAATAGCTTTTTAATGAGCACTTTGCATCTACGGAGGGAGCAGGTCTTGTCCATGGAGCATACGGCAGCCTGACACAGACAAACCGTGGATCTAGAAAAGGCCTCATTCATTCATTCATTCATTCATGAAACCATTGTAAGCTCTCTTGCAGACGTCAAGGTTACGGACACAGGGATCCGCCATAAGTTGATTGTATCTGCAGCCTCACCAATATTACAGTAATAATGCACAGTGAGTGGGTTGTCTTTGCAGAATATTACCCCAGTTTTCCATGTAAGGGAAATTGAAGAGAGAACAGGTGGTTATGCAAATTAGAACCCTGACAGGGTGAGCTAACCCTGAAGGGATTATAACCACATGCTTATTTGCATAACTACCTGCTATCTGAACATCATCCATTGTAAAGGTCTGCTATAAAGAAATAGCAGACCATGGGATGCCGTAATTGACCAATCAGAGTCAAGTATTTAACACAGCAATGAATTCATGCCTGATTTGAGACAGGACTCTCCACTGTCAAGTCATTTTTCCATTCATGTCTGACTTTGCCTTCAGCCTAACAGAGTCTGTAGAGACCGATGTGGCTGCCCGACTGATATGTTACCCCTCCCTCCCTCCCTCCCTCCCTGCCACTTCAAAACTTCAAACTAAAACACAGCAAAGATTTGAACCGCAGAGAGAGGCAAACACTGTGACACACCAGGCTGGCTCACTTTATGGCTTACTTGTACAATCACAGAGAAGTTCTGCCTGATCTTTCCCACCAACTCTTTCTTTGTATGTGTGTATCTCACACACAAAACACAGTGATACTATTTCTAATGAATACAGCAGATGGGCTGATTTGAACCCTTCAGATATGGAGAAAAGATTCAGGGGAATTAGAACTCCAGGGAAAGTAATAAAAAACTGCCTAAGTATTGTGTCACCATGCCAATATAATGTGTGTGTACTGGTGGTGCAAGGTGTAGCAAGGCTCCCAGTGATCATGCAGACTTCCGCATTTGTTTTCTGGTTGAAAAAGTTGACATTAGGCTCTTTTTAAACATTTTTCAACCAGCTAAGAAGAGGTTACATCCTCAAAGGGACAAAACAAAATTTTGCTGTATGATTTTAATTTTTTTTTTCATTTTAACGTTGACAGGGAGATGAAAATGATTGTAGCGGCACTGCTCTGAAATTATTTCCCAGCAGTGGGTGAAATCCAGTCTCTTTGGGGGCCTCTTTGGTACGGGTCACCCTGGGTTTTGGCTCCTGGCATCCCAGGGCTGCTGCCTTCCCCTCTCAGGCCTCTGGAGATGGACTCCAACTGATAACCTCCCTTTCACTCTTCTCCCATCCCTCCAGTGTCTACATCAGCTCTGGTGTCAGAGTCAAGATTGCAAAACTTCAATCACCATACCACAAATCTCGGGGCGACTGTAACCCTCACATTACTCCCCATCATCAAACTACACCAGCAACTTCCTGCCGAGAATCACAGACAGATGTCCCTTTTTTTTCAAATCAAAACAGTGCATTCATATTTAGTTATTGAAATATTGAGAAAACAGGTTTTCATGAATCATAAACACACCTTTAAGAACAGATCTTCAGCTCATGTCTCTTCTTCGTAGCCAAAAGTCAGAGAGCTTTATTGGTGGAACATATTCTGTGAGTTTTTCAAGTAAGGTATTAAACATTTATCAGATGTTCTTTCTATTATTCATGAGAATCTGGGAGCATACGGCTGGAAAAATCCAACCAGGGTCAGAGTGAAAGGTTAATAGAAACCTATTCAGACTTGATTAAATAATTCCTTCCACTACCCATGAGAGATTTAGCTGCTTTGTAACTGAGATATGAGCTACATTCATTCACAGTGACCCTGTTGAGACCTTTCCCTCTGCCTCTGTCCCTCAGATGAGTCTCTGCGAGTCTGTGTCCACCCTGGGCCAAGCTGCTGCACCAGTAAGATGGAGGACAGCTACATGGCAGCTGTTCGCAGTGAGACCCAGCAGAAGATGCGCTCATACAGCTTTGAGCTCAAGTACCTGATCGCTGGGCACACCAAGGCTTACCAAGGTGAGGAGAGACACAGTTATGGAGAAAGAAAGTGGTGTAGACGAGAGAATAAGAAATGTCCATTTTTTCATGCACCATTGAAGAGAGAAACATTTGGAGAATTGGAGGAATCCTTTTCAATTTCTCAGGAAATATCAAAACTTGTCTGTACACAGTGTGAAACCTGGTATTGCTCAATCAACCTTAAACAAATCTCTATGAAGCAAGAACACCGAAAAATATACTCAATATTTTCTTAGAATTGTTGCAAATGTGAAACAAGTAACATAAAGAAGTCTACTTGGATTAGAAATTGCAGCTCTACTTTTTCTTCTTTTTTTTTTAGAGATGCCCTCATAACATTTTACCCTTTTTGGTACCAATTCATAGTTTTCAGTCACGTGACCTGTGCAGGCTGGAGGCAAAAAATTACTTTCTCCATTGGACACTGTGGAGCTGAAGCATGGGTGAAGAATGTTAATTGTGCCATCTCTTCAGCATGATACAAGCACAGAAAAACAGAGGCATGAATAGAAACTTAATGTTCTGGGCACTCGTAACCCTTAAGTAGCATAAAACCGCTAAGTCCTTGCCAGATCATTACGTAGGTATCTACGCATCTAGACAAGAATCTTCCCTGTACACTGACAAGCACTGAATACTAACCTTTTCCTCAACTTATCTAAGACCACTTAATCACAAGAATGTCAGGATAAAAGTGTCCAGTTGTGAAAACAGCTACGTTATTACTAAGCTACCTTTAGCTGGTTTGCTAGTGGTACTCACAAGTTACCACTGGAGTTGTGTACATTGGTCCATGAAAACCAACTGTGTCAGAAGGAGTGATACATTGACAAAACCTACATTCATTTAAAGAATTCAGTGTTCACTTCAACTTACAAAGTATGAAGTGTTCGCTCAAAGTCGTGTGAACTTTGATCGCTGCCATTGTTTTATTCCCTCAACAGGGACAGCAGAGCATCTTGAAGCAACAATCCACAATCTCCTACTCTCAGGATTCTCTTTCTTAGTTGAGATTCTTCAAAGCACAGGCTCGCCTCCTCGTCAGTTGGCGCATCCAGTGTGACAATGACTTTCAGGCACTTTTAAGTGTTCAAGTTTTTAGACTCGTTGTTGGCAGCAGAGTCCACTAATTTCTTCATAACGTGTAGCCGTAGGAAGCCTTTCTTCCCCACCAGGGGGGCGGTTCCATATGTGTGTGACATCACGTTAAATTAATTGGACCTTGGAGGCTGTATGGCATTGATCAATATTGTATTGAGGATTTTGCCATAGCATGTTTTATTGCTATGTAGGCTGGAGATGTAATTACGTGTGACATTTTGGCCAGCTAAAATGATCAACATAACAAATCAGTTCATTGACTGGCATACTTGTGGATGCCTGATGCTTTGTTTTAGGCTGAATTGGAGGAATTTCCAACATTGGTACCCCAATGGAGAAATATTGGAAATTAAGCATGAGTTTCGGTCCAAATTTAACATAGATAATAACTTTCTATTTGTGTTTGATATGATTAGCAAGCACAAGTAACTGAAGTGGGCGATTTGAGGACGTAAATCAAAGTGACTTTAATAGCAGCAGTGATTTTGCTGTTTTAACAGATCTGTCAAGTGCCTGTAGCCCTCCTGTCATTCCCACTTTGTGTGCTCGTCAAGAAATAGCTAGTTTGTGTCAGGACGGTGGTGTGAGGCCAGTTTATTTTGTGAGGCGCCGTAGTGGCTAGCCAAACAAACAACTGATGTCCGATTGAGTCTTTGAGAGAGCAAACTCTCAGAGGGAGCGGCGGAAAACTTTGTTACAACTCTCCGCTCTCTTTCTCTGTCCGTCTGTCTCTGTCGCTGCCATAATCAGGTTTTGTTCGTGACCAACGAGAGCGAAGGACGGAGAATGTTTACATTCAGTACGTATCCGCAGCAAAGTGTTGTTGCTGTGGGCAACAGCCGGTCTCTAACGGCCTGCTCTGAATAGGAGGAAGAATACTCTGCTTGTCCACTTGTCTCTCAACGCTATTCACCCGTCTGTGTGAGCATGTGTGTGAGATAAAAAGAGCTGGTGTGTGTGTGTTTGTGTGCATGAATGTGTGCAGAGATTATGAGAGGGCCTGAGCTGATGAAACCCGGCAGACAGACATGGCAAACATGTACCTCCCTGTTTTCTCTTTTTTCTGTGTGTCTGTCTCTCTCCTCCCCTGCTCCGTCTGAATGCACTTAGACTTAGTTTCAGCTGCTGTTGATACCCAGTGGACGGCTAGCTCATCCATGGGTAAAATTAATGCAAAACACCCTTAAAGAAAGACAAGCTGAACAAGGCCAAAACTGCTGCAAGAAAGAGGAGACAAGTCTGAAATCAGCTGCATTTACTTGAAATTTAAAGGTCTGAACAATATGATCTACACATGAAAAGAGCTGAATCACCTGAATCATGAAAAATGAGTCATCTTTAAATAAAACTACTTCTACCTCGGTACGACTGAGACATTTCAACATTAGCAAACCTTTGTTTTTACTGAGTCCAACTGAGAATTGAAGATCTCCTTATCAAAAGAAAAGATGTCGGCACATGCAGAAACATACGGCTGAGAGATAAAAAAAAAAAAAAGGGAGAGCCATCTAGGGAAGACAGCAATTACAAATTGCACTTGAATTAGCCTCGATACCCTTCATTAAACTCTTGAAAGCCCTCACCAGGATCAGCTAATCCTATCACAAATCTATCTGTGAGTATTTCCAGGCAGCACAGTGAACATAAAGGCCTGTTTGACCGGTACAGTGCAGACAAAGGTGTATACAGTACTCTGAGGTGAATGAGGTTTGTACGGTGCTACTTGAAGCTTCGGGATGAATGGAGGAAAAAGACACGTGAGCTTGAGAGAGCGAGGAGAAGAGTTTTGTTGGGCGAGAAATTTTGTTTTTTCCTCTCACTGTGGAAATGGTACAAATACCACTTGTAATATGTGTGACCATAGACCTTTGGACATTTATTTCTTTTGGGTAGGGAATATTAGATTGATGGTTTTCAGAAATAGTATGCCAAACTCTTTGAAATATTTGTAATTTATGATCTGGAAGTCCCCAAAAGACTAGAATCCAACAAGGACTTCTTTATCATTTGCATTAGCACTGCCAGTGGCTGAAATGCTAAATTGCTATAAATCAGCATTTTGAAGGAGCACCACATACATCAATAAAAACTACAGATAAGTCACTTTTTGCGATATTTCATTCCTAAAAGAAAATTTGAACTGAGATGTATTGTATTTTCAACTTTCCTGACTGTACATTTGTTCTTGCTTGCATATTAAGAAGTTACAAGATGTTCAAAGATGTAGTGGTATCTAGATGTGTCTCATTTTGAACAGATCAGCTCTCGAGTTGGTGTTTAAAAGTCCCTCAAACAACTACAATCATATCACGTTCTTGTAGTGCAAACACAGACAAAGGTTAGTTTCCTCCAGTTGTGCTAAGAACTATAAAATGAGTTCATCCAAATGAAAAGGAAATGATTTAATTAGAGCGTAAAATTGAATGATTAAATTAAACAGAATACCTGCACAGCAAAATGTTTCTAATTGCCAGAGAGAAAATATGCTGCATTGTATTTTGGATGATCCGACTCTTTAATTAATTACTTTTTGCATGACAGCAGCGCTCAACAGCTGAGCTGAATCTCAGTGGATCCTCTCTCTGGAGCACAGGGATTAAAACCCTCAGGAGAAACAGAGACATGCCCCACGCGGTTGTAGTCAGGCTCTATTTACACCCTGTGGATTACGTGTGTGTGCGTGTGTGTGTGTTTGTGTGTGTGTGTGTGTGTGTGTGTGTGTGTGTCAATATGTGTCTGCATGCTTGCATGTGTTTCTCCCCGGCACTGTAAGACCCCCTGTGCCCTCTCCAACCATGTCCCAGCTGTCATCCAATCACAGAGGCTAAAGAGCTAATCACATGACCCCTGTGTGGTCTTTTCCGTGTCACTTGATGCCGTCTGTATTTGTGTTGCTATTGCCGGGACGTGGGTATGCAAACATATGAGAGTGAGTCGTTCTCACTTGGTACGTAAGGAAACAGAGCCCAGCTGCTGCTGCTGCTGCCTCCTCATCCCCTGAGTGCTATCAGTGTAACTTTACTTCATGTGGTTGTGTCACACTCACAGTGAGTTTAAACAAACACAGCTACAAGAGAAAACATGCAACAAGTGTGCAAACTTACCCTGGAGAGAGATAATGATTTATAATTTTTAGTGAATTCAAATTCAAATTTTAACTTTTTAATTGGCTTTTAAAACTTTAAAATTAGTTCTAGCTGCAAGCGCTTAAAAATACATTTTTTTAAGTAATTGAGATAAATATAATGAAAATAATTTAAGTGTAATATGTGTCAATAGTAACCTGGGAAAATCCTTTTTGGTTTTGTTTCACTCAAAAACTTTTGCAATATTTATAATTAAAGCTGTTTCTTCCAGTTTTATAACAGAACAACATTTTTATACAAATGCCAAATTTGATTTCAACAAAGTATGCACTACGGACAACATCTTTGTCTGTCTATAACCTAATTCAAACAGGATTACACAAAAATGAAATGAAAATTATGTGCATGATTCTGTGATATAAACTCATGTGAAGATCATGAGTTCAGGTCAGGTGGCCGTTGATGTGACAGTGAAAAACAAAGCTGTTTGGACTTTCATGGAATGACTAAATAACTGAATGAAAGTCTTAAAAAGACTTCCACCTTTTCTCTCTTTCATGCTTTATGTCTCTGTGTTTCAATGTGTGTGTGTGTGTGTGTGTGTGTGTGTGTGTGTGTGTGTGTGTGTGTGTGTGTGTGTGTGTGTGTGTGTGTGTATGTGTGTGTGAGTGAATGTGTGTGTCTGTGTGTATTTGTGTGCGCCAGAATGCCATCAGATTGACATCACCCTCTCTACTTGGCAAGTTTCAAACATAGACCCACGCTCTGTCTGTCACAGCCTCTGTTAATAGTGCCGTCCACTTTATTAGAGCGTGTCAGGTGTAGGAAACACAGAGGCTCCTTAGATCGGGCCTCTCATTATCACCTGACTGCGGATGACAGGAGAGTGAAAACGAGCTCAGGGATGAATTAAGTTGTTGCTATTTTGGCTCAGAGCATCAGGATAAAGTCAGTCCAAGGTTAGTGACACATATACATATGAGAATGATATCTGTGTCCGCTATTTCCTGTTTAAAACTGGAAAATGTTTTACATAAACTGATCTCACAAATCTCATTAATATAACTATATATCCATTTAAATTAAACAGATATTACAACTTTTGCCAATCAGAACAGTACAGTATAGTGTTTTACTCATAGACTGTATAATAAACGGACGTAGTATCGGTGGCGTCACCCATCTGTTTCTGAAGCGCTGTTTTGAGGCCAATCGTCAGTGGGAGCCATATTGCTGCTGTTGAGCAATTGTGACGTAAAGAGGCAGGCTTTGAGCCTCCTAGCCAACAGCTACAGTGTTTCCTCCTGTCAGTCAAGTCAGCTGTGCTGAAATTGCCGTGTTAGTAAAAAATTCACCCCCCGTACAGTGTGTGCCGATCGAGAAATGAGCTATCCAGACTACACTCGTCTTTTGTACCAGGCTGTAAACATGTTTATTTCTGCTGTAAAGATCGTCTTTTTTGAATTGGTGTGTATGTGGTTTCCGGTACTTCCGGAACCAACCTCAAGCGGATCCTCGATGAACTGCAGTTTTTAGCACTTCCGCATTGGACTCATATTTTTAGACCGGAGGTTGCCGCTTGGTTTTACCCCAAACACTAAAAAACAAAATAAGTGAAATGTTATTAAAACTGATTTTGAAAAGAAGTGATTAAATACTTAGAAAGCCCGGCTCTGTGTGTGGGATGGTTTCAGATTTGAACAGTTACTGAGTTTCTGATTAAACAGTTCAAGTTTTTTTTGCTGTGTCTCACATGACTTCCATTGCTCGTGTTTTGCAATGGTGTTTCTTTTTAGCTACTAAATCTGCCTGGCTTTAAGGATGGCACTTTGGTCCAGACTGAAAATGTGGAGTCCAACAAGTGCATGTAGTGCCATTTAGAATTAGATCTGAGTTTAACTTTTTGACAATTTTCACTTCAGTCACAAAAAAGGTATGTGACCTCACAAGTCAAAATAACACTCACATTAGGGCTTCCACGGTATCAGATTTTCACATCATGATTATCGTGGTCCAAAAAAAATTCCGATGATGAAATTATGACAATATTTATGGAAAACCTAGGAAAGACACAAACTACTCTCTATTCTATAATGTTTTGGCTTTTTACATTATTTTGAGTTTGAATTAACCTTCACATATGGTGGCTCGCATCATGCTGGCTATGGCTAATGTAACGGTTTTTGCTAGCAGGGCACTATTTTTCTTTGCTGCTCTAAGACAGAAGTTGCTAGTGGCAGCGATTATGTCTATGATTGTTGTGTAAACAAATATAGAAGAACAAAAATAATTAAGTTGACATTTTAAGGGGCTAAACTATTGTACTTGATTGGTGACTGGTTTTTGATTCTGCATTTTAGATCATATTAGATATTTTCTGATAATGGTGTAGTAATCGGAACAACTCTAAACAGCATTGAGGTATCAAGTTTAGTGAGGGCAAAATCATGAGATATTTGGCACACAAGCTTTTTATATTCATGCAAAGGTTAGCTTACTTTTAGCGGTCTTGCTTATTTACCTTTGAGTAAAAGTCATGACATATTGTGAACAATGTTTGGCACTGGTGAACATGGTACAATAGTTTTGTTTTTCTGTCTTCTCTCTTGTTTCAGAGACCTTTGAGTCGCTCGTGTCCTTCACATATAACCTGACCAGCACTCTGTTTGACAGCGCCTACTCTGCTCTGGCGTCAGACTGTCGCCCCCTTGTGCTCCACCTATTCAACGGCATCAAACGCCACCTTTCTGGAGACTCTAATTCCTCACTTGAACACACTGTTCGTCGATTCTACAACGACCTGTTCCCATTGGTCTACCGCCGTTTGCTCAACCCTGGGATTGGCCACATGTCACCCCAGTCCCATTCCACCCTTCCCACCAATCAAGACGACTGCCTGAAAATGACGAGGCAGGATGTGAGCCCGTTCGGACCACACCCTCGTCTCTTGGTCAGTAGCTTGGCTGGGGCACTTGGGCCGGGCCGAGCGCTGAGCCAGCTGCTGAGACTGGCTGGAGAGGTCGTGAATGTGACAGAGAAGGTGACGCTATCCAGAGAGTGTGGGCGGGGCTTAGTGAGGATGCAGTACTGTTCCCACTGCAGAGGGCTGACACTGATACGGCCATGTACAGGACTGTGTGTCAACATTATGAGGGGATGTCTGGTAAGTGTTTCAATACTATTACATTTACTGTTGTTGCATCTTTTAAACTGTGTCTACAGTATGTTTCTATTACAGCTGCACAGATTGGTTTACCTACTTCAAAGATGTGGGCAAGAACAAGTTGGCCTGAAATCTTCATAAAAGCCCAAAAAAAGTTTCTGATGCTTCAGATGAAAAAGAAGTTTAACATTTACAGGATTTCAGGAAAAAAGGAATACTTCACTTACGAGGACTGATATGAATATACATTAGCATATCTCTCATTGTCGGAGAGGTCATACATCTTGACTGTTTTCGCACTTACTTTCACTGCAACAGAAGGCAGATAACAATTTTGCACCGTAGGTTTAAGTCATAGACTGGAAGAAGAGATTGTCGCCACTTGTTTGCAAAAACTAAGGCAATACACAAGCTTGCATTCTTTCTAATGACCAGCAGGGGGTGACTACACTGGTTACAAAAGTGGTTGGATTGTATGATGAAAAAGGACCCTACCTCTGAAGTGATTTATAAGCCTTCCTTACCGATTTATCTTCTCATTGTTAATCTCAAGTTTTTATCATCATAGCTATTTAATCATTTGGAAAATGATGGTCCCTTGTATTGTTCAATCAACTATGAAGCAAGGTGAGCTTCAGGGTTTGGCTACCATATGACTGTATAAACCATGGACTCTATCTCAGTGACATCACCCACTGACTTTTTAGGAGGTGCTATGAAGCCAAAAGCCAAGACAGTGATCACCATACTAGAAATTCTGACTCAACCTAACCTAGCAACAGGCAAAGAGGTGGAGTTGAGGCGGGCCTTTAGCCTCCTGGAAACTGCTCCAGCACACCCACCTGTCACTCAAGTCACCCGTGCCCCCTAATTATGCAAATCTATGCACAGCTCTCAGACCTATTATAATGAAAGTGGATGAGTAATAAAAACAAATCACTTCCCCTACAGTGTCTATGAATAAAAGAACAAGAGGGAATAAGCTACCAAGACGTATACAGTGTTTTGTTCCGGGCTGTAAACATGCCTAATGCTGCAGTAGAAACTGGCTGTATAACACTGTGTTAATGTGGCTTCATTGGCTTTTGCAACCAGCCTCTAGTGGACACTTGAGAAACTGCATTTTTTTTGCACTTCCACATTGGCTTCATTTTTCGACTTCTGAGGTTGGCCCCTTAGTAGCTGCATGTGGCTGACATGTTACCACAGCAAACTTGGGATGGAGTATATTTTCACAATGTATAAGTGCTCTAGGATTTTACATTCTGAAAACCAAGATGACACTGGCAAAAAAAGGGCCAACCTCTTGTCTTCAAAACAGGAGTTCAAATACCAGTGGAAGACATCATGGTGGCTTTTTTTTGACTGTCCCCATGAGGCCCCGCCAATTTAATTATTTTCCATTTTATTTGTACACAAACAGAAACTTTGAGGTTTCTGTTAAGTGCTTTCAGATTAGGGATGGGCAATGATCTTTCGAATTTTCGAAAATTGAAATATTTGTTCACTTAAAAAATCGAAGAGTTACTTTGAATATTTTCTGATTTTAAAAGTAAAATTTTTCATTGTTTTTACCAGTGCCTGGTTGTAATACAGTATTCCCGCCAGACGGTGGCTACAGAGCGTCTTAAAGATGTTTGCTAACTGCATTAAATAGCAAAAGAAGAAGAAAACATTAGCAACAGTCGCTGCGATTTTCTCCGCTTCTTACGGTGGCCCTGAAGTGCAAATCACAACTTCATATCAGAAAACACTACAGCCAATCAGAAAACACAACGGCAAAACAGAAAACACAACGGCAAATCAAAAAACACAACGGCAAATCAAAAAACACAACGGCAAATCAAAAAACACAACGGCAAAACAGAAAACACAACGGCAAATCAAAAAACACAACGGCAAATCAAAAAACACAACGGCAAAACAGAAAACACAACGGCAAATCAAAAAACACAACTGCATTAACCAAACTGGAAGAAGAAGGTACCCTCCGGGGACATGACTCGTCGCTGATTGGACTGAGTGTACCTACTTCTTCTGGTGCCGTAGTGTTTTCTGATTTGCCGTTGTGATTTCTGATTTGCCGTTGTGATTTGCACTTCAGGGCCACCGTAGTTTCTGAATCTCACACTACTCCACATGTATTTCCAGAGACTGAGCATGGCTGTAAAATGTAAACATACACGCCACGCCACGTCACTGAAACACCGACATAAAGATCGAGACAGACGCTGTCAGTGCCCGCTACTAGCAGCACCTCGTCCTGCTGCTGGTTACAGCGACAGTCACACAGGCTGTTAATGGGACATGTCTGTGTGTGGAGTGTGTGGAGTGTGTGTGTGTGTGTGTGTGGGGGGGGGGGGGGGAGATTATTCGAATAATTGACCAATAGATGCCAATGATTATCAAATAGTATTTTGGCTTTAAATGCCTATCCCTATTTCAGATTATGACAAATTTGGCGCTTCCTTTGGAAAAAGATGTACATCCGATCTTTTTGCTGATTGTATCCTGTACTTGCAAAGGCAGTATTTTCTAACAAACAAATCTCATCTTGCTTCTCTTAACCATCATAAGTATCACTCATTGTGAATATTTGGGAGTTGAAAAAGCTTGTGCTCTCAATCATCTTATGTGACACCTTCCCTCCCGCAGCTGTTACAGTCATTTAAAACTGTAATATAAAATGTTTCAGTCCTGGTGCTGATTGTCTGGTTGGTTTTGTTGGTCATAAAGGGGCATCACGATTTAAATCTGTTTTACGACCACTTAAAAACTCCTCACATTGGCTGTAATAAAAACATTACCGGATTGACTAAGAGATAAGAGCTTCAATAACAAAACTAAGTGTGTTACCCAAAACCTCTCGAATTGTTTCTCCCTCAAACCTTCTGCCATTCCAGAAGTGTTTTAGATTCATCAGAAATGATTGTGCTCCTCTCAAGTCCATGCAATCTCATCACAAATGTAAAAAATCTGCGGGAATTAGCAAATGTTGGTCTAGTTGTATTCTTTTCAGGCTGTGAGTGTGTGTATTGTGGCTGATACTATTTAAACGCATGGAGATTATTTGTCTCCTTTTGTGTCTGGAGAGGCAAATATACAAAAAGTAGTTATCAGCCATTCACAGAATTTTATCATCAACGAACCATTCGCACATTAAGATTTAGACTGACATACACGAGAGCTGTGCCAAGAGAATTGGCAGTGTCGTCCATGCACTTTACTGGCCTGCTTCATAATTTGCTGGACAGCTTTAGAGGCGCCCACAATAGAGAGACTTCTTTATGGCACAAAACTGGAAGATAGCACAGTTCATCCCGCTTGAGAGTTTCTTGGAAGCAAAGGAAGTGTGATGAGAATACAAGTGCCATCATGTTTATGCACTACAGTGGAGAGAAAGAAGAAAAACACACACACATCAAGTCAAGAAGAAACAGACTGATGGGAAAGACGAGCCTCGCTGTGACAGAAGGCGGCTCGGTTTATGGAGTGTGGTCCTGGCAACGCTGTCATGAGATAAAACTGCAATTTGTCTTCATCGTTTTCATTTATTCAACTTGTTTTAAAGATACATCATGATCAATTCCTCACTGATTAAATGGTTTTAAAGTATGATTTGTGTAGCACAGGAAACTCAATGAACCAGCTTTTAGGAAACATGGTAATTAAGTCTCTTCTTCCCTTTCCTTCTTTTCCACATTTGCTCCACCTTCCTCCTCCTCCTCCTCTACCCTTTTCTCTTCTTTTCTCTGTCCTCTCTTTCTAGGTTGGTGTATCAGAGCTTGGCGCCCCCTGGGGGAGTCTGGTGGTTTTGCTCCAACGGTTAGCTGCGACTTTAGCCACCAGCAGCAACCACAACAGCATGGAGCTCGCTATGTTAGCAGTCCGAAACCATGTAAACGATGCTATACTGCACGCTCAGCTGCACGGTCCACGCATTACAGCCACGGTAAGAAGAGAGGATGATTGAAAGGGGGAACAATGTATGAAGTGTCTTGCTTTCTATTTCTAAAACATTCACTTTGGATTCAGGATGTTTATGCAAGTCTTCTCATTAAAGTCCTCTCAAACGATTGTTACCCCTCAATGTGCCTCTGTAAAATAGAATAAAGGGAACACATTGCTAAACCATCCGCACTCATATGCCCAAATAATAAAGTCATTTAAATTTTGGACACAGAGAGAGGAAGGGCCGTGGGTTTTCTTTCAGCCTGGCAGTTGGATCCTCCTCACAAAAAGCCTTGTACCTAGATGGGCTAAAAACAGCCTCATTCTTCAGGGAATCTGGGGTTCCCCTCAGTCTCTGTCTGTGTGTGTTTGTGTGTGAGTGTGTATGTGAGTGTGAATACAGATCCAGTGCCAGACAAAGACTGTGGTTGGCGGGACAACGGATACCCAGAATGCAGCTTGGTTCTGAGTGATGAGAAAGTTTCTGTGGCTAATCTCTGGACAAACAGACGACACACAAACGCATGCATGCATGCACACACTGTTGGAGGAAGGAATAGAGTAGCCATCCAACTTTGAGGGAACATTGTGGACTTAGTAGAGTAGATTCCTGAGAGGTAAACAAACACACACAAGCATAATTGCACCGCTAATTGTGGCTAATAAGAAAATACCACTTCATGGGATATTTGATGAAGCTTCTTATTCATTAGACACATCATTAAAGGCTAACCCCTAATCCCTCGATAGTGTTTATGTGCTCTGGGCAGCATTTAAAGTTAATAGATGATTGCAACATGAATTTTGAGACAGCAATATTTTCTGAAAACACGTCTGCTGCTGGGAAAATAGATTTTAACAACCATTGTTGTGTGACATGCTCCGTGAAATTAGATGTTAGCTGGGTTGTTTTGTTTTACAGCAACAAAACAGGGACAGTTTTGAATTTGTAAGATTCACACAACACAGTCAGTCGCTTCTCTGACTGAGGAGCTTGGATTTATAGTGTCTAAGATTAAAATGCATATTGGATGTTTTTATAGGAACTTTGATGGACATGTATGAGTTATGCAGAGTCTGTAAGAATGTCTGTGTAAGTTATTCCTGGCCTGGGCAGAGAGTGGGATATCTAGCAGGCTCAAGTCTAAGGGGGGTATTTACATAAAATGATTCGCAGCGACTAGTAGTACTAAGATTGGCGCATCATATGCCCGCTCTATCTGCTCCGTCTCAAGGTGTAATTCACAGAGCAAATTGTGCTGATCATATTCAAGCGCAAAACCCCACAAAGTCTAGCAGCTCTGTACAGTTTACTTAAGTTTTGTATTTGTGGTTGAGATGACTGAAATGAGCTGTCAGCATCTCCAACCTCTGCTGCCGGCACATCCTGAAGGCACCAAATTCCATCCACGTATATGATGAGGTGGATGGAGAGGGAAAGTCTGTAATAGTTTATTGTGGAGTCCATTCATGACAGTCACAAACTAAACCTTAAACCTCCTTGTTAAAGCAGCTTTTTCAGAACCGAAATTTATTTTCAAAGAGACACTCTGTTTTGTGTAATGGCACAGCCTGTATGTGAGACATAGTAAAAAATATAAGTGAGGCTGATCTACTTTATTTTGCATAATTATTGCCACAACAACTTGTAAACTACAAGATTTCAAAGGCATACACGACATGCTTCTCAGCTACCCCATACTGTAAACCCAAACAGTGCTTCTAACTCATAGCCATTAAGGGTACAGTACTCAAAACCAGCTATTTAGTTGAACCAACGATTAGTTATTGAGTTATCCGAACATCTAAGGTTGTTTTGATTATTTGTGGATCAATTTTATTGAGTTAATATCCATGTCCACACTTGAAAAATCACAATGGCTGTGCTTCACGAAGCGGCAAGTAATGAGGAAAGACAATGCCAAACAGGTACAGGGAATACGAACAATGATCCAACAGGGGACAGGGGAAACAGAGGAACTAAATACACAGAGTAATCAACACAGGTGTGAACATAGGACACAGGTGAAACTAATGAGGGTGATCAAAAAAGGAGGGAAACACACAAGGGCATGACGTAAAACTAAACTGGAGACACAAGAATTCAAAATTACAAAATAAAACAGTAAACACAAGACTAGAATAAGAAAACACATGAAGAGACATGGATCATTAAACACTCAAGAGAGACAATGGATAACTAATACAGAATAAACACGGGGAGGAAACAAGACATGAAACAAGGAAAAAAACAAATTAACCAAATCATGACATGTTCTCAGTTTCATCTAGTATGTATGAATTTGAAAAAAATGTAACAAATAAATTTGAGTTGGGGAAACTTGAAAATTAAAAAAAAGAAAGAAAACAATTGAGTAAACTGAAATCGTATTTCATAATTTCAGTTATACTCAGAAATTGGATTTCCGCTACTTAAAAGCTCTTATGTAATCAGTTACGGCAAACATTTTGAGTAATTTCAACTTGTTCAGGTTTACAGTGAGTCAGTTGCATAAACTTACAGAACTTCAGTTGGAGAACAACCCTCCAATGCTGGAGCTGTATCGCCTCTGCCTACAAAACATTGAACAAAATGCATCTCTGATGATACTTTGTACAAAGATGTTTGAATGTAAAAGTGGAGGCTTTATATATCATCTTTATGTTAATGTGTTTTCATATTTTTGGTCTGTGTAGGAATCACACAAATTAAATTACTCAAAAAAATACATTTACTATGACATGCAACTGAGAACTATGACAACTGGATAACTAGCAAGTATATAAGTCACACCAGCTTTCCCATGGATGGTTGAAACATCAACATAATGTCTCTCCAAGTGATAACTCAAACCTGACTGAACTCACTGAACAGAAAACTAAAGAGATCCATCCTGTCTCTATGTATAATGCCAAGGTCATTATACTTTGTGTAAAAATGCTGCAACAATATCCACTTAAATCTGACTTTGGTCAACATCCTGTATGAAACCTTTGAGGTAATCTGATGCTGTGTGGTTATTATAGTATATACTCCATGTACTTCACCTCTGAGAAGCAGCCACATCATTTATCTTAATTAAATCACATCTTATGTCTTCTGTAGGTGGAGAAGGTGTGTGGACCCCAGGCAGCTGCTCCTGTGGTGTCAAGTGCAAATCCCACCACCTCACATCTAACATCTTCTGTGAGCCCTGCTACATCAATGACATCAGAAAGGTCACATGTCACATCCACTCCCTCAGCGGGACCAGCTGCTCAGCGGCGTCTTCAGCCACAGTCTCGAAGGTGAGTTACAAACAAGCATCAAGAGAAAAGTTTGAGATCTCAAGGCTTCAATTACATCTGGGAAGAGACAAAGCAGATGCTAATTTTTGTCCTTTTTAATTTAACTTTCATTCATGGCAGAAGAAAATCTAATATTGTTTACATTTCCTACCAGGTCATTTGTCCTGAAAGGCTCCAAAGGAGACAAGAGTCGCAGCCTGAAAAAACTGTCAAGGTAAATCCTGACACATCAGCTGTACTTTGAATTACCAACAAGGAAGTCATTCTCCTTGACCAGAAACAGCAGCTATCTAATTGCCACTTAATGTCAACAAATGTTGTTAACCAGAAGTCATTCAGTCCATTTTGTCAATTTATTGGCCTTACACCAGATACAAGTCCATAGAAACATAGTTAGTTTGAAACTTCGATTTTCTTAAGGGTGGTCAGAACAATGTGTTTTACAATGTTAAAAAATAAATCTGTAAACTTCCCTGCTGTAGATGTGGCTTTGTTTGAATACGTGATGCATGATAGTAAAATGCTGAGGCATAAAGAAATTAGTCCAACAGCCAATTCCTACAGTGATGTTGTTATTAATGTTTATGTATTGTCTTATTGTTTATTTCCGTTTTGTGCCAAGGAAACAAAGATATCTTTATTTATAGATTAATCTATTGAAAAATCTTCATTTAAGTCTTGAAAATCCTTGAGATTTTTCTCATTTAAAGTGATGATCAGATACCAAAAAGCTATTAAAACAAACCAAAACAAATCAACAGGGACAATACTGAACAGTCGCTCACGGAGATGAAGTGGTTTAAGATAATAGATTTGGAAATACGAGCGTGTCAGTCTTTAGAATCTGATGTAAATAACTCCTCTTCTTTGTGGCACAAAAACTGAATGCAGATTTTCCAAGTTCAGAGTTCAATTCTGTGTTTTTCACGTACTCAAATAGAATATATTGAACAGTTTTTTCTTGCCTAAAAAAGTCTTAGAGAGTAAAAGTGGCTGGCATTGCCTCCATATAGCTGGATGTTCCTTTCTATTTGAAAACAAACCACACATCCACATGGCTCCAGCTGTCCCTTTAAACTAGGGCAATGCAAGCCAACAGATAAACACAAACAAACACTGGCCACTCTCTGCCTTGAATTTGATTTTATTTGCAGAGAAGCCAATGCAAGTCTGTGAGGCTAACACATGGCAAAGTATTTGACTGGTATGTTGATGTACTCCTTCATTCAAATAAAAAATCCTCTTGCTTTTTGTGTCAAGGCTCAGTTAGGATGGATCCATTTCTTAAAGATGCGCCTTTCAAATCAAAATATAAAACATAGGATCAGAAAACTAACATAAAAACAACATGTATGTAAGGTTTTTATAAAGCAGTCATTATGACAGTGCCTGGCCCTTTCCCCTGTTCCTTGGTGCTTTCAGTGACTTACTGGAGTCTGTCAGAGGGAATTTCAAAGGGAATTGAAGCTGACAAGTCTAAATTGGAACAAACACAAACATATGGTACATTGTTCCTGCTCTAAATAACAACAACGAGAGCATTCAACTGTGCACTCACAGCTTTCTCTTTCAGGGAGTTTGAAGGCTCGATCCAGCGGTACCAGTGGTTTTTCTCAGAGCTGCCAGAGATGCTCTGTGAGAGTGAGATGGAGGTTGAGCAGCACACATGCTGGAGTGGCCAGGACGTCGTAGAAAGGTGTGTTTTACATTCCTTTTGTTTTACTTGGATAAAACACCAAGCAAGGAGAAAGGTTGGTCTGATGCGTGTAGACTTCGATGACTCATGTACATATTTTAAAAAGAACTCAGACAGAAGTAAAAATGCAAGTTTTTGGAGTTGGAGTTGATTTTTCTCTCAATACCTGGCTACTACAGTATCAAGCTCTCAGTACTGCCACATTACTAGCTACAGTAGCTACAGTATTACTACAGTGTTGGGGTTTTATTAAGCCTAAAATTGATCTTTAATCTCTTTCAGTAGTGAGAAATGAACCTTACATCATATTAATTGTATTATATACAGAATCATATTCATTTCAAATATTGTATTCTGTTTTTCCTACATTTAATAAATGAAAAAATGTATACAAGCAGGGAAAATCTTCAGGGTCACTGGGCTACGAAGTAAAACTACAGATTTTATTAGCTACTTAAGGACAGATAATATTAGCATACAACCACTTTCTAGCAGATATAACAAGGAAATACTTGATTGCTAACACTACAGTTTGATAGTAATATACTGTATGTTTCAATAGGAACAGTGTTAGTAAACCGTGATATTAGCAAGCTAACAATTATCTTAGATATACTATTAGCTAGCTTACAGTTATTTTAGCTTGGAAGAGGTTACAGAGGGTAAAGATGTAAAGATGACAGTTTTGGGGGCGCTGGTGGCCTAGTGGTCTAAGTGCCCCACATACAGAGGCTATAGTCCTATTCGCAGAGGTCGCCGGTTCAACTCCCGGCCGCGACCATGTCCTACATGTCTTCCCCCACTCTCTTCCCCCCACGTTACCTATCTCTCTTCTGCTGTCCTATCATAAAGGCACAAAAGCCTGAAAATATAACTTAAAAAGAAAACATAAAAAGATAACAGTTCTGTGTAAGCAAAGGAGATGACAGAGGATGAAGATGTCCAATAGTTTACAGATATATGTTTTTATAGGGAACAAGTTTAATAGCTAACAGTAGTGTGAGATGACAGTGATGTTAGCTTAGAAGAGGTTTGCTAATGTTTGTTTTTGGCTTGATGGCTAATGGTTATTGACATAAGCTGTTTTAGTTGTGGATATGGCCTAGTGTCCCTTTTCATTTTTTGTCTGAAGTAAACGAATAACTTTTGTAACTCACCACATTTTAATGGTTGGCATGTTGGGATACGGCTGTAAAACTTAACAGCTTTAGCTTCCCACCACAAGAGTATCACAACAAAAAAAGCTACCTGGGTTGGTGGGTTGGAAATTGCTATTTTTATCTGAAACAGAACTTTATAGCAGTTAAAGCTAGAAATTAGTGTCTCACTTGAATAGTTGTTCAAGGCATGGATGTAATTTTTAGTGATTATTATTTTGGATTTAAAGAAGGCAACAAATTGCAGCTTTTGGGGATGTGCGTGTGTGTGGTACCCAGTAGTTGCCAGGGTGGGGGATGACAGGGTTGTGAAGGTTAGAGAGTTCGTTTCAAGAGTCTTTCTCATGGTGATTACATTGGCAGCCCAAACTGGTAGCAAGACTGATGGTGGCACACACACACACACATGCACACAAATTCACGGACGCACACATAGTCGTGATCCAACACACACATTCCTACTCACGTACCAGCTATCTGTCTCAGTGGGGAATTGCTGTGATGGGTACGGTATTCCGTTAACGGTCCATCAGCCACATGAAACAGGACATGTAGCCTTTCAAGGACATACTACACAAACAAACACACACTGCTTAGTCATCGTCAGGGCTGCACCAAAGACCCGTAGACTTTTATTCAGTCTCATATAAATGCTGATGTCTGGCAGTTTAGTTCATCTTGAGTCAAATAAAAAAAGATACTGAAAGAAATAGAAAGTAGTAGGAGAGTTAATAGTTCAGTATTTTGTAGTTCAGCTAACGTCCCACATAGGAGTCTCTGATCATCATAGTTTTTTCTTTACAAGCCCTTGGGAGGAGTTTTTAGCTGCTTGTGAAACAGCCTCAAATTAAACCACTGTCTCTGTTTGACCTAGAAAAGCAGAGAAGACCATCAGCAACATGACTGACAATGTCGATATTTCAATTTAAAATGCCTGAGACTGCTGCGAGGACGGTGTCAGACTTGATGATTGAAGTAATAGTCTTTGTTTGCATTTTCACAGCAAAAAATCACAATGAGTGACACATTTGCAATTAAAAGACGACAGGATGAGATAGTTGAAATAAATTGCTCCCTCGGCATGCACAAGACAGGATTAGTTATCTGATGAGATGCATATTTGTACCTGCAGGGGGCGCCAAAATCTACACAAACTGAAATTTCCTAACAGTAGCTTTAAGTTGGTTTTACCCAAAAAGACTGAATCCTAAGTGAGGGTTAAGCAGTGTAATCTTTGTTCTGAGATTTCAAAAATTTACTGCAGACTACATGATATGATGTCAGCCCCAGTTGATGACTATTACTCACTAACAACCTACTCCAGCAATTTTAACCCCTTCTACTTACATTGGTAAATCATCTCAGAGTAATGATTAGAGGAAAACTTTTCAGAAAATCTGCAGGTTACATTTTTAAACAAGCTTAAATGATTCGTATTATGTTTTTAGTAAATTCTGTATTCTTATCTAAACTGCTTTGCATTTAATTTTTCTGTGATAGGGAAGGACGGTGAGTTTTTTTTTTTACACAAACAAGACTGTGAGTATATATTCATGAAAGCTACATAATTTAATTTAATCCTGATGAGTCAGTTCAATTAAATATTCATCTGTATTTAAGGCAAAAAAAAATGTCAACATTCGTTTTTCAGCTTCTTTCTTTATTGAAAATTTGTGGATTTTCTCCATTTATGAAATGAAGAGTCTTTTGTTTTTCGACTATAGGTTGGTAAAAGAAGCAATATGAGGCAGTCACTTCCGGCTCTTGTTCATCATCATCATGAGCTTTGTTTTTTTTTTACACTAAAAGTTTGATACTTTGATTTATCCCCACACTGTCATAATCCATGGAGCGTACTTCAGAGTAAAGTTTTACAGAAGAGTTGTTACACTCGGCCCGTGTTGGATTTCAGCCAGTCTCTGCCTCTCTGACCCCTTTACATCTTCTTCTCTCTTGCATCTATCCATCCACCCATCCATTCATTAATCCAGCCATCCATTCATCTCTCCATCCTTCTATTCAGACCTCCATTCATCTCCTCCGCCCTCTGACCCACTTCACTTACAAATGTCTGTGTTGGTGAGAGTGTGTGAGAAAAAGAGAGATGGGCATCAAGACATAAATACCTAAGTGCATCTTAAATAGAAGCCTCAAGGTTTTTTTTTATCCCCACGATGGACTACGAAATAATAAAAAATATATATAATTTAATGTGAAAAGTAACATCTGAAATTCAGTTGAAAAGATGCTAATAAGTTTGTATGAAAACAAACAGTGAGTCCATTTGTGCTACTTTCTATTGATTAAATACAATGTAAGACTAATGATACAATTTACAACTCTAATATGCAACATTCAACAACTGAATGTTCGGTCTCAGAATCCGTCACGAAACAGTAACCCTGAACAACTTGAACAGTTTGGAGACCCAAAAAGTAAACACTGCTATTAGCTGCCAACCCAAACTGAAGGCCTCAGGTCGGATATTAAGCGAGGCGAGGCAGGACCCAGCTGGCAGCAGACCGTCCTCCAAACAGTCCTGACCAATCCACCGTGTCCACCTACACACATGAAGTATACAAAGAGCAGAGCACTGAGGGGATGAGAGTGGGACTTGTGATCATTCAATTCAAACTGTTCTTTGAATAATTCTTAATCAAACTAACTGGGATGATGAAGTAATTCTACATGCTTATTTTGACTGTTTTTAAAATTTTGCAATGTCACAATTTTGTCAAAATACAACCCATCTAACTGCAGGTTATTCCTATCTGTTTCTTTTTTGTTCCAACATTGAGATTTTTACTAAAGTTCTAAATCATAGAAATAAGTTCACATTTTCTACCTTGAGTGGCAATAAAGGTCATGATAGTCGGATGCATCATAGACCACTTTTGTTATGTACTATTACTGCCATCAAAAACATCCTCCTTCAGTTTTAAAGAGAGCTCCTTTATGGATATGTATCTGTCATTATATACAATATTGCAGAGTGATGCTGTAAGTAGATTTTTCTACATGTTTTTTTTTGCCCATGTAAAGAAAAAATAATTCTAAACCTGTTTATTATAAAGCAAATGTGCTAATTTTCATATTATTTTCCTGTGGGAGTTCAAACAAAGAGTGTATCCATTTCATACATCTCCATCAGGGCTTATACAATTGATCTAAATACATTTTGGTGATGTTGCTATACAAATGTACATCTTAAGACACGCTAAGAATATGAGCCTTTGATTTTTATTGATCATTGAATTATAGGCACATACTATGTGAATGGTCACAATGACTGCCATGGCCGCTGTAGTGGTATTTGTAGTTCTAGTCTCTAGCAAGAGTCAGGATATGAAACCAAAATGACCTCATACTGGTTCCTCTCATTTAAAGTCAATAAAACATCAGTGACTGGGACAAAGATAAGCATGCAATATTATCCAAAACAATACTCACATGTACATCAAGCGCATCATCTTAGCCATCATCACCATCTTGTCTGCTTTCTGTCACTTAATAGGCACTAAAGGTAGTTTTTCTTATCTATGATAAACCCATTCTACATATCATATAAAAAACATTGTTTATTAAACAATAACATTTAAAGTCACAGCTGTACTGAGCAGCTTCCTATCTGTACTTAATGTCACAGCTCCTGATCTGAAGCTATGTAAACAGCCATTTCTCTCTCTATGAAGGTCTCTGATCTTTACACAGCAGGGGGACAAATGGTTCAAATGAACTCTAGAGCAGTGCTTCCCAAAGTGGACCCCCTGAGGGATTTATAAAAATGTAAACATAAACAATAGTTTTCCTCTCATGCCAAATGACCTCTGAGGTGATAGAACTGACTGGACAGAATAATGAATAAAATACAAAAGCACAATAAGGGTTAATGATCTGCTCATTATATCTCTTAAATCTCAAGATATAAAAGACATGCACACAAGATTATTAAAGCAGGAGGTTTAATTGTCACAAATATTGTAAATGTTGGTTTATTATGTTTGATTCTGCTGTTTATGTGAACTTAGCTGTTCTCAATAGATACACAGGTGGAGCTGTAGTAGCAGACTTTCTCCAGTAGAGGGCAGCATCTTACCATCAAGTGACATGACAATAGCTGTGCTTCCACCTCAGAGAAGCTGCCACACCCGATGTTTTTATGTATATTTTAATGTATTGATTCGCTCTTTGAATCCGCCATTTTTACTTTTTTAATGAGAGAAATGTTCAAACACAGCTAACGACATTTCCAGAGGAGGTGAGGAAAGAATATGAAGACTAGAGAAAGTGAGACTAAGTGAAGGGATCTCAAACCAATCCAAACCGCAGCGTATCACTCCCTTATGTGGAACAAGGGATCCAGGTCTGAGCCTCAGGTGTCAGGATAATGTGCTATTGTGTGAGTGTGTTATAGAGCTATGTAAATGACTCCACAGGAATGCAGCTAGATTTACAAGTGAGGTTGTGACTCTTATAATTACACACCTCCCTCAGATCAGATCACTATCTCAGGTAATTTCATTTTTACTGGGTGCTTTATGTGTGTGTGTGTGTGTGTGTGTGTGTGTGTGCGTGTGGGTGAGCAACCTCAGACACATTTAAAGGTTAGCTGCAGGGATGAGACAGAAGAATGGTCCCTGTGTGTGTTACCGTTAACAACCACGCTGTAACTGAGGGCAACAGCAGAGAGCAGCTTTGTCATTATGGTGCTGCTGGTGATTTATGTCTGTCGTTCACCAGATCTTATTAAGTGTCACCCACAGTCACACCTCTCTGTGTCGTCTGCAGCAGTGTCTCTGCAGTGTTACCATCTGTGTCTGTCAAACAGACGCAGATACCCTCACTCTGTTATCTGACCAATGGCTCATTCACTGCGCTGACAGTTTCTAATGCAGCCAGCAGGACAGCACATATTGGACTTGAGAGGTGTTCAGGAACCTTTTTCTCCTCTTTGATAAGAAGCATATGATGTTATCTGTCGCTACACTGACAATCTCGCTTTTACGGGCAATTCAATACAGTTTACCTCCAACTTCAGTAACCTTTGCACAAAATGCTAATCGACTGTATAGAAACATGGGCAGTGCATCACCTCCCCTCAGCAGTGAAGCCAAAACTTAGTGCTCCCCCTGGTTTCTGGCTGCAGTATAGTTCTTAAAGCATGCTATTTCATTCAAATAGAAGGAACAACCAAAACCAGCACTCCACAAGGTTTTTACATGATAGTATAACAGAGTATAGTATAACTGAACCCTCTGTTAGGTATTTCCTAATATTTTCCTGAATTTCCTGAGCACACTTGCATGTTTGTCTCCACGTCGATGTTGAAATATCTCTTTCATGCCCGTTCTTTGAGGTACATCTTTGTGCAGATGATACACTACTATACTGTGCTGCTGATTCAGTTCAGATACTTCAATTATCCCAAAGATTTTCCTCTTCTGGAATTAGAAGTTTTAAAGTTTTGATTCTTGAATTCTTAAGTGTTGAATATATTCTTAGGCACACAATGCACTACGTTTTGCACCAAGCACTTCAGTATCACAAAGTTGGTCCTCTTTAAAAGTCAAAGCTTTTTATAATTATGGCCTCAGTATGTTAGGTTAGGAATAGTTTAATCTGAGTACTGTAATTTGAAGATATCAAAGAAAGCTTAATCTGAATTTAAAACAGTCCTTTCTGAGATCTCTTTCCTGCTTGATAAACAAATTTACCTTTATGCAGATGATACACTCCTATGCTGTATCTCTGATTCAGTTCAACCTCTC
Organism: Notolabrus celidotus; assembly: GCF_009762535.1. NCBI lineage: Eukaryota > Metazoa > Chordata > Actinopteri > Labriformes > Labridae > Notolabrus > Notolabrus celidotus. The sequence goes on along the minus strand of NC_048273.1, from coordinate 29,380,137 downwards.
TTTATTTAACTGCAATATCCATATATCCATGAAGATATGTTTGCAAATACATCAAGCACCATACTTAATGTCCAGTGATTCTAATTACAAAGATCTACACCACATAAATACTTTAAATCTATCACTATGAGAAAATGTACCACTTAAGTTTATATATATTTTGTGGGCTGAAAGAAAGTCAGTCTTTCAGATCCTCTGCGTTGCAGCCTGATAAAGTGGATGTAATCTATGTGGTGCTGCTCCCACCTTTAGGCCCTTAGACTCAGTTTACCATTAAGCACTCAGATTCATTACTGGAGATAATTGCAATACTCTCTGCTGCATTTTTCATGATTAGGTTGATTTGTCTCCCTTTACTTACAGAGACAATAATCCTTATTAGTGTTTATTTAAAAGTGTCTTGTTGCATAATTACTCTTTGTATGTTTCTTGCGATGTTGAATAGTTGCTGTTTCGTTGGTGCATCATTATTATCCGTTTCTCTTTTTTCCTAATGTTTGCGTCCATTTCTTCTTATTAGCTGTTCATACGTTTGTGTAACTATAAACAGGGTGTTGTGGTAAAAGAGCAACTCTGCTCCCCCAATCTTGAACATACAAAGGTCAAATCGATTGCCTGTCACTCTCTCTCAGCTTTGTTGTTATTAATGAAAACAAACATCTCCAGCTATGATGAAAATAAAGGAAACGTGAATAATCCAGGATATCTGTGAGGTGATGACACTCTGGTGTGTGTAGCCAATTCATTAGATTTGTGGTGTTACCCTGATCCCCCAAATCCTTCCTGCAGTCTGTGGAATCTTGGGTTTTCCCCCTGGGGCACAGTGTGGTTTTTTTATTGAGCTTTTTTCATCTTTCCTCCTCACCCTTTTCCTTCCCTGATATTTTTTCATCCTCTTTCCTCTCGAATTCTGCTCTTTCAGGTTAGAGGGATTAACAGAATCTTAAACACCATGCGTTAATACATACGCACGGTTCAATGTCATTTTGTTGTATCAGAGTCTGACTCAATCTGATATTTGAAATCAGTGCATGTAGCATCACATCCTCTTCTTATCATGTGGGCTGTCTCATATAGGATGAACAGTGACAGTCAATATGTGATGACCTTAAAAATCATTTTCTACTGAGTGGTGCGCCTTGGTTATTGACGTTAGCAGTTTCCCTGCAGCGTTTGTAATGTTACTTTTGTTTAAGTAGCAACAACAACAACAAACAGACCACATAATATGGTCTGTGCCTTTAAGTACGTTACTGTGTTATCTATCTATCTATCTATCTATCTATCTATCTATCTATCTATCTATCTATCTATCTATCTATCTATCTATCTATCTATCTATCTATCCATCTGCTCTCTCTTCATACATCTTTATCTCACAACATCTCTCTCTCAATCTCTCTATCTTCATTCTCTTTTTTCTCTCTTTTACTTGAACTCTTATTCTCTACCTCTGTCTCTCAATATCTAGCTCTACATCTTTTTTCTATCTCTCTATCTCTTGATAACACTTTGCTCTAGCTTTTTGTCTCTACCTCTGTATTCCTATCAATCCCTCTATACATCTCTATTCTCTATATCTTTATTTATCTGTCACTGTCTTTATATCTTGCCTCTGCCTCTCTCTATCTACAGATCTATCTCTCAATCTCAGTATCAGTATCTATTGTTTGTATATGCTCCCCTATTTCTATCTCTTCATCTTTTTATACACCAACCCATCTTTATTTTGATTGCTCTATCTATTCATATCTCTGTCATTACCTCTCTATTTCCATCTCTTTATCCCTAGCTCTCTTTCTTTTTCTGTCTGTATCACTATCTCTTAAGTGTATCTCTCTTTCTCTGTGTTTCTCACTACTCTTTGTCTCACTCTATATCTTTCTGTTTTTTGATCTATATCTCTTTTTCTATCTCACCCTTTCTCCGCCTCTCTGTCTCAGCTGTGCAGCAGATTTATCTGGACACAGAAAAAACTCTTAAACCACAAATCATCTTTAAATATGTGAATAGTTTCTGCAAAGTAGCTCCAGCACATTAATGTGTATAGAGTCACACTCACTGTGACCCTCATCTCTTTTCCTGGAGCTATTATTTCTAATTGTTGACATTGCAGTTCTTCTCCAGTAATCCGCTCTACATTGGCAGCAGATACAACATAATGCATCTCATCATAAAACACAAGAGAGTAATTATTTTTCCCATAGCCAGTCTGAGTATGTTGACAACGTCAGCAATATAATGTTTTTGTTTATTTACTATGTTTAATTTCTAGTGATTGTATTTATTATAATAGAGCTGTATTGTTTTTTTCCCTCTACAGTCTGCACCATGTTAGTCTCTCCTTCCTTAATGATCTAATTTTACCACGAGAGTCTGCAGTCACGTCTCCTCTCAAATTGAGCATACAGCTTTTGATCTGCTAATGTCATACACGATTGGCTGCATATCTAGTGTGAACTCGCTCAAAGCAGGATTGGAAAACATTTCTCACAGAGACAGCTCATACATAAGCACCTCTGTGAGACTGGCTATCATCGATCGCCAATGCCAGGATTAATAAAGCAAAGAGAACCAGACTAAGTTGTGAGTCAGGCCTCGGGACATGAACAATTTCACTTGAATGAGACCTTAAATTACCAGGAGAGGATTTTTTTATCGGGAAATATGAATGCAAGAAAACACTATCTGTGTGAGAAGATGAAGACTACGCTTAATTACAGACTTCATGTATCAGAATCAAGTTTGTGGTGGGATTTGATTCCAAACCAGCAGGGTTAGCATGGCTCCAGAGGCTGGGGTCTCCAGCACCACACCATCTCCTGGCATTAGACTAGTCATTTTTTTATTCACTGATATTCACCATGTGCCTTTTCTCTGGTTCCCACAATCCTGTTGCCACAGCCTGATGTGTTTGTGTAGCAGAGGGTGTGGACCGAGCGGTTACTGAGCGGATGGCTGATTGTATTAGCTAGCAGAGGTGGTTTGGAACTTTATGACTTGGGAAAAATATGAGTCATGATCTACTGTTTCTTCTCTTCTGCTTTTCTCTCGCCTCATCTTCCTTTTGATCCACCCACTGCATCCCCCACACTGACAAAATGATGTGAGACTTTATCACAGCCAACCACAAAAAGAAACATCATTATGCAAGTTGATCAGGGATCAAACTCACGGATGACTTTCATACACCAGATGCAGGCCACCATACCCAGTTCCTCAAATAAACTAGTTGAGTATGACATCTCATTTGCATGCGTCTGCAGAAAAGGAAGCAATTCATAGTCTGTGGAATAAGGTGGAAAGTGTTTTCTAGAAAGAGGACCTGAAAACAATAACAATGGACTGGACTGGATTGTGTTTATATAGTGCTTTCTCTCGTCTCTGACCACTCAAAGCTTTTTTACACCACATGTCACATTCAACTATTCACACCACATTCATACACTGATAGCAGAGGCTGCTATGTAGAGCACTTCAGTATTAACTTCTCCCGTTCACACTCCGATAGCACAGCCACTGGGAGCAGTTTGGGGTTAAGTGTCTTGCCTAGGGACTCTTAGGACCAGGGATCGAAAACCTCTGTCCTTAAAGGGATATTTCAGTTTTTTTAAGTGGGGTTGTTTGAGTTACATTACACTAGTGCTTCTGCTAGCCACAATGAGTGCTGGTGAGCTCTTCCCCTTTAATCCCCTGTGGATGAGGACACCTATTTTGCGTAATTTCCATTAAGTTAAGAAAATATTGTCCAGAAACTCATCACGGTGCAAATGCATGCACCAGTTGAAAAATTGGAGCTATTCAGTTTGCCGTCAGAAACCCCCTTTGTTTTGGCACTATTTTCGGACGCACCTCGCTGGGTTCTTCCGCTGCATGAGCACGGATACATGCCGATTATGAATGCCATGTCAGTGCAAGGCAGCTGAATAAATCCCAATTATTATAACTTTTGCCAGGATTGGAATCAACCTGGTCATCTTGGCTTTAGCTGAATTTAACACATGGGCAAAGGAAGTTGGGTTGCAGTGTGTGCTGCATCACCCCCTAAAAAAGAGACTTCCTGCACAAAGGCTTGCAAAGGGACAACATTGTTTTCTTGTTACTCTCAGAAACCTATAAATAATTTGATATCTTCTGTAAATTGGTGTGACTCATAGCTGTTTGGAGTGTTATCTCTGCTCACAAACACATTGATAAGTTTTGAAAAGAATGTATCGTCTATCAAACTTTTTCAAACTAGAATGAATAAATCAAGTCTTATGACATTTCCGTACAAAGACGACAGTGTAAGTATGACATCATCTAGACCGACTTTCTCCAAGCATCTCCAACCATGACTGACTCCATGTACCCATGACTAAAATGCATTCACATGAATTAGCGCTGGCAGCCATGTAAAGGCAGCGAGGATAGAGTTTAGGAGGGGCAAACAGAGCGAACAAGGTCTAATGGATTTATACTGCGAGACGTGATCTGCTTGGCACTTCAGACCTTCTGTCGGCCAGCTACATCTCGAGAAATGCACGGTACACTTACAACAGCTGGCCAGTGGGTGGCAGTGTAAAAGGTGATTTAGGCTTAATCCTATTTCTCATTTTTATCCCTATGTCTTGTTTTCAAGCTCCCCTTGGAGTTAAAATGGGTGCTGATGAAGTCTTCCTCTACAAAATTCAGCAGCCCATTAAGACCCTGATTCATTATGAGTAGCCAACAACAGCATTTACATAAACAGACACAACATTAGCTTGCCAGCTAGCTATACCAAGACATCAGCATACTAGCAATTATTTTAATGCTTGTTCCAAAGATGACATAATACATTGAAAAAACATTAAACTAAGATAATACAATGTCTATCATCATTTTCAAGTCTTATTAACCAGTAAATACAAAAAGTAAAAGTAAATACATTTCTGCATTTCTTATGTGCTTGAAAAGCGATCATGTCGATGATTCACGATGCATCCTAGGTGATTTCTCAAAACACTCTGTTTGGAGTGACAAATCTCAACTTGAAGGGCCATGTTTCTCTCTAACACTTTACCCTGTCCTTCCATCTCAACAAGGATCAGGATGCCCTACCTCTTGACATGAACGTGCAAAACATGCAAAAGGTGTAGGTCTAAGTGGTAGCTCAGGGGTGGATTGGGATTGAGCCTTAGTACGCCCACTGATGTTGGCAGCCATCAGGGATGTTAAACTATTCCATCAAATCCCATGCATTTTGTAAGAAAAATGGCATTTAAATAGTTGTCCGTTTTGTGCATGATAGGGTTCATTTTTTACTCTTCAAACAGCAACTACATGGAGGTTGAAAATGCAGGGAGGTAATCATATTATTTTGCATACGAAAAGGAATAAGTTGCAGTAGATTCCCTCTTTATTACGTTTTTAATGATTTCCTCTACAAAAATGAATCGTTTTCAAACCTCTTGATAAAAACTCTGTAATGACTTAAACTAGGTTAGTGAGATTAACAGTCTGACAGAAGATTAGCTCACATCACTACAGCTAAATGTCTCAACTGCCCCCTCTTTTTGAAATAAAGTTGCTCTGTTTCTTTTCTTCTCTTTTTGCCAGAAGTAAAAAAAATGAACATGTCTTTGTGTGTGTGTGTGTGTGTGTGTGTGTGTGTGTGTGTGTGTGTGTGTGTGTGTGTGTGTGTGTGTGTGTGTGTGTGTGTGTGTGTGTGTGAGCGTCTATGAATGCGTCTATGTGTCCCTGTACATCTACTGAATCAGTGAATCATAAACTCAGAGTTAACATACTAGTGTTATGACTAGTGAGAAAACTGGGGCAGAAGAACAACACACACATGAACACTCAGAACTGGGACATAAAGTACTGCATGTCAGTGTCTTGTTCTGTCTCTCTCTGTAGTTATGCAGGTCGAGTGGTTGGCAGCAGCTTAAAAGCCCAGAAGGAGAACCCAGAGCTGACCGTGCGAAATACAGATCCTGTCCTGAAGGGGGCCAAACAGAGGCTGGAGCAGCTCACACAGGTACACACTCCAGCTGTCTGATGCTCAAGCCCTGCGTATACAATCTGTGTCATTACATCGAAAGTGAATGTATGTGTGTATGTATGTATGATTTATCTATATATCCATCCATCCATGAATAATTTGAACAAGCTGCTTTTTACTAGCTCGCTCAAGGAAGTACTCTGGATATAAACTTTGAAAATTGTGTCACATCTGTCATGAATTATCTCCACAATAAAGTTGTAGGCACTTCCCCACTGTATTCAGCCCTTTACATATGTGGATAGACTTTAGCACTGTCAGGATGAGAGCACACAGTGCAGCTCTCCACAGCTCAAAGTGGAGATATGGCAGCTCACATCAGTCACTATCAGGCCCAAAACTGGAGCAGACTGCTAAAAGTTGTAGAACTTTTGACCGATTTTGAGCTTCAATATCATCAGGGAAATTTGATTTGTCTACTATATCTTGAGACAGAAAAGATACAGTGGATATCAAAAGTCTACACACCCTTGTTAAAATGCTAGGTTTTGTGAAATAAAAAAATTGAGACTAAGATAAATAATGTCAAAACTTTTTCCACATTTAATGTGACCTATAACATGAAGAATTCAATTGAAATAAAAATATTTTAGGGCAGGGGTGTCAAACTCATTTCAGTTAAGAGGCCACACACAGCCCAAGTTGATCTGAAGTGGGCCGGACCAGTGAAATCATAACATAATAACCTTTAAATAACGACAACTCTACATTTTTCCCTTTGTTTTAGTGCAAAATAGTACAAGTATGTGCTGGAAATGTAATCAACTATCTTTCTACAAAAACAGTTCTCCATGATGAGTCTCATAGTGGGGCAGAACATTTTACTCTTTAAGCACTGAAACCTGCTACAAACACACCAAACAAGTTATCATTCACCTGACACAGAGTGTAATTTTTACTGCAAAGAACAGAGAGATTATAATAATGAAGAAGGTAAAGTTGGCTATCCTGGACACCTCAGCTCCGAAAGGAACTGTTTGCTTGCTGGACAGTGTTGTATGCAGGGGTGTTGTGCTAGTGTTAGTAGTTAGTGGATCATCTTATAGTGCTCTAAAAAGACTTAATGAATCTCAACCGGATTATGCAAACAGCAAGTAATCTATTTTCTCACTTTGAGAAAAAAGTCCCGGGAAAAAGTGCTGTTCAGGTGCGCTCCATCAGCACTATGATTGTATGCGACCCTCAGAGGACAAATTTAAAATAGTAGTTACTTTTATTGAAAATTTGCAGTTAATGTCTAATCTGTAATTTTTTCACTTTGCAAAGTCGTTCGGGCCGCATGTTTGACACCCCTGTTTTAGGGGGAAGAATTAAAGATAAAAAAATGAAATAATGTGTTTGCATAAGTGTACACACCTTCTTATAACTGGGGATGTGGCTGTGTCCAGAATTAACCAATCACATTCAAACTCATGACCAATAGTAGTCAGTATACACCTGTCATAATTTAAAGTAACTTTGATTAATCCCAAATGTAGTTCAGGAGGGTTTTGCTGAAATTTCCTTAGTTGCATCTTACAGCAAAAGCAATGGTCAGCAGAGAGCAGACTATCTTGGTCTCAATTTTTTACATCACAAAACCTGGAATTTTCACAGGGGTGTGTAGACTTTTGATATCCACTGTCGCAGGGGCAAAAGATGTGCAGTTTGTGGTGATATTAACAGCCGCAGTCTATTCTTAATGAATTCCCCCTAATGCACTGTATTCACTTTCTGCTGGTCTCAGGGCCTGAGCAGTGACATCAGTGTATCTGCAAAATCTATTAAAACAGGTGAAAAAGTTGCAACTTTTATCATCCAGGTTTGATGATTTTCTAGATTTGTTAACCTCTGAGGTGTGATTGTCTTATTGCTTTACCGGTGTGAATTAAAACATGTGATTATTTAATTGCAGCTTCCATTTACAGTTACCAAAGTAAAGTCTGCCTTTAGAGACATTATTTTAGTTTAATGGTGTGTTAATCTGTGTCCTAATGATTGAGGAAACCCATCAGGTTTTTTAATCACGTGGGTTCATATTTCTCAATCTGGATGACATGCCCAACATTATCATATTCTCTTTGCCTGTAATATATTTTTAAATAAGGCAGCATAAGATGAAACTGATGAATACATTCTGCAGACCGTGCTGTAGACTGTGTTTTGGTGGGCCTTGATGTGGATGAAGATGAAGTCTCACAGCAGGCGAAATGATCTGTGGCTGCTTTTATAACTGTCACAGAGCATGGATACCTTTTATATTCACCTCTGCCATGACAGCTTGATGTATAAAGGTGGTTAGCATTCTGCAGGATTGTTGCTACCTTCCCTTAACAGATGGAATTATTCATATCCATGCTTAAATAATAATGCAGTTATTAGTTTGATCTTTACAGTGAAAAATTAAGTTCCACCTTTATGTGTTGCTTCAAAGTGTGATGAAAGTGTGCAGGGATCTGGTATGTGTGTGCGTGTTATGTGTCTTCATCTTCATCTGGCTCTCAATCATCTGTTATCAGCCCATGTGTGCAGCGCTGTTTAATCTAATAAACTTAAATGCCAGCACTCCAAAAGGATGTCGATAATGACATGCACTAATAAATTAAATGATTCAACAATTAAAACTTGATTTATGCAGCCTCTTCAAAGCTCTGGACAGCATGGTGGTATGATGATATGATTTGCATGGATGACTCATAAAACCATACAAAATATGATCCCATAAAGTAATGCATCAAGATTACTCATAACGATGATTCATTGTTTTTGGCTGTGTTTGGATGCTCACCAGAGAAGATGACAGACGATGAAAAGGAGGCCAGACGACAAAACACAAAGTGGAAGAGAGACTAAACAGACAGGAAAATAAGACAAAAAAGAAATACACACTGCATCAGCGGTTCAAAGATGAGGCTGACAGAATTCTGCTTTCTATAAATTTCAGCCTGGGAACTAGACGGATATCGAGTTCAGGTTTCATACAAGTCAGATGTTTCTGGTTCCCCTCATGTTCAGAAAGATTCCAGTTGATTTGGCCCGGTCAACACCGTTTCCCAAACAGAATGTAGTTACGTGCCAGTGAGGAACGCTTGTTCACAACTAAAACTGCTTCATTCGAGATCTAGCTTGCCCTGAAGGGATCATGATTTGAATAGCCACCAAGTGTATATCATTATTATTAACTGGCTAGTAACTAAGGAAATAAACAACATGGCAGAATTATGATTTAAAGATGATTTAATTGATCTAAAAATGATTAATTTTTCCAGCTGGAAAAAAATGGTCCCGTTCGTGGCAATAAAATTCTTATCAGCCTTATTGCTGCACAAATGAACGATTAACTGAACTGTAAGATTCATGGCCAAGTTTGAAATTGGAAATATGAAAACACTAACCATGCTTTATGGTTATACATTGAACTTAAAATGTACATTGTAGGTAATTGTTTGGATAGAGAGAGAGAGAACCAAGCAAGGCCACACTCACACTGGGGATCATATAACTCCAACAACCCAGGATGACTCATGACATGTCATGTCATGAAAAAATAATACAGTAACGAAAACTTATCGACTTTAAGGTATATTTTGAGGCAATTTTCGCTTTTAATGGACAGAACGGCTGAAGAGAGACAGGAAATACAGGGAGCAGAGAGTAGGGGAAGACATGTAGCAAATGGTAGAGGCCTGGAATCAAACCTGCGACCACTGGGATGAAGACTATAGGACTATAGCAACTGTATATGGGTGCACGCTTAGACCACTGGGCCAATGGCACCCGTATTGTCAACATTGTCATTGACAAAATGAACGCTGGTCAGGGCGGCAATTTACCTCAGTGGTTAAATCATGTACTCAATTTACAGACACTAAAGTCCTCTATAGTAGTGAGTAGCATGGGTTCAAATCCCATCTACTTCCTTCCGTCAAACAAAGATAGAATTGATTCACAAATCCACCAGGGACTTGACATCCCACCGTCTGACACAGTCCTGTCCTCTTAGTAAGGAATTAAAAAACCTTAAAAACAACCTTAAAAGAGCAGCTATCTGTCATCAGTTAAGCTAACGCATTGGTGATTGAGTCAACAGGCAGCTAATGGTAACATTTTCATATGCAGAATTTACAATCTCATTGTTTAGAAGACAAAACAATATCATATCATATCACAAATGATGTATCAGACGCTAAACCATGAATCAAAACCTACAGTGGCAGGACTCATTGTGTCATGAGACCAAGGAATGATTCTGTAGTTTGCTGACATCCTGAGAGATCCTCCCTCCATCAGTGTTGTTTGTAGTTTATGAGTGTTCATCGAGGGACAGGACATGTAAAGGTCTATTTTTCTCTTTGTGCTGTTGAAGCTTTTTCTGCACTCCTGTCCAATTTGGGTGGTGAGTCCATTAATCACGTTGCATTTACATGGAGGACATGCCAAGTCAGCATCCCTTCCCCCACTACGTACACAGAACACACACTACACACACACACACGCACACACACACACACACACACACACACACACACACACACACACACACACACACACACACGCACACACCATGTAGTCATTTATGTCTGAGACCTACTTTCTCAGCCCCATTAATTCTATGTACTACTACGTGTCCTGTTAGTGTATGATATAAAGTGCAGGGCATCTTCTGTGAATCCTCTACCACAAACATTAACACACACTGCAACACTATGAGGACAGAAGAAGTCAAATCAATGATTTTGTGACTATAATAAATGCAGAATTGATTGTGTTAAGTGCTAACAGACCAGAGCACAAGATCAAAGAGTCACATATTTGAGCTCATTCTCTACTTTTACTTCCAATGGGTGTCTTTCGTTCTCTGATAAAAGTCTGTGTACTCTGAGACCTGTGTAACTTGACACGACTAATTGTTCAAGTTTAGATTCACCTTTTAAAATTCATGGCCTTGTCTGTGCTTCTTTCTTGCTAGCTGCCTCGGCACTTCCTCTGTTGGGGAAGCCATTTATCTGAGACACACACATTAATGCATACCATGTATTGATAATTATTCATGCCTGTCACATGTGCCATTTACACACAAGCATAACCGATGTGAAAGGAAGAACAAAATGTAAAACAGGCCACAGAAGCATCCTTTGAATATTAATTATTTCATCAGTCATGGTTTGATCGTCTGCTATGTCTTTCTGTCTTTACTGTCTAAATGTTGGGTTATGTATTAATTAGACTTTCACTGCATTGGGTTATGTTTTGCACAGATTTTTCCTTCTAATGGGATACAATTAGCATAACCATTCAACTGTCCTCACAATTAAAGTTTGTGTGAAGAACTCAGCAAATCAGGATGAGCATAATCTGCTCCTGGTTAGTGGTCCTGCCACTCCTCATCTTTTTGTGACAGTAGATAGCAACACTGTCAAGTAGTCACTATTAGGGTTCCCACGCGTCCTGGAAAACCTGGAAAACCTGGAAAACAGTTGACCAGTTTTCCAGTACTGGAAAACACCTAGAAAATGGGAGAAAAAATAAAATGTCCTGGAAAATCACAGATAGTCCTGGAAAATTATTCCAACATGGCTGCGTGCGACCTGACCCTATTAACAAAACACATCCCCATTCATTGAAAGTTGAGTGCACACTGTGCTGGAAAAGACAGCGACACTGCGCAACTTTTTTCACATCTTTTCTCCTTCACTTCATAATCATGCATTCACAGGAAAACGGGGTAATCTTGTTTATGTTTTATGGTACATTTGGCTCAATTACCGTACTCTAGCTCAGTTGTTCTCAAAGTGTGGTCCTGGGACCCCTGGGGGTCTGCGAACCATAGCGTGGGGGTCCGTGAAATAATTTGAATACATTTCTAGTAAATCATAAAATTGTGCTGTCATTATAAAACAGCATACACCATTGTTATGATACCATTTGGTGGCTCGAAGGGATATGTGAGTCTTGCTGCTGTTAATTTTCTGAAAGCGTTTACAATTATTTGAAAAGTATAAATGCTGTCATGTTGAGTCAACAAGGAATGAAATGACCCTCTGTTTTAAAGTATACAAGTGGGATTTACTTGATTCAAATTGAAGTGTTATCTGTTATACTATGGTACAGGTCTGAAGTATTTACATTGATACGTTTTACAATACAAATAGTTCCATGGGCAACTAAGAGTGCAAATGGTAGTAAGCATGTGCTTTAGTGATGGGAAGTTCGGCTCTTTTCAGAGAGCCAGCTCTTTTGACTCCCGAACGGGTGTTAATTAGGATCTAGCCGTATCTTTTACCTTAACTTTGAAAAAATAATGGTTTGTGTTGAAACCCTTTTACGTACAGTGTTTTATGAGAAGACTTATAATGCCCAATTTTGTGATTTATTCTTTTTACAAAACCATTCTTACCCTAACCCTAGGGTTAGGGTTGGGATTAGGGTTAGGGTTATGATTAGGGTTAGGGTTGTGATTAGGGTTAGGATTAGGGTTAGGGTTGTGATTAGGGTTAGGGTTATGATTAGGGTTAGGTTTAGGGTTGTGATTAGGGTTAGGGTTAGGGTTGTGAATAGGGTTAGGGTTGTGATTAGGGTTAGGGTTGGGGTTAGGGTTGGGGTTATGATTAGGGTTGGGGTTGGGGTTGTGATTAGGGTTAGGGTTAGGGTTGTGATTAGGGTTAGGGTTAGGATTAGGGTTATGATTAGGGTTAGGGTTAGGGTTGTGATTAGGGTTAGGGTTAGGATTAGGGTTGTGATTAGGGTTAGGGTTAGGGTTGTGATTAGGGTAGGGTTAGGATTAGGATTAGGGAGAGGGGTAGGGTTGTGATTAGGGTAAGGGTTTTGATTAGGGGTAGGGTTGTGATTAGGGTTAGGGTTAGGGTTGTGATTAGGGTTGGGGTTGTGATTAGGGTTAGGGTTAGGGTTATGATTAGGGTTAGGGTTACGATTAGGGTTAGGTTAGGGTTAGGATTAGGGTTAGGGTTAGGGTTAGGGTTAGGGTTAGGGTTGTGATTAGGGTTAGGGTTATGATTAGGGTTAGGGTTATGCTTAGGGTTAGGGTTGTGATTAGGGTTAGGGTTGTGATTAGGGTTAGGGTTGTGAATAGGGTTAGGGTTGGGGTTAGGGTTGGGGTTATGATTAGGGTTAGGGTTGTGATAGGGTAGGGTGTGAATAGGTTAGGGTGGGGGTTAGGGTTGGGGTTGTGAATATGGTTAGGGTTATGATTAGGGTTAGGTTTAGGGTTAGGATTAGGGTTAGTGTGAGGGTTAGGGTTGTGTGATTAGGGTTAGGGTTAGGATTAGGGTTAGGGTTATGATTAGGGGTAGGGTGTGATTAGGGTTAGGGTTGTGATAGGGGTAGGGTTGGGGTTAGGGTTGGGGTTGTGATTAGGTTAGGGTTAGGGTTGTGATTAGGGTTTAGGGTTCGATTAGGGTTAGGGTTGGGGTTGTGAATATGGTTAGGGTTATGATTAGGGTTAAGTTTAGGGTTAGGGTTTGATTAGGGTTAGGGTTAGGGTTAGGATTAGGGTTAGGGTTTTGATTAGGGTTAGGGTTGTGATTAGGGTTAGGTTTGTGATTAGGGTTAGGGTTGTGATTAGGGTAGGTTAGGGTTGGATTAGGGCTGTGAATTCGGGTTAGGGTTGTTGATGAGGGTTAGGGTAGGATTAGGGTTATGGGTTTTGATTAGGGTTAGGTGGTTAGGGGTTGTGATTAGGGTTAGGGCTGTGATAGGGTTAGGGTTTTGATATTAGGGTTAGGATTGGGGTTGTGATTAGGGTTAGGGTTAGGGTTGTGATTAGGGTTAGGATTAGGGTTGTGATTAGGGTTAGGGTTAGGGTGTGATTAGGGTTTAGGGTTAGGAGTTGGTTAGGGTTGATTAGGGTTAGGGTTGTGATTAGGGTTAGGGTTAGGATTAAGTTTAGGGTTAGGGTGTGATTAGGGTTAGGGTTAGGGTTATGATTAGGGTTAGGGTTGTGATTAGGGTTAGGGTTAGGGTTAGGATTAGGGTTAGGGTTTTGCTTAGGGTTAGGGTTGTGATTAGGTTAGGGTTAGGGTTGTGATTAGGGTTGGGGTTAGGGTGAGGGTTCGGATTAAGGTTAGGTTTAGAACCAGAACTAAACTTAAGCATACAGAACCAAAACTCATGCAAACAGAACCAGAATCAAACACAACCAGAACCGAACCAGAAACCAAACAGAACCGAACAAGACCTGACCAGAACCCTACCAGAACTGAACCAGAACAGAACCAAAACAGAACCAAAACGAAACCAGAACAGAACCAGAACCGAATCGAACCAGAACCGACCAGAACCAAACCAGACCCGAACCAGAACCATAACTGAACTGAACCAGAACCAAACCGGAACCGAAACCGACCAGAACCGACCAGAACCGACCCAGAACCGACCAGAAACGAAACAGAAATGAACCAGAACCTGGAACTGAACCGAACCAGAACCGAACCAGAACCGAACCAGCAAACGAACTAGAACCGAACCAGAAACCGGAACTGCACCGAACCAGAACCGAACCATAACCGAACCAGAACCGTACCAGACTTGAACCAGAACCGAACCAGAACCGAACCAGAACTGAACCAGAACCAACCGGAACCGAACCAGAACCGAACCAGAACTGAACCAGGACCGAACCAGAATCCGAACCAGAACCAAACCGACCCGAACCAGAACCGAACTGAACCGAACTAGAACCGAACCGACTTGCAACCAGACTTGAACCAGACTTGAACCAGAACTGAACCACCAGAACCGTACCAGAACTGAACAAGAACCAAACCGGAACCGAACCGAACCAGAACCGAACAGACCCGAACCAGAAACGAACTAGAACCGAACCAGAACCGAACTGAACCGAACCAGAACCGAACCAGAACCGAACCAGAAAACCGAACCAGAACCGTACCAGACTTGAACCAGAACCGCACCAGAACCGACTAGAACCGTACAGAACTGAACCAGAACCAATCGGAACCGAACCGAACCGAACCGAACCAGAACTGAACCAGAAACGAAACAGAACCAAATCGGAACCGAACCGAACGAACGAACCAGAACCAAAATAGAACCGAACCAGAGAACCGAACCAGACTTGAACCAGAATCTATCCAAAGTCGAACCAGAACAGAACAGAACCAGAACCATACCAGAACAGAAGCAGAACAGAACCAGAACCAAACTCAGCAAACATCATCAATGTCCGCAGGTTGGCATTGAGAAAAAATGTGATGCCTCAGCTTGGATGGCTGATCCGATTTCTCCTCTCAGTGAGTATTTGCCCGGTCCATCAAGAAGACTCTCTCTGAAGGAACAGATGAAGCAGGATACACAGTCTCCCTCCATCACCTGTATCCTATATCCTCACATGTGATTGGCCGCATGGCCGCCATGCTGACCAATCAAAACAAAGTTCTGCTGTGAGCAGAGCAGGGCTGAGCGAAAGAGAGCTAAGCAGCGAAAGGAAAAAACTGGGAGCCGGCTCTCCTCTAGATGCGAGCCGGCTCTTCTGATTCACTAATAAAGCATCCGGCTCTCAGAGCCGCAGCTTTTGATCATGACACATCACTAATGTGGTTTAATCTGTGTTACAATAATGAGGGTGCCATGGACAATTTTCTCCCTGGCTCCAAAAAGTTTGAGAACCCCTGCTCTAGCTAGTAGGAGTGCAAACTCCCGATAGTAAACACAAACGGAACATAAAGAGCGACACAGCTGCACAGAAACTCCACGTTGTAGACGTCCCTGATCATAATAGACATCGCCATGCAGGAAGACATGATGACAGATGTAAGAGATGATTTCATGGATAGCCATAGACTACATGTCTTTCAATGTAGACTTCCACTGAGAGGAACATATTAGACTATTTAGGAACTAAATTAGGAACTAAATTTAGACGGTCATACCAGCTTGATCATCACTGAAATAGCTAAGGCTGGCATTCAACCACTTTCAGCTCACATTACTACACAATTTAAATTACTTCCAATCATTTTCAATCACCAGTGAAAAATGATTAGCCAGTGCTTGAGTGCCAACACTAGCTGTAGCTTAAGGCTCGCCTTCACTGAAAGATTTTTAAAATTTTAATACATTTTGGAAATGTGAAAGACGCCACACATGACATCAAACAAAGATAGAATCAATTCACAAATCAACGAGAGTCACAACTCCCAAAGGTTAAAATCTCACAAAGTATCTTGTGGTCCAACACAACTTTACACAACTGGCGACAGTCCATAGCCTGCGTGATCGACTTTCCTTGACTTTCACCCACACAACAGGGTATGAGATCGTAAATATTAAACATGTTTAATTTTAGATATGGAATTGGAGCAGCCATTACATTATTCTGAGCAGTTTAGGGGATAAATAAAATTCCATGCCACAAAAAATCTAGTAAGGTAATCTATAGAAACATAAAAAAATCTTGATGGCTTTTCTTCCTTTTCTCGGTAGAAGGGGAACCGGTCCCAAATCTGAATTGACTAACTTGTAGTGTGTACCCGATCTTAAGACTTTTTATCGGGATGATGTTATTAATCAGAATGTGTTAAAACATAAAACTCCACTAAGTCACTTCAGAAAACTTTAGCTGCCAAAAAAAAAAACATTGGCATCTAAAAATATTGGAGGTCATTGTTGGTGGACTCTGCTGTTTATTTTAGATGGTTGATCCAGATTGGTAGTTTTTGTGCATTATACCTTATGTTCATAAATGAACTTGTAGAACTATTACTAGAAATGAATGGAACACGTATCTTTTAGTGGCCATGAGACTCAATATCCTCATCTTGCTAACGAGTGTAAGTGTCCCCTGTCTTTAATTAGATAGGACACGCCGCTCTGCTGCTGCATCCCTGGAATCATTTTACTTATTGGCCTGTTGGTTTCACAGGAGAGTTTCACCGTCTCGTGACCCAAATTCAATTTCAGTATTTTCTTTCCACATGACCGATGAAACACAGTCCTGGTGGAAACATGGCCATAATGTATTTTTGTCCTCCCTCAGCCCTCATTTGCAGTCGGATGACATGATGGTGAATCACTGCACACAGGGCCGAGTCTGTCTCTGAGTCCCTTCGGACATGCTGTCGTATAGTAACCTTGGTTCACATTGTTTCCATGGCGGCCCCATGCCTACTGTACAGAGGAGGCCAGATGTCCCTCCACATGTTTCTAACCTGCTTCCACACCGCAGCCTAGGAAGAGAATACTGCAAAAACTATGGTTTACTGTTTAACGCTGTATCAAATATTGATACACCTTACATACTGAAGTCATGTCTGTTTGCAACACATTATTCTCCAGATCTGTTCACTTTGCCCCTGAGCCCTGTCACCATTAACAACAATTGATCCTTCACTTTAATGTCAGGATGTTCACATTGCCCCGTTGGAACGGTTTGTGCCAGTTTAACCAGATACTGTGAGGTTCACTCACTCTGACCACCCATTGAGTTTGTCGGGGGAGTCATCCCAGAGCAGAGTCAGGTGGGTGCATCTGTGTGTGTGTGTTGTGTGTGTGTGTGTGTTGTGTGTGTGTGTGTGTGTGTGTGTGTGTGTGTGTGTGTGTGTTGTGTGTGTGGCTGATGGCCCTGATTGCGGCCAGGTGTGAGTAGCTTATGAGTTTCAGTGCTCTGTGCTGACTAACTGTCTCAGCTTCAGAGATAGTGAGAGGTTCCGTCTGTGTATGAACCATCAAAGTGTGTCATTGTATAAACTGAGATATATTTTCCTGCAGGTTTGATTGCATTTTCTAGTTTCTAGTACAGTAGTTGGTTTTCGCTGGGCCTACTTTCGCCCAAGCGTTTTGTTCACCCTTAAATGCCCCTGGGCCGTCTTTATGTTTCCTAAAGGAGCTTTTCTTCCAGGGTCTCCCTGAGAGTACGCTTTCTAGTTAGTTGCTTGGCAGCGGTGGTTTAGATTTCCATATCTCAGATTAGTTTTAGTTGTTTCTTGCTCAATATTATTTTCTTTTTTTTATCTCCCTTCTCATCGCTTTTGATATTAACGGTTATTCCTTTGGGATGACTTTCAGAGTCAAGTTATTTTTTAGGAGCATCAAAAGTTTACCAATTAGGTATAAAAACATTGGAAAAAATTAACAATAAGACCAATAAAAGGCAACAGGAGAATAAGTCAGTGAGAAGTGTTGAGACCAAAAGAAAAGGAAAAAATAAGAGTCATATCTCATGACATGACAAGAGCCGAATAAAAACTAGTGTTGAGGTTTGATTGCAAAACAGGCAGTGAGGGGAGTGGTATTTATTGTTCATCAGACAACAGCCTACCTTACTTTAATAGATTTAAAAGGTGCATCATTTACATGTTTACATTCCTGTCTTGAAGGGTTAAATTCAGGAAAAGCAGATATCATGTTCCTTGGCATTTTTTTTAATCTGTCCCTTCTCAACGTGTAATTGAACAGGCCTGTTGTACTTCTTATAATGTTACCACCAGTTCCAATGCCCAGCGTGTTGTGATGTAAACATGTGGAGGTCTATTAATGCACCCTTTCAGACTCACAGTGGGGAGAAAATCTATGTTATTGCCTTTCTTAGCCAATACATGTTTATATCTTTGTCACAGGCAACAGCTTACGCACGGTTTTGATGTTGAATTGAATATATTCTCAGGGCAGATAGGAGCCTCCTCCGTTTTGGCCTCTGTAGTATTTAAAACCATACAGAGGTAATATAAATCATTAAGATGGATGTTACAATCATGGTGGCATCAGCTATTTTAAAAATATAACTGTTATCTCGCGGGACAATAAAAGTCAGCACAATATGTTTTTCTTTTTAAAACTGGTGGTCCATTTTCCTTATCTCTGCTTTCAGCTGGCATTCATATATTACGCACATTGACCCTCTGCAATACACATTCATCATGCTGTGAGCCAATTATAAGATCCTGTCGTTGTGTGTTTGTGTGGAAACCTGTAATACCATATTTGGAGTTTCTCATTCGGCTGAAAAGTTTATGCTGTCCCTCATGACTTTAGAAAATTCTACAACCTAACTCAATATACGACTTTAGAATAAGTAGATGGGTTTTTTTTTCAGTCACGTGATATTTATTTATAGGAAGCATGAGGCTTTAGCTCATCATGACGATTATATAACATGTGACAGTACCCACACAGTGACTGCGCTGAGCAGCAGGGAATTATGGATCACACAGGGACCACATGAACTCAATTAACCTTTAGCATGCTCCCTAGCCTTTGTTTGTGTATGTGTGTGTGTGTGTGTGTGTGTGTGTGTGTATATGTGTTTATGTTTTTATGCTTTGGCTGTGTGATGCCTTTAGAGGGAAAACTGACATGAAAGCATCCTCATGTGCCCTCATATGTAGCACTTCAGTCATAATAAAAGGTTGACCTTTGACCTCATATCTGGGTGGTTGTTTTTAATGTGAGTTGAAGCGTATGCTCCTTTTGCTCTGAAACATAAATGCCAGAATGAGCACTTATTACTCTGCTTCCTTACTAATCCCCCACCTGTTTAAATACTTGATTCTGATTGGTCGAAACCGCTTTGACAATAGTTATTAATTCTGAATGGCAAGAGCAAGACAAGGGATAACTAGATCACAGACTTCATATCAGTCTGGCACATTTATAAAGCTTATGATTGCACCTCTTCCTGTGTTTCGACAATGTGGTAAGAATACTGCAGTAGCTTCTGATAACATCAGAAGACAACATGTAGGATATTTATGATATTACTCACAAGCACAAACTTTAGATTGGTGGCAACAGCAGAGAAAAGAAGACAAGGGGAGAAAAACAGAACAGGAAACAAAGAAGGGCGTTACAACACACAAGGAGACGTCGAGAAAATTCAAGACAACAGACTCGAAGCAAACACAAACCACAACACGGTGTGGGCAACTTATTCAAACAGAATGACAACAGCAGAAATGCTGACTTCAAGGCCACAAAATAGTGGGTTACAAACAAACGTGTGATGTTAGTCTTCCTGTGGGCCTCTTTTAAACAATTCATGATTTAGAAATACACCAAACTATAAGACAGAGTAATTTGACCTGATCGTGCAGGATGGAAATTAATGAATTAAATATAATAAAGACAATTTAAGGGCCATTCCAGCAAGAACAACATGCAATGGAAACAAAACAAGGGAACAAAGGAAGAGGACCCACGTGCAGGAAGAAGGTGTGTTAACAGAAGAATAGAGAAGGCAAAAGATGAAACAAAAACGTAGTTCAAAAGTCCAAGCAGAAAGTCTCTGAAAACACGAGGGAACACACGGGGTAACCAGCAACAGGTGTGGATTCAGGTGAAACTAATGAGAGATCAAAGTGGATGGAAACATGCAAGGACAGGAAGTGGAACTAAACTGGACACGCAGGGATCAAGAACTACAATGTAAAACCGGAAGTCAGTAGACTTGACTAGGAAACACAAGAGAAAATACACATACAGGGAATCATCACAAGACATGGATCACTGATCAACAACACAAGGAAGACATACAGATAACTCATAGCTAATGCAGACAGGGAGGAAACAGGACGTGAAACATGAGGTAAACAAAACTGGAAATTAAAGAGAGATTACAACACAAAGACAATTCTAACGCTGCCAGAGGGTTAGAAAAGTCCCTGGGTCACCAAAGTCTACAGATCTACCCTATGGTGATCCTGAATATGTCTAAACACTAAATGAAAATAATACCTGTAGCTGGATTTATCAGTCTGCAACAAAGTCATGGACAAACTACTACAAATACCTTCCATAGAGCAAAACTGATGAAGAGTGAGAAAAAAAAGTGTTGTTATGTATGTTTGTGTTTTGTTCAGGAGCTGTTAGTGGAACTCGGCTGGGCCACCAAAGCCAGAGTAAAGGTGGAGGAAGAGGAGGGAGGAAGCACACAGACAGAGAGAGGCAGTGGGGACGACTGTGATGATGAAGACGGCTGTGAGGCATCTGGTGAGAACGGTGAGTCATACACACCAACGCACATAAATACACAGAGAGAGAGAGAGAGAGAGGAGAGAGAGAGAGAGGAGAGAGAGAGAGAGAGAGAGATAAACAGATGATGCGGAGGAAACCATGCAAATAAAGGCTAACAAACATTTGCAAACATACATATATGCATATGATGCATGCACACTCGCAGGCTTGTCTTGTACCTGAGCAAGTATAGGGGCTCTGTATAAAAATTTGCACACACAGTGTATATAATGTGCATGAATAGAAATATGAACACCACACACACACACCACACACATATCATGAATAAAAGACAGCACACACTCAGAGTTCATTGGCATGGTGGAGGTTTTAAAATGCTGCAGCCTCCACATATCTGCTGCCAGCAGGGAAATGCCCGGAGGGAGGGATAGTACTGAGAGATGGATTCAACTGTCCTCCCTCTCTCCCCTCTCTCTTTCCTCTCTTTTCTGCCGCTCTCAGCAGTTTTATTCCACCCTGGCCACAGATAAAGGATGCACTAACAACCAGGTCACTCTAGAAACAGGAATGAAAAAATAAAATCTAATTATTCATTTATCTCTTGGCTTATTCATCCTGTTTTCTCCTATACATTAAACATGGGTGTTACAGGGGGATATGGGGACCCCTGGGAGCCTCGAGGCAATCCCACCGAGTGAATGTTGTCTAAATTTGCAGTTATTTAGACTGTTGAGGAGAAAACTGTTGCTCTATGTGGACCAACTGTGATGTTCTCTGTCCTCTTGAAATTCAGTTTTAAAGTCCAGTGGTACTGTGAGCATTCAGATAAGGAGCGGATTGAAGAGGGCTCTCAAACTATGATACTCTTTTTAATGTGAGCACTGTGGAGATGTGATTTTTCAAATATAAAACTCCAAAGGTTGTTAGAAAGTGAAATCCTCTTGTCCTTTGGAAGGAGGAGCCTTAACACAAAAAATCCCTTGATGGGCAGTTATGTTTAAAGCAAGCATTGTAAAAGTTAAAGAAACATACTTACTAACCTATGAGCATCCCAGCACTCAAGTATTTCAGACCCTTCGAGTGCAGTCCTAAGTCAGAAACAGGTCGAATCTTTTCCAATGCACCCTCAGTGTGTACAGCTGAGGATACGCATAACTTTGACGTCACTCTTGTTCTAGCACTGTGCTGGTGGGTCGAATGGGAGCGTGAGTCACCCACATTCAAAAACTATCATTTCCATTTTGACTCTCTTTCTCCTCTTCCTCCTCCTCACTGTCATCTGCGTATAGCTTCACCATTCTACTGCACTTCAATTTCAACATGAAACCATAAACAATGTTTACTTCAGGAGGCCGCCATGTTTACTTTGTAAACACTATGCTGCATTGGAGTCTTTGTTTTGATAATTTTGTGCATGCAGCTCAGTTAAGGAGTCTGATACAGGCCACGTTTAAAAAGTAATATGAGGAGTCAAGAAAAAAATCTGATCTGAGCATAAATAAAAACAGACTAATATTTACAGTGGGACTGCTTCATGACTTAATGAAGCAAAAACAACCACCGGCAAAATGATGGAGTATTTATATATTGTAATTTTTAATGCCTGCTGAGTGTGCCAAACAAGATGATTCACAGCATGGTAAAGAATAACACTTTTTCACCTTTTCCCTCATATTCACAGTGAGTGATACATTTGTGCATTAAAGGAAAGCAGGGTGTGATATTTTTGTTAGAAAACATGATTTATACATGTACATGATACGATCAGCAGAGATAAGTGGTCACTGGTGCTGTGCATATACATATTTGATATATTGTATTTCACATGCATATTTACAATATTCTAAAAAAAACAAGTCCAAAAACTTTTCTTATTCTTAAAGCTAGGGTTGGTAGTGACAGAAAACTAGCATGAATTTGTATGTAGCATTTCCTCAGGACTCCGTCTAACCCCTCCCCCCCTCCCCCCCCTCCCTTCGGAGCTCCTCCACAACGCCGCCCCTGCTCACACCAAAACCGGTCCTCAGTACATCGTTTGTGTTTTGCACTATGTCAACTCGTGTCTCACTCAGCAGTAAGAAAACACCAAAACATTATCATAGTGAAAATTAAAAACACAAAGAAACTTGAAATGTACGCGCAGGAGGCGGGCAGAACGGCAGGACGGGTTTTCAGAATTGGTTTGGCTCCTGATGGCAGGGATTGGTTGGTGTTTTCCCAGGTTTACTCCGGCTGTAGATAGTGGCTTTTTTCACTTTTTTAAGAACACATTATGTATTGATTGCCATCGGGACATTAAGATCATTTTAACCAGTATAACAAAAAGGGGATCTAAATCTGATTACCAACCCCAGCTTTGAAGTGAAGAGCACTGAGAGAGAAAATACACCAGACACCTGTTATACAAATGGACTCGCATCATGTGTTTCAGCAGTGTGTTCATGGCTCATACTGTATATGACCTATGTTGTAAGAGACTGTTTCATACAATAAGATGATTTTATAAGATGGTTGGTTTATATATTTGTATCATTTCAATCCTAACTCTTTCAAAGCAGTCCAGCATTTCTTTTAACACTGATGTTTTCTACAGCCAAGGACAAACAGTCCTCAGATTGTGCTCACATACCACTGCTCCTGTTTCACTGTGGAAACCTTTAGAGTGCACGTCCATCTTTAACTGGAAAAACACATACGTTGATTTACCGAGAACATACGAGCGGACCCCGGCCACCTTTATGGTCATGAAACTTTCCATGACACCCGGGTGATTTGTGACGGGTGATTCTCTGGTCGTATTGTTGATGATCCGGCCAACTATATCCAGGTCGAACTGATAGCCCTAGGCCTGGTTGATCATGTTTTCCCTAAGTTTGTACTGTATTTAAAGATACATTTCAGAGTTGAGGTGTCATTGTTGGAGGTGATTTCGCTTAAACGGTTAATAATCATTTTCAAATCCAATGCTTGCTCTCTGCATCATCACCTTGTTACCCATGACCCCAGTTGTGTCACCCTCGGGATCACAGCACCCTGGTGAAGTCATCGGCCAGTGGGCTCCAAGCCCCTGAGGCCAGGATGTAATAGGGTCAAAGGTCATTGTCGCGTTAATTATCTGTGCTCTGTCCTTGTCGTTATTGCAGTCATGAGTGTGTCTCCGAACTATGACGTAAAGCCTCAGTGTGGCTTGTTAGTTCTTTATGGTTCTGCACTGTGGGTCAGTGGTTCCCAACCCATGGCCTGTGGACCGTCAACAGTCCAGTGGGAGGGTTTGTACAAAGACAGGACCAAACAAAAGGATCAGAAGAAGAGGAGCTGAATAATAACAAACTCTTTGTTCATCACTAATGATTTGTTGCAAAAGGCTTTTTGCTTGTGTCCGGCTGTTTTCATGTGTAATCTAATTATAATTACCTTTTTTTTGTCTTTTATTTCCTGGTCAGTCCTGCAAAGGTGATCTTGTTCATGATGTGTTTTGTAATTGAATAGAAATACAGCAGAACATAAAGCTTTTGGTTTAGGTTGAGTTTTGAAAGTGTGTTCAGTTAGTTTGTTTCACACAAGTAGTGGTTTCTGGATTTGGTTGTCTATGCCGGTACAAAACTGAACTGTCATGTTACAGAGTAATTTAAAGAGAGCTTCTTCAGAGCAGGTAAGAGAGAATAAAAGCAAGACATGAGTAATAATATCCTAAAAGTGCAGGACACACTATTGTAGTAATTGTTTTAGGGTCATTGCCCTACAAAAATGACTAAATCAACAATAAAACCTGTGTTAAAATCATCCTGAGCCTCATCTATAGGTATGTGGGTGAGAAAAGTTTCATATCTTAAGAGATTTGAAAGTCTTTTATTTCCATGTTTCAGTACAACTTTTTAAAAATAATTCCATTGGGTAAAACTGAAACTTTGCACACTTTACGAAAACAAATTTGAATTTAGGATCAATGAACCTAAACTGAGATCTAACCTTGTTTCTATTGAGAACATTTTAACGGACAAAACTTAAACACAAATGACAGGAGATAAAAAGTGAGTAATAATGATACTTATTGGCTGAGATGAAAAATGCACATGATTCATATTGAAGATTGAAAAAAGAATCATAAAGTAAAACTGTGAAGGATCTCTTTGGCGGCACGTATGGCGTGAAGTGATAACAACATGTTTGTTTTTCCATGGATTTCAGCCACAGTGAGGGTTCATAGAGTGACAACCTTTGGTGTTCAAAAGTAAAGCCAATAAGGAAGTGTCAAAACGGCAGTTCTTCCTCGAGGCTGGCTTCAAAAGCCGAGGAAACTCATGAGAGCCCGTGTGTGAAATAATCAAAATGCCCATTATACAGCAAAATGAATCAGTTCTGGTTCAAACATCAGTATCGGTCTCTGCACCACAACTCCACAGGGGATGAAGTTTTAATAATTTATGATTATGGTTATAATAAGGTTAAGAATCATGGATAATGATGCATAATTAGGGGCATGGCTGATTTGACTAACTGGAGGGCGCATTGTAGCCGTGTGGGCCTAAACTCCTCCTCTCTGGAGGCTAGATTGTTGGAAGCTAGTTGTGGTCAGTCATTCCAACAAGGAGACTGCCATCATTTGGCTTCTTAACACCTCTTCTGAAACCAATGGGTGACATCACTGCGTATAAGTCCACGTTTTATACAGCGCATAGCTTTTACTTATAATGTTGAGACTATTTAAAAAAAAAAAATCCTCTTCAGCTGCAGTAAGAAAACCCATATCTTTGTGTGTCTCTTTACTGAAGCTTTGCATGAGAGTGTGCATCAAACACAGGGGGAGGGTGTGAACAGATGGTGAATTAAGAGACAATTAATTATGTTTAAATCTTCAAAAGAATGACTTAAAAACATGCAAACACAGTGAACCGGACAAAATATCATGTTTATACCTCTCCAAAATCGTTGTTCTTCATACTCCTCCTAACCCCTCTATTAAACCGCTACAAAGGCACGACATCTATTTATACATCCATCAACCTTTCAGCTGACCTTCATGTGTACGATCAGTGGAAACTCATCCCCCTGCTCGCCCTGAAAGTGGTACATTTGCTATTTACCGAGTAAATTGCTGGTTATGATCTACAGAGCAGGAAATAGTGTCTTTCAGGCCACAATGAATTCCTGGGAAAAAAAAAAAGAAAGATCAGAGCGACAGAAGGTGATTTTTGAGTCTGTCGCACTCTCTGCATATAAACACTCATGTTCAAGATGAAGAGTGATGCAGCATCCATCAGAGCGCATAAATAACACAGAAGCATTAGCTTTTTTTGAATTATTTGCACTTTTTACTGCTTTTACTGTGCCATTAAATCACAAACTATGACTAATGTATGAATAAAACACCATCAAATGTATAAATGCAAGCTGCTGTGATGCGTCTTTTGGATGGATCTAACAGTAAATCTGCTTGTCCACGCTCTCTGACTCCCTCTCTTTAAAATTCTGCCTACAAACACTCCTCTAAATGTGAATGGTTGAGATGTGCAGCTTGTTATCTCACAGGAAGGAAGCGGCGTGTTTATGGCATCGTGTTTGTGATGCATGTACTATATCTGCGATTAAGGTGTGGCTGTGTGTAAGCAAAGGATGCATCTGTTGCTGCAACATCTCAGTGTGTAATCCACCATGTTTTATGGATGGACCAGCTCTCAGTGCGACTAGTTGACATGGATCCAGTCCATGTGCTGTTTCTTGACTCATCATGTCTGCCTCAATATCGACTCTCTGTTTATTTAATGCACATCTCATGATTGAGCTTAACTGCTCTTCCTCTCTGTCTTTCGGGCTGCAGAAATGAACAGAGGGGAATCAAAAGAAGGAATATTCATCCTGTCTTATAATTAATTCTCATGACATTTGGGTCACATTTAATACTGAAGAGAGTCAAAGAGAAGAGGAGGATGAGAGGTGGATGTGGGGATCCAGGCTGGAGCTGACTCAAGCCTAAAATCTTCAACATCTTGTCCGCCAAGCCTGTGTTTTATTTTATGTTGGCCAGTTAACCGTGAGAAGTTATTTTAGTCATGCTGAGACAGCACACGCAGCTTATTATTATTTGATTTTAGTCCATTTAAAACTTGATCTCAGTCCCAGAGAGGGAGAACACTTGGCAGACATTGTTCACAGATTAGAAACAATGAAACAGGTCAGGCACAGCGACATTTGAGCAGTAAGAGCGGGGAGATACAGCGCTGCTTTTCTTATATGCAGTTTAAAATAGGTGATAGCATATAATCAAGGCAAAGTGACACTGTAGCTGTTTTTCTCTCACAGTATTGAGATCTCACTGTAATGAAGATTAGGTACATTTAAAGAGCACTTTGTAAAAATGTATTATCAAGATTTGTGATTTCACGGCAGTTAAGTCGGAAAAAAAGAGTCACATTTTTAATTGTACTTTTAATTTATTCCAAATGTCCCCAATAATGGATCTCCAAATTCATCAAAATCACCCAACATTATTTCATCATTACATTCCACTATATTTCAACAAGCAGGTTATAAACCTATATTCCTGTGTTACTATAATCCACCCTTTTTTCTTCAACTATAATAATAAAACATGTATTTGGAATGCACCTTTCAAAAACCAGAGTTACAAGGTGCCATACAGACAACATTAAAAAACAAGGCTCAAACAAGCTGATGAAACAGAGATATAATGAAGTCAGAATTACCTGAAAATAAACAAATTAAGTATTAATGGCACACCAGTTCAGAGAAAGCCTGACGAAAAAAGGTTTTTAGTGAGGTTTTAAACGATGACACAGACCCAGCTAGATAGATAGATAGATAGATAGACAGATAGATAGATAGATAGATAGATAGATAGATAGATAGATAGATAGATAGATAGATAGATAGATAGATAGATAGATAGATAGACTGTGTTTTCTGTCTCAGTAGTCTTTAAAAACACAGTTCAAACATATTGAACAGGTACATAAAAAGACTGTGGAAACAGCAGCCAATAAAATGTTCAGGTGCCCACTTTACTTTGTTCGTGGTGGTTATTTGTGGAGGGAGTAAAGGTCTTTCAGTTAATGAAAGGAGTGGTGTTGTGGGTGAGATGGGTCCTCTGTGATCAGGGTAGCTTTGCTGACCTGATTAGTTATGCAGAAGAGGTTTGAGGTTGGTGGTGAGAAAGCTGCACCTGAATGAGATGTTGAGGATGAGAATGGATTCAATGAGTGAACAGCCTACCAGAGTTAAAATGAGACCATGTGACTATGTACATGGATCAATATCTGATTTGCAAAACTTGCACTGATATTATAGGCCTTGCCATTAAAAGGGTTTTTGCTAATTCATGCTAAAGTTGCACAACCATGTTTATATTTTACCTTCCTTTCAAACATGCAGCCCTAAGTGCTTAAACAGCAGAGAGAAAGCTTGAGAACTTGACAACAGTGTGTAAAAATTGACCAGACTTTTACTTCAAGATGTTAGAAATTCATCTGTAAGAGTATGTGAAAAGTAAATAATACATAATAAACACCAGGGATAAAAAATGAAGAGAAAGACAACAATGAAAGTCAGAGCTTTCTTTCTTAACGTGATGGAATAATAATCACACTAATGCATGTCGCAGATGCCATTAGAGACAATCTGTTACAGAATTATTATACCGCGGGGGAGTTTTCCTCTTTTCTTCTCTCTTTCGTTTAGTCATTTCTCACTCCCCTCCCGCTGAATTCACTAAGATTAAAGTGATTGGATTTTCTTTCCTCAAACCGACACAATCCCTCCTTTACCCGCGGGCTTCTCCAAACGCACCGTCTCCCCTCAGACCGTCCAGGACCTGTACTGTCAATAATGTAAAGGTAATCACAGCTTCTCTTTTCTGCTCTCTGCTCTCTCTGCTGAGTAACAAAGGAACTTGTGGCGCTGTAATTGCTGTTTTGTAGACTGGGGTTGGTTGGTGGTGGATGCAGAGGTGGATGCTGCTAGCTATGCAATGAGTCACATTCAACCACTAATGGTAGAATATTCTGGAAGCAACCGATCCTCTCTTAAAAAAAAAACAACCTTTCCTTTAGACACACCTGTTTGGTATTTTTTTTACTTAAAAAATCCCAACTACAGCTAATATCTTTGTCCTTAAAGGATTAAAATGCAAATAAAAACTGCTAATTTTAAGCACATTTATCTTTCAAACAACACTCTGATATTTATTCAGGAGTTCTTTGTATCTTTACCAAGTGCAAAGATGTATTTTTTTCTGTGTGTGCAAGAATGTGTACTCACAAGGGGCACTCAATTCCTGTAACCATGGTTACCAGGTGGTCCACCCTCCCATGGGTCCTTATTTGATGACAATGAAGAAAGAGAAAGAGGAAGAGGGTGGGAGCGAGAGACAGAGACAGAGAGATGGCGAAAGAAAGGAGGTGTGGTGGATTTCGTGTGGTCCCCTCTCTTCACATAACACACTCTCAGATTGTGTTCTGTGTAATCTCGTTACCTCCGTTGTGTTACAACACATCTGAGCGCAGTTTAGTTGTAATTAAAATGCTGGAAGTGGTCGGTTCCTATCGTAATCCTGCGCCCGCTAATGAAAGTACAAGAGGATATTGCTGAACCATTTTCTATTTATTGTCCTGCTCCTTGTATCTTCCCTCCATCATCTCTGCCTCGCTCCTCTGGCCTCTCCCCCCTCTTCCCTGGGGCCAGATTCACAAAGCCTTTAGAAGCCATTTCATCTTAAAGGGAAAGGCCAGTGTTTTCCAGTGCTCCAGCGTGTCCCCCCCCCTCCCTCTCTGCCTGAGGATAGTTTGATCTGCATTCATAACGTCTTGTCTAAAGGGAGCCAGAAAGAACAATAAAAAAGTCTGGCAGGGCTCCTAATCTGCACCCGTGACTATAAAAGTTCCCATGGTGAGCGGGTTGGAGTGGATTGATCTGTGCTATAAAATTAAACTGCTTTCTTTGTACATGCATGCGCTGCGGAACATTAGAGTGTAAAACATGTGAGGGCTGCAGCCTTTATGCTTCTGATAGAGTAACAAGTCCTGATTGAAAACAAAATTTATCCCTGTTATGCAACCAATGAGGGATTTGCATTAGTGAATACATTTATCTGAAGTGTAATGCTGCTTTGATGAGGCTCTATTTAGATAATTAAGAGTATATTAAACACATACATTGGCTGTTTGCAAATGTACGTTCATGCTGATTGTCAGGGACATATCCAGAGCCGTGGCCTGGGGTGGTACACTGCTCCATCTCCCTTGAAATCAGCAGGCACCCAATCCCAGAATCAAGAACTATGATTGCTGTTTGCCTTCAACGGTTTGGGCTGTGCTGCAGTCGCTTTTGCTGCGTTTTAAAGGCACTGTGAGGAGTTTTAAACTGATTTTGAAATAGTCTAATTCAAGATTCAAGATTCAAGAAAGTTTTATTGCCAAGTGAGCTCGCACACACAAGGAATTCGACGTGGTGAATGGAACAATGGTACTTAACAACAAGACAGTAAGGACAATAAATATATAAATCTAAACACAAATCCAAAAATTCTGAATAAAAATAAAAATACTATCTCTACAAAGAAAGGTATAGAAGTACTTTTAAAGACATGAATGAGGTGTTCTCACCAACCACGAATAAGATCATTTGTGCAAGAGAATTACACGTAAGTCAATGTGAAGACGCAAATAGACGCTAGTTCTGGTAGGGCGCACAAATGAAAATGAATTGGGCGTGAATACTAATCAGCGTGCAGATCCTCCAGTGACATATGGTGTGACGTACGGACTGGTGGAGGTTCATTTGGTGTATCTAGGACAAATTGATAATATCTCTGTGCGGCTTCCCTGAACTTTGTGACAGTACCTACTTTTTATTCTGAAAAAGGAATAAGCTCACTTTTGAGGAGAATGAGTGAGGAGGTCAGATTATCTGGTAAGCTGTGACAAACTTTGTCGGCCACTTGATTCCAGCTATCAGTTGTAGTAGGAAGTTAGCACTGCACTCTTTAGCCTCTTTGCACTGAAGGGTATTTGAAGGGATCTCCTTAAAGATCCCCCCCACAAAAATGTGCGTCTTGGGCTCTCGCATACACATTGTTTGTTCACACAAGCAAGTTCTTCCAGCAAATTAAGCAAGTAACACAAAACATTCTCGCAAATGAAGTGATCATTCACATTTGGTGTGAACGCAACATTACACTTATACTGATGCCTCTCCATGACCTGCATATAGAAACAAGGTCACCAGGGACAAGATGAGTTACTTCTTCATACTAAGTTTTAGACCCGTGCTTGGGTCGGGTTTCCTGTGAAAAAATCGGAGGCAATATTTGGCACAAACTCAGAAGTGCCTTTGTTTAGAATTGGACTGATAAAGTTTGGCAGTGAGAACTGAGTAAATCTTTTGGTCTGTTCTGGATACTATTTAATAACTTTATAAATCTTGTTTTGAGATATCTGAATGTTTTTAACTGTCTCAATCTTTTTTTAATGTCCAGTATGTCATGTTGTGTCCAGACCACGAGTGTAGCTGCAGTAAAAGTGGTACTTTTCTTCAGATCAACTGTTTTATACTCATGGCTGACACTGATGCAAGATTAACAAAAAGATGTACATCTTCTGTTGACGTATTGTTTCAGACAGAGGAGCTCTACAACCAGTGCTTTGCTTGGTAAAAGAGCAAAACAGCGATATGAACAGGATTCAATCTTTATGCAGGTGTATGAATGTATACACTGCTATTTCAGGACGAAAGAGTTAAAACGTGTGTTGCCTATATTTACGCTTTTTGGACGTTTATTAGGATGCCAGAACACACATCATGACAGCGGGGCTGTGAAAGGTAATCTTGAGCCATTACGTCTCACCTTTTGCTCACTAATGATAACAATTGCCATCACAATCAAGTGTGAAAAAGTCCTTCTTTCAAACCCCACGTTGAAAATCTTTTGAAGAACATTCAATTAAATCCTCTTTGTCAACAAATCCTTGTTCCTGACACCGTCTATCCTGTACTTGTTATGAGGATATTTTTGTATGAACAGCTCTGCTCACTCTCTTCATTTGTTGGATGCTGTCTTTCATGGAGCACAGAGGCTCACATCAGGCAGTGAACCCCTCACACATCATTGCACTTTTTACTCCCTGGTCAACTGGTCACCACTGTCCATGCGCAGACCTTTTCATTGTTATAACTACATTAACAAATCCATTCTTGGACTGTTGCCCGTGTCACATAAACAGTGGAGCCAAAGACCATGCTCCCAGGATTTCACTGACTTTCACTGACTCTGAGTCTGTACAGAGCTCGGCAAAGGAGAAGAAAATTTAGACTGAAGAAAAAAAACATACATATAGTAGTGCCATCTGACCTGTTCATGATGCCACAGGGCAGCTTAGTTATGGTCTTGGGGGTCAAAGTACTACAAGCAAGCAGGAAGAAGTCTGCCAGTTGCCTCAGTAAATGAACAGGAAGCTCAGTGTATTCTTTATTTAGTAAAGAACCAAAAAAATATTAACAACATGTGAAATTTATTTTTAAGATAATTGAGATTTAGCGTTTACTTTAATCTGCCCACTCTTTTTTCTCTTAATTTCTCCTCTTTCTCTGACCTGGAGTCCTTTGCTATATTGCATTTACACTGATTATAATGACTAGCCTTGGCACACACACACACACACACACACAGGCACACACAGGCACACGCACGCACGCACGCACGCACGCACGCACGCACACACACACACACACATATATATAAAGAGCACACAGACACAAAGAGTAATCAAGGGAGGAGAAGGAGGAGAGAGGGAGGAGGATAGGGGTTAACAGGATGTGCAGAGAGAAAGGGAAGTCATTCTGCACATGCTGAGTGTGTGTGTATGTGTGTGTATGTTCAGCATGTGGCAGTGGTTAATAAGCAGCAGTGTTATAATGATAGATCCTCAGGGTTGGAGATACGGCTCATTAAAGAATTACACATTCACTTTGCTCTCTCTGTCTCTCTCTTTCAAAGCGACTTCACGCCCTCTGTTTTGTTCAGAACGCCCCGAGAAAGATTAGAGAATCTGACTTTACACTATAATCTAACTATCACTATATCTAAGCAGGTACAGCTACGGCACTCAAATTACTCTCAAATTAGCTATTTTCAACATTACCATTGTAGTATGTTGACACTTACACATATTTACGTTTACTATTTCATTAATAATTTGGAATTACATAATTCCTCAACTCGATGGGGTAAAAATCTCTGTCTTCCATTTCATAAGACATACCTTATTTTATCAAATATGTATGGGATAATTTGATATTGTGATCGTTGTAGCAGGGATGTGACAGAGGAGAGACGGGGCAGCTGTGAACCGGCATAGCAGGCAGGGCGGAACAGCGCTGGTAGTGTGTGCGAGTGCATGCCTAAGGTTGTGTGTATGTAAAGCTCCTGATGTGTATTTAGCTCTCATGTTTTAATGCCGGACTGCAATGTGAAATGACATACTGACTATACTATACTCACTATAGAAACATTTCTATCTGACAGAAGGGAGAAATTGTTGGTCATGGCAGTGGTATGGCAACTAATCTGACTTTTTTCCTTTCTTTTTTCCTGAAATGCTTCACTTTTTCAGATGTGAAGTTGTTTTTTTAAACTGATCAGTTTTAGTAAATGTTTACCCTGTATGAGTCTATGAGGGATGGTTTGTTCGCTATTTACCTCTCCAAACATATTTGTATTCTTTTTATTGTGAAATAAATAAACAACACTAACTCATTATGAGTATGCATGACTCTCTCTCATGACATGTTACATCTATCATGCATTTCCTACCTCTGCTGTCATGTCCTGATGTCTGGCTGCCTGCCTGTCTATCAACCTGTCTGTTTGCCTATTATCGGCTCTCCTGTCTGTCTGCTTGGCTCCCCCTCTCTTCTCCACACCTGAGTGAGTTTGTTCATGCAAATCTGATTCCGCATCATCTGTTTATCTCTCTCTCTCTCCCTCTATCCCTCTCTCTCTCTCGCTCCCTCTCTCTCTCCCTCTCTCTGTCGCTCTCTCTCTCTCTCTCTCTCTCTCTCTCTCTCACTCTCTCTCCCTCCCTCTCTCTATCACTCTCTCTCTCTCTCTCTCCTCTCTCTCTCTCTCTCTCTCTCTCTCTCTCTCTCTCTCTCTCTCTCTCTCTCTCTCTCTCGTTCCACCACTTGACCTTTAGAGAGAATCGTGTTGCCCTTGCTTTGTCTGCTTTTCTCTCTCTGAACCTCCAGCTTCATTCCTCAAGTATTCAAATGAGCATTCACACAACGCACACACACACAGCACACACACACACAACAACCCCCACTGGCCCGTGTGGATGTCAAACCTTCAACCAATCACTCTGCTGCGATCATCCTTTCATCCACCTCCAATCACAGCCGGTCCCTCACTGCTCGTTTTTTTTTCCCTGTGTGTTTCCTCCAAAGGTTTTATGATTTGACTGCAGGCGGTGTTTAACCTCACTGAGTGTGACCTTGGAAAGATGCTTCACCACAAGTCAAATCTTTAACTGTGTTACAGCTATTTGAAAACAAGCCACAAAAACAGAGTTCTATTCAGACTGTGTTATCACAGGTAAATGGGCACCAGTGAATCAGACATAGTTTGATGTCCACAATTCTGAAAGCTCAAGTGAGGACATTTAAACTGGTTATGAAGCAGACTGAAATTAATGCCTCTGTTGGAGCTACGAAGCAGGAGAGATCATCAGCAACAAGACGGCTCTTTCTTATATAGCTATTTTATCAGGACAGGTACAACGTGGTTGCCCAGCTTCTTCCTGTGCAGGTTAACAAGCAATCAATTACTTTAAGTGAAGTCAGAACAATTTGGGACTTCCTGCAGCATAGGTTGTAAAGCCTGCCTCTTCCATGTTAATAGATGAGATATGGATAAAACCATAAAACTCATCAAATACTCATCAAATACATTTTTTCCTGAACAAGAGTCCATCATTATAAATACTTATAATCACACTTGTCGATGTCCCAGGATTTGTTTTCGGAGAAGTTTAGGTTTTAGTTATTTGATGCTATAAAATGGGTGTGACGCCATGGTTGACAGCTCTGTTGACTAAAGCGGTAAGGATATCGAAATCTCAGGATATGATAGCTCTGTAAAAAGTCCCAATACGGTACTTATTGCGATATTTAAAAAAAAAAAAGAACACAAGTATAGACTCTGATAAAAGTGCTGTTCATTCATACATGCCCTCCAGCTTGTTTGCTAACCTTCTGAGTCCTTCACTGTCGACCACAGAAAATTTCTGGAGGTCTTTGGCCACTATTCAGCGAGGACACAGCCTCATCTAATTCCTTCCTTTTGGCCTGATTGGAATTTATTCTTCATCTTTTTCAATTTTTCAAGTGGCTTCCCATATTACTCCTATTCTCCAACGCGTATAGGCCACTGCATCGTCTGCATAAAGTTTTTTGTTTGTCAAAATCATCTTTCTGCAATTAACACCAGTGTCCACCATTTTTTTCGGTACTACATCTGAGGCAAATAACAGGGCAGAAAGATGGGCATGCATGGGACGATCATGGGACGATGATCTCTGTAATTCCCACTTCCTTCCACTCTGCTTTACTGCAAACAAAACTACACTTTTTACCCAGAGGATCTTTCGTTTTGTACCGTCACATGTCCACTGTGGTATCAAGACACTTTAGTTGTCATGACATCATGAAATTCATGATAAAATTACATCCATTCTGTTGACTAATGAGGCTCCTGCTGCTCTGTTTGCACCAGATTTGCAGAGCAGAGGAGGGGCAGAGAGGAGAAGCAACAAACACAAGAGTCGTTGACCTTTCTGTAATTGTGAGTGTCCACTTTAGACTGACACAAGAGTCCGTGCTGTTGTAGACTTTGCCAACCTGAGGGATCTCTGCAGCTTTATCAGAGAGTTAAATGTGTTGTAGCGAGCTGAAGCAGCGAGGTGTCAATACTGCCAATCCACCAGCCAATTCCTGCCGTGCAGACTGACTCGTCATTAGCTTTGCAATTTAGCGTCATTTGTGTGCAGAGTTCTGGCTTCGTTTTTGTGATGCATCATCCACCTATATATAGAATCAGTAAGTTGACCACATGCCAGTGCAACTTTTTGTGCAAGTTCATCACTTAGCAGACGACAGCAGCTTGAATAAAAAATACCGTTCAGGATTATTGCAGGTATCAAATTACTTTTATCGCCAGGTTTCACACGTATTTTGTGATCAGTAAATCACCATTGTCAGCACTATGCATATACAGTTCCACCATATCATTTATTATGATTTTAACAGTATGAAGTCTGATTTTCTTCCTCTCTTTCTGTCTTTCTCAGCTGTTTTCTATTTTTCAATCATACTATAATTCAGTTCTGATAAGTACTTGCATAGGCTATAATCCACAGCTACCTTTCACCATGCTCCTCCTGTTTCTGTTTCTGTGTGTGTGTGTGTGTGTGTGTGTGTGTGTGTGTGTGTGTGTGTGTGTGTGTGTGTGTGTGTGTGTGTGTGTATATGTGTATATGTGTGTGTGTGTGTGTGTGCGCGTGTTTCTTCCCAGGGGAACTGAGGCTGAAGTAATGAAATGCTCATTACTGATTCAGCTGGAAATGCTAGAGATACATTTACACACCTACACACACACACACAGCCAGCTATCCAGACGCTCTTCAAGGTCATCTCGCATCATTTGTGTGTATTTGAGTGTGTCTCTGTTAATGTATGTGTGTGCGTTTCCGGGGCGTGTGTGAATTGGAGTTTGAAAATGAGTGTCTATTGCAAACATACAGATTGAAGGGCAAAAAGATCGGCCATAATTGGGGTCGAAATTGACAGTTCTGTACAAAACACCACAAGCATCTGATATCAGGCGCCATCATTAGGGCTCCTCAGTTCACACACACACACACACACACACACACACACACACACACACACACACACACACACACACACACACACACACACACACACACACACACACACACACACACACATATTTACTTTGGCTGTCAGTTTCCTTTTCAACTTCTACTCATCAGATCATGCATCTCTGACATCCTTTCATCACTTCGTCTTCTTGAGTAAACTGTTTACTCTGTATCAAAACCCACTTTATACAAACAAAACCACACACACACACACACACACACACACACACACACACACACACACACTTATGCACACATATACACATACACACACACACATTATGTGAACTAGCTCGGGTTATCGTTTAAGGCAAGACGAGACAGCGCAAATGCTCCTCTTGCTTCTTCACCACATAAAGATGCATTGATTCAGCTCAGCTTCACACACTCACACACACACATGCGTCTCATCAAAGCATAGCTAACGTGTTTCTGTGACACACACTGTGTTTATAGACACACACATAATGTCTGCTGCTGTTAGGGAGATGCTGTGTTGTCAGTTGGCTTTTGTTTCACATGGCAGACCGGAGAATCAAACACAGAAATGCTGAGCTTTGACTTCTCTGGAATGGATCAGGCAGAAATGCTTAAGTCTGAACATTACGGAGGATTAAAGCTTCATTGTTCGGAGTGTAATACAAAAACATCATTAAACACAAAACAATGGACACAGGCAATAAATAACAAGTTTAATCTTGGCCACCAGCATGTCATTGTCAAAAAATGTTTCATTTCACATTTCATGCTGCTTTTAGTTTTATCAACATTATCTTTAACATCTTCTTTAATTTGTATTCACTGAAGAGAAAGTTCCACTTGATGAAATAGTGAAAACCTGACACAGTCAAAATAAGCCGTCCCTTCAATAATAACAATGACAAACATCTGACTTCCAGATTAAAGCTTGATGGCAAAGTACCTAACAGTTAGTTTTAAGGCCTCTATGACCGTGCTGTGATAATAAATGCATTTGAAGAGTTTAAAAAGAATGTTTTCTATGACCACATGCATCCTGATCCAAAGTCTGACTCCATCCTAAAGTTTCCTGAGCCCCAGATGTGCTCATTTCTGAGTTTTATTATTTAAACAGTATTTGCAATCCCTTTAAGAAATTGTGCTCGACTAACTTTTAAATGCTAATACGTTTGTCAGCAGGCACACATTTGTTTTTTAATACAGGGAACAAAAGAATACCTTAAAACAGGAACAGATTTGTGCTCCAGCAAAGACTTGAAAGTAGACTGTGAACCAGACAAATCTGTTAGATTAATTTGTTTCTAATTTACTCCAGTGATCATCTCGTTTATCTGTTACACTATGACCAAAGACAGGTGAAGAGAACATCATCGATAATCTCTTTACAACGACACCTGTTAGTAGGTGGGATATGTTTGGCAGCAGGTGAACATTTTGCCCTTGAAGTTGATGTGTTGGAAGAAGGAGAAATGTGTGAGTGTAAGGATGGGAGAGACTTTGACAAGCTCTTATTAGGTGTCCCTAGTCTGCAGAGGTCAGTACCTACACATGGGCAGCCAATTAGGCTAATTGATGCCAGTGGGGAGCGAAGGCTGCTCCGTTTGGTCTGAAACAGTTAATGCTGTCTCTGATTGAAAGGCGTCAGGTGGGCAAATCAGGTCATAACAATGTTCTATGTGTTGAACTTAAGCGGCAACCTCCAGTCTCAAACTATGAAGCCCATGCGGAAGTGTTATAAACTGCAATTCATCGAGCATCCGCTTGAAGCTGGCTGCAGAAACACCGGAAACCACATAGACCCAATTCAAAAAAGACGATCTTTTCAGCATTAATAAACATGTTTACAGCCTGGTTCAAAAAACGGCTTGGCTCTACGTAGCTAATTTCTCTATCGGCATACACTGTACGGGGGGTGAATTTTTTTCTAACGCAACAGTTCAGAAGATATTAAGATTACGAGTTTTGCCCAAATAAGGACATGACTGACTTGACTCCCGGTCGGGAACACATAGCTGTTGGCTAAGAGGCTCAAACTCCGCCCCTTTACGTCACACTCTGCCAATATGGCTGCTGCTGTCGATTGGCTTCAAAACAGCGCTCAGGAACAGAAGGGTGACGTCACGAATACTACGTCCATATTTTATACAGTCTATGGTTGAACTAGAGATCTTGGATGTTGTAGATGTTGAAACTAGCCACCTAGTCTAACAAGTCACAGTAAAGTCACCTAATTAATTGCTCTGATTGGTTAAAGCATCCAGAAGCATTGTGGTCTGTGCAGATTGATAATGGAAAATGGAAATAAACCAAGACGTTTTGGAATATTTCTTAAATGCAAAATATGCCTCACACTCCTAAGCTGACTGGAAACCGTTCTTGGCTGAAATAAATTGCTGAAATTGACAAACAAATTAGCCAATTTTCTTAAACAAACAAGCTAAATTGAGCTATTAAATCCCATCTACACTTGTTTTTATTACAGACAGACCGTGTGTGACAAATTAGAATATATTCATATATTAATCATCAGTATTTTCTCTGCTTTTGGTTCATTTATTTGCCTAATTAATTTCATATTGATGTGCTTCATCCAGATTTTCTTTCCACATGTTATCATAACACATAAGTTACAGATTGTGAATAATAACATAAATAAACAATACCAGGTAATACATTTAAATGTTCATATTTGCATATTTAAGTCATGTCCTTGTGTTTTACATTCATTACAAACATTCTCACTCCGTTCAAAGAGACAGAGAGAAAGAGACACATAAACACATTAAGCTCTTGGCAGCCATTCTGGGTCCTCTGGGTCGCCACAGTTCTGATTTATGGCCCTCCTCCACCTGCTTGGGACCCTTACTGTCACCTCAGTGTAAACACTTCCCTAAAATCCAATTTCATTTTTATGTTATTTTTTTAGAAAACTATCTAAATTACAACTAAGTGGTGAGGAGGACACCTTTATTAGCCCTGACTTCTATTTCCTTAGAAACAATCTGTTCATCCTCAGGGGATACAGACTGTGCATGAATGGAAGTGTGAACTGTTCACATGCTGAGCATCAATGAAAAGACCTGAAAGTGGACACTGCAATCTACCTCAACAACACATGGGATCCTTCAAATGTCACTCCTGCATTCTCATTATCACACAAACACACACAGAGACACAAAGAAAGAGACACACACACACCTCACACAGACACAATCATTACTCATCGTAGTAAAGGTTAAAATACCCCATGAGTATGACCGGTGACAACGTTCATCACTTATCTCATGGCACCGTGTGTGTGTGTGTGTGTGTGTGTGTGTGTGTGTGTGTGTGTGTGTGTGTGTGTGTGTGTGTGTGTGTGTGTGTGTGTGTGTGTGTGTGTGTGTGTGTGTGTGTGTGTGTGTGTGTCTGACCAATCCACCATGTGTAACATGTTCCTGGTTGTTGCTTGGATACAAATATGCTGAAGGACATGTAGAAGGAGGAGGAAACATGTTGCCACCACACCTCAGAACACACTGATACTACATGCATATTTAGACAAAAGTTAATTGTTTATCAAGGAAACATTCAAAATGATTGCAGCCCTACCCTTTTGTATGTGCGGTAAGACCGTACACAACATGATATGACATATGATGATACAACAAAAAATAATATGATACTATATGACATGACACTGTGCAATGTGATACAATATGACATAATATCATATGCTATGACACGGCAACACAATAAGGAACAACTCCATACAAGAAGGGACAGGAAGACACTATATGATATGACACGATACGACACAATAGGATATGATACAACACAACACCATACGACACGCTACGTTACGATAGGACACAATAAGGAATAACTCCATACAATATGGAAAGAAAAGACACGGTACGATACCACACGATACGACACAATACGACACGATACGATAGGATAAGATACGTTATGTTACATTACGTTACGATACGATATAATAAGGAATAACTCCATACAATATGGAAAGATAAGATACGATACGATACGATGCAACGAAACACAACACGACACCATACCATACCGTACCATACCATACCACGCAGTACGATACAACAAAACACGACACGACACAACATGCTACGATATGATAGGAACTCAGACTCCATCGTTGCGCACAAGCTGGCTCCACAGTAGAATTAATAAAACAGACATCAATCAATGACACACAGAGTAATGACACCAATGACAATCACAAACACTATATATTGCACATCACCTATATTTCACATGTTCTGCGTCATACAGGGCATAAATAAGTACTCAATAAATAAGAACACTGTGAAGCTGCTGCAAAATTCCTACAGCTGCAACAAACACTAACAGATATAATGGGCCATATGGAGGTCAGATGAGTTTGTCATTGTGGGCACTGCTTGTATGTCCAGATACATCTGACCCAACACAATCATGGAACAACAGCAAAAGTTTGTAGTCGTGGCAAACACATTAGGCTGATTGCACAGCACTGAATTCACACACTGTACCCACTTGGATCTTTGGTATACACTTGCAGAGTGTGAGGTTTGTGGGTGGAATGAGACACAAGAAGAACAAGCAGACATACAGTTCTCTATTTACTGTTGTTGACTGTTTCTACTGGCCTTTAAGGTGCCCAACTCATCCACTTATAAGTTCTTGTTTTTGAAACATTCTGCAACAGCAAAACAAAAACAGTTTTTGCATTTGTTTTAATCCCCCAACAAAAGTGGTCCTGCTTTACATTCTGTGGAAAAGCACTGATAATAAGATGCAGCTCTGTTTCTCAAACAGGTTCACACCAGATGAAACATTTGGGTTACAGTTTTAATATAAACAGATGGACACCAAACAGACCACACACATTAACACTCACGCACACATTTTGCATGGCTATGAGACCAGGTCCCCTTATTTCTCTAAGAAGTTATTTGTCAGGAAAGCACTCTAACAAAGGACAGATTCCTAATCATAAACATTTAGCTGAGAGTAAATCATCTGGATCATCAACACTGACAGTCAAAAACAAAAACATCTCGCCTCTCACACTGATTTTCCTTTTTTCTTATTTGCAGGAGCGCATCTGTCACTGTTTTCTATTTCTAACAATATGTGTGTGCATGCTACAGTGTGTTTATGTGCATCTGTATGTGAGTGTTTTCCTGCAGTCTAATGTCTATATTATGACTAGATATAATATTTGTGCGAGTGTGTGAACATTAAGCGTTCCCTCATTCCTCAGCGACTCAAAGAGGCTCTTTGTCTATTGTGCTGCAAGACAATGTGTATTGTACCAGACAGAATCAGATTTCTGCCCAAGCAGGTGTGTGTGTGAGCGAATGTGTGTGTGTGCCAGGATAAAGCATGTAGTGCGACAGTGCAGGTGAATGTCTCCAGCTGATGTGTGTGTGTGGGTGAACACACATTTAGCCAGAGGCACAGTCTGTCTCTCTCCAGTCCTAATCCCCTCATTTACCTGAGTTCCTCCCATGTGGGCCCTGGATTGCTGCCAACACACACACATACACACATCACACACGCACACACATACACAATATGCATATGAAAGCATGAAAGCATCTGGTGAAGTCCATCCATGTGCCCATTAAATTAAGCAACATGTCACACGTATCTCAGTTTTTCTTTGTGTCTGTGTTTGTGTTGTGTTGTGTTGTGTGTTTTTATGTGTGTAAGGTAACAGTATTCGCATTTATGCAAAACTGTGTGTGGGTGGGGTGAAATTCATAAATCTTTCAGGTCAAAACAACAGCAACACAGCCATAACTAATGCAAGATTTTGTGCAAATCATGGAACCAAAAACAGAAACAGAGTGACTTCCACAAATCTCACTCAGACTTTAATTTATGGACTTGTTTATTTACTGAGATATTTTTAAACTGTATTTCACAGATGGGTTGCAAATGCCTGAACTTGTTTGGGTTCATCTAATTGATCTCCACAGGCACTCAAAGCCCATTTAGATGTGGGTTTATTGCTTGTAAAACTAGATTAACAAAGTACTGGATTTCCCCTGTTTAAGATCAGTATCATATGAGATATATATTTATTTTGGACAATAGCTATTTGCTTATTGAGCACACCCAAACCGAAATGGCATTGTAAAAAAAGGCATTGTAAAAAAAACAAGAAACAGCAATGATAGCTTGATTACACTTTACTGGATTGAATTGTTATACTGTTAAAACAAAATATTGAATTAAATGAAATTAATATTAAATATGAATGTTCACCATGTGACTCATTTGTTGGGATTTAACTCAATGTTAACAATTACATTTAAAATAATGGGAAGCTAACTACTGCCTGAGTCGGGTGTAACACACTGAAGAGTAAGCAGCATTTTGGTGTTTAAAATGTATGTCAAACAAGAACTGCAAAAAAAAACTGCAGTTCCTCAAGGGTCCACTTTGCTGCAAAAGCAAAGGATCCCCATTAGAGCTTTGATGAAAATGCACATCTATAAAGTAAAAAAAAACCTCTTTACAACCTGGTTCAAAAAAAGGTTTTGTGTATGGAGCACTTTTACATGCACTGTACAGGGTCTAAATTGCATTTATAAAGCTTACATTAAGATAATATAAACGGTAAAGGGTAAAATAGAAAATGTAAATTAATAGCTAAAAATAAACATGAGTGGGAGAGAAGTGCAGCTTTGGTAGTAGCATGACCTCATGATGAAAACACCATCGCAGAAGGGACGACAAAGCCTTTTTTGAATCATTCCAGGAAAGCAATACATTAAACTACATCACATTATTCTACAATTATTCCAGTATAACAGCACACCCATCTTATAAGGGTTATTTACTGTGGCTATTCCAAATTAATTCCTATTTCTAATGTAGCATTTTCCAAATAAGAATGGAAGAAATGTCAACTGACAATAACTATATACAACAAATTTAGAATATGAGTCTCAGGACATTAACTGCAGTTTACCACATACAGACTTTTTTTATGTACAATCAGCTCTGTGTGTGGGAAACACACAGAGCTGGCCAACAGTTTACAAGGATGCACATGAGAGAAGCCCACAGGAGGGAGATACACACCGACATTTTAACACTGTAAAATATTTGGATATTAGAAGGGTTTCGGAAATAGATTAATATTGCCACATTGAGTTTCAAGAATGCACAGTTGCCTGTGATTCGGGTTTAATATTTTCATGATTGATGTAAAAAACCAAGGCAGAATGTTTTCTAAAGCTATTTGTTTTATTTTATTTTATTTTAATTCCATTGTACTCTATTTAATTTAATTGTATACCATTGGAGCCAAACTACACCATTTTGGACATTCAAAGTCATTCCATGTTTATAATAAAAATACTCAAATATCACTCATCCACCTTCGTTACTTAATGTGTTAAATGTGGTCAAAATTTAAATCTGTTCTGTGCAGATAACTTATAGGGGAAGGGCTTATACATGAAAAGACTTCAACATTCAGGTACAGTACTTTATGTATATTGTAAGTGTCTATACTCGTGTATCATCATATTTCTGCTTCTGTCTTCAGGTGATGAGACAGGTGGCACATCCAGTGGTCACAGTCCAGAAACAAAGGACATGGCTCCTTCCCCCCCTCGTCGCCCTGTCCCTCCTCATCGAGTCTCACCTCCACAGGTAG
Organism: Notolabrus celidotus; assembly: GCF_009762535.1. Classification (NCBI taxonomy): domain Eukaryota; kingdom Metazoa; phylum Chordata; class Actinopteri; order Labriformes; family Labridae; genus Notolabrus; species Notolabrus celidotus. The sequence continues at coordinate 29,335,586 of NC_048273.1, read as the reverse complement.
CTAACAGCGTTTCCTTTACATTCACCTCCATTCTTATGCTAAGATTGGGAAGCTCAATGCTACATACCCAAGTAAATTTGATGGCTTACCATGTAATATTGCTCAATGCCAATGATTTTGACAATCAGTTGTTTATATTTTTGGTAATAGGAGTTGATTGATTGATTGATTGATTGATTGATTGATTGATTGATTGATTGATTGATTGATTGATTGATTGATTGATTGATTGATTGATTGATTGATTTGTCTGTTTTTCCATAATTTTGAACTTTACTTGTTTTTAGGTCGCCGTTCGAGGCTCAGCCTGTACGTTGTCAATCCACCCTTTAACCCTGCTGACCGTGGTGCTCCTTGTACTGTCACCATGGCAACACCGCTGATCACACAAGCCTAACTGGTCCATGAAACGAACAGAGAGACAAAAAGACTGAGAGACAACCACATGTATGTGGTGAAGAAAGCACCAGTCAGCGGTCAACCACTCTGATTGGCCCGGCTGGTGGGACACTGTTTGTCAGAGTTGCAGGTGCACAGTTTGAATTTTGATTTTACCTGTACTGACCTCTATATGTGTTTGTTTATTTGTTTTTTTTTAACTATGATAGAATAGATTGCACAGCACTACTGACTTTTTTGAAGAGAGATGTAAATACAAATATATATATTATATATATTTATATGAAGAATTTCTATAGATAACATGGCTTGATGTGTTAATAGAGATTAATATAGAACAGGCTGAATGACTTGGACCTATAGGGATGTTTGGCCCAGTTTGGCCCAGTTTGACCCTTTGTTATATTTTCCTCTAGCAGATATTTAGATCCATGACAGCTACAGTTCAGGCTGAAGGCTTTTACTATAGCAGCTGTTTACCTACAGTGAACGCACACTTGTGAGGACTCATTAATGTTCAAGAGCACAGAGCGTTAAACAGAGAGGCAGCAAGGGACTTTCTCGATAGGCACAACAGCCAATTATGTGATACTTCAGACTGTTTACAGATGGTCATGCAGCATAATGAAAAAAATGACAGTTTGGCCCAGACAACACTTTTCATCACACAAACATGGCCTTTATCCATGCAAGCTGCACTCTGTTTTCTCTATATCTGAGGCAAGAATGCCGTGAGAGGTTTAACTGTGTAACACTTTCAAAAATGTCACAGAAACAGCTGAGATCCCTCCAGAGGAATTGTTTCCTGTAGGAGTGTGTCATGTCCTGGCATAAAACAACACTTACAGTGTGGGAAAATGAGTCAAGATGATTTTCCTATCAAGGTGCACAGTGTGCAGAGTCATGAAAGAACCACAGGGATATAACAGCTTTCATTTCAACTACAATTTTAGACTGAGCTGCCACAGAAATCCCAAACAGAGAGCTTACTGTATTGTAAAGAACCTAACACCAGGAGAGTCTAAATATGACATGCATCGAAGAGGAAGACACAACCTGAAAAATTTGCCTGAACAGGGAATTATTCGTCACCTCACTGTCACATGAAAACACTTAACTGTGACGGTCATTTAAAAAGGCTAGCCTGTCCCCAAATGTGCTTATTAAAATTGAATTCTCCTGCAAGGAGATAATGTAGAATAGAAATATTATGATTATATAAAATATAAAATATTCTAGTTTTAAATAGAAATATAATACAGTGTCAGGCTCCAGTTGGCCCAGCGGTTAAGTCCGCACCCCATATACAGAGTCTTCATCGAAGCAGTCAAGGGTTTAACTCCTGGCCCAACCCTTTGTTGCACGTCTTCCCCCACTCTCTACTCCCCACATTTCCTGCCTCTGTTCATCTGTCCTCTCAACAAAGGCAAAATGCCCAAAAAGAAAATAATAATATTAAAAATGTAATAATGTTTTTCTTATTTAGATTTAGTCGTCACCTTGTCTTGAGGACATGAGATGGAGCATCAAGAGAGCAATGAGAGTGCTGCTGGGCTCAGGCCCAAACCTGTGAATTACATTTAATTCATATTAATTAAAACCATCAAATCCTCCTGGCTCTCTGATGAGCCACAAACCCCCCAAACTGCAGAGCAACAGCAGGACAGACAACTGGAATACTTGATTAAATACATAAAAATAATGGAGCAAATGAACCAGCTGAAGGACAATGTGAGCATTTGCGTCATTGGATGACTCCACTTTCCTTCAATATCATTATTTTGTGCCATATATTCTTCTGAAAATAATAAAATTCCTGCATCAATGCATCTTTTTTAAATCACCCGAGGCAGTTTATTTATAAAAGAATGTGACTGACAGATAAGACAACCTAAGAAATACCATTATGGGATTAAATGTTTTGGCAGCAAGCCCAAATGCCATGTACGCTTGCCGGATGCTTCTACAACTTAATCTGTCAAACAAACACAGTATTATTTAATTTCTATCTAAACATTATACCTCAATGAGATTAGATTTTGGATTCAAGCCATCCCGTCAGTCTTTCAAGGCTTTTGCTAGGCGACCTCCATAAACAAAACACCAACAAGTACCAACAACTTAAACTAAGAAAGACATAGGGAGAGAGCTGATGAGCCCAGCTGATGAGTATGAACATAGCTTTGACATCTCTGGGGTCAAAACTCATATGAAGTCATCCTCAAAATGTAAGAGGAAACTGCCAACTTGTCCCACTTTGGAGCGATCTTCATCTGAAAGCTAAAAACTGCCAGTGTGAATAAAGTGTGTGAATCTTGTTCGTGAAAATGTGTTTATTACATATTTTAAGCACCAAGCACACACGTGATTTTCAGTGTTTCCTCTTATGTGGTCTTAGTGGTTCACAGCATGATGTGTCTTAGACTGATCCGTGTTAGGTCACTGTAATATAAAACTAACTTCATGTACGTGATCAAAGCTCATACAGGTCATTGTAGTTAGAGACTTTTGTCATGGTCATGTAGTGTTTTGCAGGAACACCAGGATGCAACACATAAACAGATGGTTTCTTTCACAACACTCTGCAAACCACTGTGCTCATATAACTAAACCAGTGACTTTCATGTGAAACCTATGTAAATATACCGTGATACAGTTGACCCTGCTGCTTTGTTGTGTCCTTAATCTCCTGCCTAACATCCTCAGTAATAAACTGTTATAAGAAATGCACTTTTGTCCTTTTGTGTTGTGTACAGTCACAAACAGTTGAAGGTTGTAGAACAACAAACAGGTTTTTTATGATCTTGATGATTTAAAAATATTTTAAAAGACACAATAGGTTTCAGGTTCCCTGAAAAATCTACCTTATGTGACTGAGGCGTGTTCATGACATTTTAATCATCAAATCTTCTTTATGTTTAGTCACAAATATTTCATACCTTTGTATTTTTAAAATTTAGGTTGTTCATAGTAAGCAATACTTACCATCACTTGCTATAATTTGTTGTATAGATTCGCTATAGGTTCTGAAATGGGTTCATACAGATAGGAGTTCGGATCAAAGTTGTATGTATGTATGTATGGAAAGGCAGCTGCAGCTCTTTGGCCTGTGGCCTTTTGAAAGATTACTGAGATTGGATTGGCATGGTCATGGAGTTGGCACAGATTACTCTCTTGGCACAGGAAGCTGCCAGAGGATGATGGGAAATAAAGACATCATTGAATGCAAATTGCCACAGAGAGAAAAACACAGGTGGGTGGGGTGGGGGGGCAGGAGAAAAAGTGAGGAGTGTTTTTGTTGCTCATCCTGATGCAGTCCCACCCACATATTGTGTTTCTATCAAAGTATGTTGTTTCAAGATCCCTTTAAATACAATATTTATATTTATTTTAAATCATATTTGATTCATCTTTTCACTTGTATTCATGGGAAATGAATCAAATTCCTTTCAAGCAAACTTTTGATAAACTTCAGACAAACAGGGCAAAGAGTCAGAACAGTGTGCACGTCCCTGAACAAAGAGCGCAAACAGCATGCAGCAGGCTCACTGGGAGGTGGATGGAGAGAAATTACAATGAGTCAGAGTTCATGACAGAGAAATGGAGCGGGGGATTTGCTGGATGTTGTTTCAACAAGCTGGTGAGGCTGAATAATATCCGTCCTCTCTGCCAGCACTAATGAAATCAGAGCCCTGATTATTACAGCCACGTCCAAGGGTTATGATTGTACTATTTAAATCATATTTATGTTCCTGTGCTTGCCAGTGTTTGCAGCCTTCCAGACACACATTATATCAGATTACTGACAGTGTACATGCTGCACTTTCACAATATTACAAACATGACTGGAGGCTTTCTAGGTATTAGGAAAAATGTGGCTCGCCCAGGAGTCTCACCTGGGTGCCTTGAAGACAAAAACAAATCTAGATTTAGAATCATTTATAAGGCGGTGATGTAGGGGCGTGTTCAGATTTTGTTGCATATAGGGTGGCCCAACTAGGGTACTGACATAGGCAGGGGTGGCCAGGGTATGTAAGTACACACATTTTAAAAACATTAACCCTCTATGTTTTCATTATTTATTTAAACAACTATAATTTATATATAGCATATAATACAGCTGTTATAACTTGAGTATATATACTCATGTAACCCTGAAACTTCACAGTTGTTGGTAGCCTCCTGATCCACAGTTTGAGCTGACATGGAGCATCTGGCAAAGCATTCTGGGGTTAAGCGTCTTTCTGAGAAGCAATGCAAAACCAGTTTCAGTGCACTGAATCAGTAACCCACCTCAACCTGCCCAAATTAATCCCAGCTGTCCCCTCAGAGCTCCTAATTACTAGTGTTGTCTATGTCCACACGGTCTGGCCATTCAAAGGTACACAGAAATGCTTGATAGTTGTGCATGTTTGTGACAATTTCAGTGTCATGGAACAAGTGTGACACCATTAGTGTAGATGTTGTTGGGCCTCTTCTTTGTATGGCACACAAGCTGCTCATTCAATGAACATCTATGAGCATTATGCTACTCACCAGCTCGCCACAATATTACCAAAAAAATGTCTTTTGATGGCTTAAAGCTCTTGTGAGGAGATTTTCATTGGTTATAACACTGACACAATGTACGATGGATGCCTCTTTGTAACCTACTAAAGCAAATAAGACTACCAGCAATAACACTGATTAATCCTGTAAAGTTATTTTTGAAACTCATAACCCCTGCCACCAGGTAAGTCATGTGACAAGAGTTACAGTTCACTGCCAAAACAGTCTTTGCTGACACTTTCTACAGCAAAGAATCACAATATAATTAACTGTTAAAACAAGCAGGAAGTTATTTTGTATCAGAAAACACTACTAATATTAACATGACGATAAGCAAAGATGGGCTCGGACCATAGACTGTATAATAAATTGAAGTATCTGTGACATCACCTATCTGTTTCTGAAGCCCTGTTATGAAGCCAATCGTCTGCAGGTGCCATATTGGAAATGCTGAACTTCTGTTGAGCTAGCGTGAGGTAAAGAGGCTGGCTTTGAGCGTCCTTGCCAACAGCTACAGTGTTCCCACCTGTCAGTCAGGCTTTTTATCATGGAAAACTCGTAATCTTACTATCTTCTAAATTCACCCCCTGTACAGTGTGTGCCCATAGAGAATTGAGCTCTGAGCTTTCTTTGCTGTGAAGATCGACTTTTTTGAATTGGTGTGTATCTGGTTTCCAGTACTTCTGGAGCAAGCCTCAAGTGGACACTCGAGGAACTGCAGTTTTTAGCCCTTCCGTATTAGACTAATCCCTCATGTCCGTAGGTTGCCGCTTGGTTAAGATGAGATGTACCACTTTTTTCCAGAGACCACCAAAACTTATGCAAACTAAAAGTTCCTTACAGGAGCTTTAATTGCTAACAGAACTTTTAATATGCTGTCCTAATGGTGACACGGATATCTGTGCCAAGTTCATTCAATAGCTGTTGAGACATTTCACTTAAAACTGCAAACTGAGGCACTGAAGGTGAAGTCAGGACTATTAACTCTGATTCAAGCTGCGTCAGATTTTGATTTGAGTTCTTTTATTCAGTTTGAGATACTTAGTCACTGACTATTTCATCAAGTTAATTTATCTATCAAATGTACCTACTTAAATATTGCAGTAAGTAAAAGCTTCACTGTTCAGACTGCTTCTGTGTTTCTGCTGACTTGACTGTCTTCAGGTCAGACTTGTTAGTTCTCCCGGCTGTTCTCTCACGTTCACACCGGCTGACTCTGGCTTTCAGCATTAACTCCTCACAGAGTTCAGGTTGAAGCAGGTTCGCACTGACTGGATGGCAGCCAATCATTCACTCCTGTGTCATTATGTCGATGTCTAATGGCTGCGGCTCAAAGATCTTATCTTGACTGACAGATCATTTGGATTGAGGGTGGCAGGAAAGCCGTTAAATTTTACCATCTCTCCAAAATTGATCATTTTTAGGTGAGGTCATAGGTCCATGAATATACATGCACTCTAATGTATACTGCAAAAAGCCACCCAGTCCTTTCTTACACCTTTTTTGCACTAATTGCATTGCTTGCAAGTTACAACACTTGACTTTAATATGGAAGTTTTTGATGATTCATTTGACATATTAATTCATGTATTCAGCTACTTACTCCATCATGACAGTCTTGTGCAGTCATAACCGTTACCTATACAATACACACATGGAGAGTGCTCACTGTGTCTAATGGTTTCTGCTGATTTGTATCATTTCTGGTTCAGTTCCTGCTACTAAAAGTGACTGACGTGAGTTAAGAGTGGTGCTGTCTAAAAAAATCAGCAGCGAAGGAAATATCTTTCAATCTTACTTACAGACTTGAAGGGAGACACTGAAAAAATACACACACACACACACACACACACACACACACACACACACACACACACACACACACACACACACACACACACACACACACACACACACACACACACACACACACACACACACACACACACACACACACATATATATATACCCACAGCACAGGTCGTAGCAGGCAAAGCTGCTTTGTCTTTTTTTATTTTTCTCTACCTGACATCTTAACACTTCAGTGCACTACAAGAATGCACTTGGAAATATTGAGCCTCATAAGACACATCAGTATGGTACTAAAGGTTGTGTGTGAGAGACAGGAAGAGAGGACTTTGTAAAAGATGCTGCACCGGGAAAGGATTTAAAACTGAGGAGTGTTAAAGTTTTAAAGCTCTGAAGTGCATGGGGTTCATTAAGGGTGGATGAAATAGGGCAAGAAGTTTCGATAAAAGAGAAGCTGAGGTGGAGTTAATAAGAGTTTTGGAACTGGGCTAAGCTGAAGAGACTTGCTTTATCTTGTGGTTTAACGGTGTGTGTGTGTATGTGGCCTGGTATCGAGAGGATTATATTACATCTTCCTTTTGCTATGTCTGAGCAGAACAGGTTTGATTTATCACTAAATGGTTAATCATTTGTGCAAACAAGACCTATTACTAACCCAAGACCAATTAGACCTGCCTGACTCAGTGGCTGGGAATCCTACAAAGATGAAGAGCCAAAAAAGAAAGTCAAGACAACGCTTGTGCTCCTCCACAGACACTATTCACATTGTTGCATGAATTAACGCCCCAAATATTTGTCTGATATTAATCTGAACCAGTTTCCAGAGGTGAGGAAGGGTTCACGCATATATTTTTATTTGCTTTGATCTGATTCAGACAATAAAACTGTTGCAGTGTTAACCTTGTTGATTTTTTTCTCGGGTTGTTTTGAGTTCACACTGCAATACAGTGTAACGATTTAAAGCATACACCATCACAGGGCTGTACTTACGTTATCACATTAGGGGGCTAGACCACTGTGGTTTTTCTATGAGTAGTGTAAAATATTTGACAAACATGCTCATCAGCACAAATGTCATGATACATTGACCTCCTCACTACTCCAAGTTAATCCACGACTCATTTCAGTGTCCAGTGCATGTAGCATTTGTTTTTCTACACTGTGGGAAAGGAGACTGAGACATAATGATGTAAGGACAGCTCTACGTGGGTGTGTGCTTTGGCCTGCTTTGCAATATTGCCGAGTGAACACAACCCAAGGAAGAAAAATGCAACAAAGGGTCATTTTTAAATCTGGATCGAAACAGAGCAAACAAGATAAAAGTGTGAAAACATAGTTGGAGATCTTGGCTCGCTTGTTTTCTCGCATCAGAGTGTGATTGCTTTGTTAACATATGTCCAAATGATCCGAGCCAAGGAGGGAAGCAATCCCTGTTTCGGAAAAACTCCAAACTGTTCAGGTGTGAAAGCACCTTTAGTCTGACATTTAATATATTGCACTGTTAATTTTGGGCTTGAGCATACATACATTTAACTTAAGGGGTGGATTATACTCAATGTTCATTTTTCTACGGCAGTTTAACAAAAACTCTCGCAGCAAAAAGCTGAGTTTCGTCTCTCACACTGGATCCTGAACTCTTGTAAAGCATTTTAAAAAACGCTGACACTTGATTTACTGCTAATCACTCTCTCTTTCAATTGCCTGGTTTAAAACGTTATTCTGCAAAGTGCCAATCTCTTTTCACACATTAATCCTAATGCCACTTAGCCTGTCAGGGAATAAATTATTACCTGGATTAACACCTGCCCTGATACTTCAATATGGGCTTGAATGAGTTTCAGCATGTAACAGTGTGTTAGGAGGATTATTTCAAAGCCCTAATTTCTCCTTTGATTGAAAAAGTGTGTCAGTATAAAGAAAGGTGTGTCTATCTCATGACCTGCAGGTGAGGCTGCAACTTTTATAAGAAATTAGATGGTCCAGTCTGAAGAAAGGTGTCTGCATGTTGGTAAATACAGAGAATGACTGTCTTTAACATTTCCTGGTGTCTTCTAGCACAGCTCCTATTCCTTCTAATGTCTTGTCGTGTACCACCCTGTATTCTCTTGTCTGTTGGTCAGGTCACGGCTCAAATTTAAGGCTCGGTGTTACTGTCAAACCAGCAAACATCTATTTTAAGAGGGATTCATTAATTGAGCATTTGAATCAAAATATGCTAAAGGATAATGTTATCACACATGTGCTTTCATTCTGTGAAAAGTCAAAATGTCTTGTGCAGAAAAAACGAATTCAAACAATTAATCCAAAACAACAGCAGCACTCACCACTTCCTGGTTTCCTCCTCAGTAAGGGGGCGGAGTCCAAACAAGAAGCCTGGCCTGCACACATCTTTAAGGGCTCCTGGTCTAAACCATTCAGATCAGGGGGGTAAAGGCACAAAAAATTTGGATTTATGTAAGTTCTTTTAATACATTTGTGATTATATAAACTTGCATTTGTGTAATTATTTTACTTTAACTAATATTTTAGGTGTTGGGATGGCATTTAGGCATGGTCCCATCTGAGTTGTCTTGCTACAACAACAGAGAGCCTGTATGCTGCAGCTAGTTACTTTTGGTGTGATATTCAATGCTTCATGATGGCTTTAAAGAGGATAAAATAGGCAACAGGAAATGCTGTGCAGTTGACCTCCAGGTCGCTTCTCTTTCTGGGACAGCTCAAAGCCTCTGTGGCACCATCAGAAATTAATCGTTTTCTAAAATCAGGTTTTGGGGATTTGCTCCATAGTCAGCAAAAAAGAGTGTCACTGAGGTTTGGACTGTACACAAGATCATCGTCGAAACGGGGTTAAGCGAGAGGCTTTTGGTCCTCAGACACCAAACTTGGAAATTGTATCTAAGTTCCAAAACCACATTTTTAAATATGCATTAGAATACACATTTTGCTTGGAGTATGCAGAGATTTGGGATATATACTTTATCATTGTATGGCCAAAAGCTCTGAATACAGGGGGAAAATGGGGAAAAAAATGCTATTCGATATCATGCTCTCATGGAAACTATGTTGAGGTGGCTGCAGAGGATTATAGATTAGAGTACCTGAAGAACCATGCTAGCTTACATTCATCTTGATGGACGTATTGCATTAAGAAAGCCTGGTACTTTTACCAATTGTATTTCACATACATAAAGTAGAACACACTGAATCTTGAGCCATGTTCCCGCCTAAATGTACCAGTTGTTTCCTTTTTTAAATGGCTGTAAGTTCATCTGGCTCATAGTTTTGTCAGTTTCCACAGAGGTCTGAAGTCACAGGCTGCTGATGTGTGAAAAAGCCACATACTCCATCAATCTGAAATGTTCATTGCTTACACACCCAACCCAGAGTCCTATACTTTTGGAGAGAACCATCTGTATGGGGAATAAAATGTGTTTTTGGGAACATGGGCTGTTTCTTTAAGGAACTGACTTTGTGAATGGATGCACTGGCGTGATAACAAGATAAACTTCCTTATTAAGTTACTGCCAAATTAGGAGGATAGTGTTTTGGATACTCATGAATGGCTTGAACTGAAATTTCATATCTAAACCACAAACAAAAAGCCCCAGATAACAGTGTTCACTCACTTTTAGCCATGTTATGTGAGTTCCAGTTCGAAGGCCTGGGTGATGGGATTTGCCCCAAACTGGTCATACATGTTTAATGAAAGGAGAGTGGTGTTTTAATGTCTTGAGCATTAAATGCTTCCTGTTGTTACAAAGAACAAGGTCTGAACGGTACAGTGACTTTCTAATCCTTTTATTAGCTGCTAATGTACTCCTTGCTTTATTATCAATTAACAAGCCAGAACCCTGAGTCTGACCTGTGCTGCATTAACAGCACTCACACTGTCACCTTCCCACTCCTCTGCTACATCCAATTTAAAAGTCATCACAGCATATTTGAACCTTTTGTGGCTTTACTTTCAGCAACAGTTGGATTTAATTTCAGCTGCAGCTCTGAGGTGTCAGTCAGTCAGATCTCAGGACCGCCTGTGACCTTTCCTGGCCCGCCTTTGAGCCCGGCACTGCTGATGGGGAGGATGCAAGACAGAGAGGATCTGAGAGTGCCTGACAGCTCATTGGTCACGTATGCCAACCCCTGCCAGCTGCCAAACTGAGCCGGAGGAAGACTCTGAATCCATACCAGCCACCGAGCGCCCTGCAGAGATACATGGTGTGTCTCAGCTGTGGGTGAGTCAGGTTTTGGTTCTGGGGAAAGGATCATGTCTGTCATCTGTAGGACCTATTTCCTATATTTTCTTGCAGGAGTAAATGTACCCTTAAACCACAAATGCTGGTCATTGCTCAAGTGTGCGTGGTGAAATATTTGGGAAGCGATATGTCGACGCTGCAGGCCAACTGAACCCTGTGTGGTTGAAGCGTAACTCAACCAGGAGGCCCTAAGCTCTGAAACCCCCATTCCTGATGGTCTTAGGTTCTATAAATCACTGAAACATTTTTATACCACCTCTTCTTCTGTGTCATTTAAAGGGGTAGTTCACTTTCTTTTTATGTGAAGTTGAATGAGGTCCTTCTCAAATAGGAAGTCTATTACCCACAGGAGAGGCCGTTAGCTTAGGACCACAGAAGCCAGGTTGGCTTCCTTTTTTGTTATAACTCACATCTAATGGAAAATTCCATTGAAGGTAACGTTAGACAAAGTGAAAGGGACTTCTACAAGAATATTTATGTTGACATTTCCTCATTTAGCTCTCCTTCTTCTCTGAGCTTAGCAGCTGACACGTCTTTAAATATAAATGACACAAATGTCACAACTCAGAGACACTCTCACCAGCTCTGCTGCCATTGCGGAAAGCAGGAAAGAATCTTGCTCCACTTTTTCCTACCAGAGATGGTTGAGGCCCAGAAGCCCCTCAGACCAGCCTCAGATGGACACTAATGTTTTTGCCACAGTGTCTAGAAAGGTGCTATATAAATAAACTTTACTTACTTACTTTATATACAAATATTGACAGTGAGTGATAAATGTCACTGTTAAAAGACAGCAGACTGAGTTCTTTGTCAGAAAACACTACCTATACATGTGCAGAACAAAATCTGCAAAAATGTCAGAGGTACCACTTCACCCAGAGGGTGTGCCAAAGCCAACATTAACATGAGATCCTATGTCACCCCCTTCCCCCCAACCCCTCCATCACTTACTGTAACTCTACCTATCCCATCAAAGTTACTAACCATAAACCTTACTGGAGTCCTTGAACTCCATTGTCTCGTAGGTTCCTCTGAGCTGCCGTAGAGGTCCTCCTGCTGTGGATGTTCCAGACTCCAGCTGATACGGACAGGCTGGACTCTAGTAATAGTAGGACTCATCACTATCGTCACTCTGCCTCTCTTTTTGTCCTCTATCCCTTCTTTCCAACCCCAACTCAGTCGAGGCAGATGTCTGTCTTACATGAGTCTGGCTCTGCTCAAGGTTTCTGCCTGTTAATAGGAAGTTTTTCCTCGCCGCTGTAACTAGCTAAATACTGCGAGGTGCACTGCTCACGGTGGAAAAACCCAACACCAAGACTGGATCTTGTCCTGTCTTGGTGTTGGGTTTTTTGGTAATAAGAGTACGGTCTAGATCTGCTATATATGTAAAAGTATCTTGAGATAACATTTGTTGTGTTTTGGCGCTGTACAAATAAAGATGAATTGATGAATTGATTAATTGATTGATTGATTGATTCAACGATTGATTGATTGATTGACTAACAGAAAGTTCCCTACAGCTGCTGTATCTTCATTTATTAAAGCTCTTGTGAGGATTCAATTTGTTCCTATTTTGGCGCCCCTATAGACATAATGTTACTCTCTTTTCTAATCGTGTCCTGAAAAAACATGAGCAGAGTTTTCTTACAAAATGTCTTATCCTTTGATTTTTAATGGTCAAACGTGTCACTTACTGTGAATCTTTGCCATGGAGAATGTCAATAAAGTCTGTTTTGGAAATTGCCTCATGTGACACCTACTCAGTGGCAGCTGTTACAGGCACAAAAAGCAACCATATATAATTAATCAGTCTTTTCCTTATGGTCTAGTCTGATATTTAAGGTCACGTAGAGGCATCAGAATCAATTTCAGTCTGTTTCATAATAAGCTAAAATCACCTCACATGAGCTTTAAATGCTCTGAAATCATCATTTTTAATCACATTTTAATTACATAGTATACCCACAGCTGTAGGTGTAGGTTGAAAAGTTGATGCAGAACTTCTTCCATGCAGAGAATACCAAAAAGATTTCGGATGCAAAACGTGGATGTGCATTTGATTCTATTCAAACTTTTCCCTTACTTTTGATTTATTATAACTCTGAGCCTCCTCGCTGAGGATTGTGTGCAGAGGTAATGAAAGCAAAACAGACTTCCATTGTGTACCCTGTCAAATTCAATTAATATGAACGAACACAATATACATTTTTGATAAGAAATCCCTGGAGTTTAATTTAATTTTGTCTTAATTTGGCACACTACAGGGGGCGCTGTTTGGCTCCTGGCTCTTGCAGCAGAAGGCACATTTATACCCACACACAAAGAGAGAGAGCGAGCGAGCATCTACACTCATATGCACACTCCCTCACACACACACGTTTCATTGTCCCACAGTGCGGACAGGAGGCTTTACCGGACCGCTCTTCTTCTGTGAAAAACCTCATCAGAAACAACGGATTTAGCTCTTTTGTTGTATTTAGACCGGCTTATTTCCATAATCATGAGCTTCTAATGCGCGCGTGGGTCTGCACCGGCTTTGACTGAGCGACACCTGCTCTGCCTCTCTCTTTCACACACACACACACACACACACACACACACACACACACACACACACTGAGACACACTCACACTCACGCACACTCACTCACACACTCACACACTCTTTTGTCTGACATCCCTGCAGCCAGCAGCAACGCCGAAGAAGAACCGGAGGAGGTGGAGGAGGAGGAGGAGCGGGGTGTACCTGGCACCTACAGCCGCGCGTCGCTGCTCTGTTTCCCGCAGAGACACCCAGGAGCGCCCGCCTCCCTCGCCTGGTTTGCCCGCGTGTGAGTTAACCGGAGCTCCGTGCACTTTGTAGAGGGGGAAACAGCCTCTCGGACTCGCTGAAAACAAACTCCTTAAATTTTAAAAACTGAAACAAAACACGGAAAATAGGATCCGCAAAAGAACTTCATTCACTCACAGAAGACACCGGCAGGATTTTTGAACAGACTGAGAGAAACTTGGAAGGACTACACTCCAGAACGATGCGGTTCCCGGTGCTCCTGTGCGTGTTGGCGTGTCTGTGTGAAGCACCGGGCCCGGTGGTCGCCGGGGCGGACAGAAGCTGCACCGACCTTCGGCAGTTTTACACCGGGAAAGGGTTCACTCTCGCCGGGGTACCACAGACGGAGATCTCAGGTGAGTTTTGACAAAAAATACAGACAACACGTGACTTCAATCACCTCTCTGCACTCAAGTATAAATTAATAAAAAAGCTTACCTGCTCATTTATCAGTCTATCATGGTGTTCTTTAACATCATCTTATAGGCTGTACCGTTTCTCTAATTGCATACGGTTCACAGTGATTTCCCCTATTAATATAACTTTAAATTGTATATCTTTATGCCAAGGATGAATTGCTTGGTTGCATTATTATTTGCTTGAAAGAAGATTTTTGTGATGCAATCTGCAGCTGAAGTCCGGTAATTCAAGTTCCAGTTGAATTTGCTTGTTTTATTGTTCTAAAAGACAGGTGTGCTTTTATTTTGCAATCCCCTGTCCTTTTTACAAACTCCAATTTTACATCTCCCTCCCTGAACACTGCACCAGTCCAACCTGAAGTGTTTCCCTGTCTGTAGATGTCCCTATTATAGTCCTATCTTGGGCATTTTCATTGTCTGCTGAGAGGCAGAACTGCAGGTGGGTGTGAGCCATGTGCTTGTGGATCTATTAAGGTCTATTCAGGGCAGTTATGGTTGTTTGCTGATGCTTGCACTGCAGGTGTGAACCCTGTTTAATATCAGCTACAGCAGAAAATATGGATTTGCTTTCTGCTTGTGGCTGCTGGAGCTCCATGTTGAATTGCAGTGATATACTGGTATATAGAGGGAGATTTTTCATTGTCTGCTCTGCCGTGGACTGCAGGTGTGGTGGCTGCATGTGATTTTTTGTGTGTGTGAGACTCCAGAGATGCTTAAATGTCCAGTTTGTCATCAGCGTATTCTAATAATTTAGGTTAGCCTGAGGTAAAGCACAGCTCATCAAGCTCACCACTTCAGCTAGAGTTCTAAAGTTGAAACAGAGGAGATAATGAGGTGTGTTTCATCCTCTGGTTCTCTCTCTCTTGTCAGTCAGTGAACCCACCAAGCATTCAGGCAATTATGCATTAAATCAATCAGTCAGTTACACAGCCCGTCAGGTAATCAATCAGCTCAACAGTCAGTCATCCAAGCAACCAGGCATCACACATCAAAGTCTCTGTAACTCATCTCAGTGGCTGCTGCTGCTGCTTCTCCTCACCAAAGATTAAACTGTCTTGGCCTTGAGGAGAGCAAAGATTGAGACATTGAGTTGTTTCCACCTTTTAAGGCGATCATCCGTCGCTCTATGTCTCTGCCTGTATTTCACCCGAAGATGTGGAGAATAACTGACCTCAGCTCACA
Source organism: Notolabrus celidotus (assembly GCF_009762535.1). Taxonomy (NCBI): domain Eukaryota; kingdom Metazoa; phylum Chordata; class Actinopteri; order Labriformes; family Labridae; genus Notolabrus; species Notolabrus celidotus. Next base: position 29,320,146 of record NC_048273.1, on the reverse strand, counting down.
CAGGAGGAGATGAAAGAGAGGCGAGATTGAGGTGTGCTCAGTGTGAAGGTCATTTCATGTTGTGTCAGTGAAAATAATCTCATAAGGGCGGGAGAGGTATTAATATTGGATGTGTCTGAGTGTGTAGGTGTGGGCGTGCAAGGGAAATGGAGATCAACAAACTCAAGAGAGGGAGAAAAAGAGAGGCAGAGACAGAGAAGAAGTGAGTCACTCAAGGTCTCTGTCTGTGCTTTATGGACGACTGAGGAAGGGCCCTGACGTGACGCTCTTCCTCCCTCTCCATTAAAAACTCATCTTTTATTGACAGATGAAAAAACACAATGCCTCACTCACTTGGACCTTGATCTGCTCCAGTTATTTGAGCCAGAGTTCTGCCTTCCCAGAACCCATTAACACTGACAGCCAGATAGGAGCAGAAAGATGGCGGCCAGCAGAGAATTCCCAAGAACACTTCTCAATCTTTCTTCTTTCAGAGAGTCAAGGTTTTTTAATGTAGCTTTTACCCTCAGGGAGAGAGCGACGCCTCACAGATGCCTGTGTCTGTGTCACTTTGGATGCAAGGGTCCCCCAGGTTCCTAATATACGCAACATTAAGGTAGATTGTGTTTGAACCCAAGAAAAGTATCAGTGAGATGTCATATTTGCAGCATTAGGAGGACTTTGAGTAGTCAGCTAATCAGATTTTTCAACCACCGTTCAAGTACAACTAACCTGCAAAGTTAATTACTTTGCATTCACAACTTTCTCTTATTTTTCTCTGTCGCTGAAGCTTCAGAGACAACTGAGTTAAATTTTAAAAACATTCAGGTTTGATGCTTTTGTTGCCAGTCAGAACTTTTAAAACTATTCTTATTCACTCAAAAACTCTTAGAACTGAAGGACCAAGCCACTCCGGATTAATTTAAAAAGATGAAAGAAAAAAAGACTGACTTTTTCTTTCCAAATACAAGACTCTGAAGATGAAATGTCAGATTTTATAACTGGTGACAAATCAGTCCCATAAATCACCATCTGATATAGAGAACATTGTGTTATTATTTATCATTCCGATTCTTCAAATTTCATTTTATAACAACAACCAATAAAAGCAGCCTTCTTTCATTTCCTAACAATCCTGCACAATCCCACAACAATTCTGACACAGTAGGTTGTGGTTTTCCAATCAGCCATTATTTCCAGAGAAGAACAAACAGCCAGAGAGAAAGAAAAAACGGCATATAGCGGATAACGATTAACATGATTGCAATTTGCAAAACATGTGCTGCGAGTATCCTGAGAGGAGGAAAAAAGTTTTAACATCATAAATCTTCAAAGTGCCCCATAAAGTCGTCATCACAACAAAGATGCATTGAAGGAATACAAAGCAGCTGTAGTTGCAACCAGCACCAAAAAAGTCTTATGACAAAGTGCTGATTCAACAGACATTTGAGAACTGTTGAAAGCTTAGCAGAGACGACCCACAGCTAAAGCAATTCATGACCAAACCGCTGAGTTTACAGCACTTCATGACTCACCTGTTTTTGAGGTTTAAGGATTTCACCAGCTCAATATTGGGAACAGTTCCTGAGCTGGTGCTACTTCGCAGACATATCCCTACCCACCCTGTGTAATGTGATCTCAACACTAAGTCACAGTCTGATTAACAACAACGTCATCAACATACATTTGACCACAGACAGACTTCTGACGTTAGTCCAGTGAGTATGCTGAGTTTGACAGCCCTGTGGCTGGATGAAGACTTCAACATGAAAAATACATTACTGCTTTCACAGGAGAGCTCTAGTCCACAGCTTATAAAGGAAATAAAAATTGAAGACTTTGAACTGTTCGAACTGTTTGTATTTATGATTTCAGTTAGATTTGGTAAGTACTGAATATTGACTTATGCATCTTTGCTCACTAAATATGAGCTTCTCTTACCTTCAAGTACACCAAAACTACACATTTTAAAATACAAAAAGGTGGAAAAACAACCACAAACCTCAGGATCGGCCATCAGGGGCAGCTTGCAGCCTTTTTTCAACACGAGGTCATGAAACTAACTTGATATTACTTTATTTTAACCTCAAAGATTAGAGTTTGTGTTGCTCTTTCTCCTCTTTGTCCTCTGGCTTTTAACAGGCAGAAAACCTGAGCAGAACCAGACTCATGTAGAAGAGCCATCTCATGAGACTGGATGGGAAAGAGAGGATTGAGAGATATACTGACATATCTAACACAACCTTGAATCTGACAGAGATCTGACCTCCTGATAAAGGTTGTGCTTAAATATTGGTATTAACATCCTGTAGGTGAAACTAGCCAAAACAACCAAGCAATCAAAAAATGTTGCAACATTCAGGTTTTACTGATTTCACATGATGTTTCAGCCCTGTGGCCTGGCAGACTCCCATTTGAAAAACAAACTGTCTCCTGATGTTTTGGGACAAGATTTATCTGCACATGATACACATTATCTGCAGCGCGCTAGAGAAGGTTACTTCAGTTTACTGCCAAGTCCCTTAGTAATGCTCACAAGACAAATAGTCCTGGTTAGGGATGGATAAAAAATGCCAAATGCATTTCCAAGCTTTACTTCTTCTAACACCTTAAATTTTGTCCACAAAGACCTTTCAAAAAATGTAAAATACGACTGAACTTTCAGATATCACTGTATCTGGTTGTGGTTTTGTTTCCTGCATACACTTTTTGTAGTTCTTCAGCCCATATCAGGTCAGCCAGGCAACTATTGCAGAGTTTGGCACACACACAATATCCCACAGATTCAATCAGCCCTGTGAATACACAACACTGGGCCAGCACACAGAAACAGCTACATTTTAAGGGCAGGAATGTTGTTATTGTGAGTGCAGGCATGAATTTCAATTTAAGCAAGTAAATTCTGGCAGCATCCTCGGATACCAACACGTCATACATCACTGGCATGCAATTATATGTTGCATGAGTAAAAGTATTTCAAGCCAAGCAATCAAAATTCTCCATCTGCTCTTCTCGTCTTCTCATCAAAGCTCAGCGTTTTCAACTTTATTATAGAATAGAGCTCAGAAATGTGTCTGCAGATACAGGAGGGAACATACAGTCAATAAATGTAGTGGGTGAATGCAGAATGCGAGATGTATATTAGATGTGGAAGACAGTCCTGATGTGAAAATGTATGTTACTGATACAGGTCTAAACAGGATGTGAGACCTGTATCAGTAAGTAGATATGATAAATATCATAATCCCAAAGTATACTGTGCGTAATCTGATAATCTGATAATCTGATGCTCTTAATTCCTTACCAGGGTTATAAAAAGCTTCTTTTCTTCCCTCTCTGTGCTCACACCTATTGTCCTTTGGCTTTACACCATGTGAATGGAAGTCATCTTTCCTGCTGTCTGCCGGTCTGTCTTTGTGCCTGCAAGCGCTTTAAACTCACACACATTGTGTCTTTTACCTGGTCAATAGTTAAAGACTAGCTTGCCCTATAGTGTGTCCGTATGTGTGTGTGTGTGTGTGTGTGTTTAAAAGTCAGAGAAAGCCTACACCTTCTCCAGGGAAGACACTTGTGTTTCATTCACACATGCATTGTCAGAGCAGATCAGCACACACCCATGTGATCGTATGACAAACTGAAACAGAGAGGGACTATATGTCCTGCACGCTTCATGTTCTGTCCTCATGTTCTGGAGGTATTGAGTTTTGAAAATGGTGTGTGTGTGTTTTGTTGCTTATATATTGAGTATTTGTCACGTTGTTATCTGTTTAAAAGAGCATGGGGGAGTCACAGGGAGGATGTGTGGTTGAATGACAAAGCTGAACATGATCCTCGTGTTTTAGGTCAGATTACCTGTAGATTAAATACATTACAGGTTTGGTTACAAGTCAACACTGTTTAACAAGACTCAGTCAACCAAGGAGCATCCAGTCATTTACATTGACACAGTGTCAGTGCCCTCTCTTCATGAGTGATTCAACGTTATCTTTAATCAGTCAAGTTTTCACTCCAATGTTGCACGAATTGGAACAAAAAAAACCCCTGCAAACTAAACCCTGCAAACTAATCTGTGTGCACACCCGTCACTGCTGTGCAAATATTTGGAGTTAAAGTCATTTTGGGGACATGAAAGCCCTTGTGTGGAACTTTTAAGTTGGTTGGGAAACAGATTCAAAATAATGGTAGAGCCTCTTTATCATCGGCAAAAACAACATGACTATCAGAAACTCAAGTAAAAATGTTGGTGTTGTAAGTTTTTATGCCCGCACCCACTGGAAGTGGGTTTCAGAAAAGATGATTAACAGCATACTGAAGAAACATCTTTTTTTTTTTTTTTCAATGAGTGATTTATTTGACTGTTAAAGAAAGCAAGGGGAGAGTTTTGTCTGGCAATATTGCCACCAGCATGTACAAGACAAGATCAGCTAAGAGATACGAGGCGTGTCTTTGTCCAAGAGGGGCGCCGGAATCAACACAAACCAAAATGTCCTCACAGCAGCTTAAAACACACAAAGAACCAATGATTTAATCTCTTTAGAAAGCGCCATCCATACAGCCACAAAGATGATGTGGAAAACATGATGTATGTAAAGGTCACATGCTTCTCCTAAGTCATGATAAGTGATGGAAAAAGTACTTTAGGATAAAAGTAGCAGTAATTTTAGAAGTAAAACAACTCTAAGAAAAAGTCAAACTGTCATTTAAAGGTATACACGCCCATTTAAAAACAACACAATACATTTGGAGCCTATCCTGACTTTATATGCTGATGCCTAGCTTCATGAAATGACATTCCTATTTTTGTGGATTTTGTTTTCTGATCTTAAAATTCAAGGTTATATTTTTTTGTACAAGGGGGCACCATTGAATGCAGTATGAGCTTCCTGCATGCAGACTGAACTCAAAGATTTTTAAAGGTTGTTGAAAATGCACCTGTTGAAAGATAAATAAGAAGAGGAGGGTGGTTGTTGTGCGGAAGAGAATTTGCAATGACACTAAAAACTTGACAAACAGAGGAGTATACTGTTGCTTCTGAAACATCACCCACAGAAGGGGTGTGCAAGAGAGCTTTTAATTTTGAGTCTGATCACACATAATAAATGTTTAGTTAATAAATTATTTAACTGTTCCATGATATAATAAAATATAAACATTAAAATAACTGTATTTTGGTCGATTTTGGTTAAATTGGTTTATTAATTTATTGTGGTAAAAAGCAATGAAAGGCTGAATGGCAGTTATTTAATTTAAATTGAGTTGGATTTTATTTTGTGGTTTTATATCTCTGTGCTTATGTTGCACTTGCATATGATTTGATGTAGGTATTTCTTTTGTCGGTATTTCTTTCTTTTAAGGGTGGTTACCTAAATAGTGCAGAAGGTTTTGAAACAAACTCTAGGATGAAAGAAATCAAATAAAAGGAGGAAAATAAGATACATGTTGTGCTATTTTAAGTGGAGTCCAGTCATCTTTGGGCAGATTGTCTGTCTTTTCAAGTTGGGACAATGCAGAGAAATTAAACAACTTAACAATATCACTTAAAATTCCCATCTCTACACACTGTACCTTTTAAGACTTTACAGTAGAGATGAATGAAAACCGTGTTATATGCTATAAGTAGGCTATAAGCCAACTACTGTGAGACAGCTGGGACATTTAAGTCCAACCAGGAAAAATACAGTATTTTAACAGCCACTAAGGATGGCAGCTTTAATTCCCCCATGTGTCACTAACCATAAACAACAAGCCTTGTGCATCAAATTTGAGTGTCCCCTGGAAACAGTTTCCATTTGTGCTACATCCATCGTTTCTGTGTTTGGATGTGTTTTCTCTTAATACAGCATATTTTATGAAATGCTGTTCTCCTGCTGTCAAATCAATAAACATGTTTTCCTAATTTGCAGTGCGCTGAGCTCTCAGGGCCACTGTACTCTGGGAAACCTTGTATTGATCGCTGACCATGATCAGTAGCTGCTGCCTTACAAGTGAGGAATATCTAGAGAGAAATTAAGCACAGCACAGCTCAAGTGGAATTCTGCAAACTTTAATATTACTTTTTTTACGCTTAGAGAACAGAGGCTTTGTGCTTTGCAAGTTTTGTACATCCACGGATCTTTTAGGTGTTCAAAGCATTCACACTGCGGTATTATTTCAGCATTGATGAAGACACTGTTAGATAAGACTGACTTTGAACCAATGAAACTTCAAACTGCATAAAATAACCCCTTTGCTCTACTATTTAAGTGCCCTGTACATTTTCTATGCATTTTTAAGTTAACTATCCCCAAGAGAAAACTGACATATACAGCCCAGGGAAGATTCATGTATGTATTTAAGCGGGCATCAATATTTCACGGTTTACCTGCAGCTCATCCGTTGCTATTTGCTCATATCTGCCCACAGTGTCCTGTCAGTGAAACCCTTCAGTGTATGAGCCTTTACGCCTGTGTGCCAGAGAGGAAATTGATACTGTCCGTCATCTGTCACACATCACATGCTCAGTCAGGCGCTCACAGCAAAAGCCACCAAGTGGAACGCTGAATACCCAGTCCTCATACAAACACACAGTCACAAAGAGACACACACAGTAACACAAACACAATCTCTTTATACTCTTCTTCAACTTTTGCTCTCCTCCTTCTTTCTCTCCCTTGTTGTCTGTCTCCTGCTTCCATCTCTGCATTGTTTTTCTAGACAGGAACAGATCCACGAGTGCAGGGTTGTGTCTATAAATGTGTGTGTGAGAGAAAGAGAGGGGCAGGAAGAGAGGAGGGGGGTCTAGTTGGCAAGATCTGTTAAAAGCAGAGCTGTGAATCTTTCATGATGTCTGATGCAGCGACATAAGAGAGAGACAGAGATAGAGGTGAGAAGGAGGAGGAGGAGGAGGATGTAAGTGGAGGACTCCACAAGAAAGATGAGAGGAAGAGGGGAGGAGGCTCTGTCCTGGTTACCTTTACTCAGCCATCGCTCCATCATGTGTCTCTAAGGACATGGGATTGGTGTTGCCACATCTAGTTTGTTGCTGAACCTGACTCGTGTGCAGCATATCTGATCATTTTTTAGTCTTGTAAAACCACAAAACTAGAAATATTCATAAGTGATTTGAAAATAATCATTTCCTCATAAATCCTCATATAAAACCAACTACTTTTATAAACCCCTAAACATCAGAGCAGAAGAAAATGAAGAATTTTAAGTTGTAAATCTTAGCATTTCTGGCTAACTAGCTTAAAAACTAAATTAGTAGCCATGGGTTCCCTGGAAGGTCAAAGAAAATATCCTTAACCGTGGACATTAGTTTTAGGAGTTGTAGGTTATGTTAAAAAAAATACATCCCTCTTCTTTGTAATATTTACCCATACTGCCGCTAGAACTTAAGCTAATGCTAGCAGCTCTGTCCTGCTCAGTATTGGATTCTGGGAAGTTAATGCTCCAGCAACCCTTGTGCTACATTTGTTAACACATCTGTCAGTCCTCAACCTGAAAGCTTTTTCTAGTAACGTTTAAAAGGAACCTATGCTGGCTCAAGAAGCATGAAAAGGACAAGTATTAGGCTAACATTAGTTAGCTAAACAGGGTCATGTTAGAACAAAATAGGCAAACAGTGAGATATTAATTTTTTTTTGCTACCATACTTATAATTCAATGGCAAACCAGCTCTAAAAGGCAATACCTCATGTTGCTTTATCTTTTTTTAATACTTTTAATTGAATGGTTTTCAATATGTAAAGCAGAGTGAAAATACTCATACATAAACACACAAAAAAACAAGACAAAACAAAGATGTAACAGCATGTCAGCATTAGCATGGATGAGTTTGCTTATAATATGTATAAGACTACCTTCTGTAAATAAACAATTCATTTTTAACTTGTCCATGAGTATAGGATTTGATACCTAATGCAGAACCAAACTTTAAAGAAAATGTACATTTAATGCTCAAGTACACACACATCTACATTTGTCATTCATCTCTTTTCATGTTAAATCAATGTTAGTTATCTTTTTCCATTGTGACTGAAAACATTGCTTAAATTTCTTATCCTATGTGTCAATCTTTCCATGCTATGAATAGTTGCTTTCCATTTCGTTATCTGTGGTGGGGGCAGTTTCAGCCTGTCTTCAGTCCCCTGTTTCATTGCTGTTATTCTTATATTATTCTTATCCTATACAAGTATTTGTCTGATGCACGAGACAGTGCCTGGGGGATGGTTCCTAAAAGCAGGTATTGTGGACCTAGGTATGTTTCTTTTTCAATATTTTCTTGTCTTCATTGTGGTTTATCATAGATGAGGATGCTAACCTCCTACTCGCTGAAGCATAAGTGTCTTTCTCAGTATTATGTCAGTAGCCATCAATTCACTGCTCATTTTAAAGTCTGGATTTTGTTGCTTGTACTCAGCTGAATTCTTGAATGTGTGACCATGAGCTGAGTTTTCAACAACATTCAGTTAATGTTAGCTTATTTTTAGCTAGCTAGCTCAGACTAATGAGATTGACAGTATTCTTTTTAGATGATAAAAGTGAAAGTTCTGAACAAAATAGATTGTTTTCGTCTACAACTGAGGACCACATTTTTAAAAATGAAAAATAATTATTTCTACTGTCATTCTACGTAATCAATGTTAAATGTGTGTACTATTTAGGCACACAAAGTAACATGGATTGGGACAGTTAGCACAGATTTCTCACTTGTAGCTTGGAAAAAAATGTCTAAGCTAGAATTTTCTTTAATATTAGACAAAACTAACTAATAATACAGTCACATTAACTTTCTTCATATGAACCCATAGCTATTTTCTAAATGACTGGGGTAAAGGCCAAATAATTGAATTCCTCTATTTCCAACATGTAATCAAGTGATGTATTACAGGGAGACAGTCATACAGCCCCGCATTCTTATGATGATCACATAAAAAAGGAGTGGTGGGAGGGGAAGAAAAAGAAGGAACCAAGAAGCAAAAGCACAACCCGTTCAATGCCTTAACATCAATCTTTGCACCTAGAAATCAATGCGGTACAAACCCGTATCGTTTCTCGATAACCTCTGTCTTCTCTTTCTCTCTGCATTCCTCCCCCTCGCTCTCGTTCACACCTCTCCTCCTTGTTCTCTGTCCTCTCTTTAATGTCTACTTCCTCCTTCTCATCAGCCTCTATTTTTACTTTCTCCTCCTCCTCCCAGCCCTCCTCTCATCTTCCCCCTCCTCTCTGGGAGTTGAGCGTCCATCTGTTTTCCAAACGAAATGATGAGCTGTTTGTGTGATGTGGTGGATTCAGTGGTTTCTTTGTGAGTGTATGCTCTCCATACGTCTGCTCCAACAGTGTTTTTTTTGTGTATATGTGTGTTTGGTAAAACAGGAATCCAAAATGTACTTAAGTGGTTATACTTGTGGCTTTTGAGCTGATTCAGTTACATCAATAGACTACTGAACAATGTTATACAAAGAGCATGTTGCAGTCTTGTAAAGTTGACGTATTGAAGTAAAGCTTTGGATAGAAAATTACGTCACTTATTGTTAATGATAAATCAATTTGAGGTCAAGATTGAAAACAACTTATTGATTCATGCTTTGCACAGTTTGGCTTTTTTACTATCTCATGATATTCTTAAGACCAAAAAATTAATAAACCAATGAATATGAATTATAGCAGAATAAATTATATGAAATTAAAAGTTATTTGGAACTCTATATTAATTTGCAATAGATTACTTTCTGTCAGGAAACACGAAAAAGCCATTGTTGTTGTTGTTTTCCAATTTCATTTTAATTGTGTTCAATTTACCAGACAAGTAGGAGTAATGAGCTAGGTATCCAGAAGTTATATTGTAAACCACGGCGTATGGATTTGTTATTACTTCTGTGCTGTAACAAGCCTTTGCATGCGCTTCAATATGACACGATTTTAACAACCTCTTAAGACAGGGAATAGAGACGACAGGAGTGGATGAGATGTGTCGGTTTAATGCGTTCAGCCCGCGTCTCAGCTCACAGCGCTGCATATTAACTGCCGTGCCTTGTGGTTTGTAATTTGAGGGAAGGACACGAGTGGTGGGTTCTCTTCCAACATACATATTAGAGAATACACAGTGGTGCATCACAAGTCTTCTGAAGGGCTGATCACTATTAATGAGTTTTAACAAGGATTAATGGGGTGGTTGTAATTCAGGGCTTGAGAGCAAAATGAACATGGGTGTTTGAAAAACAACATAAAACTGCTTTGTTTGTCTGCTAAGTATCTGTCCTGTATAAAATGCAAAGGATGTCTCATTTGGTTTTACACTGATAAGGATTTTCATGTTGGCTCTAAATGGAGGCTAAGCTTAAAGCGACATGATCAAAGCAAACCTTAGAAACAGACATTTTTCCAGCATCAAATGCTTTCATTAGCTTCAGTCAATCAGATTTAAACAAGATATAAACACGATCACTTATGTGGATTTATTATTGTATAATGGGCTAATTATTCTCACTTGTGTATTTTTTATGATACACACTCAGCTGCCAGTTTAAATGACACACCAACCAAAACTTGTGCAGTCTGATGCAGTCCTGCAATAAAATCCACTATGTAGCAGGACTGCAAGTGTAGACACGAAAAGAAAACACTCCCCAGGACACCGCCCAGTTAACGGTCCTGTTGTATGGCAGCAGCATTAACCAGCACCGTGTGGAGGTGCTTCTGATAGTGGGCATCTGCACAAGTGTGCATGTGTCTCGAGCTTCATGCAGTGTTTCTGTGGTGCAGCAGCATGGTGTGCATGTTGACATTTTGCGGTCACGTAGATTTTACATGCAGTCTCTACATTTTTCTTCAGTTCAGAATATTATAGCACTACTACTGTATTTCCAACATTAAAAAAAAAACATCCAACATTATTGCTAATGTTTTTGTCTTCTTTTGCCTGCAGTCAGCATTCTTCTTTTGTTTTTAGTGCGGTTAACATACAGCTTTCAGATGGTGCTTCACTGTCTCTCGGGAGTACAGCTTTTTATAACTAAGCACGGTTTAAAACATGGAATAATTTAATATTAAGATGGGAAAAAAGTTGCATGAATATTTTGATATTTTTTAAATAAAGCACTTAATGTAAGAACAGGAAAGTCTTGACCCAGGTTGAATATGAGGAAGCAGTGTGTGAATAGTTTATTGTTATAAATCTATTCTTGGAATAATAATGGGATAGAAAAAGGTTAGAAACCCTTGTTGATAGATGGCAATAGTATTCATCAGTACATTTTCCAAACAACAATGATTTAGAAAACTATTTTAATGAAAACCACCGCAATAACCACAGAGAGCCAGCACCTAGCCTATGAGTACCATCAAACATTGAGGCACCATGATTTTATAATCAGTGCCTATGTTTTTAAGTATGACAGCAGGTCTGTGAGTTTGTAAATTTAATATTTGAAAAGCTTCAAAGGTGAAGATCCTTGGAGTAAGTCTGACTGGCAGCTAGATAAAGCTGTTGGATAGATACCCTTCTATTCATTTATCCATTACCTATACTGCGTATCCCATTCAGGGTCGCAGGGGGCTGGAGCCTAACCCAGCTATGATTGGATGAGAGGCAGAGTACACCCTGGACAGGGCGCCAGTCTTTCTCAGGGCTTACAAAAAGGGACACACAATCAAATATACACACACACACCTTTGGGCAATTTTGAGTCTCCAGTCAACCTAATGAGCATGTCTTGACAGTGTGGGAGGAAACTGGAGTACCCACAGGGAGCCCATGCATACATGAGGAGAACATGCTAACTCCACACTGAAAGGCTTCCTCCTCCAGCTGAGGATTTGAACGAGGAATCTCCTTGCTGTGAGGCAAAAATGCAAACCAGCACATGACTGTGCAGCCGCTGGATAGATATGGCCTACCCCATATGCTCGCAACACAGTAGGCTGATTAAAATACATGCTGGAGAAAGAGTCAGTGGGTCATACATGTTTACAGTTATACAATACAGTTATTTTTTTAAACTAATATTTTCCATCACTTTAGTGAACAGAAATGCATGAATAAGCTTTCTGATGAGTACTGATCTGGGTCGAAATAACAGTTTGAACAAGTTTTTTCAAACGATATGGTGATATCGGGCCCAGTGTTTCCTTTAGACAGATGCTGTACCTGTGGTGTAGGACGTAACAATGGAGGGGTGGAGCTGTATGTTATACATTTGTAAGGACGACCTTATAACAAAACTATGGTTTGAAATGCATCACTAGATATCACGCTATCACAACAGGTGATCTGCGGGTGGATAAGGCTTGTTAATTGTGTTGTTTCACAATGATGCAAGGATAAGAGAGGACAATAACATCGTTATCATCCAACTGTACGCATCTCTTGAAACAGGAGTGTGTTTAGCTTGGATGGCAAGCTTTTGATTTTTAAATTATACTGTAAAATTGGTTGGCTTAGATACTTGGGTGGCTTGCCCAGTTAACGCCTGTGTGTGAAACCCTCAGACTAAATGACTCTGAGAAATTTATAAAAACATCACAAACTCATCAGGGTGGTGACTTTTGATGGGCTACACATGATATCAATAAAAGAAAATGTCATTGTACTTTAAAAACCATAAAACGTGTCCTACTACTCGATGAATTCCCCATAGTATTTGTATGCTGTAGGTGCAACAGTCAGATGAGGAGTTGAATGAGGGCAGCTCTTTGTTAAATGTAGTGAGCAGTCGCCAGGGGAGACATTACATTGTTACAGCTAATCACACAGCTAATCACACAAGTGTTTTCCTTAAATCCCAGCAGGGTTTTAATGCCTTTTATAGCTTGAACAGTCTCTTAAGCATAAGATTTAAAGTAACTCAGTGCTTCTGTACAATAGAGGATGTTTTTTTGGTTGGAGTGTCTTAACTTGGAGGGCATCAGAGCGCTTGATAGGATCACTGATTGAGAGTATTATCAGAGGCAGATCTCGTTGAGTCTGACTGGCTGTCTTTGGCATGTGTCTCTGTCACCACCGTACGAGTAAATCAGATTTGGCACCTGTTTCAAACGGCTTCAGTGTGCAGTGATCATCAGTGTTACATCACATGTAGATAGAGTGAAACGATGAATGATTTTCATGTTAAGGAGTGGATTTAAAATGCCAGAGCAATACTGGATCATACTGCTGCTTTCACATGATTTCTAGTGTTGGTAATTTGTTGGCATTTGACACACTCATGCACACAAACACACATTTGTCAGCTGCCTGGGATGCCTTGTTAGGTGTTGTTAGTTAATGGGGAGTCTCAGACAAGGATCCATCACATCACAGCATGTGTTATCGTGTGTGTGTGTGTGTACCTTGCATGTGTGTGCTCACGTGAGGCTCAGACAGAGACCTATTAATAGACACGTTGACGAGAAAATCCAAAGTCTGTGCATGTACGCTGTGTTTGTTTTTCTGGGAACCTAAGTGAGCTCCACACAGCCAGTCTATCTACTCACTTTTTATCATTTAACCTCTCGAGTCTCTGTGCAGAGGCTATTTCCTGTTATTTTTTATTGTTATCTTTATGGTATTTCTGCTTTATTAGATAGTTTGCCATCGGGACCGAGAAGTTTATTTCATGGAGGTGGCGAACTGCATAAAACGGCTCCTTGGCTCATAACATTTTAAAGATACAGTGAGTGAGTCATTTCCTAATGATACACCAGGGTGTCTATATGAGTTTTAGAAACGTTGCTCACTTTTTGCAGCAGCTCCTGGCCAGTGTTTACAGATCTTTGCCCAAAGGCACCATGGGATATTTTGCAATGAATTTCAGAAAATTGACTTCCAAGGTGGGAACGTGCTCCCTATGAAATGTAGATATATGCTTTGTAATTCACTCATGTTTGTATTTCGATCTAGCAAGACTTTTCATTGCAGAAGACTTGTGGTTTACTTAACTTGTAAATTGTGGCACTTTTTTGTTTCATCTGGAGTTTTGGGTATGAGTTATGGGTGGCTGCTACCTTGTATTTATGTTGGGACAGGTAAGTTGATTTAAGTAGTCAGTGTTTTATTTCATTCTTTTCTTGGTGGCAGTGAGTCAGGGAACATGAGATTAAGTGAAGAAGCTGGTTTGTTTTGATTGGTCCATTGATTTGGCACCAACTGCAGCCCTTCCCTTTGTGTTTCCTGCCTCTGCTGCCTCCTTTTTGATATACGAATTAGTGAGTTTGTGCTGACCAATTGACGTTATTGTTGTTTATGGCTGCTAACCAACAAATGGCTTGTTTTTGCCTGAGAACATTGACGCTTATGTTACTTCCCTTATCCCTAACCTCCAACTGAGTTGTAACAACTGACATGCTGCCATGCTTCATGGTTGCTTGTTTCCAGGTGTCACACTGGGCAAAGAGATAGTCAGGATGGCAAGGACACGAGCTGTCTCACTCTTGAGTAATTTATTTTGCTATGTTTTGTGTACCAGTTGCTTCCATGTTGATGTGTTGCAAGCGCCATTTTAGATAGTAAGGAAGTATGACATCTCACTCCTTAGCAATTCAGCTCCACAAAACGATCTAATGTCCACACACAGCATGAAAACATGTATAATGACATCACAAACGACTCATTGACTTTTAATTAACCTGCAATGATTTTCTCATTCATTTTCATTGACTATGTTGACGTATTGATGCAACCCTACCTCTCTTTGAATTTTACACTGGTGTATTGATCACACAGGTGTATAGGACACGGCTCAGATTTGGAAGATCAAGAAGATTAACATTAAGTCCAATTGACATGCTGAAACTATGACCGTTGTAAAAGAACCCTAAAAATTGCTTGGTTTAAAGGTGACATATCACGCTTTTTTCATCAATATATATTGGTCTAAGAGGTCCCCAAAACATGTCTTTAAAGTTTATGCTCAAAAAAACACTTTGAAATCAGATTTTGGTCTGCCTGAAAATCCCTCTTCTTCAGTCCTCCTCAGAACACTCTGTTTTCTCTCTGACCACGCCCCCTCAGGAAGTGGATGTGCCTCGGCTCTCCAGCACGTTGATTTAATGTTTACATGTTGGCTGAATATACACGGCTGCTCACAGACCCGCGTTACTTCAACCCTCTGAATCTGATCCAGAATCTGATCCTGATGGAGAGGCGCCTGTAGCAGGACCTTTCTGAAGGATTGGTCACAGATTTAGTGTTTCTTGTTGTTTAATTTATCAGTATGTCGAGGTGTGTCTTGGTACACAGCTACAAGCATGTAGCTATGTGGCTATGCTAACTAGCGCTAGCACTTATCCATGATAAATAAAAATCATCCACTAGATCTTCAAATCTGCAGACGTGGGGAGTAAAACCGACCTCTACCAGAAAGGCAGCAGGATCTTTCTGAACGATTGGTCACATATTTAGTTTTTCTTGTTGTTTTATTTGTCAGTATGTCGACGTGTGTCTTGGTACACAGTTACAGCTATGAACATGTAGCTATGTAGCTATGCTAATTAGCGCTAGCACTTATCCATGACAAATAAAAATCATCCACTAGATCTTCAAATCTGCAGACGTGGGGAGTAAAACCGACCTCTGCCAGAAAGGCAGCGGGACCTTTTCTGAAGGATTGGTCACAGATTCTGTGTTACTTGTTTGATTTTCCAGTATGTTGACGTGCGTCTTGGTACACAGCTGCAGCTGCAGCTACGACATGTAGCTATGTAGCTATGCTAACTAGTGCTAGCACTTATCCATGATAAATAAAAATCATCCACTAGATCTTCAAATCTGCAGACGTGGGGAGTAAAACCGACCTTTGTGTTTATTAAGACAGCCTACAACTAGCATGCCTCCCTCCTAAGCTCCTTGTTACCACACATTTGTGCAGGTAATGAAAAACGGAGAAGTTGAGTTGTATTTTATACAGTCTATGGGCTGAACAGGCTCCGAGCTCTGACTCTGTGACAGACCGGATATTGTTGTTATGTAACAAAAACACGGAAGTCTGAAACGGCTCGTTTTACACACATTTACAGAAAGGTGTAGAAATCAGAACAGGGGCAGAATGGATTTTTTTCATTCTCGGGGGGTTTGTAGACATGCCAGGGAAACATATTTCAGGTAGAGAACCATTAAAAAGTCCATTTTGCATGATATGTCACCTTTAATTTTAGTTTTTGGGCATTTTTTCTGAGGTTTTATCAGTTTTTCTGTGTACTCAACTCTAAAACAATATGATCTTTATGGTTGCTTATCTTGGGAATCGGTGCAAGATCAGGACAAGGAGAATATAATTAATATGTCACCACCATAGACTGTAAAAAATATGGACGTAGTATCCGTGACGTCACCCATCTGTTCCTGAGAGCTGTTTTGAAGCAAATCGACGGCGGCAGCCATATTGGTAATGCGGAACTCAACTAGGCAGAGTGTGACGTAGTGTGAGTCTCTTAGCCAATGGCTGTGTGTTCCCGACCGGGATTCACGTCAGTCATGTCCTTATTTGGGCAAAACTCATAATATTAATATCTTCTTAACCGTCACGTTAGAAAAAAATTCACCCCCCGTACAGTGTATGCCATTAGAGAGATTAGCGTTGTAGGGCCAAGCCGTTTTTTGAACCAGGCTGTAAACATGTTTATTAATGCTGCAAAGATCGTCTTTTTCCCATTCATATCTATGTGGTTTCCGGTGTTTCTGCAGCCAGCCTCAAGCGGATTTTCGATGTATTGCAGTTTATATCACTTCCGCATTGGCTTCATCGTTTGAGACCGGAGTTTGCCGCTTGGTCACCACCCAAAGTTTCCCAGAAAAAAACTGTCATCATCCAAATGAGTGCTAGAGTAAAGTGACAATGTTTCCAAACAATGACTGGCTTCATTATCAGTTCCTATCTGTGTGTATTACTATCTTGGTAGAAAAGTGTAGTCTGCTGTTATTGCATGGGAAAAAACTTGAAGCACATTTGAAGCCTCGAACAACGTGGTAGTTTTCCCAGCAGATCTGATTAGTCAGTCATTTCCACAACTCATTCAGTTTCTGACACTGAAGATTTGACCTGGAAAGGGCTGTGACCCAGTGTTCCTCCATCCACGAGGATTTAATGCTCCCTGCTGAGGAAGCCCCTTTTAACCCCTCCAGCACACACTGCTCACAGTCACATATTCCCGGCTCTCGCCTTCCCACCACCACCACCAACAACACTGCACTTTTGGATTAGGGGCTGATGTCTAATCTCATGATAATCCTGGCCTGTTAATCTGTGTGTTAGAGGTCCTTAGCTCACAGCATGATATCACTACGCACTGACCTTGCCAGTGAGGGGATAACACACATCTCTCACTGCTGTTTGATTCTGTTTGACCCTTGCTCTCATTCAGCTTGTTAAAACTTGCAGAAATTCTCATTATTTCTCAGGAGCTCTGAAATCTCACAGAGCAACACAATCTTCTGTTTACAGTCAACTGTAAATAAGAGCTAATTCCAACAGTCAAAGATCGCTGACTTGACCTCTGCCCTCTCCAGATTTAATCCACATACTCCAACAAATGTGCGCAGTCAGGCGTTGGCTGCCTCTCTCCCGGCGTGGCACACATCAGCTGGCACGTGTTGTGCTTTTTTACAGGCTGAGCGAAAGGGAGTAAAACTAGTAGTTAGTTTAAGATCCTTTAACTGCTCCCAGAAATGACATAGAATTATAGTATTATACGGTGGAGTTGGTGCCATGTGAACACACACATGCAATAACACACACATGCAGCAGGCAGCAGACAGGGCTGGTCTGGGAGGTGGTGGGGTATTTTTGGTTTGGTAATGGTATAAAATAAGAAATGGTTCACCAAAAACACTGTGTGCCTGCACCTCTCTCTGCTTCTTCCTCTGTTTTATTACTGTTTCTTATTTTAACGTCACATTCTTACCATTTTCTCCATTTTCCCCCATTTTAACAAGTCTGGTCCTCAGAGATTCAAAGCATCAGCAAGTACTATTTTTAATTCCTCATTGCGTGCTTGTTTTTGGTGCTTGGTGACAGTAGAAGTCCTGTTTTATCTGAAAGAGGCAAAGAAGGAATATGTGCACTTATTTTGTAACTTTAAATAAAAGTTTCACTTGACAAAGAAAATAATTTCAGTTTTAGCATTGTTATTGGTCCACCACATCGGTTCAGACTGAAATATCTCAGCTATTGCCAACAATTGCTCTGAGCTGGGGAACATGAAAACATGTCCCAGTCAAATCAATTGAAAGAACATACCTTTGACTTCTCTTCTTTAGAGCCTATCAGGTCAATATCTGAACTTGTCAATATTTGGTTGATCATGATAACTAGGGATGGGCATTTTAAGCCAAAATACTCTTTGATAATCATTGGCATTGACGATTATTCGAATAATCAGCCCCCCTCCACACACACACACACACACACACACACACACACACACACACACACACACACACACACACACACACACACACACACACACACACACACACACACACACACACCTGTCCCTTTAATAGCCCGTTGGTGTGACAGTTGTGTTAACCAGCAGTAGGATGAGGGGCTGCTAGTAGTGGGCACTGACAGCATCCGTCTCGATCTTCACGCTGGTCTTTCTGTGACGCAGCGTGGCGTGTGTGCTTACATTTTAAAGCCATGCTCAGTCTCTGGAAATACGTGTCTAGTGGTGTGAGATTCAGAAATGTAGAAAATCACAGCGACTGTCGCTAATGTTTTCTTCTTCTCCTGTTACATAATGCAGTTAGAAAACAACTGTAAGACGACCTGTAGCCACCATCTGGCGGGAATACCGTATTACAACCAGGCACAGGTGAAAACGATGGAAAACGGTACTAAGTCACTCTTCGATTTTTACTTAGTGAACGAATATTCAAATGTTCGATAATCATTGCCCATCCTGCATCATCTTGTATTTTATTAACAAAGCACAGTGGTTAATACAATGTGAGATCTTAAGCCACTACAAATTAAGACTGAAAAAGTTCCATGGCTCTGACGTGTGAGGTGAGTGACTAAAAAAAAGTGGCAACTCTAACTCAACACCTCCTGTGTGTGTGATCTCAAAAGTTCAAAAAAGCCCAAATGAATAGTCAAAGATGAAATGAGACATGGCAAGGAAAAATATTCACACAAGAAGAGCTGAGATCAGGGTCTTTGTTGCTGAACAATGATATTTTCCCCTTAAAGAGGCTTAAGACTTGTTCCTTACTTAATATTGACTTATTGAATAATAAAACTGTCTTGACTTTGGGAACAATCTGCAGTTACAAGATGATTTAATTGGTACAACCTGCAGGTCAGGGAGTCTGTGACAAATCAATCTCTCATTGATTTGGGAGTTGACCAGAGCTTTGAGTGGCTCTGCTTGCTGAGGGAAAATTATGATCAACTGTCACAAAACTGCAGCGCAAGTCATTTTTCAATCAATCAATTATGCATTGAGAGGAAAAGTAGTGTGGCTTTAAATCAGAAAAGACAAGAGTCAGATTTATTGGGCTTTTAGAAGTATATCACAGCTTTACAATTTACTTCGTCTTACATACTTTCTTGTGTTGCTCCGGCTTCTGATCTTTCTCACCTCTCCTTCTTCTTTCTTTTCCATTTTTATCACCTTCTCATCCCTCCATTAGTCTCTTCTTTCATCATTACTGCTCCCCCTCTTTCCTCTCTTTGGGTAGTAAAGAAGTAAAAGTGTACTTTGGGAGGGAGGCCATGTGGAACGCTAAATCACATACAGGTGCCTTTAAATGGTTAAGAGAGTGTGAGTTGGAAACACACACACAAACACACACATATATGCACACACACGTACCACCGGCCCTTCATTTAGGTAGCAGTAATTTACCGCAATAAGTGACAGGGTTATTGTAAGACGCTCATTAAGAAAGGGAAGCAGCGAATAAACGTTTGACTGAAGAGAATAAATTCAAACCACGGCTTCCACTTTTACTGCGCCGCAGTGAGACGCTTTGATGTGGTGTGTGACGGCAGAGCGAGGGCAGACTCGGGGCGTGTGAGTGTGAGTGTGAGTGTGTGTGTGTGTGTGTGTGTGACAGAGCCCCTCTCCTCTAACACTGATTTGACATATTATTTATAACGTGTTCCCTGTACACACAACATGGCTTCTGCATGTGCCGTGTATGTGTGCACTGCACTCTGTGTTGTTCTGTAGGCACAGCTTCAAAGGTCAGAGGTCACATCAGTTACCATAAGAGAGACTGTTACCACGATAATACAGTGCAAGGTCACTTCCTCTGGTGAACTTTCATCTCAGCAGGGAGGGGAGGAAAAAGAGGGATGAAAGGATGAAGGACTGAGGCAGAGGCATTAAGACAGACAGAAGGAGTGGAGGGGGTAATAGAAACTGATTTTAAAGGAAAAACAAACGACATGTTGAGGAGAAATTAAAGGGAAGACAAGACTGTAAAGAGAGGACACTTGAAATAGAGATGAAAGTAAAGAAAATGTAAAGTTGAGTCTGTGTAGTTATATATATCCTCTACGGATCAAACAGGGTTACACTGACATTAAACATGAACAAGTTCCACAGTGATGTGACACGAGGATTCAATGGGATGTGGTTTGATCGCTCTTGTTTACAAGAAACAGCAGGAGAGCATAACTTTGGTAGCTTCTATACTTTGTATGCTGCTGTCTTCTGGATGATGGTCATAGACAGTATAAAAGCATGGACAACAAAATATCTCCCCAAAAATTGAAGCCAAACATGTAAATCTCTGTTTGATGACTTGCTGGAGAAAAGCAAATGAAGTCTTCCTCCTCTATTATATCAGATTGGACATGGACAAAACTAAAAAAAGGAAACGACACAACAAATTAGGTTTGCTCAAACATACTTTCTGTCTTTATAGTCAGCTTTCATCATGCTTATTCATGTCCTAATGTTTGTTTTTCAGAGAGGTTTTGTTTTATCTTGTTATTTGATGTTAAAGGAGGGAAATGTGACGTCATGATTACAAGCTCTGTTGACAAATGCGTCTCCTGCAGCGCTTTTACCGGACTAAGTGAGTAGAGGAGGAACAGTGTAAGACATTTGACTTGCCATAACTGTGAGTATGTTCTTCAAACTGGCATATGAGTCTTTTACTGTTTTGTTGCATGAGTTAAATGCATGCTTTGGTTAGCAAAAGGGTTGTTAGATCTAACCGTGGCTCCTCCGGCCCTGTGATCCCAGAGGATGAATCTTGCAGCCTTCTGTAATTTCTGACTATAAGACGAGAAGACAGTTTCTCTTCTGGTGCATTCTAAGAACTTGTCAATAACTTTTTCATCAATCAGCTTTAGCATGCTAACATGCTAAGCCATTGTATTAGTTAAGGTCTACATTATACAATACCAGCTTGTTTTCAGCATGTCAGTGTCTCCATTTCAGCTCAAAACTCTGTTGCTTCTGGCTCTTTGTCACACATCTAGGCCAAAACCAAATGCAGCCACTATCAAGCAGGGGAGATGAAAACACAAGTCCTTTATTTTCTTAACAGGCAGAGATGGGGACAGGGTGATTGGCTTATAAGTAAGCTGAGGTGAGGGGGAACCGAGGAACAAAGCTTGACTGTGGGAATCTTATTTAGGTAAGCTTGCTTGCGGACTGAACAGATGGGTGGGGAATCCTGGAGAGAGAGGGAAAAAGGTATGCGGGAACAGTTCCAACAGATACAGTAGCAGGGACATTGAAAAACTCTGACGACATAGACAGTAGAGTAACTTCAGACTGAATCTTGTTTTCCTATCAACATTGAAAATCCATCTTTAGACAGACAAGGAAGCTAAGACGTTGCAGTCATTACTTTTCTTACAATGCATAGGTGATGACATGTCAAAGAATACAAGCTCTTATTTGCCAAGACAATCCCAGGTAAACAACTTTGGATTTCAAATTAGTTGCAGAGTTGGGCCAACATTAGCAGAGTTAGCACCACCAGACTTTGTTCCTCCTTGAAGGGTAACGCCAACATGCCTGTGCTGGTTAAACATTGCTATGGTCGAATGGTTACATGCCATTTTAACCAGATGCAGCCTACATACAACTCTATCTCCATTTTCTTGATCAAAATACTGACAAACCCACTCTGCAGTATGAGGTGCCATCTGTCATCTATGCTTGTATGGATCTGGGTAGTAGAGCAAAAAAGCATGATGGCAGTAGCCATTATCTGGAGCTACAGCCCCAGCTAGTAGTGGGGGGCTTTGCTACAGCTGGGACACAACATATTCCTGGCATTTTGAGCCTACAGTAATACAAATATTGTTAACTCCTTTGACCGACTAGTAATTCTGGTGTCGACTAGCGATGGTCATGAATTTTGATATTTTAGACAACTAAATGAGCACATTCTGACTAAGAACACGACAAGATCGCACCATTCTGGTCTATCAGGGCAATGCATTTTAGGGCTGGGTATCACCAGGTCCCTGGTGATACGATATTATCACGATATTTTGCCCACAATAACGATACTATCACGATACTGCGATTCTGCAATAATCGATATATTGCAAGAAATATCATCCACGATACACCACGATACCTGTGTCACTGAAGAAATTCAGAATGTATTGACTGCACTGAATCCATTTCACAGAAATTACAAAACATTGTCAATCAATTTCACATGAATAACAGCAAAGTAAAGCAAAGTATCTTCTGCACATATGGTCTAAGACTTGACTTAGACCATATGGCATAGTAGATGCTTTGTATCTATCAGAGGCCCTCAATAGGCGCCCCTGGGCCGCATCCGGCCCGCCGGCCGCCTATTTGTGGCCCTCGTACTGTTATTCCTTCACTATATGTTTTGGTCGGGTCAGCACGTGTATACCGCGACTTGTCTCCATGCCAACGACACGCAGACAGCATGTTTCTGGGTCACTTAGAGTTCACTGCTGCGACTGCACTTTTTAACTTTCACTTTCGTTTATGGAGCAGTTCGCAAAATGGCACTTTGCCAGCTTACAGAAACTTTACCATTAGCGTTGTGAACCGTCCTCTCCTCAACGGTAAGCTCTGTGAACTCTTTATCAAGTGTGGTTTCATTGTCAGTATAGTAAAAAGCCGAAGTGGGCCCAGACTTTAGATCTGAAATTCGACGGTGTATCTTTTCGGTGTTTTCCGCCTTGCACCATTTTCTTTTTCTTCTTCTTTTTATTTCCTTTCAAAGAGTACTCTACCGCAGTACCCACTCTTATTCATGCTAAACGCCGTCATGTGGAGGCTTGAAGTAGTGACTCTGTAAATCAAAATTGTAGCAGGCTTTTGTGAGAGAATCTGTTTAGAACGGCTGTAAGTTTATTGTTTAAATATCGCGATATTTGGCGCCAGTGTATCGATAACGTATGGCAAGACGAAATATCGCGATATATGGTAGTATCGATATTTTGGCACACCCCTAATGCATTTGTTGTAAAATGGTGATCCTTTAGCCATTTCACCTAAATAGCTTCAGTTTGAGGTGAAAATAAAATCATCTGCAGCGATCTCTGAATGTAGAAGATCACTTTGGTCCTACATCTACAGAAAATACTCCAAGTCTTTATCTCTGTGATGGAAATTAAAGAGATTAGTTGATAATTTTTCCATTAACAGTTTTCTCTTCAAGATCTTTTCTCCCACGACTTACTGATGGCTCTGTCACCAAGCTTCCAAACTAAATTTGTATTTCTGTTTCAAATGATAACCAAAGCCATAAAAGTATGAGAGATGTTGTAATAAACTGCAATCATTATTTAGAGTGCTCTTTAAAGACGTTTCATCGACTGTAAATAACAGTCTGATTTCAAAGAGATTTTTCCTTCTTTCAAAGCACATCAGAGATTCTCCACCCTGCAGGGCTGTTTGTCAAACTACAATTTTCCTCCTTTGTCAGCAGGTTGAGCAATGGTCTAACATCTGGAAACTAGTCATTTGAGAGGCTTCAGTTATTCTTTACAGCGTGCTGATTCAGCTCCAGTGCGCACTGCCCGTCCGACCTCGCTCAGAGATTAGAGCTGGCTGCTTTGGTGCAGGTTAGATGCGTGATGGAACACTTCTACTCTGGCTGAGATTGTAATTGGATTTCCACGTCTCATTTAACCAGCTGGATGCCTCAACAGTCTCAGATATTGGAAACATCACAAGAGTTTTTCAAGTAAAACAAAATTGATCATGTTTTTGCATGGTGCAGAATTGTTTTTAATTATTTACAATTGAAAGAAAGTTCAACCAGAACAGTTTTATCCAGCTCAGCTGAAGTCAGCTGTGTACATACTCAATTATGATTAAAGTTAAAATCACAGTCTGGCAATTTTGTTTCATTTGTTGTTTAGAAAAACTGGGATAAGTCAGGATATCTACGTTGTTTCTGTAAGTCAGCACTATTTTAGCTGTTATTTTCTGAAGTTTATCTGTTACATTAAAAACTGAGCTGCTGATGCACATGACAATAACTTCACAGCAGATATTAAAGACTGCGGTGCATACACAGTCTGATAACGTGTGCATGTGCGCAATACAGATAATCTTTTGTGTGCATTCCATTCAATGTAACCTAAAGCCTCGGGGTATTATGTCTGTGGAAGTAACATTTAATGTGCCCCTGCTAAGGCCAGTGTGTGTGTGTGTGTGTCCGTGTGTGTGTGTCCGTGTGTGTCCGTGTGTGTGTGTGTTTAGATGGATAAAAGCTTGTACTTGTCATTTTAACAAGTGTTGTGTGTGTGTGTTCGTTATGAAATACGGTGACCTGATCTTCTTAATTGTGTCTGCTGACCCTGATCCAGCTAATCAAGGCCACAAGAGGAGGTTTGTGTTTGTGTGGGCCTTTTCCTTTTAGTTCAATGTGTTCTGGAAGTGAAAGGGAAGTGAAATCTCCCCTCATTTTTTGTATTGTAACAAATAGAATAAAACAATATTTTCAAAAGTATGTAGCCTAATTAATCTCTTTGTGAGATGTGAAGTCAAAGGACTGCTTCAGTAAGTGCTGACATGAGCAGAAGCATTATGGCTGGGACAGCCGTGGGACTGATGTAACAACCTTTTTGCTAACCAAGACAGTCTTTAACTTACTGAGAAAACATCAAAGATCCTTCAGGTTGGTACACTCTATGGCAGGATAGATTCCCGTATGTATTTGAAGCAGACATTCGTGATCATGGAGAGTTCAATGACTCTTGTTTTAGTGTTTTGTTTTTTTTCTCTCCCTTGCCCATTGACTCTGCTAATCTGGTACAGAACGGCGCATTTGTCAATTGTCTTCTTAAGGTCAAATAACTACACTTCACGTCATACAAACTAGGGTTGCAAAATTCCGGGAATTTCAAAGTTGGAAACTTTCCATGGCATTTCCTAAAATTCCCGAACTTCCTATGGAAATTTACTGGAAATGTTCCATTCCTTTGGAACCCTAATGCAAACTAACTATAATGATACAAACCATATTTGAGAAAAAGTTATTTGACATGTATTTAGATTTTATAGTTTGATCCATTATCCATCTGTGATCATAAAGGAGGCGGGGTGCATTAACTATACTGCTGCCAGTCAGTAGGGGGAGCTCTAAATCTTTTGGCTTCACAGTCGGTGAGCACTTGAGCCTGGTTGATACTACTATGCCAAATCTGAATGTGTGATGAGGAAACAGATCCACTTGTCTACCAAGAAAAAGCAAATAAGCAGACTTGATCTTGTGCTTGCCTACCAGCATTACCTCAACAGCCACACACTAGCTAGCACACTAGTAGTGCTATCAGGAGCGTGTTAAAAGTATAATTGACACGTGCTGAGAGTAGTGTGTATTTTGTGATCTTGAGTTTCTGAACAATGCTCCCTTTAAATGACAGGAAAATAATGCACCATCAAGTTTTGATGGTATTTGTGCTGGTCACTATCTATGCTGCCTCATGGTAGCAATGTGCCAACAAATCAGCTGGCCACACCTCTTTTCAATCAGACAACGGCTGTCAGGATAATTACATGTTTATTTGCTGCTTCAACAGAGTAAAGGACTTGAAATGACAGCTGCAATATTTAGTTGTAAGTTGGATGTGACGCTGGGCCTTTGCTCTTATTTTTTAGTGATGAACTATGTTGAATACAAAATATTTTAAGAGCCAATTTAAGTTTATATACTGTCAACACAACCTGTTAAATGTTCATGATACTAACAAGCACATTTAAATGATTACTTGTGATAATTAAAGTAGGATTATTAAAATGAAAAAGATGCATGAGCATGAGGACAGTGGAATACAACTAGCCTGGCTCTGCCTTTCAACACTTCTGAAGCCCATTCATTAACAAGATGCATGTTATATGTTGAATCTGCACATAAATAGTAATGTAAAAATGACTTTGTGGTTTAAGATGAGGCCAGGTTTCCTGTTTCCTCCATGCCTGCTAATCCTATCCTGGCTTCAACTCCAGTTAAACCCAAAAACATGAGACTGGTTCTTATCTGATCATCTGACTTTGGCAAAGAAAACAAATATTCCAGAGTTTCAGACCATTTTTTATTAGAAGATGACAGAATAAATAGGAATTAAAAGGCAGACGCCACTAGTAATAGTTAGTGACAGTTATCTTAAAAAAAAAAAAACAAACTTTAATGAGGAGATCTAATAGGGATATTTATCAAAGTTAATCTAAGATGGGTTCTCAGGAAGGTTTTTAGCTTCAATGAGCTTAATTAAAAAGTGAAATCTGCAACATTTGGATGGTACAAATAGTTTCTCTCTCATTCAATTAAAAGACTGTGTCATGTTTACAAACTAATTCCACTCAGTGATCAATGCTGGATCAGACTCCGGATAATCAGATTGCCATGTTTTGCAGCAAAGATAAACAACTTGGGTGAAAGACTAAGAACTTAAAAAATGCATTTTACCAGAGGGGAAATACCAATTATCTGTCTGTAGCCAGAAGCCAAACCAATAACTAATCCTGCGTCTGACATAGAAGACAGCGGCTTGGCACTGTAACACACAACACATACATAAAAAAAATAACAGTCAGGGAGAAATTAATCAATTCAAAGTGTCAGAGTGAGTGACAGTAGGGAACAGGCAGCTCCTTAACTGCTGAAGTAAATTTCAGTCTCAGCAACGCCTGATTAAATCTGGGTGTTGTCAATGCTGGAGTATTTGGCTTGAATAATGAAAGATTGGCTTGATGGGAGTTTGATTTGAGTTTCTGTAAAGTTTGACTTGGTTAGTTTTGGTTCAAAAGTCTTTGCAAAATATAAGTTGAAAGTGTTGGCTGCTTTGACTCTTCTGCCCCCCCAGCTCCCGTAGAGACTGTCAGTAAAGAAAAGACTGGCAGAAATATCTTAATTATGATCAATGAAATAGCCTTAATGATGATAGACATTGGATTTTAAAAAAGGGACATGTATGACAGCTCAGTAATCATCCAGTTTCTGCTGCGGAGCTTTGAACAGACACTGATGTTATTCCCAAACTACTGTATTTGGTGTCTGCACTGTTTATTCGTAGATCTTTTGTTTTTTTCAAAGAGGAACAGACCCCGACAGAAGATAGGGCACCAGTTTAAAACCTTTTGACTCATGTACACAGAGGACATCTTCTTAACCAGCCAAGCTCCTGATAAATAGAGCTACAGTAAGCATAAGCTTGACTTATAGCTCAAAAAGTATCCGAGAGGCACCTATTTTGAATAAAAGAACCTTTACGCTGTGTTTTATTGACAAAGCCGTAAGACAATCTGTCTTTTCTCTAACTGTTTTTAAATCTGATCACAGAATAAGGGAACCTGTTCAGCTTGGCAGCTAAAGCACAGGTCCTATGTACAAGTCTGTATGGTGCAGAGTCAGAGCAGTTGCAGGCCCGATTGCCAGCCTTGACCCTTTGCTGCAAGTCTTCCCCAGTTCTGTACTCTCCACATTAACTGTCTCTTTACAGCTGTCCTATCTGATGAAGGCCAAAAAGTCCCCAAAAATAACTTACAGAACTTAATAACAAAAATAACGTTATCACAAAACCAAGCAAACAGTTAACAATTTGAATTGAACAGCAGTATATACAGAAGTGTTTTGCAAGTGATACATTCTTGGCTAGGTGAAGCCATTGTTGCAGTTCAGACCTTTGCTGCCTGGTTGGAAGCATCTTGACATCTTGCAGTGCGATGCAGGATACCTGTTCACCACCTGCTTGGCACACGTTCTGATGTTGGCCCGCCTGTTGAGACGGGCTCAGGTATGTTGGGGCTGCCACAAGGAATGCAGGGAAAAAATTTTGTGAGACGGAGCGGGAGGGTGTGACAGAGAAGAAAGTGAGAGCCAGATGTGTTTGATGGGAAAGGGAAATGAATGGCTATGCAATGTTGTCTTGATGTGGTGTCCATGGCGACAAGTATGGGCTCTTACACGTCTGGAGGCAAAACCCAAAACAAGTTTTGAATTAAACCGATTCACTAATGGTTAAGTGCAAAATGCCCCGCAGCAGAACAGGGCTCTGCAGATTTTCTAATGTAGCATTTAGCAGCAGGAGGGCTGTGGGAAACTACACTCTCCACTTGGCACTATATGCACCATTTAATAAATTTACAGTCATAAATATTACATCAAACGTCTCCACACAATCAATACTGTAGAATTTACCTCATCAGGATTCATGCCAGTCCAATGAGGTGAATAAACTATTCATATGATAAGCGGAGTAGAAATTGATTTTGCCTTGAGGATGTGCCTCGTCTCAGAGTCTACAGAAACCAGACTGAGGCCACGGGGTTGAAGGTTTGAGCCCCTGAGCCGCTGATGAAATGTTAAAAGAGAAAGTGGGCGAGCAGCAGCTGAAAATAGAAAGCTGTGATTGAAGTGAGGAGCACTCAGGGTGGATATCACTGATGATTATGAGAGTCAAATTTAGTGGATTGAAGAAAGCATGCCCTGGTGACCTTTAACGGATACCTCCAGTAAATGTTTCAAACCTGAGTGGGCAGTGATTACATGAGGGGGTTTTAAGTTTTTAAGTCCTTTATGGTGGTTGTATCTTCAGCACATTTTTACTGCCCGGAGCATTAAACTCACATCAGGTGAAGCACTGTGTCTCTTGACATCTCATGCTTCATTTTAGTTTACAGAGCTGCAGGAGATTCTGCTGATCAGAAGCCAGGAAGGTTAAAAATTGTTCACAACTTTCAGATGTTAAGCCCTCAAAATACATCCTCTACTCAAGAGTAGGGTTGCAAAGGGGTGGAAAATTTCCGGTAAATCTTCGGAAAGTTTCCGGTAAATTTCCATGGGAAGTTAAGCTGAAGAATTTTGGAAATACTCCATGTTGGAAATAATGTGAATTTATGGGAATTAACCGTAAATTGAGGGTAATTTAATGGAAAGATATCATATCCAAGCATAAATATTTGTTTTGTTATAAGCAGACATCCATCCAAAATAATACAATTAAAACAGATTTATTTGTAAGTAGAACTTTATCAAGTGTTAAATATTCTATTGAACAATCAATTCTTTCATTGAAGAACAAAATATGAATGTTCAGTTAAATATTACTCATCCCTCCGACCCAACCCATTCAAAAATTAACAAAAAGGTAACCCCAACAAAGTCCCATTCAAAATGTTAAATAAAAAGTGCATGTAGGGGGCGTGGTCTCAATAGCCCTGCAGTAAGCAGTGTGCTATGTGCATGTGATTGAGGAATAGCATAGATATTCAACTGTACTTGCATTAAATTTGGTTGTTTTAGTCAGGATTATGCTAAAATATATTTTCCCAAACTATAAGTCCCCTATTCAGAGCCAACCTTCAATTTAGTAAATTCCTGGTTTATTCCCATAAATTCCCGTTAATTCCCATGGAAAGTTTCCAACTTTGAAAATTCCTGGACTTTTGCAACCCTACTCAAGAGTAAATATTCTGTGTCTACCTGATATTGTAGAATTTCTCCCAACTTACATTCATATTGCAGTGGGCAGATCTGAATTGTACATTTCTATGAGAAGCTAGAATACATTAACTAGGGTTAAAAACATCGAGGTGGCCTGCAGGGCCTCAGATGTGTAGTGGTTGAGCTTTATGTTTGCCTGGCTTCTCCTCTGCCCTTCATTTTGTTTGTCACATTTGGCCATTACAAACAATATAAATAAAAAACAAAACAAACCCACACTTCTTGCTGAAAGCCTAGAGGGAGTTTATCTCATTGCATATCACAGATGGACAGAAAGTAACACTCTGGGTATTTAAAGTTTATGTCTATCCCCACACACCACTGCTGTATCCTTTCATGACAGATCTCCATTTATGTTGCATAGAGAGAGGGGGAGCTTTGTTTGTATGTTCCTTACTTCTTCAGACGTCTCTCTGTTTACTGTACCTTGGAATACCTTGTTTATTTTGCCTCAGAAATAGATTTAGGTTATAGGGTACTGCTTTATCACTGCTCGTCACGTAACCTAATGGTACAACATGGGATTAAGCATTCCGGATGAGATGAAATGAAGGCAGTCCCTCTCAGTCTGTGGGATAAGATCCAAAGATGATCAGGAAAGATAGATGGGATTAGGTGTCTGAGCTATTGTGATTGAGGTTAGAGCCAACCCTCACAACTACAGGTTGTAGCATCAGCCAGGAAATGTCAGAAGTGGCTTGTATTTCTCCTTCTTGGAAAATTTCACAAAAGAACTCTCCATTATCTACATTTGAACACTTCATTGTATCTCCTCTTTGCTCCTGAGGCGTCAATTACCAACCAGATGTTTCACTCCTTTAGCTTGTTAATGAGATAGAACAGACCTTGAACTGGAATTTAGAACAATCTGCAGCATATTTTCAGGTCATAAACTGCAGGTGATGTTGCAAAAAATGCAAGGAGTTTGAGTTTGGTTGTGTTTGGGGTGAAAGATGGACCAAACAACAAATTAATTAAATCCAGGAATCTGAGGTTTGTTTGTTTTTTTTAACCTAAATAAAGGTCAAGGTATTTCAATCTGACCGAGGGTTCTATACTTTAACCAAAGCTGTGTATTTTCAAAGAAACAACTCAAAGCACAAGCTACATAAAAGAATCAGACGCTAAAATGTGCATCCGTTTGACACACATCAAAGCAAACCTGGTGCATCTGAAGGAGATGCCATATGGCTGTGAGCAAGTGTATTTGATGGCCTAACCCCTTGATTTCACTTCAAGCTTTTGCACCATGTTCCGACACTTCAGAAATGGTTTCAGTGGTTATGGTGTGAACCGTCACAGGAGGCAAAGACATAATTTGCTGCATACACTTCCTGTGTAATTAACACGTAAGACTGAGAGGTTGCTTTCTGCGAAAATTACCGAGAACTTTCAGTCTCACGCTTGCTCTAGTAGTAGAAAGCTTTGCTATCACATTGCATTCTTCTTTTCCATTGAGGTCTAAAGTATCCTAAAAAAAAAATGGCCAATTGCTATGTCAACTTTAAAAAAAAAAGCTACATCTGTACTCCACCAATCAGGAATGCTCAGCTCTGCAAGGTCAACCGAAATGTCCCTTTAATCCAGGGAAGTACCAACTTCCAGTGCAGGGATCATACAGGGGATAAAAAGAGTCCTTCAAAATGAAAGTCCAGGTATCATGTTCACAGTAAAATTCCACAGATTTGATTTGACTTTCTGCACCAACTTTAGATTTGTCCTTTTCAAACAGCTGAAAACAAAAGGGACTCTTGCCTTGATCCACAGAAATGGAAGATGCTCTGGGCTTCATGTTAAGGATGCAGGAGACATTTTTAAAAGATTGATTATGATGTTGAGTCAAAGAAATTATTGAAACCCTCAAGAAGTTGCTGCAAAGACCGCATATCAAAGTGTAACAGGGGACCAATGAGTGACAACAAATCCTTGAAAACATTTTATAATCCAGCCATCTTTTTGTATTGTCGTATCTCCGGGCTCCTCCCTCCCTCCCCATCTTACGATGCTCTTAGCATCTTATTTTTTGATGTGAACAAGACCTTAGGGATCAGGGAATGTGTTATACCAATGAAGGTTTCTAGAAATGTAGTTGGGAGCCCTTGTGCGTGCGCCCCCAAGGATATGTACTAAGCTAAATATATACTGAAGCTTGAGGGTAAACACAGGCAAATCACTTCCTCTTATCTCTCCTCCTTTCCTCTCCCCTCTTCCTTTTTAACACTCTATTCTGAAAAGCACCTAAAAGCACTGTTTTGCTTCAAGGCTTTGCTAAAAATGAGTTTCCGCTATACTGACAATCTCACTCTCTTTCTATGTGCGGTTGATTGCACGCTTGCTTTCCATTTCCCATCATCAAGCCCTCGAGCAAGGCACTTATTCACAGATGTGGTGTGATAACCTGCACTTTGTGGAACCTTCAGGTCTCTGTAATGTGTCTGTCTGCTTGTGTTAGCATGTTTGCAAGCTTGCGTTTTGTACATGTGTTGGTGTGTCACCACTGTGCTTAGTTGTGTCTTTCCTTGTGCATTAAGTTTTATAGCAGGATGCCAGCTGCTTCCATTACCCAGCAACCCGGGAATGCAGTAAAGCATATGTGTCTGTGGTAAACGCCCTGCGTCGTCTAGGTTGGTACACAAACCAACAACTAAACGCTAACATTAGCTGCAGTGCACGAGGACCCAAAGATGGTGTCTCTGAACCACATATGCGACACTGATGGTGTGGTTTTCAACTTGGGCAGAGGTATCTGAAATCTAATACGTATTTCCGCTCCATGGTGCTTCTTGATTTGGTTCATGTTGAGCTGATTGATTTTTTGTGAGTTTTGGGTAGTACCTGGTACTTTTTTGGTCACCTTGGCCATGGTTCAAGTGAGCTTAGCTGTTACCAATAGTTGTTTTAGTTGGATTGAGTGGTCTGAGATGGTGACTGTAAATGTGTAAGAGCTGAAATACAGTTAGGCTTCACAGCATGCTAATTTTAACAAAAAAACATGCAAACGTCTGGAGTTTACTGATTACATGTTACATCACATGAAGTTTCTGCTTGTGTCTGGTTAGCAGAACACAAGCAATGCTCATTGTTGATTGATGCTCATCTGAGAACCTCCCCTCCTGTGAGCTGGTAGCATCTTCAATGAAAAATAAAGTACATAAAGAAAGGTACGAGTAGAAGTTATGAGCACATACAGTGGAGAACAGTCAGTATCCTGCTGTGTGGAAAATGGAGCATCGCCTCCGAGCTAGTTCAGGCAAGCAACTTGAGCTGCACTGATTTCACACATCACAATGCATCATTCTCACAATCACATGACTAAAAAACATATCTCTCAGCGTTGGGGGTCTGTTTTAGCTGCAAGAAGTCCGGTCTCTGTCTTTGCTCTGTCACTGCCACAGCTGCCCTGCCTCAACCTTTCAGCCCCACCACGTCCCCAGCATCCACCCGTAGGCTCTGACTATAGGGGATTTAAGATACTATGTCAATGCTCGTCAATTTCTGCTTGTAGAAAATAAGACTGTGTGAGGATTGATAAGGTCAGAGCCTAGACATCTAACACACACAAGAAGTGGCATATAACCCCTCGACCGGAGCAATGCATAACCAGCGGAGGCATTTGGATGTTGACCTGCGAGGAGGATCGAAGGCTGGTGGTGCTAGTTCTGGTAATGTTAGCCACACTCAGCAACCAATCTGACATAATTGTAATTTTAATCCATATTTCTGTTTAAATGACAAGGACATCAGAGCATCCCTATAATTGAACTTCATTGATGCCCAAACAAGATGTTAGCATACATGAAGCAGCACATGTTAAATAGAAAAGTAAAAAATACAGACATACAGTAAAGAGAATGAACATTCTTTATAAGAGCACTCAGGTTAAGAAAGGTAATTATAAGAGGTAAAAAAGCATAGAAGAGATGGCAAATATCCCACCTGAGTAAGTAAAAGCACTTTCTAAACCATGCTTTTAAGGGTGCTGTATGTATACAATTATTAGTATTACATATGTTATACAAGGTCATATGTTGCAGGATGTAAGATGCAAAATAAGACAGTGACTAAATGTAACATGATACAGTTTATCCATATAACATAACATATGATTTTATCCGCACAGTTTATCTGAAAGCTGCGATTGACGAGACAGGAGTCGTGTGAAGAGACTCAGTTTAAGTGTGAGTAAAGGAACCCAGGTGTTTTTTGTCGAATGCAGCACATGGGTTTGATCTCACCTGCACCGGACACCTGAGGACCACTGATGACATGAGAGTATCAAACCAGTGGTGTGTGTTTTTACAACTGAGCAAAAATATCTCTCACGGCAACCCAAAAACGAATGTGGGAAAACAAGTGAGGAGCTATTTCCTTTACACACACACACACACACACACACACACACACACACACACACACACACACACACACACACACACACATGCACATGCCCACATACACATACTCTACTTACACACCAGCCAATGAAAGATTCATGTTGGAGCGATGATGACGGCGTTTTCTCTTCTGCTCCACTTATCCTGTGGACGAATTCTGCCCCCCAAGCCACGCACGCACGCACGCACGCACGCACGCACGCACGCACGCACGCACGCGCGCACGCACGTGCACACGCACACACACACGCACGCGCGCACCCACACCCGCACCCACACACACACGCACACACTGTCAAATGGTAGGAGGGAACAGTTAAGAGGAAAGCAGCCTCTGATGAACACAGCTTTGGGGTACTTACTCACCCTTAACCTTCCAAGAGGTGGGCACACACACACACACACACACACACACACACACACACACACACACACACACACACACACACACACACACACACACACATACACACACACACACTTATGAACACACACATGCACAAATACACACATGCACAAACATATTTGCTGTCAAGAGACTGATGTTGCAGACTGCTTTCCAGGTTGTCTGGCAGACTTGGTGAGTGTGTGTGTGTGCACAAGTATGTCTATATTTGTGGATGTGTGTAAAGATCTTTATTTTTACTCTCCCCTGTAGCAGAACCCCTGTAAGAATAGAGAAACAAGTTTAGGTTGGGTGTGCCATGATCAGGGTTGAGTTTTTGGCTTCAGGGCAAAAAGAGTCAGTAAAAAGAATTTTATCCTTTCTATTATTATCATCAGTAATCAGCCCTGCAGAGTTCCCGTGCTGCACTGAAGGAATATTTTCCAGTGTTTTTATTGGGTGTCTTATGTACTCTACATATATGAAATACTTCTGTTTCACTTGCAAATCAATACTTTGTTCTTCTTTCACACTACATTTCAGGGGGAAATATTTTTATATTAATTCCATTTATTTTACAGCCAAAGTTGAGTTTCACTACAGATGCAGCTTACAAAATAAACAACTACTTTTTATAATTTCATGATTCCTTAGAGGAATGAAAAACTTGAATCCAAACAGTTTAATCTTGATGACATAAATATTAAAAGTGCCATTCTGCGTGAGTACTTTTCCAATATTTCTGTAGTTTAACCAAATTTACATTTTGAATGTGTAGCTTTACTCGTAATTGCATCTTTAGTGGAGTAATTGCTGTCTCTCTTCACCCACTCTCAGTCTTTTTTTTTACAGAATAACTGTCAGCAAAAGTTCCTGGGTGGAACCTTAAACCAAGGATGTGTTTAATAAAACTCTGATAGGCTTTAACTTCAGAATCCAAAATAAGTTCATCAAAGCATGTAATCGTCAGCCCAGTTCTCAGTGACCTCAATGAAGTGACTGTAGAGACATACAGCAATGGAGTACAAGGTGTAACTTTATTGTCATGCCACCTGTGTTGCCTTTTCGCCCAGGTTGTTATTGTGAATGAGAATTGGTTCTCAATTGACTTACCTGGTAAAAAAAAAGGTAAAATAAATAGAAGTAACTGTATAAAAATCAATATGCTTCAATGTGGTGTATGTACTCTGTTTGTGCTTTTCAGGTTGTAAGCTATTTATAAACTGATTTCAAGAAGGCAATAAATGATTAAAACCGTGTTGTTAATGACATTCAGATCCTTGACTGGAGTACCAACAGAACAACACTTGAAAAGGTGTTTGTATTCCTCATTTAATTCAGTCAAAGTAAACATCAAGAAGCACAGAGATGAAATAAAATAATCATAGTTAATACTGGCTCTTTTGAAATTGTTGAATTATTGATGAATGAACAATATAAGTGAATAGTACAAGGAATTAATAAAGTACCTCGCCACGGGGTGATATGGCGTCCTATACTGCGGCCTGGTTTGTCAGTATTTTAATCTAGACAATGGAGATAAAGTTGTGTAAAGTCGACGTTGTTAAACTGGCATGTAATGCCTCGACTGGAGCAACGTGTAACCAGCACAGGCATGTGAACGTTAACCTGCAAGGAGGACTGAAGGCACATTACCCACATGCGCCCACAAGTAATGGCATGCTAATACTTGCTAATATAAAGCAAACACAAAGTGCAGCGAGGTTGTTGTCTGTAAACCAAATGTATAAGTTTTGACAGTCTGATCTGATGACGGGGCTTCCTGCAAAGTTATTACCTTTCATTTTGGGAAGGATGACTCTGAGAGTGTTTGATTCACAGCTGTCATTGTGAACACAGCTCTCTCAGTCACACAGATCAACCTCATCGGGAGCGCCTGTTAGCCTAGCGGTTTAAGTGCATGCCCCAAGTACTGAGGCTATAGTCCAAGTCAAAGTGATCATCCCTCCCTCTCTACTCCGCACACTTCCTGTCTTTCTTCAGTTGTGCTAACTAATAAAAGGTGAAAATTACAAAAAAAACATAGCCATGCCACTAGTGTTGTAAACAAAGACTGAACTCTGCACTTGGCATGATTCTGTCTTTGATTTGGTGTCCAGGCTGCTTTGTGTTTTTTTTGTAAATGTCCAATTTAATGGACTGATATATTCAATTATAACGATGATGTTAACTAATTTAAAAAATCAATTAACTTTAATGCCTCTGTGTCTTCCTGACAGGTGAACATCTGAGGATGTGTCCTCAGGGTCCCACCTGTTGTACCAGTGCCATGGAGGAGAGCCTGGCCGGCCTGAGCGGCCGAGAGACTGAAGGGCTGATCAGAGAGGCCGGCAGGTCGCTGCAGGCAGCCTTCAACGCTCTCCACAGGAGCTTTGACAGTAAGTACAGCGAGTGTGTGTTTATGTTTGTGTGTTTATGTGTGTTTGTGTGTGTGTATGTGAACGTGCCATAGAGCTGCTCATTACAGGCAGAGATCAATTCCAAAGGTTCTGTGCTGAAGCCCAGAGGAGTGTGACATTTGTAAGTTGCATCTGTGAGTTTGTGTTGGGTACATGCTCTGGCTGTGCTTTGTGCTCAATCCTGCAACTTCAAAAGAGTGAGTGAATGAGGCAGGATGTGTTTGTGTCCTGTGCGTCAAGGGTACCCCTGACTGGGTGTTATAATGAGAGCGGAGTCAGCCAGACACAATGAAACGTGATAAGCCGATCCCCTGATCTCAAAGGGGCACACACACACATGCACACACACACATGCACACACACATGCACACACACACAAACAGAGGGGTGTCCCCCGGGGCAGTGGCTGGTTCAGCTAATGAGCAGTTGACCCACTGAGGAGCCGAGTCTGCAGATCACTGCACATCAGAGAAACAGAGGGATGGAGGGAGGAAGAAAAGAAAGAAAATGGTAAAACTGCCACAGCTAATGATCGAGACGAGATAGACAAATGTGGAAAGAGAGAAATGTGTCATTCATTTTTGGGTAAAAACAGAAAATCAAACCCAACATGAACAGAAGAAGAGAAACAGAAAGCAGGAGGTGGACTAGTCAGAAAAAGGAGGAGGAGGAGGAGGACAGAATTATTAGTCTGAAGGCAGCAGGCCACCTCAGTAGCAGTAATGTGGCCGCCCATCTGGTTGTGGTTACAACAGGCTGGCACTGGTCCACATCCTTTGAGGCACCACACCAGTTTACTGCAGAGACAGCAAGCTGACTCCCTAATTCTTTGAATTTGACCTCTCTGTTCCTGAATATCCATCTGGCTGCTAAGATAATTTCAAAGAAACCCTAAGATATGCTAAATAAATGAATAAAATAAATAAATAATCAGCTAGCATGTGAATACAGATTATCAGTGAAAACACACTGCAATCATTAGTGTTTCATATTTAAAGAAAATTAAACAAATAGTTATTCTTTATTGTTTTAGCATCAAGCAGATACTTACTGCAGGATTTGTTTCATGCTATTCCAACATTGGCGAGTTTGGCATTTTTGGGAGGTCACGGTTTGTGCACATTAAACAGTTGCATAATAAAAATAACGATTGAAAGCTTAACTATGCATGAGTCAGTATAGCATCAATCCAATACCAGTAAAGTTTTTGGACCCAATGTTAGTGTTGTAGCATTTATCAAATCACCCAGAAGAAGAGTTTGAGGTTTTTTTTTTTAGCAAAAATATACCTTTGTGTTTCTAAAGAGGCAGCACTGTGCATCCAAAGCCTTTGCCCGTTCATGGAAATTGTATTTATGGGATATTCAAAGCTTTTGTGTGGAGTTTTTAGCTTGTCATAAAACAGACTGACATTTACAGTGATGCCTTATCATGACTTATTAAATAAAACTGGACCATTAGCACAAAGGTATATAATCTAATACATGCAGTGTACAAGATAAGCAAAGGCATAAGAAGAGCCTCCCAAAACAGGAAGTGCCTCACAGCAGCTTTAAACCCTAAGATAGATTCAACCAGTAATAATGTAAAAAAGGTGGTTCAGTTTTTCATGCATAAACTCAAAATTATTGTCTCCCATCCCTCCAGTTCCTCTTTTCCCTAAATACATTTTAGTTTCCTTCAGCTGTTTGTTTGGTTTCCATCAAACAACTTGAATCTTTCGTTTCAGGCTCCTGGCTTAAACTAGTAAGGTTTGCAGAGGCAGTACACAGCTGTTTAATGCAAAACGGTTATTTAAACCTGACCTGATTTCAAAAGCAAAACAAAGTGATTCTTATTTTGAGTTCAATAGGGCAAAAATAGAACAATTTCATGACTTAGATTCATGAGATTTTCCAAAACAAGATCCAGTTTAACGTTATTATATTTAAATTTTAAGTTCAGCTGTATAAAAAAGGCCAATGTTTTGCTACAATGTTAGAAAATATCACAAGGCTTTGATAAGAATTTGAAAGTTTAGCTTGTTGTCGAATTCTTTCTCAAAATGTTGCGTTTCTTTTACGCTGTCTTGTAAGCGTACGTCTTTCCTAATGTCGTCTTCCTCGCCACCTGGCTCTGTTTTTTTCTGCCTAAATGTTGTCTGTTTGTAATTTTAACTTCACTACGTTAACAAGTAATGAAAAAACATGAACGTGTTTATATAAAACGAAAAAGGACCCCATCGTTCAGAGCTCAACTCTTGGTGCTACTCAGGTAGATACCATAACCAGGAGCCAACTGCAGATTATTTTAATGTTTTTGATTCAAGTAATTCACCAAAAGAAGAAAAACATACATAACAGTCTCATATTATAACTCTTCCTCTTCATTTGTTCCTCTCTTGCTCTCTCAGCTTATTTCACTGAGCTGCACGGTCGTTCAGAGCGCTCCCTGCAGGAGGTGCTGTCTCCACTCGGTCCTCTGTACTCCCAGAACACTCGTCTATATGGAGATCTGTTCACCGACCTGCGACAGTACTACCGGGGCTCCGCACTTAACCTGGATGAAACCCTGACTGAGTTCTGGTCCCGCCTATTGGAGCGCACCTTTAAAACCACATCCCCCACAGACGTGAGTAAAGTCCACTCTTCATACAGTTATTCATAAATAAAATGCTTGTTTATTGTGTAAAGACTTGAAACTTCCACATTAGCTTGTCTTCTTTGACCAAAAGGCTACTTCCTGTGTATTTTATATAGTAAAACCTCTTCACCAAACACATCATTAATACTGAGAATCATTCATGTGGACAGACTGTAGATGTAATTTAACACAGTGTGATTATCTCAGGCCTGTATTCCTTAGATATTCAGCTGCTTGCTGAACTGACCCTCTCCAGCTTTTGTTTCTGTTTCTGGCTCCAAAAGAGAATTTGACAAACACTCGCACGAGACGAGCTGATAGATGACAACAGTGCAGATGATGGGTTTAAAAATGGAAAAATCTGTTAGTGTACTTAAAATACATGACCAGCTGATATAGTTTTTCCTAGCATAAGAAAGAAGCATTTTGAAATCCCTCTCAGTGATGTTCTGCTCTTTGGAGGTGGATATCCCAGACTTTGGTCAAGCTTCTGGACAGTGTGGCGTCTTCCTCCATCTTTTTTCCTCCACATGTTTACAGACAGCTCTGTTTTGTTTGATATCCAATAAAGACAAAAAGAGTCAAACAGATTTGCTTGAATAAACACAATAACAAACGCCCCTTACATTATTTTCTTCTGCCTTTTGTCGTCTCTGTCTGGCAGGTCACTCTGTCAGAGGATTACCTTGAGTGTGTTGCTAAGCAACACGAGACGCTGCGGCCATTTGGAGATGTTCCCCGGGACATGAAGGTGAAAGTGGTCCGTGCTTTTGTCAAGGCCAGGTCGTTTGTCCAGGGGTTGATCATCAGTGGGGAGGTGGTCAGGAAGGTCTCACAGGTGAGTGTGTGTGTGTGTGTGTGTGTGTGTGTGTGTGTGTGTGTGTGTGTGTGTGTGTGTGTGTGTGTGTGTGTGTGTGTGTGTGTGTGTGTGTGTGTGTGTGTGTGTGTGTGTGTGTGTGTGTGTGTGTGTGTGTGTGTGTGTGTGTGTGTGTGTGTGTGTGTACATGACACACAAAGAGAGACACAGCTAGGCAGACAGAGAGAGACAGGTTAAGTTGGTGTGAGAAAAACTGAGAGTTCGAGTGCCAGGGTTTGTGTCTCAGTGAGAAAAAAATAGTTTATTTGCTTGTGTGTGTGTGTGTGTCAGTGTGTGTGTGTGTGTTGATACTGGGCCGAGTCCCAGGAAAGCAGATATGATAGATGCGTGATCGTCACACCCTGACTGTCAGAGAAATGTCTCCACCCTTGAAAATGAAAAACACAAAGATCATCAAAAAAATGAAGCATCTCACTCCTTCGTCACAACAAAGCGCTCGTTGAGATGGGATGACAGTGCTGTTATCAATGATGTGTGTGATGATGCTTTTTCAGCTGGAAGTGTGGTTTTTGTAACACTCAGAGACATTGTGTGTCTGATGTGAGTCAGGGATTGGCTGTTGATATTAAATGACCAGCTCACACGAGGCTGCTTCT
The DNA here is from genome assembly GCF_009762535.1 of Notolabrus celidotus. Taxonomy (NCBI): domain Eukaryota; kingdom Metazoa; phylum Chordata; class Actinopteri; order Labriformes; family Labridae; genus Notolabrus; species Notolabrus celidotus. Next base: position 29,279,001 of record NC_048273.1, on the reverse strand, counting down.
GAAACACACAGACCTATTCAGTCCTTATGGTTGTGCATTAGTCAATCAAACATGCAATCAATGAATTTATATTTTCATGGCATCAAATCATCACAACGGTCTTTGCTTTTGTGATGTTATCCAAAGAACTCCAACATTAATCCACCATGAGCAACGTTTGGCAGCAGGTCAGAGGAAAAACGTCCTTTAACTGGGAAGAAACCTTGAGCAGAGCCACAGTCAATGGTAGTCAGTCATCTGCTACAACTGGATGGGCCTAGATAGAGAGTTGGATTGACAGAACAAGAGAGAGAGAGAGAGATTGATGATGATGAACAAACAGAGCAAAAAAGGGAACAACGGATCACACAGACTTAGAGGTACAAAGCCAATCCTGCAGGAATACACAATAATAGTTTTCTGTCTTTATCCGGCTCAACAACATATTCCAACATTTGCACATATTTTTCCACTTCATGGCATCAAAGCATTCTTATAGTGATATTTTAATTAAACAATCTCTTTTCATTATGAAAGCCCACAGGCAGGTGGAGAATACAAAAAACCCCACCACTATGGGGTGCCAGTTTAGCTCAGTTAGAGGAGCAGATGCCCCATGTATAGAGGCCACAGCCCTCTTTGCACTGATTATATGGTGGATTCCTGATTGTGACAATATTTAATGCATATCCTCTCATATCCTCTCTCCTTTCATTATGTGTCTCTCTTAAGCTGGCCTGTTAAATAAAAGCAAAAGTTCAAAAATTAATCTTAAAAAAAACCATCACTTGAACCCCACACACCCAACTACAATGTACAAAATAAATTCCGTCAACTTCTTTCAATTTACGGTGCTCAATTTTTACCTGAACACAGACTGTTTGGGGTGTAGCTGCTGTAGAAGCTGTGATTGGTTACAGATAAAACCAGACAACACTGGATCATTTTTAGACCTGGGTTAAAAACCAATTGAATGCAGGTATTTTTGGTTTTAGTTTATGTGGTTCTAGTTTTTTATGGCTGATACCTCTTTGGTGTTAAATGTTGAAACCCAGCCCTACACATTAGTTGATATGCTAGATTGATTTGATGTATTACTCCTATAAGTCCCAATACTGAAACTTAAAGTCTGTATAATGTGTATGACAGTGCAAATAAACCATAGAATGACTCAACAACAATCTACCCCTTACTCAATTTATTACTGATGCTGATAATTGATTTCATGACTCGAGTAACTTTAAAGAATCTCTGAGTTGGTTTTCATAACTGGAAAATGAATGCAAAGTGACACCTGTTAAAAATCAGTATAAATGCACCTTTAAACTGGGTGTTGTTCTGTAACTACCTGCCCTCATTTCAGAGCAGGTTTTCAGTTTCCTTTCATCACCTCTGTGCAGGGTAGTGGTAAAATAACTCCGCTGTGGAACTGGACACCTTTCAAGACTTGCTTTCATAAACAGAACCTGACAGTGAAACAGAAACCATGTACTCCATAAAGACAGACAAGGGGGCCATCATTTCTCCCCTGTACAGGTTGTGTCTTGGAATGTGGCAATACTGCCCTCTACTGTTTACTGTATCTTTTCTGCATGACTCTGAATGGAGAAGAGCATGAAATCCATTTCAAGAGAATTAAATCATGAAGGACAAAACATTCAGGCGCTGGCATGAAAATAGTTGCAATTATCATTCAGGAAGTAGTTATGGATGGACAGAAATGTCCTGCTCTCACTTTTTCCCCCTGAGGTTTGTTGCGCTAACTGACCCATCCGACTTCTTCAGGTTTCTCTGAGTCCAGACTGTGTGAAGGCTCTGATGAAGCTGGTTTACTGCCCTCACTGTCGCGGCATAGCCTCTGTCAAACCCTGCTCAGCCTACTGCGCCAACGTCATGAAGGGCTGCCTCGCCAACCAAGCTGACCTGGACCCCGAGTGGCAGAACCTCATTGGTAAGATTCAGACCGTACAGTAAAATTTAAGATAACCCTCATACAGATTGAAGCCATAGTGGATTGTTTGGACAGATTGAAGTTTTTTGTTTCTACATATAAGTAGTATGGTTATAGTTGACTCTCATTCAGGGTCTCTGAGTTTATCAAAAGTATCTTCCTCTCTTGTTTTCAGACACAATGATCCAGGTGGCCTCTAGTTTCAGCACAGAGCCCAGTCTGGACGTGGTTCTCTCCTCCATCCCTGCTCGAATCTACGAGGCTGTTCACTTTCTGCAGGAGAACATGGAAACATTCACAGCGAAGGTAAGATGTCTCACTCATCACCAGGAACATTTTTTACCTACATTCAGATATCAGCTTGTCCTCATGTCTCCTGTCATCTCTGAATCATAGAGAAAGTTACTGAGCTTGAGGAGCAAGAATACAGGCTAAACTTCTCACCACTAACTTTCTTTTTATATAGGTGTTTCAGTTTTATGGATGTATCCTTCAAATGAGGCTGGGCAGAATTATTGAGTAGCTAGCCTCCAATAATATTATATTGATCTATATATCAGCAGCAGTTTATTGGACAGGATGAAAGTGAAGCTGTTTACAGTCTTGGCTTTGTTTTCAATGCCAAGTTGTACTACAGTATTCCATAGAGTAAAATTAATTTTCAAGGTCCATTTAAGTCTATATGCATCAACTTTAACATAAATCTTGGTCAATACTTAAATCAATGTTGTGCCAGCATAAGTATCCTTGCCATTTGAGACCAGAGATAGTGATGCCATTCTTTGTGTCTCTGGTGACATCTAGTGGAGATTTTTGCTATGACATGTTGCAGCAGAGACAGACCTTGCAAAAATACAGAATATAAGTAAAAACTCCAAAAGCTTTAGAAACTTACCCAAAAGACATGGAAGTAACACAGACATACAGAAAAAACAATACTGATTTGATCAGTGCTCTGAAACTCTTCATATTTGAAAGTGCAGAATTATTTTATGATAAATGGAAGCAAGAGTGATTGTCCTTCTCCTGATAAAAAACAACTATTTCCTCTGTTTGTGTCTGCAGGTGTACCAGACATGTGGAAATCCAGGTGAACCAGGAACAGGAAGTCCCGCCTCCCATGAGCAGAGGAAGAAGAGCGGCTCCCTGACCGCATCAGAGTACAAACCCTCTCCAACCGCTGGACTCAGACTGGAGATGCAGGTGTGGGAAAGACAATAATACATAATCACACTATGTATATACAGAAAACTGAGGGATGTTTATATCTACTTATGTAGGCTGTTCTTTCATTTATCACCTGCTGTGATGTCATTTTTATAAAAGACTTGAGTGTTTATCAGGATTTTCATTTATTGTTTGTAAAGTATGAATACGTCACATCAGAGGGTAAGGTTGTTGTTTTGTTATTGAGAGACTACATTCCAGGTAGTCATCGTTGCATTTGACTGCCATGATTTGAAAACGTATGATTCACACTGATCATGTCACATTGATTACAGCTGTTCTGTTCCTGTAAGCATATGTTATATGATTAAAAGCCCCATTGGATTATGGGTTGTATTCACATTGTGTAAGATAAGAGGTTTGACTCAGCTCTCGGGGTCTCTGTCCTCAGGTGTCGGATCTGTCCAGTAAGCTGAGGGAGATGCGGCAGTACTGGATTCAGCTCCCTTTGGCTCTCTGCAGCAAACTGTCAGCAGGAGGCGGCGGACAGGATAAATGCTGGAACGGCATAACTAAAGCCAGGTGAGGAAGAAAGCTGCTGCAGCAGTGACACATTATGAGCTTGTATAAATGACATCTGACTTCTTCTGGAAACGACAAACAAACAAACACTATTGGTTGTATCTCTTTTTCTTTAAAATACTTACTTTTATTCCAGGATTTAGTCAGGGAAAATATTCAAGTTTTTTCCACAGAAAGAAATTCTGAGTTTGTATCTGCATATGATCCAGTTGTCCTTGTTTTTTTTTTACTTCAGCATCTTTCATAAGTCTCTGACATGTCGGAAATCTAACATAAACATAAACATCGACCTTTTCTATCAATAAAATCAGTCATGCTCTCCAGTTTCACTTAAAATATTAGTCGGCTCCTTCCTACGTGGCCATGTGAGTACTTTGGCAATCCATTTCTTCTGAGTTTTATTTTCTTTTATTCTTGGACCTCAACTCAATATATTCCCGATTTTAATCCATCCAATAACACACTTTCCGATGCTTATCTGGTGTTTTCACATGTGCAGGACATTTTGAGCTGCCAGCTGACCTAACTTGCAAGTGTAAGGGGGAAAAGTTTCACTTTTGTTGAATCACTTTTGTTATTGATGATGTTCCAGCAGCGACTCATCTTCCTGTGCTCAAACAGAAAACAGGATAGAGTTGATATATGATTCAACATTCAAGGTCTGAAATCCTAGAAAAGTATCTCCATACAAGGAAACAAGATACATCATGAACAGAAACCTGCAATTAACCTTACTCTTTGTTCCTTGTATTGAAAAGAGACGAGAAGAGAAGAGTCGTCAGCTGGCCTCAGATAAAGATGCTTTCTAACAGGCCAGTGCTGTTCTCGTTGAAGGCCGTTTGTGTCCTTTGTGTTATTACAAAACAGGCTATTTCAAACAAGCTGTATCTTCCCAGGCAAACTGGAAACAGTGATATATGGAAATGTATTCCAAGGTGCTGACATTTCTTTCACGTACAGCATTTCACAAGCCTGTGGAGATTCACATCCTGCAGCACAAGCATTCAAGGCGGCACATTCACACGGCCCTACCCTCCCTGCAGCCATGTGTGAATGGATTATAGAACAATTTGATGCTACGCTGATATGTAGACATGTTATATCACCCCCTGCTCACACCTCACATGTTTAAAGTCGTTGGATTACAGCCAACTGATGAGATTTATGCTGAGCAGAACGCTCTGGATAAATGACAGTCAAAAGGCATGTAATACAGATTTACTGTATACTGTGTGTGTGTGTGTGTGTGTGTGTGTGTGAGAATTGTGAGGAAGGCCTTGAAATATGGGTGACTTGCTGACTATGTGTGACAGATTAAGGAAATATAAAATGTGTTTGATGCAGAAAGTGAGTTATAATATATTTTGAATCTCCACAGCGACCTCTTGTGGGGTGTAATAAATGTCACACAAAAAATACAACCCTCATAAATTCTCGGCTATGAAGCTGGAATAGAGAGTGGAGTGTGGAGTTTAAAAAAGGTAATATGAAATTTGAGGCAACTTCTAGAGCAAAATTTAAATCTAGCCCCTGGAGATAAAACGTGTGTGTGTATGTGTCTGTGTGTGCTGAGTTTTTGTACAACCATCTTCAACGGAACCACCGTCAAGCATATCTCACATACTTATGTGAGCACTGAACACCTTTCTTGCCAACTGCAATCATTCCTCCTGTTTATACTGGTTGTTAAGAGGAACCTTTGTCATCCATTCCTCATTAAAGCTGCTGAGGACAAAGTCACAGTCACTCTGTAGGGAAAATATGACAACACAAGCTCTTAACTTTCAGTGATATCCATTATATCCGTGAACTTTAAGGGAAACAAAGCTGGAGTTATTAAAGTTTCAAACGACAACAAATATTTTGATTCCTAGTAGATAGTAATAATACTTAATTTGTATAGTACTATTTAATACAGATAAAGTGTTTTACAACAGACAAGAAAAGCAACAGGCAATAAAATCAAGCTGGCAGTAAGAAGAAAGAGAGGAATATAATTAAAGTTAAAAGTAGGGGACTGACTCTGCAAGATCTCCTCTGGCAGGATGTTCCACAGTCTAAGTGCTCTGACGGTGAAGTCCTGTCACCTTTGGTTTTCAGTGAAGACCTATGGCGAGCAAAGTACTACCACAGGATCTCAGCTCAAAAATATGGGAAGAGGTCAACCCATGTGTGACCTTAAACCTGATTTAAAAACAACTGGCATCAGGTGTAGGGATGCTCAAATTGGGGTGATGTGGGCACATTTGTTGGTTCTAGTTAGAATGGAAGTTGCAGCATGAAGGATCATCTGAAGGGGGACTTTAGACTTAGACAGGTGTATACTGAGCTGCAGTAGTCGAGGCAGAAGGAGTTAAAGGCATGGATGAGGTTTTCAAGGACTTTGACTGAAACAAGAGACTTGTCTTTGGCTCTGTTAGTGAGCTGATCAAAACATATTGTAATACAGATATTCATGAAAACAAATAATAATGTTGATTTGATCTATACTGTCCAATCCAAAGGTGTGAGTTTGGGTTGAATATGTGTGTAACGGCAAAAGTTGCATAGTCCCTGTCTGACTATTTGCAGCGGAGTGGAAGTTGTTATATTGCCTCAAATGATGTCACTTGAGTGAGTGAGTGTTGGTTGGTGCTGACTTAATATTACTATAACTATAATATACTTAATATTCTGGAAAAACAAATAAATCTTGTTGAGTAGAGTAAGAAAGAAGTGAACCCACTGGTCCTTTGTCTGCTCGTAATCTCTGCCTGAGGCTAGCAGCTTGAGGCTACAGTGGCCTCTACTAGCACAACAAACCCCAGTCTCCAGTAGAGCTGTCAGTAGTGTTGTTGTATTGTGGGTAATGAGGTTGGTGTGTTGACTAGGAACTATGCATAGAATAGAAAAAGATTAATCTTCGTATAAGTCCATACACGATTCAGGAGCGCTAAATTGTTAGTGTACACTTGTCAGTGAAAGTCCTCGCAAGTGCAGTCAAACAATCATTTGTGTGTGTGTTTGTTTGTTCATGTCTATATGCTGACCAGGCGCTGTCAGCACAAAATGCCACGTCTAATTTACAAGATTGAGCACAGCTGTGGATGCTTACAGCGTGAGTGCATGCCTGTGTTTACAAGTAAACAAATTTATTCCAACACAGCCACGATTTCAAAAAATGACCCTCTCATTAAGCAGATTCTCTTCGTACAGCAATACTGAAGCATCACTGTCAATATAAATGTGTACACAATGAACATATATGTTATGAACAACGTTGCCAGTGCTTCTGTTATTTTCTTTCCTCTAATTGTACCCTTGTCAACCTCAGGAAAAACACTGAACTTGTTCACGGATTCAGTTTTTTTGCATGTGATCACACACTTGACCGTCAAAGCTGAAGCTGATTATGATTCATTCCTCACCTGTCCCTTCTCTCCTCCTTTCAGGTACCTTCCAGAGGTGATGGGTGACGGTTTGGCCAATCAGATCAACAATCCTGAAGTGGAGCTTGACATCACAAAGCCAGACATGACAATCCGGCAGCAGATCATGCAATTGAAAATCATGAGCAACAGACTGAAAAATGCTCTGGAGGGGAACGATGTGGACTTTCAGGATGCAAGTGAGTCGCTTTCTAATTTTTGTACCAGAAAGAGTCCTTTTTTGTGTTGAAATTGTATTAAAGGCACACATTTTTTTTTCCTTTGTGTAACAAAAACATTAAATTACAAATGTATGAAGAGACTACAGAGTTGCAGCAGATCCATTAGAGCAGCTTTAAGTGGCAAGGTTTCATTTTTCAGGACATCTTTTGTTGAATAAGTGAAAGCCTTGACCTGCTTGGGATGTATCTTTAAAGTCATCAGGATTCATCCTTCGGGGAACATGAATGCTTCTGCTGAACTTTGTACTTTTCCTTCAGAAGACTGAGATATCTTCTTAAACAAGTACAAACTTTGACTTGCTGGTAGCACTAGAGTAAAAGCATGGGGTTCATTAAAGTCCACAAGATTCATCCTCTGGGGATCAAGAGTGTGTGTAGGAAAGTTTGTGCTCATCCTTCTAATAACTGACAAGATATTTTATTAAATAAGTGAAGCTTTGTCAAGCTTTGGGTTCAAGAGGAAGAGTAAGGGGGTTATTGAAGTCAGCAGGATGTATCCTCTGGGGATCATGTATGTTTATACCAAAGCTTGGGCTAATCCTTCTGATAGATGTTAAGATATCCAGGTCGTTATTGTAAATGAAAATTGGCTCTCAATTGACTTACCTGGTAAAATAAAGGTAAAATAAAATAAAATAAAATATCTTGTTAAATGTGTAAAATTTGGACCTGCTTAAGTCTCTGAAAGCCATGAGATCATTAAAGTCAGCAGGATTTAGCCCCTGGGGATCATGATATCTGTAACAAATAAATCCAGTAGTTGTTATGGTACGTAGTTGAATAGAGTTAGAATCAGTTAGATCAAGTGTTTGATGTTTTAATACAAGTCTATTGTTGCTTTAAAGTTGCCATAGATTTTTTTTATCTCTTATAGCTTGGAATAGAGTTCAGTAGATTTGGTGTAATGTTCAAAAAGACTGTGCCTACAGCCATTTAAAACAGAGTTTTCTTTTTCTGTCTGCCTCCCCAGGTGATGATATCAGTGGCTCGGGCAGTGGGATGTGTGCAGGTGGTCACTGTGCTCGAGGCAGACCAGGATTATACGCTCTTTCACCAGCTGATGACCAAACTAGAGGCACAGCAACATCTCAAACCCCCCTCTGTGGTCTTCTACTCCTGCTCCCATTGGCCATCCTTCTGCTTCAGCGATGATGGACTGCCGCTGCCTCCAATCAGACTTCAGAGTTTGGAGAACAATGGGGTGGACAAGATGGGGTTTGGTTTCGGGGGGGAATGATTGGAACTTTGCCAAAAAAAAAAGACATTTTAAGGAAAGAATGAACATTTCCTTTGACCAAGAGCAGCAAAAACGACAGTGACGATTTTCTTTCTTCATTTTGCTCAGTTTTATTGTCGTAGTTTGAGTGTGGTTCAGTTTGTTGAGCTGGTTTCAATGGATGCTTGCGATGAAGACAGCTGGGAAAGGCATAGGAGAAGAAGAGGACAATGACCATGATGAGAGTGGTGACTGTTGATGATGATGATGATGATGATGAGAATGATTGGGATGGGGACGAGGATTTATTGACTCTCTATCAGGTCCTTTTTGTTCAAGTGTCCAGGCGGAAAAAGGTGGAAAAAAACTGGCTGATCAAAGGTTTAGCTCTGATATACGGTGCGTTCAACAAGGCTTTTTTTCAATCCATTTCATTTTTTATCTCGTCAAGGTTGTCTACCTTTACAAACATTGTGTAAGTTGTAAATGTTTGTGTACATTAGCTAAAAGACTGGCACCATACTGAGCCATGAATGTACAGTATAATACTAATATTGGCAATGATTTCCCCATTTCTGTGATGTAGTCATCAAGATGTTTTTGGTGTGTGTCTGCATAAATGGAACATTCCATTAAGTAGGTTTGTTTTGAAATGTTGCAGATGGATTATCACACTCCTGAAATGTTTGAGATGTTGTGATTGGAAGATTTTACCTCACTTTTACTGTAAACAACCATTTCAAAAGAGAAAAAATTACCGGAAACTACAACTCTTTTAATCAAATCACCACCTTTGTAAAGAAATAAGCATCTCATCAAGAGCAGGCAAGCAGTTTCCCTTGAGGACCAAATACTGAAAATTAGTCAGACTCTTTGGGTTGCAGTAACCACAAAAAACCTCCACAGGGAACATTTCATGACGCAGTAATACTGAAGAGGACTCCTTGTTGAACGCACACCTGCGTTAAAGTGGAATGAAGGCTCAGAGGCAACACAGTGGCTGATATACAGCAGGACAAACCAAAGCACTTATTACACCACACTCTTTTTTTATTTACAGTTTCTGACGTCTAACATAAGTCTTAACCTCTCACCGGGCTATGTAACCGCAAAACTGATGACAGATTCATTCAGAGTTTTTGTACATACAGAACAGGATATTTGCAGAATACAAACACACCTGGTGATATCTCATTATCTCCGCATGCCTTTCTTTCAGTCTACTCTGCTATACCGGTACATATGAGACTCCTGATTCACACAAGTCTCCTGCACACACACACACACACATTACACACTGGGGTTGTGTAGTAAGCTGATTTTTTATTCATCAGTGTATCTAATCACACATTTCATTCATTAAAATCTGTTTGATTGTTGCAGTGGATTTTTTTATGCACATTTGATTATATGATAAATACATGTGTGTCTTGTTGGGCCACTCTGGATTTCACAAACATAGAATCTGAATCAAAGAGAAACTGGTGTTATGCTCATGAAATGGAGCAAATATAGGAATCTGTTTTTATGATGCACGTCTCATACAGGGGATTAGAGTCTGGATAGCTCTGCCTCGAGGGCTTCCATTTCAAACATTTAAAGCTTTGCTAGAGGCATGCTGATATACTGGTCAGTTAGACGGTCCATTACTTGTGTCCAAGCTGGAATATTTCAACAAGTACTGCTGGATGTCTATGACATTAAGTAAAGAAATGCATGTTTCCAAGAGGATGAATCTATGTGTAATTATATTTATATCTGTTTAGAATCATGATGAAATAGCATTTGTAATTTAATCTAGTGCAATGTTTCAGAAAGCATCAATGGACCACCATGAAAAGTTGAATACATGCAGGACTAATCAATATAATTGTGTTGATGCATTAAGTAATGTCCAATACTTGACTGGGTAATGACAAAATATCTGCAAAAAAACCGAATGCCATTGAAATGAGCCTCAGTAATGCTCAAGAATTAGCATGCTAACAGGGTAAACTAAATGGTGGACACGGTAAACAAAAGACCTGATTAGCATTGTTCAGAAGGATCGATAGATGGAAATAAGCGTGGATAGGTAGACAGAGAGATGCAAGCAATGATTAAGACAGACTTGTTAGCAGGCTAACATTAACATTTAGCCCAAATCACTCTTCACCTCAGTACATTAAGCCCCTGGCCTGGCTGTAGACTTTCATTGTTGTCAAACTCTTGTGCAAGTCCACAAACTTCTTGAAAGTGTAACATTTTATCAGTGGAGTACCTCTGTAAGGCCATAAATCTATTCATAAGCTAAAGTAATATGTAGCTAGCATCATCTGTGTCCAGTGCTCTGTGGCCACCATGACTCTGATATCTGTAAGTGGGACATTCCTGCTTGCTTTTTGAGAAAACGCTCAACTTGCCAGCTGCTTCACAGTCATTAATAAACATATGGCTCTTTGTAACAAGCAGTGACAAGCCTCGTGTAGAAATACAGAGTCCATGTGATGTGTGTAGGGATCACAATCCTGCACCAGTCAGGAGGTTTGAAGTTAATGAATGATTTATTCATCTCATGAATACAACAAAATAATACAGAACAGCAGGTGCACACAAGGAGTCACAGGATTTTATTTTTAGTTTGTGATGTCTTCAGTGTACAGTGATCACATTTCATATCCTAAATCTGGTATTTTATCTGGGGTTGTGATTGAGTGGACCGATCCAAAAATCTGCCTTGTGTCTTTTTCTATACTGTCCATGTCCTTAAAAACTGACTTGTCTTGAAATTGTGGACGATTTGGAGTAAAGAGAAGAATTGTAACATTATTTTACTGAGATACACGTATCAGCCTGTCTATCCATGATCAAAGTTTAGTCCAACAGCTCCAGTCCTACAGGTGAGTAACCTCTAAACAACAGTCTCCACAACTCATGCTGCACAAATTTAAGGGAATCAATTGAACTCTCAGTAAAATATTGTTCTGCTTATGTGACAGGTAACAGGTCTATTTACGTTTATGTCTTCAGTTGTGGTTTAATAAGAAACAAACCCATGGCTAATGTGTTTACCAACTATTTGAAAAGCCTTAAACAGCTATCTGTGTGCATCTCACTTTTATAGGGATATAAACATCTCTTTAAGATACTGCTCAGTGTGTGCAGGATGCAATAACCACCAAAGAGAGGTGGTACATGGCGTAGTGTCTTAAAAAAAGTTTAATGTCATATTAAGGGATGGCAAAAGGCAATCTAGCCTGGTAATTGATATGTCACAGTGAGGATATATACTTCGTTTTTCCCCTTTTTCAGTCAGAGTAGGAGTCAGGAAGCTGCAGGGTATGTAGACGAGAGACAGGACAGAAACTTCAGAGGTAAATCGATCCAAAGCCATCAGGGGCTGAGCGAGGTTTGAGCTTTATTTTTCTGCAACACAGAGGAGTCTTCATACAACAGATGTCATTAACACAGATCGATGTGACTCATTTTCCCCTGATATCATCAACAACAGCAGTTAGAGATGGTCTATGAGTTCAGTGTTAAATACTTAAAGGCATGCACACACATCTCCTAGACAAAATTGACTAATCTTGGTTCCACCAATTTTGTTCTATTCATAATGCTCTACTTAACATGTTACCATGTTTGCTGAAATGGCCACACCTTATTACATCCAACAAAACCTCTTTACCAACATTGACAGCCAACACAGATTTTTTCATAATACGCAGTTTGAAATATATACATCCCACTCCACAATAACACATTGACATCTTAAAGCTCTTATGAGGAGTTTTAAGTTGGTAATAAAACAGACTTTTATTAAAACTAATGCCTATATAGGAGCAAACAAGAGCACTAGCAACAAGGTAGAGAACTTATATGTAGTAATTTTCAATACTTAGTCACTGTGTAGAGGGAGGTGCCAGAAAAGACAATTCACAGCAATCGACAAGATAGATAGGGTAAATACATGCTACTCTTTGTGTTTGCACAGTGTCTCCATGCCACCCCTGTGCCCAGTTTGGCCACCCCATTCACAAAAGTCTGGCTACACCCCTGTTTCTTTTTATAAAGCATAATATCATTCTATAACTTATGGTCTCATTCAGAGTAAAGCTTTAGGGTGTGCTTTAGGGTACTTGTGATTGACATGTTGCTACCACTGCGGCCTGTCAGCCGAATATAGACCAAACTCTGTTGTCCAAATATGGTCACTCTTTGTCCAAAAAATCTTAGATGGTGACAGTGAAATACCAACACTTGAGGGCTTCAAAATCCTAATAACGGTGGCTACAACACACTGAATTTGCTGACTGCTTTTAAGATGTCTACGTTTAAATCAGCATCCAAACTATATCTGATTTATATTGGTGCATCACTAATGTGGTGCTTTGCGCTTTTGTTGTATCTGAGTCAAGAGTCAAGATCTCCAGAAAATTGTATTGCCAAGTGAGGTTGCACACACAAGGAATTTGACGTGGTGAATGGAACACTGGTACTTCACAAAAAGACAGTAAGGACACAAGACAGTAAGGACAATAAATATATAAACCTAAACACAAATCCAAAAATTCTAAATAAAAATAAAAATACCATCTGTACAAAGAAAGGTATAGCAGTACTTTTAAAGACATGAAATTTGTTAAATTAGCCTAAGCCAGAGTGCACATATAGTAGATGAATATGATAAAAAGACATGCTATGGAATAATTTACAATATTGCACATGGATATTGGAGGTATTGCACCGGAAATCAGAATAGTGCACCTGACATGTATGTGAAATATCACAGGAGTCTTTAGTGATTTACAGTGTGATTGTTCATGAGGGATATGGCCTGAGGGAAGAAGCTGCTCCGGTGCTGGGATGTTCTGGTACTCAAAGTTGTAAAAGATAAATTATCTTTCCAAAATCCTCAATAAGTCTTGAACTGGCCTGTTTTCTTTCTGTATTTAGTCCTGGTTTAACATTAGAAGACACTGTGTCATTATAACCAGTTGCACATGTTATTATTGCACCATGCTAAAAACTCTGGAAGAAGTCCATCACTTCCTTTTAATCCCACATTAACACCATGAGACACGAGTCCCTAACACCTGTTTTTCCCCTTGAAGCGAACAGATAAACATCAGCCTTCCTCTAATTATCCCTTTAGTTGCTGTACTGTAGTCTGACCGCTGGGTGTCGCTGTCTCCTCACACAGCCAGCAGCACACAAGTCTGGGCGGGGGGAGACCTGGACCCATTGGGCATTCAGCTTGGGTCAGGCAGAAAAAGGACGGGTGATTGGTTTACGATTCGCTATCCTCGCCCCTGATTGGACAGAAAGGTGTGAACGAGAAGTGGCTGAGCAGAGCTGAGATTCACCAGCTTCAGTCCCCGCTGACTCTGCCGGTGCTGCACTGCAAACACACACATCACACACACACACACACACATACACAAACACGCACACACTTTGAGGGCTGAGATGTGACTGTTCACCAGAGGAATACTGCGTGTTTCTGTGGGATTTTTTCTCTTCTCGTCAGCCGGATAATGGGAGAGGACAGGCGGGGAGACATGTGGACCATGCCGGGCGCTGTGGCTGCGGTGCTCCTGTGTGTGGTGACTTGGGTCAGCGCTGTGGAAGGTAAGGTGTGCAGGACGGTTCCTCACTGTGCAGATGGTGCAGGGTGAGGAGGAATTAATGTATGCACTAACTGTGATTAAAGCTGCGCTGTCTGCGGTTTTATTACAACACTTATTACCCCCTGTAAAGGAGACGTACAGCTCAGCTCTGTCTGTAAAGCTTCTCAAACTGCAAAACGTAGCTTTTTATTGCTTCAGGATTTATCTCAGGAAGTTGAGGAGGGTGTTTTTGGGGTTAAATCTGAGGCTGTCAGGTAGCAGGGGGATTTTTGGACAGTGCAGGAATTTGTGCTTCATTGGCTGTGATGGATCTCACTGGACATAAAAAGACAACATGCATATATCCTGTTCCTGCGTTTGTTTTACTGTAATGCAAACATTGTAACAGAAATACACCTTTGATTAATAACAATTTTGTTAAGTGGATACAATTAGAGGCTGGAGTTGATTGCGCATTTATGACCTTGTTGCACTTTATGGTAAGTTATCCTTTACGACTGATTTTTTTTATAAAGAGCAGTTATGTTACCCTGCCTCTTTGGAGGTTGGAGAGCTCCATGCATGTGTCACACATGTTTGAAACATAAGAAATGGAGTAAAAATATAACCTGGAAGTGACAAATGCAAATGCTTTTGCACATTTTCAATATCAGCCCAAACATTCTTGCTGTAAAAATTCCCCTCTTCTGAATCTTGCAAATACTTCCAAAATACCAGAACAACTGAACAACCTTTACTCCAATTCCTTATTGTAAAACTGATCATAATTGTATCATATTAGAGGCTTCAATTAGGTTTACACTGATCTGAGTCTCATTGCACTAAAAGGTAAGTAGGGCTTCACTGTAATCTAAAACATCTCTGTGTTTCTCCCTCCTGTTTGAGCTCCAATAAATCATGCTGCTGCTCACCAGAAGCATAATTAAAGCTCACAGGTGCACAGTTACTCTGCGTCTCTCCTACCTCCTCCCAAACAGCACCTCCTGCTCCTCCTGCTGTTTACCCCGCGAAGCGTCATCCGCCCCTGCCCCATCCCAAACGCCACCTTGTGCCCCCTCTTTCTGCACCTCCTGTTTCCTCTTCTCAAGCATCTCCCTCTGCCTCTGCTCCTCTCAAAGCTTCATTCCTACACCAGCTGCTCCTCCTTCTGCGTTCTGCTATTCCTCCTTCTCCTCCCCGAGCATCACCTGCTGCTTCTCCCCCCTTTGGATCCTCACCAAACAAAACCCCCTGCATCTTTTACAAGTGATGCTTCTGCTGCTTCCCCTTTTCTTCCACCCTGTGTTGATGCCTTCTCTTCTTTCACGTCTCCTCCTGCTCCTCCTGTTGCTCCTACCCATGAATCACTCTGCTCCTGCTCTTTAACTACCTCCTCTTTTAAAAGAACCCCTGCTGCTGTCTCTTGTTATTGACCATGACGCCTTGCTTGCTTATTTTACTCCTTTTCCGTTATTACTTCCCTGGCTTCCCCATTACACCTCCCTTTCCTGCTCCTTCACAAGAATTAATCCATGTTCTTCCTCAGTTGTACCTCCTACTGCTCCTCTTTATGATCTCTTAATGTTGGCACTCCTCCTAATGAATCACCTGCTGGTAATCCCTCCAAAGTCAAGCACTGTGCTCCTGTTATGATGAAGACAAGTCTTCATCGTAACGTGCGTGCTTCTGGTGCTCCTTCCTGCTTTCATTTTCTCCTCCATCTTCATCCTGCTTACTCTACTTCTCCTCCTTGAGCATCCCTTACTGCTTCTCCCACAATTCTCTGAGTAGCTCCTCATGACAGTACACAACCTCAGTCACCCCTGACTCCTCTACCAATATCACCTCCTGCTGCTCTTCTTAAGTTCTCCTTTTATTTATTACTTCCTCCTACCTCTTCATCGCTATTGTTCCTCCTCCAAAGCTTTCTTAATCTTGCTCCTGCTCTGAATCTCCAAAAATCTCCTTGCCCAGGCAAGTGTCATTAATCTCACAAGTCCTCCCCATGAACCCCATTTTTATCACCTCCTTGTGCTTCTGTTTATCATCCGATTGATCCTGTGATTATCTCTTACAAAGCAGATCCTTTCAGCATGTCTTCCACAGCATACCCCGCAGTTATTCCTGCTCCAAAAACATCCACTCCTTGCTCCTTCTCCCAAGGCATCATGCACTTTTCTACCTCTACTACTCCCCAAGTATCACACCTTGCTCTTCCACATTTATCACCTCCCTTTGCTCCTCTTCTTCATCTCCATCTCTACCATTTTAACTCCTCAAAATGCCATACCATTGTTCCTATTCCCCATAATCTCCTCGTCTTCATCCTCACCTCCTGGATCTCGCTTTGCTCCTCCTAAAGATTCTCCTCTCATTCCCTTACATACACCACCTCCTTCCTCTCCTCTTCATCATCTCTTTGTGATGCTACTCCCTTAAGTTTTACACCTAGTGATCCTGAGAGTTTTTCTTCTGAAGCGTCACCTGTCATTGCTTCTGCTCCACAAACATCTCCTCCGTGGTCTTCCTCTCCAAATGCATCATCCTCCTTTTGTTCCCTCCCAAGATTTACTTCACTTTCAGCTCCACCTGCTGATCTTTCATATTCTGCTCCTGCTGCATCCTTTTCTTCCACTTCTTCTCCTTAAACATCATCATTCCTCCCTTTGACCCTCCCACAGAAAGCACCTCCTCATGCTCCTCTTTACCTCCTCTAAATGAGAATACTTCCATCTGTTGCTGCCTCAGTATTGTTGCATCCTTCTTTATCTTCCTCAAGCATCACCTACCTTTCCTCCCTCAGCTTTTCCACCTGCTGCTGTTTCTTACTCTGCACCTCCTTTTCCCTACCATCACTCCAACTCCCTCTCTTGGTACCCATTCAACCTCCTTTCTGTTCTTCTCCTCTTCAAATATCTCCCACTGCCCCAATTTTCTCCTTCATCTTTTTTTAACCCTGTTCAAGCAAGACACCCCCCTCTCCAGCTTGCGTCTCTCCTCCCCTGCAGCATCCTCTTTCTGCCTCTCCTCCTATGTCCTCTACAGCGTCTCCTCCTGCTCCTCCTGCTGCTGCTGCTGATTCTTCTGTCCCTTATGGAAGCGCTAGATTAGTCTGCTGCTGTGTTTTAATGGTGCGCGTAATGACGGGCTCTGTAGTGAGTCTCCCCCATTATGAGACATGTAAATGTGTTGAAGGGCAGGTCTATTTTTGATTAAACAGAGCGCAGTGTATGTGTGTGTGAGTCTGTGTGTGTGGGAGACAGAGAGGTAGGAGGTGAGCATAGGAGAGACAAACAGGTACAGTGTGGGTGGTGGGTTGTTTTGTGGTCACGGTGGTCTTTTCATGGTAAGTAGCTGCTTAATGAACTGAAATACAAGCTGATCTGAGTCTGCTGGTATAAAACACATGCTCTGCTGACACAGATGCTGCTGTTGACTCTGCTCTATGTTCACTTTGTAACTTATACTTTTTTATTCAAAGCCAACTGATAGAAACACTGCTGATGTATTATTGGTTGATTTCAGCTGCAGCAGATAAGACAGAGTAGAACTTAATTTAAGCCAAAGGAAATTGTAGAGCCAGATTGCTACAAAATTACCGTACAGTAGGATTAGAGTAAAACACAGGGTATTACATATAAATGTAATATATTATATCAAGTGTCTGAGGGCTTAATGTATTGAAACAGTGACTACTAAAGCAACAACAAAAGATAAAGATAAGTCAGCTGAGCAGAGAAATAAGTGTTGGCAATGCCATTAGTATTGGCTGTGATAAAAGAGGTCATTAAAAATGAATATTTCAACAGACCTTGAATGTTATGCTAAAATTGAAATAAAAAATAGGTGTACATAATAATGATGAAAAGTAATCTTTGCTGGTTAAGTTAAGTTCTATGAAAGTGTTAGTAGAAGTAACATCGCACATCATATTAATAAGTATGATGGAATAATAATTTTGCACATTTCCACTTAAATTGAAGGTGTTATTTCACAAAGTAAAAAACATAATATAGCCTGATACTGGACAATATTATTATTATACAAATTGGAAAGGTAATAGTGCACATGTCCCTTTAAATGGAAACTATCATTGCACATTATGCAGAATATTAGAAAACTCAATAATTGACAGTAATATTGCACATGATACTAAACGCCATATTATACCAATGAACACAAAACAATGATATTGATCATTAAAGTAAAGGTACCATTACATCTTGTATTTATAAGTTTAATGTATCAGTAATATTGCACATGTATTCTGAAATTGAAGGTATACTGTGTATGATAAAAAAAACATACTAAAACCTCCCATGGACAGTTATATTGCACATGATATGAAAGGTGATATTGCACATGAAAATAAATGCAATAATTGGCTGTAATACTGCACATAACAGGAAACGTCATATTGCACATGACAATGTACATGTTTATGAAAACTTCCCGAACAGATTTTAATAAATAGGAATACAAAAATTACCAAAATGTGTTTAAAATTAAGATATAACAATACATTCTTCATAACAGACTGGGTAATCTGTAATCCCAAATTTATTATAATAAGTTTGGGATTACAGATTACATTATATATTATTATATATATTATACATTATTATGTTATATATAACATCAAAAACTAGGAAACAATTGGCTATATTTTCGCACTCACAAGCTATTTGTTATTGTTAAGACAACATATATGTAGTTGTAAGTGTAGTTTGAAATAAGATTAGCCATTCTCTCTGGGATTAGTGAAAGGCTGTGGATGTAGTAGTGTTGCCAAGATCCTTGAAAAGTTAGCTCTAAAAAAAGTATATAGAACACATCATTTTGGCCGTAACTGTTTCCTGTCATCTGTGCAGCCTGAAATTGCTGCACTAATACTTTGACCTTACATCCCCTCAGGTTTCACAGCTTTCACAGAGACCAAATTGCAGCACAGTAATCCAGCATTTGACCCTGTAATTTTGAAAGTCAATACAAACCCTGACCCAGCGGATATTGTTTGGTGTAAGTGCTACATATCCCACAAACAAGCCTGTGGGAGGGGTGGCAAAGTCATCTGTGTGCGAACCAAACGCCCCGTCAGCAGCAGCTCCAGCAGCAGCATGCTGTCAGTGAAACTGCTGATTTGTGTCAGTGTTGAGTGTTGACTTTTGACTTCTTCATGCAAGAGTTGCTGCTGTCATTGGAGCCTAATTTAGAAAACACTGGTTTGCCCTTCTGCTGTCTACATGCAAAATGTCTGCATATGATTACCATGCACATATTATTTCTGCTCCTACACAGAAACTATTTCTGTCCGATTCCCCGGAGGAGCTCGAGCGCATACATGCCGTGCCCCATCTGTCATCTGGTGGGAATGTTAAAGGTTAAACATCACAGATCCTGCTTTAGATGCTGGTATTAACATGACATGCTGTAATTTGCGACTTTGTTCAGCGTGTTTTTGTGCAACAAATGATGAACAAATGATCCACTTGAGGAAATGTATCACACACTTATTCTGAAGAGATGAGCAGATGACACGCTGCTCTACCACACGCACACATACATATACGCATGCTGTACCCTGCTCCATGCTCTCTCTGTGAGCTCATGTTTTAAAGATGCGGTTTCTATATTCATCTGGTGACAGGTTATCAATGTGACAGACAGATAGTTGAACTGGGGAAAGTAGCAGCATGGAGGAGGAGTTTTTTCACCCAAGTCTTGAGGCTTTTACACCATTGTTTCCCAGTCTATTTCTCCTCAGGGCTTTCTTTCAGAATAAAATATTTATCTCCATATAAAATTGAATTGTTTCAGAATAAATTTGGTTTGCTCCCTCCTTAAGGTACTTGGAACCTGTGGGGATATTTACCTTTTGCAGTGAGACTCAGAGTCCTGGGTTTTTTGGGGCTGTATTTCCCACAGTGAAATGGGCATCAAGAGGCAATTTCAGATCAGTCAGCCTCCGTACCCACAGGCTATCAGACTTCAATATCACAGTTTTCAGTTCTTCAGAAAGTCATCCCCAGCACAACACGCTCAATGTTTACTGAGATGTGATTAATAAATTCTGTTGGTGTGAAAATATATCCTTATCTATGAATTTAACACCTTGCCTGTGAATTTTCGCACAACTCCACAACCTTTTTCCTATATCAGTGATGAGTCATGCCGGTTGCTGGGGGGGTTCTCAATGCAGACTTTTGGAAGCATTTTTCAAACAAATGTTTGGGTCACAAAGTACTCTCTGCAAATCACATGCCAAGATGTAAATGTGTGACGGCCTCTGACTGCTCAAAAAGCACACCATATTCAAACCTTTTTTATTCAGAGCTGTACCGAAGGAAACAGGAGTCCTGTCAATGCATAGACCAGACTATAAAATATTCAAGCTGTTTGGGTTGGCTAGCTCTGTCTGGCTCTGTCTTATTCATTTTTAATTGTTCCACAATTTAACAGTTCCAAAGGTTGAAAATGAAACATCTTCTGACCTTGTTTTAGCTTGACTTAGTCCAACTGGAGTCCGACTCTAGACATAAGTCCACAGTCCTGGCTAAAGCAAAAGCATAAACACATACCTTATGGGGCATTTTGACCTTGTATGTGCTGCATTCACTGTAAACCTTTGGCCATTTAAATGGCAGAAGAACAAAAAGTGAACAAAATATCTACATATTATCACTGTACCAAGTCAATAATGGAAACAAAATAGCCTAATATAATGGTGAAGATTATAAAAACTCCCAGGGCTGCAGACTAACTTTTTGCATTGGTTGCACTGGTGCACCTAACTTTTGTTTTAAGTGCACCATCACAAAATGTAGGTGCACCCAAATATTTTATTGCGTCGCCTTTAACACCATAAAGTCACCTTTTTATCACTCTCCATAACTTTCATATAATGAGAATGATTTTTAAACAAATATAAGGTGTCAAGAAATGCTCTTTATTTGATGCGCAATTATGTATAAAAAGAAAATGTTGTATACAACATTAAATTTGATTATCATTTCTGATTCCTCAGAGGACCTGATCCAGTGGCGGAGCCACACATTTTTGACTTGGGTGGCCAAACTGCGGCACTGACTGTTGAAGGGTTGGCCAGGCATGGAAAACATTAGGGGCTTACCCCAAATCTAGGAGGGTTACTTCCAATAATCACATCTACTTTAGCTTTAAAAAAAAAAAAAAAAAAAATTTAACAAATGTTACATTTTTTGTAGATTTCTAACGTTAACATAAAAAATCTAACTCGACAGTGTGTCAACATTTAAATCTGCTGAACTGAACTCTTTAAGGACTCAAAATGAAGATGATTGTCCAAAGTCAAAGCATCAACAAAAACAATATTCAAATCCACAGAAACTACTGTCTCTGCAGCTCGCTGAAACGCAATAGCTGATTTGAATATAAGTAATGCCTCTGACATGGCAAATAGCCAATCATATTTAAGAATTTTAGTGTGGCCAATTAATTTTCAGAGGTGGCCAGGGCCACCACTGGCCACCCCTGGCTCTGCCACTAATCATTACTGCCTGCCGCTGAAATGCAGCCGGGAGAGGGGCCACTTTCTGTTTCTTTTGTCGGGCTTGGCATCTGACCAGGGACCGAGGGCTCCGTGTCTTGGTTGGATGGAATCTCAGGAGTGGGGATGGATAGACTGGCAGGAGCAGGGCTGGTTGTAACAGTAGGGTCTGTTTTCTTAATGAAAAAACTTTCAATATTTCCACCTCTCTTCATTTTCCCTAGTTTCACCGCGTTCTTCTTCCATTTCAGTAAGGCTGCTTTGGCGTTCAGGTCTCTCACAATTTTAAAACGCACACAACTCGGAGCAGTGAAGGGGACCACAGCCAATCAGAGGCAAAGACACGCCCGAGCTCTGTCTCTTATTGGTTTAGACCACAATATGATCCTACTATGAATGTGAGTTCGGTCTCAGGAGAGCACAGAGATGATGGCTTGAGAAAGAAATCTATGTTTTCACCCGGGCAGCGTCAGGTGCACCAGTGCGACCTAGAAAAAATTTTAGTCGCACTCTTAAAAATTTTGACCAAATTGGTCACACTCTGGAGCCCTGACTCCCCTTATACAGTTTATACCATTAAAGAGACCAAGATATGTTTTGTACCCGGCTGCTAACATGATTATTTCTGCTGAATATAAACTCTGATGAGGACTCCATGGTTTTTGGAGCCAGCCTCAAGTGGACACTTGAGGAATAGCAGGTTTTTTTTTTTCTAACTTTGCACTGACTTTATCATTCAGAGTCTGCAGTTTGGTAGCACGATACACACACAGGGTGTAAAATGAACACCCGCCAAGCGCCAATGCCGGGTAAAGAATTGGTTTGGCTTGTAAAACAAAAACACACAACTGCCAGTGGCCGGTGAAAAATATTTTTGGAGGTCACTATCCAATGGCAGATGAGGTAAAAAGTAAATTTTACGCCCTGCTTGTGCACCTTCCCATTCTCAGTCCAACATATAAGGCCTGTGTCCATTAATGTCAATCTTTTTTTTTCTATACAAAACCAAAGCGCTCACCGTCCTAAGCCCATAAACAAAAGAGCAGGGGAGGGGCACCTTCTGATATCAGCTTTGTCAGCTTTGCCACCCTCAATTTTACAAGGTCAAATTTCCAGGTCTATAGCTGCTGCTCATGCTACAACATGATTTCTTTCAACTGTTTTAACATTTTCTTTGTAAAATGCCATCAAATGAAGGAAATAAGAAACAGAGCATTAAAGCAAACATAAAAGTCACTACTAAGTGAAAGGGAAGTGTTGTAGGACAACTTTAGTTACTTAGCACCAGTAGATAATAGTAAACAGCCCTCTGAAATCAAGGCAAGAGGGCAGCCTAAAAAAGGGCGTTAATGGACACAGGCCCTTAGTGTTGTTTTTGGCTCATTTATGCTTGCTTTATAAAAGGTAGTACATTTAAAACCATATATTCATCATAACACACATACTCAGACACGTCCTTTGTGTTGGGATGGACATTAATCAATGGATCCACTGGAGCATTATGCACTCTAACAAAACGGGTCTTGCACCATCTTACACTTCTCCATCACTGCTGTTTGACTGACTTTCAGTTCCCATCACATCTCTGCCCAGCTGTTCTGTTGTAGCTGTCTGTCCTTGCCTGGGTGAGGAGACACCATATATATGTTTATACTTCCTAGCTAACTCACACAATCTTTCCTCAAGTAGTTCCACCATTTTCCAAACTATTTTTCTTTGTTGTGTTTTGCTGGTCTGGCTTTTACTCTGGGCTACACTGCCCAACATTCCCCCTGTGATACCCAATGGTAATGCAACATTTGGTATGTGTCCTTAAGCTAAAATACAGAGATATGGACGATATGAATGCAGAGTATGTGTTTGATTAATATTTGGTTAAGTAATTTTTTCCTTATTGTGTCATTCACATTTCCCTGTAGTGTTGTGTGCTGCATATTTTTTTAATTATATTCTGTGGCCCGTGTATTTAGTCTTTGTCTTACCTGTTTTCAGAGCTCCCGATTTCCTAGTATGGTGTCCTTTCAAACCATTTTCCTTTAAGTTTGGTCTGCTTTTTTCGTGGCATTTTGGCAATTTTCTTGCTCGCTCCACAAGGACTCCATTAAACCTGGAAGCTTTTCTCTGGTTTTCATTTTTGTTAATTAAATTTGTGAAAATGTCTGCCTTTGGGTTCTCCCCCTTTGTGTTGATGCTGCTACTTAAAATATCTTTGAAAATAAGGAAAGAGCAGTGACAGTGAGTTAAATAGCGATACAAACCGGAAACCTGAAACCCGAAAGGCGCTCAAATTCTCTGTTAAACTGTGGAAAATGCAGGTCTGTGATAATTTGGTTCATCATCATCGTTTCAGCTTGAAGCTCAACGTGTCATAGGTGTTCAAAATGCGGGAGGCAGAAAATGTGAATAATGGTGCAAGACAAGTGGTGCCTGCTGTTTACAGCCGTCTAAGTGAATGTACCATTCATATCAACAGCAGTCAATCAACATCCCAACCACCTTCATTACAAGCATGTACCTACAATCACAATTTCTCCTCCACAGCTGCCACTGCTGACATGTTTAAAAGCATTAATTGATTTTAGTTGCAGAGTACAGCAGAGAGCATGCAAATTATAAAACACTTCACCTCGCAAGCTCCTCAGGTTATTTGCATAACAAACCGGTCTAAATAGATTATATTTGGCTGATATAGAACTATAATTGATACCGTTTGAGAAAAGAGCTGTGGTGGGCATAAAAGAAATAAAAGAATCTTTTGTTTCACCTTAAATTCCCCCCTTCCTTACACTCTGGTCCATTATTCTGTCACTTCAACTAATTTGCAGCTCAAAGAGTCACATCAATACAGCACTGTTAGACAGATGTCAGTGGCATGCTATTTAGGTCCTTCTGTCCTCTCCTTTTCAGCATGCAAGGTAAGCAATAGCATCAATTACCCTTTGTTTCAAGAAGGTAACACTCTAGACTCCACCGATAACATACACCATAATGTATCTTGACCTTAGGCCTCTTAAGACTTCATTCCTCGTCTTGCATGCATTTAGGCTTTTAAATGCAAATCAGGCATAAAGAGAAGCAGTGATTGTTCTTAGTAGCCATAATTTTCCTGTAGTGATGGCTTAGCAGCAGCATTATTCTGCCTCAGAAACATGTCATGTTTCCATTCAGCTGTCAAGAGAATTTTAAGTGACTTTTTGAAATGTAATTATAAAAGGAAATGCAAATCAGGCACAATTACATCAAAGGTTTGAAGCAGAAAGCAGGTTGTTTCTATACACTGTGTGCATGTCTATAATCTGCCTATACATGATGGAGAACGAGAAGAGGTGGTGGACTGGAAACAAATGTTGTCACCTTATCCTGCATCCACTGCAGAACGTGTTGTGCTTGTTGTTGCCTCTGTCACTCATGCTTTAGCAGATTTGGTGAATTGCAAAAACAGCCTTTTCTTCTTCTTTGTTTTGTTCTGGCACTTCTTAAAAGGCTTTGAGGTTCATTATTGCCCCGTTCTTTTGTTGTATTGAGATCAGAAACCTGGACCTTTTTTGTTGTTGTACTTTGTCCCATTTGACACACTGTAGTTCAGCCACTGCAGTGTCTTCCTGCTTCTTGCTTTCACCATGGAAGAAAATGATGCCACCACTGTGCTTTTGAACGGCAGATTTCACTCTGAAAAACTCCCAGAGGGCTCAATGGGCGAGTCAAAAGTAATATGCACCTGGTGCCAAAAGGGGATTATAACATCATAGAAGCACTTCAGCTTGAGCTACCACCTACGATCTAAGCATACAGGTGCTGCTAAATGGACTGATGTCAGCAGGCAACAGCAACACAAAAGCCGAATCACCAAAGACCTGTGGATCAAGCACTTTTTAGTAGCCTCTACATCAGGGGTGTCCAAAGTACGGCCCGGGGGCCAATTGCGGCCCAAGGTCCATTTAATTATGGCCCCAAGCTTCCATCTTAAAATTTGTTATTATAGCAAAGAAATTAATCACAAACTGAATCATCTGTACATTTGCAGTTTCTTTAAAACGCACAAACAAAACTAAAGTCAATCCAGAAATGTCTCAAAAAGCTTCATACGGACTACTTTTATAAATTCAAAGCTCTGGGTATTCTGCAGGAATATAATTAGGAGGAAACACAAGAACTCTTAAAGTTGACAGGTTTTTTCAAATTAATGTTTTTATGATGATGTGAAAATGTTCTTGATGAACAATAAAAGTTCAGTGGACACAAGACAAGATCAAAATTATGAAATTGTGCAGAAAAGGCAAAATTTGGTGCAAAAAAAATAGTTCAGAATGCAGTACAAGAATTATTTAGTTCTTAAATTGTTGTCTGCTGGTCAGAAAAGTCTTAAAAACAACATGACCAAGAAGTGTGATGAAATCCAGATCGTGATCCTGTAATAGGAAAATAACGAGACAATATTTTTCCCCACATTGCCCAACCCGAATGAAAAACATTCTACAGAAGAAGATAAAGTTTGCTAATGTTTAAGTGGCTTGTGGAGAACTGAGGACTTCCTAGTTACTGATTTATTGAGAAAAAAATGTAAAATAATTGTTATTAAATAGAGATTTCATATATAACTTGTATGATTCCTAAGTCACCTAAGTCTCAGTAGGAGCCACTGGCCCTGAAGTATTCTGACAACATCAAATGTGGCCCTCTTTGAAAAAAGTTTGGACACCACTGCTCTATATAATGGTGCAGCATTTATTTGATTCTGCATTTATTTGATTTCATTGCTTTCATTTGGTTCCTAAATCAAGACACTGGGAAGAATGCTTTCAATTGTTGTGTGGACTTAAAAACCTTTTTGAAATGCAAAATAACAGAGTTTTAAACATGATTAAAAATGGATGAATTGCAATGAACCATTGAATTCATCAATTAATCCCCATTTAAAAAAATTAAACAGCATTATTTTATCAGAAGTAGGGTTGCAAAGGGGTGGAAATTGCCAATATATTTCCAGAAATGTTCTGGTAAATTTCCATGGGAAGTTAAGCTGGGGAAATTGGAAATATTCCAAATTGGAAACTTTCCATGGGAATGTTGTTAATTATGGGAATTTATAGGAATTTATGAGAATTAACTGGGAATTGAGGTTAATTTAATGGAAAGGTATCATATCCAAGCATAAATATTTGTTTTGTTATAAGCAGACATCCATCCAAAATAAAAATCATCTGTACATGTGATGGAGGAATGCGCAGTGCATGTAGGGGACGTGGTGTCTTTAGCCCTGCAGTAAGTAGTGTGCTATGTACATGTGATTGAGGAATACCATAGATATTCAACTGTACTTGCATGAAATCTGGTTTCTTTTAGTCAGGTTATGCTAAAATATATTTTCCCCAACTATATTTTATATTTTATCCTATCAAGAGCCAACCTTCAATTTAGTAAATTCCTGGTTTATTCTTGTTTATTTCCATAAATTCCTGTTAATTCCTATGAAAAGTTTCCAACTTTGAAAATTCCTAGAATTTTGCAACCCTAATCATAAGTGGGATAACAAATAGAACTTCACTATGGCAGGTGTTGGGATTGAAGTAATGATAGCACTTTTGTTTTTCTTAGTGTTTAGTGGACCAACTGGTTTGGGATTTGCTAGTTCAGCATTGGAGGTCAAAGTAGACTGTATTCTTAACCACAAGAAGAAACTTTCTTTACCTGGTAACTCCACATTGTCTTATTTGCAGGTTGTTTGTGTTAGCCAGCCAGCCGCTTGTAAGCATTAGTAGTTTGAAGGTGTTTAAACCTCTTTGAGTCTTACAGGACTGGCCCTCTGGAGTGTCTTGTGATGTTAATTCGGCTCCTGTTTGCATCGTAAGCCAGCTGTAAAATACTCTGAAATAGGTAACACTTTCAAGCTGTTGACGGACAAATCATCAGTTTTCTGCTTTTTCTTCTTTTACTCTCGTGAAACACAGAACATACCTTTTGAGTGACAACTGTTGAAACTGATAATTGTTTAAAAGCCTCTTTGTTGGAGCTGGGCCGAGCAGTGAAAGCTAATTAGTTTGAGTTGAGTCATTTTTAGTAAATATCAGTATA
Source organism: Notolabrus celidotus (assembly GCF_009762535.1). Classification (NCBI taxonomy): domain Eukaryota; kingdom Metazoa; phylum Chordata; class Actinopteri; order Labriformes; family Labridae; genus Notolabrus; species Notolabrus celidotus. The sequence continues at coordinate 29,251,269 of NC_048273.1, read as the reverse complement.
GTACTAAAAGTACACCCTTGTATCCTGCTCTATTCCCTTGCCTGCTGCCTGCTGCATGCTGCGGCTCTACGCTTTAGACCTGTATAGCTCAGCATATGATTGAACATAATGGCCCATTATTTATTTGCTGGTTGAGAGTGGGCCCTCTGCCAGCCTCTTCAGGGCTCCTGCCGTGGGCATATGGTCTCACAGATAGCCGAGCTGGATATTAAGGACTGTGTCACTGCTGGAGCAAAAGAAAAATGGGGAAGAGGGCATAATGGCTGAGAGAACACACATCAGGGATTTTGCCTCACCTTGAAAAAGAGTTGTTTTGGGAGAAAGTACCTCATTTGGGATTTTAATCACTTTCAATTTGAATAGTACCTAAAAAATGTACAAGCCTGTCAGTCTCTGTCTGTCAGTGTCTATATCATGTACATTCTTGCAGTAATCAGCCCCTGTTTAAACTGAGGGGAATATTCAGTAGTCAGGATTGTTCCGCTTTAAGCTGTGCAAATTAAGCAACGAACAAGAAGTCGTCTTTATTGTCAAGGCAGTGACAAAGAGTGAAATGGTTCCCTTGCACTGTGCATTTGAAGCACATTCTGACCTGATTTTCAAGCAGTAAGGCTGATTTTAAGGACGGGTTATTTTAAGCTATTTGAAACATTGGTACATTCATGAAATGCATAGATGTGACCTGTTCTACAGTCTTTTGGCATAATCTTTAAAATTGGAAGACTTCCAATAGGTCGCTTAATGAAAAGCCTGGCAGTCATTAGCTTGAATGCTCGTTAACACTGCAGCTTCGCTCTCAATCAATTAATTAATCTTTATTTATATAGTGCCAATTCTCAACGAACATAATCTCAAGATACTCTACAAAATGAGCAGGTCTAGACAAAAATCGTTTTTTAACAAAGGATCTACATCAAATTAAGATAAGATTCAGTCTTATCTTATCTTAATCCGCCACAAGCAGAGCACTTTGCAGCATTTATCAGATTACTGTGCACGAGGAAACTTCCTTTCAACAGGCAGAAACTTCAGTAGAACCAGACTCATGTTGAACAGCCATCCACTGCCACTGTGTTGGGATTGGAAAGAGGGATCGAGAGAGATAAGAAAGAGAGAGATGGCAAAAGACAAACAACTACAGCACAATAGCTCTTTGCTCAGATTTATGGTTACAGTGCCAGTAGTAATGGTACAAGCGTGTACTATTTGTAGGAACAGTAAATTAAGGATAATAGGTTGATCTTAATATTTAGGAAAGTTCAAGTCAACAGTTCAAATATTAGCATGAACAATACTAATGATGATAATATAGGAAGGAATGGTAATATCAGTTCTAGTGAAAATGATATTAATAGTTGATGATATTAATAGTAGTTGGAGTTGAGTAGGTCTCCCAGAAAGATCTAGCTTTAATAAAGTTCCATCCTCACTCTAGTCCTCTGCTTTTCTAACACACACCTCATCCTCCTGCTCTCAGGCTGCCTTGCTGCAGATCTCATTCTGTGCTCAAAGTTTTGTCTCACTTAGATAACCTACGTCATTGACGACAAACCTTGTTAACATGCAGACCACCTGTTTTCATGATGAACTCCTGTGATTCTTTTGAACCGTGAGTTATCTGGATGACTATAAAATGATTTGATGTTACTGATACTGATAATGATAATAGAGCAGACACAAAGACGGAGAAAAAAATGAAAGGTGGGGCAGTAGAGGCCTCTGTGTGAGCGGTGCAAGCTGGGTATTAGTGTGTGTGTGTGCAGAAGAGAACTGTAGGGAAGTAAGCTGAGCAGTTTAACGACCTTTGTGAAGAACCATTAATACAAGTTGGAGAATACATTTAAAGAACATAAGCTAATGTAAATTAAACAGGGTGATATATTTTCTGAAGTACTATTTTCTAAGACTGCATGGACTTGTCCACGGGTGGAGCATGCATTTTTTTTACATCAATTACTACTGTCAATCACGTTTTGATATTGGAAAGGCCAGAATAATGTTTGTGATTAAAATTCAGATTAGGTTAGATTTAGTTGATTAACTTATCAGACAGGGATCATGCATAATACAACTATTGAGCCAGAAACAACACCAATTAGTAAACTTCACTAACAGTTTTTCCAACAAATAACGTAGATCACAAAACTAGATTACCTTCAGTTCCAAACTGTGTTTTTTATCAGTGATGTCATGATTGGGTTATTTTGAGCCACATTTTAAGTTTTGCTTTAAAAATACTTAAACTTGAGGATTGAGTTCCACTCATCTATTAATTTTCACCTTCCAAAGCAGTTCAGTTTTATTATTTTAGTAACTAGAGCATCATCAGTTTAAAGTCTCACTTTTCACCTCTACAGTCCTTTGGTCTTATTTTAGTGTCAAACTTTACCCAACTCACGGTAGGTTGACCGAGCGTCAGTGCTCTTTTAAAGCGGTACCTGACTTCACACTCGCCTGGTTTCATCCACACTGGCCTTTAACAGCCGCAGACTTCTGTTCTGTCCACCACTAAGCTGCTATGCTGGGGTGAGAGAGCGGTGGGGCGTTCAACGGTTCGGCTCAGGAACAGGGAGAAACTGATCACAGGTGAAAGAAAGCTTATTGTTCAGGTCTGACACGTGTACGCACAGTGTCGACTTTTTTCTGGCAAAATGTCACACATCTGAACTGCGCACGTAGCATGACCCCACATTTCAAGATTGTACTTTTTGTGGTGCTACCTGTATTATTTTCTTATTTTACTTCCTCACTGAATTTTCAATATGAGAGGGTAAGAGCAAAAAAAGTAGGGCAGAAAGAACGTCAGGAGAGCGACGGGGCAATTTAAGTTTGACAGTTTTACTCTGTGTGACAGCAGTTTTGATAGAAAGTCTCCTGGGAGATGGAGAGAGAAGAAAAGGGGTGAAGGAGTACAGAAAATGAGCTAAAGCAACGAAAGATATAAAAGAAAAGAGACAATGAACCCTGTGGTTAGCCTTCTGCAGTGTAATATATGGAGCAGCAAGCCAATAAGTGTCATGTACCTCCCAACAGGGAGCCATTTTAACAAGCTCTAAGTATTTGAGAGGCTGTTAACAGGCTTGTAATCCAGCCTGCAATGTTTGACTGCAGTGGAATTTAAATTATAGAAGGGAAAACATACAACAATACACACAGGTAAGAATGATACTACAGCTTTTTCTACCAGCATCTTCAAAATTGTGTGCCTTCTTTCTGAAAGACTTGATTTATCCACCAAAATGTCCTTACACATAGACTGAGATGATCCGAAAAAAGCAAGAGATGTGAGTTACAGAGGGACACATGCTAAATCCTCCTGGAGCCAGATTCAGTATTCACACTGCAAACATACTGTATATGCTGCACCAGGTGCTTCAAGCCACTGGTCCACCTGGACACTTCTCAGCTCTGACACGTTTCTTCATCCCAAAGAGAGATAGAGAATGAATTTTTTATGCGGGTGCTTGCCTGAACCTTTGCTGAATTATCCAGAGTACACACCAGCCAAAGTGCAGCGAATTTGATTGTTCCTATGAAATATCCTCTTCTGTGGAACACCAGACTTTGAGCACACCCCAGTGATTGCAGTGCTGCACATATCATGTCAGGGAAGTTTTCGTTTTAAAAAAAAATAATTTTTTGAGGTGTAAATTTACACAAAACTCATGAGCACTTGTGGCTCAGAGGTAGAACGGGTCGCCCTTTAATTGGAAGGTTGGCAGTTCGATCCCCAGCACTTTCTGCTTGTATGGTCGAGTATCCTTGGGCAAGACAATGACACTGAAACAGCTCCCAAAGGTGTATGTATGTGGGTGCATCATAGGCTGTATAAAACATGGATGACACAACATCTCCCATTAAGTGAAGCCAAAACATTTAAATATCTCCCTGGTGACTGGCTGCAGTGTACATCATAAGCCCCACCTCCTCCATTATAGCAGATGGAACATGGGTCGAACTGGAAAATTTAAACACATTTCAAATAAACTTTTCTCAAGCATAGTTTTTGTCAATATAGTAAAGGAGGATGTGACGTCATGAGTGACAGCCAATCGGGATGTGCTGAAGATTTAAGGGCTTACAATTATGGGGATAACAAGATATTTGTGAGGTGCTTGGCTTCGGATGACTGAATAGAGAATGAGTTGTAGAGTTGAGATCTATGGCTGATTTCCACAAACATATTTTTGCCTTTTGAGTGCAGATAAATATCAAGATAGATAAAATAATGATTATTTCTGAGGTTGGAATTTAAGAAGCATTTGTCGTCCCCGTCTTCATGTGGAAGTGTTTTCATGTGAAACGTGTTCAACTTACCATTAGCTACAGATTCTGCATTAATATGCACTTATAGCTTTTAAAAGAGTCTAGCCTGTAACGCATAGTGCTTAATCATTAAGAATTGCATAAGTTGGATCCACTACTTTTTATGGCTTCTCATCTTTTTCTTAATCTTTAATCTAATCATCATTAAATCACTAAAATACAATTTCTGTTCAGTAGCGTTCTGAGCAAACATGGAACATTTAGGACCTGTGTGAATTTATCAGACGAGAGTTTTCACTTTGTAACTCAGCTTAATCTGCTTGTTCAGTCACACTTCAAAGCTGAAATATTCATTGAACATTACTCAAGATAAAGTGTGAGAGTTATTTTTCTTTGCCAAGATGCTAATATTCATGCTGATGTTCATGGTGCAGTCCTGTCCAGATCAGGTCCAGGTCAGGAGAGAATTTGAATGCGTTTTTGGTGACCATCTCAGAAATATGTGCAGCAAAGAAGAAAAGTGTTGTTAAGGAACCAGACATGGAACAAATCTGAACTATGTGCAACTTTAGTGGAATATGCATTGAGTTAAAAACTACACATATGACTGACAACACTAATGCTTTGGCAGATTTTTCATCAAACATGACAAAAAATTAAAGACAGAGTCAACAATGCCGTTAAATCTGTGCATCACTTACTCTGCAGTACTCCTATAAAGCTACCTTTCCCACTGAATGGGACATTGGAAGGCCTCAGCAAAGAGTAACATTCAGTCTGGGAACAAATATATTCTTGAGCACTGACAAACTTCCCTTCAGGACCCAGAGAAAGTAAAAGACAGGCGGAAAAAGGTGCAGAGGTCAAGATGGGGAGGAGGGACATTCACAGAGTAAAAGCAGGGTTGGCTGCAGCTGTTGTGTTGCAGTCCTCAGGGTCGATTCCAGGAGGAGACACTGCACATCTTTATGACAGCAGGTCAAACTGAGAGCATAACCGTGTGTGTGTGGGTGTGTGTGTGTGTATTTGTGTGTGTACTCAAGCAAAGCAATGCGGTTGACTGGACGCCAACACTTGACTTTGATGACCCTCACACACACAGCCAGACGTTTTGTGCAATCTTACGCAGCCGGATCAGATTTAAATAACAGATGAAGGGTGACATGCCCATCAGAGTTACATGGACTACACTTAGATTAATATGATGCTAATATCTCAACTTGTAGTTCTCAGATTACATCAAACTACAACCTGATCTGATCGTCAGGTGGAGGTCTTTTAGCTGAATTAGAGTCAGGTGAGAAGGCCTTTCTTTACTGTGGTCCCTCTCTTTAACAAGCCGCCTGTTGAAAGAAAAGGCTTTAAAAGGGGTTTACACAAATCAATGGGTGATATCACAGAGGCTACATCCACTCCTTTTACACAAGCAATGACTACAATTTCAGAATGGTTAGCAGTGTAACAACATGTAGCTACCCTCTTATCTAAAAAGGACTCCAAACAACAAGGACAGCATCATGACTGTCAACATGCCGAACTACAGGCATCAAAACAGTAGTCCAAAAACCAGTGATCAGTGCGTTTGTTTTCACATCTTCTTCCTTTCTTGAGTCACTGGTCACTTCTGAAGATGATGACTCACACATTTCTCTTTGTGTCTTTTTAAAGAGTCTGACTGCACGCTTAAACTTCTCTCTTTCCTCTATCCCTTGTTCCTTCCTGAAACCCCTCTCTGCAACTGATCCTCCTCAGGTTTCTACCTCAAGGAGCAAAGAGGTCCCCTCGGGGCCAAACATATCCCTCACATTGCTGAAATTGTTTAGGTATGCTTGGTTTACCTTAGCTTGCATGCAGAATTTACATAATCTTCCTCAGTGGCTCAGAAAATAGCTGAGGCAGGTCACGGTAAAGATGGCCTTTAGGTGAACTCGGCCCGCTGGAGTTTCAGCTCTTGTCTCGATCTGATCTCCTCACCTCAGCGACAGAAATCTGATGGGATTCTGTACAGAGAAATGGATTCTGAAGGAGTTTTTCATGCCTTTTCTGTGCTTGCACTTGATTTTTGCAGCAGCTCTCCAAAATGTGTGAAAGTGGCCTCTCAGTGTTAAATTATGTAACTGGGGATTTAAAATTGTCTGTGTTGAAGCTCTTCATACGGCAATCAAAAACAACCACTTCAAAGTTTTGGAACAGAAGGGATCAATTGTAACAGAGTTATGGCAAAGAGGGCAGAAAATACAACTTATTCTGAAAGTTGATGCAAAACCAAAAATCTCTCTGCATGACAAGCAGTGGAGAGAGCAGTGCTGAAGCCATTGAAACACATCAGTTCAATTTTAGTTAATTTACACTGAATTACACATATAAATTACACAACTACCGGTATCTACCATTAACAGACTCTATGTGTCAGAAATAGAAGTACTCATAATCCAGAGTGGCAACTGTGAGTGTTGTACTATTAAATTAGAGGAAGGAGAAGAAGAAAACATACTTTATTAATCCTTAAGTGTAAATTCAATTTGTTCACTCTGGTGTTGAAAATGCTGCACACACACACAGGATCCTACACACTAATGTAACTTGAGTGAAGGAGTTTACACATGGACAAGCGCCCCGAGCTGCTGGGGATTTGATACCTTGCTCAAAGGCACCTCAGCACTGCCCAGGAACTGAGCTGCTAGCAGCCACCAGCCCAATTACCAAACTTGTTCTGTGCTCAGGCGTGAACTGGCAGCTAGGGATGCAGGTTAAGTCGACTAAGCAATTAAGCGTCGTCACTCTTGCTAGCTGGCTCTAAAGGAGCTGATCTGTTGAACAATTTTTGAATATTTGTGTCATTGTAGGCTCATAATGCTGGTCATATGTTTGTCTAACACAACCACCCACCACTAGCCAGAGCTACTGCCATAATGCTATGATGCTCTACTTAGATGTAAACAAACATAGATGACAGATGGCATCTTGTAGCGTGGTACGGGTATGAAGCATTTTGATCTAGAAATTGGAGATAAAGTAGTTTGTAGGCTGTGACTAGTGAAACAGGCATATTACCACTAGGGTTACAAAGGGCTGGAAAATTTCCGGCAAATTTCCATAAGAAGTTAAGCTGTGGAATTTTGGAAATATTCCATATTGGAAACTTTCCATGGGAATTATGGGAATTAATGAGAACTAACTGGGAATTGAGTGTAATTTAATGGAAATGCATTTGTATGAATACATTCATGTGATATTTGTAAGTTAAACATTAGTACCATACATCACATTTGTTAAATATATTATCACATAATATCATCAAAACTTACTCCACTTTGTGTCGTCCACAGGCTCAAATGTGTGGCTTCAATAGTCTTGTGCTCTGGGCCCAAAAGTGTGGTCCAGGATTCTAGAAATCATCTCCATGGCGTGGTCTCAATAGCCCTACAGTAAGCAGTGTGCTATGTGCATGTGATTGAGGAATAGCATAGATATTTAACTGTACTTGCATTAAATCTGGTTGTTTTATTAAGGGTTATGATAAAACATATCTTAGAGCCAACCTTCAATTCATTAAATTCCTGGTTTATTCACGTTAATTCCCATGGAAAGTTTCCAACTTTGAAAATTCCTGGAATTTTGCAACCCTAATTACCACTTGACTGGAGCAATGCGTAACCAGAACAGGCTTTAGGGCGTTAATCTGCAAGGAGGACTGAAGGCTGGTGGTGCTAGCTCTGCTAGTGTTATCCATACTCTGCCAACCATTTCACAACGTTTACTCGCAGAATCTGTGATCCTGTGTTTAGTCCGATAAATTGTGCTCAGTTTTGGCAATTTTCTGGGTGTTTTCTTACCTTTAGACGACTGAAGTTGGAAATTAGGTTTTCATTTAACTGAAGAGGAAATTAGTTACTTTAGAACACCTCTAGCAGCAACTCTCTGATCCCTAAGCCATGTCCCTGCAGGCCGAGGCACTGCTGTCCCAATGATTGATGAGTACTTAATGTTGTTGGTATTCAGGATGTAGGCGCAAAATCAGATCAAATAATAAGATGTTTAATACCTAAAATTATTATTTTAAAACTAACCAGTGGGTTTGAAAAAAAGGGGAAATTAATATTTAAAAAAAGAATAATCTCTAAGAATCAGTTTTGTTTACACTAACACTAAGTTCCTCACAAAAAAAGGGGTGAAATACTACAATAATACCAGGAATAACAATTTACACAGAAATAGTAGGTGTTTTTGTAAGTTGTAAGAAGAGATTTAAAGCGAAATGATGAGTTTTAGCAAAACAGATTTCAGCTGGTATTTGGTACAGAAGTCTTAATTAGCATAAAATGTAAAGCTGATCTAAAAATAAACTATAAGTACTCAAAATGTTCTTTAAACTACATGTGACTCTAGATGTTTGCAGAAGGTATTTGGAAGTTTTTTTTTTCCAGATTTACTTAACCCCCCCTTTAATGTGTATGTCATTTAAATTGATTTGAGTCATTTGATATTGATATGTAAGATAATCATATTGATCTAATTATGACCTCCCAGTGCAGCCTCATGCTCTTCCTCCCCTCTCTTCCGAGGTCGTGCCAGCAGCCTCTCTGTGGTCTGCAGAGGGTCTGTTAGCGTGCTGCTCCACACTGACATGACGGAGCATCACACTGTGCGAGCATGTGTCTCTTAGCCGTGTCGCACAGTCTGACTTAGCATACGGTGTCTTGCTGAGCTAGCGGATGTCTTCCAGGCTTCAACATCTGTCAACAGATTGACCTGCTGATAGATGGAGTCTGTCAGGGGAGACGCAGCAGAGCCATGGTGGCATGTGTGGTCAGCTGATACATCCTGCTCTTTTTCTTTGTTTCTGTCCTTTCGTGTCTCCAGGGAGACGAGCAGAGACACATGCTGACATGTGATGAACAGATCTGTGACTAATGGTCTGCTTTATCAGAACTTACTCGGAATAAAGCCTTTTATGCAAAGCAGATACAATAAAGAGGGAATGCTTAATGCTGTTAGCTGCTTCTTTTGAATGATCTCCTTATATCTGTGAGGTGAAGGATGTTTAACTGTTAAACCAGCTAGGTGGTGCGTTGTGGTTTGAGATGTTTTAGACTATTGACTGGCTTGTCAGGTCACCCTTTCCTGGTACACAATGTCAGTAAAGTAAATATATATTCATACTCAAATTACCTTGTCAGTCAGTGACATTTTACGCTGCCTCATATCGCTGGATATCAACAACAGACCTGTCAACTCTTCTGTTTTTCCTCTTGTCGTTTTGCTTCCGTAAAATCAATGTAGATTCACTGACCCTGAGCGGAAGTGTGAAAAACAGATCAGTCAGTCTCTCTCCTCCGGTTTTCACATTTAGACAAAGCTGCCAGATGAGATTGCTTGCCTTAATTCACAAACTGTGCAATATTTCCAGTGTGAGCAGCCACCCCAAAGTAAAAGAAAAATATTCAAAAGGTTGTATTTTATTGTCAGGGTCAGAGGACTGATATGAAATTAATATAAACAAAAAAAAGACAGTTTAATTAACTTTTCAGCTGGGACTCGCTTTTTTCCGCTGACAATAAAATATCTACCACCATCATTGGAAAAATGTTACACTCCAAAACTGAAAAACTGTAAAGTTACATTCTCTTTTGACTGATATCAGACATGACTGTCTATCAACAAGCCTGGGTTAAGCTTTAGTTCACTTATCCTTTAAAACCCAGTCACTGTTTTGATATAATGGGACCAGCTTGGCCACACAGTTGGCTTAGATATGGCTTGTCATGGACCATATGTAGCTTGTGTTCTGTGCGCCAGATCTGCACCACCTGTGAGCCGTAAGTCATTGCTGAGTTTGGGCTGAGCGGGAGCGAGCCAGACCCTCTTTACTGTGTGTGTGGCGGTATATTCACATGATGCTTTGGCATTGGTTAATGTTGAATGGTCCATGGACATCAGTGGTAGGCTAAAAGTCAACAGTATGTCAGCTGATGAAGAAGATATAAAACTAAACATAGTGAAACCAAAGCACAATAGGTGTAACATTGAAGGTCTGGTTGAAAATTGATGAGGTAATTGTTATGATATTCAGGGATTATTGTATGCTTCAGCACCAGGGGTCAGGGGTGTGTCCACAGGGATGGTTATGGGTGACATGGCCCCCTTTTTGGCCACCCAAGATACCCCCAGGAAAATCTTGAACAATGATTGGTCTTTTTCCTTGTCGTGGGCAGTTCTCATGTTGAAAACAACTTTTCGGGCACAGATTTAGCCTAAAGGCTAAGTTGCGCACCCATGAAATGATTGGCCTGGGTTAGAATCCAGCCTGCGGCCTCTTTCCCACATGTCAGTCCCCCCACTCTCTCCCTGTTTCCTGTACTATCCATTGTCCTCTCCTCTATAATAAAAGTGTAAAAGCCCCAAAAATATAACTTAAAAAACACCAACTTTTTGTCTGTGTTACAACAAGCTGCTTTCTTTGCATGTTCACATTTTCTTTTGTTGGTTGTACTTTTACTTATATAAAAAAACTTCACACATGTATTTCTTTAGACATACAATATGTCGTACTATAAGCTGTAGTACAGCAACCTGCAACTAGCCAGCTGTAGGTTAATAGCTGTTGACCTAGTGCTATAATGCTCTACTACCCTGATGTAAACAAGCACAGATGACAGAAGGCTTCCAATAATGCAGCATGCAGCATTTTGATCCAGAAAATGGACAAAGGGTCACATATTTGGCTTAGGCTTTGTCTGGTTAAACTGGTATACAAGTTCTATACCAGTATATCGACCTGAGGAATGTGTAACAAGGCTGGTGGTGCAAGCTTTGCTACCATTGGCCACAACATGTAGCATTGTCTGCTGCCAATGGCTAAGACTTAAAGAGAGCACTGCAGTGTCCATCACAAACCTAATTGATGGATGTTTACAACTGTGATTGGACTTTTACTGTTTTTTTTAATTGAAAACAGACTAAATGATTAAGTAACTTGTTCATAAAATAATAGACTTATTGTCCAAAATGGAAATAATAATGTTCAAATTCTTGTGATTATTGATCAGTATCATGTGCCTGTGTCCTATCTGCAGAAATGTTAAAGCTCATTTAACAGTACTGCATTCACAACAATCTGGAGGATATGTATCTTCATACAGAGGTATATAATCATACTTGGAGGACTTCTTGTTCAGTCTCCACATTACCCTCTCAAGGCCCTTATATAAACTTAAGCTGTAATGCTGCTGTGGGTGTTTTCCTTGTGAGTAGGACATGCTTGATGACGTTTAAGATGCAGTGGAGATGTTTTCAGTCACTGGGTACACACTGTACAAAGCCCATTTCTTTTCAGCAGAGTCCCTTTCAGACCTTTTCCATCAGTCTTTTTCTGATCGAAGTAACATTTAAAATCATTTTTGATGCCTCACTTTGATGGACTCCTGCAGGTTCAGAAATTATTGCCAGTTTACTTGTCAAAATGCAAAGGAAACATAAGATGGAAGTCTATTTACTTAAGATTGATTTGATGGAATATATGTGGGATTAGAGCTTTGATGTTTGGGGCTCAGAGATTAAACGTTTGCAGCTGCATTGCTTCACTGTGTAGCTCTCAGTTCTGCCTCATCTGATTTACAGGCCCACTCATCTTTCACTGCTGACTGGCAGCTTGGAGACGCACACAGTGAAAACATCAGAAATCTCTTGATACTCTTAAATCTCTGCTGGATTTTGCCTCGTACTTTTGTGAGTTTTATGACATTTGAAGTTGTAGTCTCATTTACAGTCTACTTTGGATGTCATCATAAAAGGGCTAGTCTCCGAGTATCAAACAGATGCTAGTTCAAGTTCACTAGAAGGGCATTACAAGCTCATTAAAGAAGGCTTATGTGATTCTAATCCACAACACTTTTAGTCAAATCAAGAGTTTCCCTCTCACTGCCTGCTGGTTATCTGTTCTGAATGTTTAAAAGCGAAACAAACTGGTTCAAACCAACCCATTAAAAACAACATGATGATTCACACTGAAAAAGAAACCATTGATTTTTCTTCTTTCACATCCTAACCAACATAAAATGCAAAAAATGTACCATTTGATATACAAGACCCTTTTTTAATACCTGTAATCATCTAAAAAGTGAGTGTCCTATACACCAGTGTGACCATTATACCAGTATAAAATGCAAATAGGTATTTTATTGTGTTATGGTACTTTACCCGGAAGATGGGGCTCAAAGAAGCAAGCAACTACTTTGCTATGCAATTGAAGAACAGAGACATATGCACAAGGATTTGGGAACACAGCAAAATACACACAGAAAACTATGGTATGTTAAAGTATCTCTAAAATCACCAAAGCCCCAAGTCGTTAATATGGAAAGTAATCAGATTAAATACCATGAGAGCAGTTTGGTGGCCCCAGAGATAAAGAAGGAAAGAAATTCAACCAGTTGGACCCGACCATCGTAAATCTTATTCTCCGTCAACGGAGAGGGAGCTCAAATTCTCCAAAGGATGAAGAAGAAACTGCAAATTGAAAAAGATTTAAATTTTGCTCTTAATAGAAGATGCCACATAGATTAATTACTGATTCAAGTAAACTGTCATAACCACCTCTATGTACATTCCCTCTATAAGGTATAACCCTACCTTGTTGCACTGAACAGATTTGGATCAGTCAGGTAAGAAAACATAAAGCTGTGTCTGTAACTGCGACATGTAGCTTCTGTTATTGGAGACATTCATACACACATTGTCCTTTTAGGATTACATTTACGTGACAGTTGAATTGTTTTGATGCATTTGCCTACATAGCATTTAGCACACATTGACCTGATTGCAGTGATTTAAGAATGTATATTCTATAAAAACTCTATTGAGTCACTTTGTGGTAAAGTCAACCACAAATGGAAACCTCAGCAACTCAGCTTTAACAGTTCAGGCCTTCACATTAAAATGCATCTCTATGGAAGCACTTCCACATCCCATCTGGCTGACAGATCTGCTAAATAAGGCAAAATTGTGATTGGTGTGTCTCTTACTGCAGCATTAATTAAATGGTCTTCTATGATCAGTTCAACAGCTGTTTCCTCTCTCACCTGGTTCGCTTACTGAGCCTGCGGATATATGCTGACGTGTTTCTGTATTACTCACATTAAGCTGACATCCTGCCATAACTCCTTATGCTCATGGAGGCATACCAATAAAGTTTAGATCCATTGTCCTCCAACCTCAACATACTACCCTCCCTGGATTATCATTCTGTCTGTTTATATTCCAGTTTAACTAAAGAGGACAAATTGCTGCTCGTCCAATCCACCATATGTACCACAGTGAGCTCATAACTTTTTATTTGGGCCCTAGCAGCTAGAAGTCACATGGCAGCAAATCTCCCCTGACGTAACATTCGGGTTGGAAGCTCATGTGCTTTTGTAATGCTTGTGCTAGAATCCACCTTTGTATTTCATGTAGAGTTTGATTAATCATTATCATTTTGCCCTTCTTGATCAATCAACAACTAAAAAGACAAATAGAGTGAAATAGAGACACCTGGAGGGACACTGGACTAGCCCACATTCTAAATGCTAAACCAAACAAAAATAACCCAAAAGCTAACTTCAGCAATAATTTACTTTCAAGCTAACATTATTGTTTATACTAGTGTGGTTCCAAATAACAAAATAAGTAAGCTAATAAAATTTGCCAGCTTAAGTTATTGTTAACTACTAATTGGTTTCTAATGTTAGCTGTATAGTGAGCTTAATATGCTATTTTGGCACCTTTATTAGCAATCAGCACTAAAGTCAGAAGGCAAAATGTTAGCGTACCTTCTTAAATCCACTGTTAATAAACAAGCATTACTATTCACTTTGAAGTGAGCTAATTCTTACAAATTGTGTAAAAAGTAGTGTAATGTTTGATGCATTGACTGTAAATAAAATGGACGTCCAATCGCTTAGCTGGAAGTGAGGCTTCCGCAAAAACTGCTCCCCCTAGTGGGTGGCTGCAGTATAGGTCAAAAACTCTGTCTCCCCCATTCATTTGAATGGGGCTGCGGTCAAACTTTAAAAAATAAATACACGTCGTACAAATGTTTCTCACATCCGTATGCTGTGGTGATATGTAGTTAGTATTTGACTGTTTTGTGTTCAAGGCCTCTTTTTTCTGAAAAGTTTCTTTTTCGTTAGTTGTTACAGGGTAAAATATGGGGTTTTACATCCGGGTTTACTTTGATTTACAGCTGCCGTAGAGAGAAACTCTGTAGGATCTCGCAACGGTACGCTGTAGGGCGGAGGTCGTTACCGTGTAAACACACAAATTCCCTACTGCCGAACTCTGGCTGCAGAAAATGTACAAGATGTCTGCATTCTGGAACAGGATATTTTGGAAGAATAGATAGTCAGCATTGCCAGTGCCTGGAGCTTATATTATGAACAGAGCCTACTGAAGCTGGCAATGCTGCTTGGGTTGTGGTGGTCATCAATGGCTATATGGTAGGTTGTGTAACTAGTCAGAAGGGTAAAACATAAGGGCGTAAGGATTTCTTCACTGAGAGCTCATCAGTGTCACTGATGCACAATTACCTTTTGTTTATTTCTAAACAAACCAAGAACACAGCTTTAAGAAATTATAACAACACTTTAGCCTTCCACCCTGAGCGTTACATCAGAGGAAAACGTCCGCTGTGAATGTAGCGAACATTAACCTCTCCCTTGCACACTTATGAATAACCATCCCTCTCAAAGCATCTAACATTCACCTCAACAAGCGATCTGGCATGTGACGATGTTTAATGTTGCATCTACAGGCGCTACTCTCAAACAGAGCGTGTCAGTAAGAGGCCTGTTCCCTCTTGTGTTAGTCACAAAGGCACAAAGGATTCTGCCACAGTGACAGACTAGATGCTTCACACATGCTTGTGTCTTTGAGCAAGCGTGTGCACGTGTGTGTGTGCATGTGCAAGTATGTGTACATGTTTCTTTCTGGGTTAGTGGCAGTTTTATGTAAAGTTTTTTTCTTTTACCAGAGAGAGAAAGAGAGGAAGACAGGCTTCATCACCACTCAGTTCTAAAAATAAGAACCAAATATGCGCTTGTTTTATTGTTGTGCTGTTCCTATTTTCCAAAAGACAATAAGTTATTTATTTTTTTCTTTTACAGTGACTGGCACACCCCCTGTTGTCAAAAAAGCTCAATATGTTGCAGCTGTATTTATAGTGACAAGCCTCCGCTGTGGCAGACAATCATATTCAGGCGCACCACCATACATCGTCAGTTTTTTAATGTTACAAACCCACCCTGCTTCTTTAAAGGCTATGTATTGTTTTGACAGGTCTGCCCTGTTTTACTGTCTGGTATTAAATTATAGAACATGTTATTGTCTTGGCGACATGTCTTCATCTTATACTGTTGTATAGAGATCCAACAGGAGCTCTGTACCGTCATTTTCAAACCTTGATTTCTTTGGCAGCACCACACCCAGTGGAGAAAGCTGTAAATTGTTACAATACGCACATCTTTGAGGATTTAACAGGCTTGTGTGAGCGACAAGAAAAAGATGACATGGTTTTTTCATCCAGTCGTGACGAGCATGTCCTTTTTTATCAAGTGAAATCATGACACCACCAATTTTCTAGGTCAGGGCTGTTAATAAAAGATTTGAGTGGAGTAATAAGAGGAGAGGTGAAGACTGAGGCGGAGGGAGAGACATAAAAGAAGAAGATATAGAAAGACACATCGACAGGGAACAGAAAGTCTGAGACCAAGTGTGTGTTTGTGTGTGCGCGTGCATGTGTAGGCTGTTGTTCGATAAGAAACGGTGACATAGATAAGTGCTCATCTGTGACAGCTCAGTTGTTCTTTTTAACACAGCGGCCCTGCACAACTCCCAGCTTCCATCTCCAACAATAACAACAACATGTCAGCAATGAGACAAAACAAACTAATACCTACAGGCATTGGCTAGACTTGTTGCACTGCACTCATGAATGTCTGTTACTGTGGGACCACAGTCTGGTCCTCTTCTGGATTGGCGTCTAAAGGCTGATTTATACTTCTGCGTCTCCCCTATGCAGCAGTGGCTGACACGGATATGAGCACCACATACTTGTGCGTCGATGTGTCCGTATCGTGCAGCAATTCTCAGCCAAAACGCTTGACGGCAGTGTGGTCTCTCAGATAGCCGGTCGCCTGCTTCCGGCCCCGATACGATCTCTGTTTACTTTTCCACAGCGATTCAGAGCGTGTTATGTTACTCTACAGCTGATACATGTTGCTGTTTATCATACAGACATGATTACATGAAGAATAGAGAGGAGGAGATGAAATACACGGCCCATGTGCGGCCCATGTCTGGGGTCCGGGATCCCGGAAGTGCTGTAAATGCGGGAAATACAATGCCGCTGAGTGGACCAATCACAGGGCTCGCAGTCTGCGTTGATTCTACACCTAGTTACATTTTGGGAGGAGGTGCACATCAGCTACATGCGTAGGCCTATGCGTAGGTACGGGAGCAACGCGGGCCCCTGGCGTAGGCTATGCTGTTGATTCAACGTGGAAGTATAAATCAGCCTTTAGACCACTCACTTAATTTTTGTTACGTATTGTCAGTTAAGTTCATACTAGCTGCTGGTGCTTCTTGTTGATGTAATGGATGGGTAAAGTACGGTGGCCCGGAAGGGTCAACTGCATAAACATCCATGATGCAAAGAAAACAGTCATGAAATGACAAAAACATTTCACCAAATGTAAAAAAGCGTTTCACAAAACACAAAATTATGTCATGGAAAGCAAAAACATGTTTTTCTTCATTTCTGAAACATTTGCGTTCTATGAAATGTTCTTGCATTAAGTAAAATGTTTTTGTGAGTAAATGAGAGTTAGTAGTAAATGAGTGAAAATATTTTTCACATTTTTTGAAGTGTTTTTCTGGTCATGAAATCTTTGTGTAGTTGATCCTCAGGGTCACCTTTAGAAAAAGGCAGGAAGTCACTGGCTGTGATACCAGAACAATCAAGTGGAAAAATGTGAAAATGCTCCTCACAGCTGTGAGGAACTACTGAGTCAGACCATAATGGCCTCAAGGTTTGCCGAAACACATTGTTACATCAAACAAATCACTGATCAGCTCAGCTTTACTTCACTTTAACTCAACACAGTGAGTTCAATCTGCTGCTAGTTAAAACTGCTGAGCAGCTGCATTTAAAGCTTTAAGGGATTGTCTTTGTAGAAAAGCCTTTAAGTGCAAATTGAAAGGTTTGACATTTAAACTTTGACAATAAATCCTCACATTCTCCTTTGTCTGCTGATACAGCTCACACACTCACAAAAAAGGAACGATTCTGCAGAGTATTGTAGACCTTAAATGACCCTCCTTACTTGTAGATGTTTAATATACTGCTGAGGGTCCAGTCAGCACTGGATGTTCTGTGTAAGGAGTTGGATGTGTTTCTGTTCTGCAGATACAATCTAAGTAGATAAAGAACTAATGGACTCTAAAAGTCATTCATCCCTGTAGCTATTAATCCTCAAAACAACTTAATACGATTATTATATTTGACTTATTGATTGTTGTCTGATGGTTAGGGTTAAGGTTAGAGACGGCTACGTGGTTACTGCTTTAAAAGAAATTACCCTTTGTGGGACAATTGAGATGTCTTTGATGTATCATTCTACATGTCATATTTACAAAACACAGTAGTACACTGGTTTTGGTGTCTTATAAGTGAAGCGATATTCTGAGGAGTTCAGGATGTTTTGCTGTTTTTAAAAGTAAGCTTTACTTATATTAATTAATACAGTTATATTGAGACGCATTGATCACATGTTTAGTCTTACACATATTACGTGTTTCATTGACCGAGAAGTTTACCTTAGACTTTGTAATTATGAATAACCGCCACAGGCTAAAGTACAAAAGTCTTCTGTGTGCAGTGTTTGTTTTTCACAGATGACAGGACGTAGCCAATAATCAGCCATGATGAATGAACATTAATATTTATCAAGCATAGAAAGTATCCACAGAGGAAACTTATACGTGAACAGTTCAAGATGGACTTATTAATGCTGGAAATAAAGAGGAATTGGGATGAACTGTTACATTTCTGTTACTTTTTCCACGTTACATCGTCTTTTGGGACTTTCATAAACTGATTTCCGCATGCTAGTCACTCAAGATCCTCCTTTCATATTATCCTGTGTGCCATAAGAGTGATATATTTCATCAGCAAAGCAGTTTCTTGAATTGCCTCTCAAAGTAAAAGGAACGGAAATGTACATTATGAGGAGTAGAGCCTACAGTTATTACAAACAGACACAGAGCTCCTTATTCAGCAGCCAGGTACAAAAGTCAGAGGCTGAAGACTGCAAAGAGTAATCCAACAATATAAAGAGAGAGAGCGTACAACAAGGTTGTTTTATTATGAAGACTAGCTCTAACACACCTTTATCCCAAAAGAAAAAAAAATACTACCTGTGTTAGAACTGAAATGGGAACAAACCCACACGGGTCTCTTGAGAAATCAAATAAAAGCAGCGGAGGAGAAGCTGGACAGACATGTGATATGTAGAATCATTTTTAATAAGATTTAGCATAAAAAATGGTTATTGGTGGCTTGTCTGTCTGTTCCCTGTTAATCAGCATCTCTAATTAACTGTCAGGCAGCAGGTTGGCCTTTTTCATGAGCTGGTACAAAATGATGGCATGTCCAAGTACTGAAGTCCCTGAAGTGTGTGAAGGCAAATAAACACAGATCAGCTATTAATACATTTGGACCAAGAGCCCCATATGTCTAATTTGTTTTGTGCTGCTCACGGAGGAGCAGAAAGAGAGAAGGAAATTAATACCAGGACGAACAGGGGAGGTTTGCACTGGATGAGGGACTAATTCATGTGATACAACAGATTCTGATGGTCTTCCAATTATTGTTCCCAAAAAGAGAAGACATGGCTAGGATCTGTGGTCCAACAGCCAAACGGATCATGAGGAAATGAGGATGAGACAAAGTAGAGAAAATGGAGATGAGATCGTTAGTTAGACGTGCTTGGTTTTTAAATTTTAGATATTTTCTGATGCATTTTAAAGTGTAAATAGTTAAATGTAGGTCAGGGAAACAGTCTGGGTGTTGAGGATGTATGTTGGAAATGATCCAATCAAACACATTTTAAAGGAGCATTGCTTTAAATACTTTTCACTTTGATGGAATAGTTGTATGAAATACCTGTTGCTGAAGTTATTTATGATTACAGAAAAAGCATACTGTAACACAAAGCCTCCTGGGAAAAAAAACCAAAACATTGTAGGCACTGGTTTTAACCAAGCGGCAGCTTCCAGTCTCAAAGCATGAAGCCCATGTGGAAGTGTTATAAACTGCAGTTCATTGAGAATCCACTTGAGGCTGGCTGGAGAAACACCGGAAACCACATACACACAAATTCAAAAAGACAATCTTTACAGCATTAATAAACATGTTTACAGCCTGGTTCAAAAAACGGCTTGGCCCTACGATCTCTTTGTCTGCGTCCATGTTGATTGAAAGTTGAGTCAGCATTTCTAATAGGCGCCCCCCATCGTTGGGCTTCAAAATGCCTTTCCAGAAACCAGTGGATGATGTCACTTTGTCTACGTCCACATGTCCTTCACAGTCTGTCTTCCTTCCTAGAGTGGTCAGGCGGCTGTGGCTCAGTGGGTAGAGTTGGTCGTTTCTCAATCGGAAGGTTGGCCGGTCGATCCCAGCTCCATGCAGTCACATGCTGAAGTGTGCTTGGGCAAGACACTGAACCCAAAATTTCTCCCGCTGTGTGAATGTGTATGGATGAGGTTAGCTAATACTGGTGGTCCCTTACTACAGCAGCCTCTGGCATCAGGGTGTGAATGTGATGGGCAGAGTAAAAGCACTTTGAGTGGTCAGAAAGATAAGAAAAGATTTCTTGACTGTTTCTTGACTGAGTTGTCCTTCCGTGACGCTGTGTCATTCCACTTTAATGCCTGATTGGTCAACGACTGTCTCTGCGGCGCGGCATGACGTCTCTCACTCCAGGAGGTCTTTTTAGCGTGTGTTTGGCTCGTGTGTGTGTAAGTGTATGTCTGCGTGTTATTTTAGTGTACTGCGGGTGAGCTGCTGCTCCAGGGGTGTGCTTCTGTTATTTCCTTGGAGGCAAACACATGCAGTTCATACAGTGCACTCACACATGCACACAAATACACACTCAGAGGGACATAAATCTTTGAACAGCAGTCTGATGCAGCTGGAACATGCATGGCCAATTAACACAAGATGAACTGACCTCACTTGCCTTATGGCCACCAATACCGGTACTTAAACAACACACACACACACACACACACACACACACACACACACACACACACACACACAAACACACACACACGCACACACACACACACACACACACACACACACACGCACACTTAAAGAGAGAGGAAAAGGCTGAAAACACTTAAATTACATCTAATTCAGTGCCTGTGATGGAAATACCTTTATTTCTCCCTCCTGGGCCACAACAAGGGTTTAACAACCTCTTTGACTGCAACAATATCACACAGATTTACCTGCTGTTTCCTCTGCAGTAAAACGGCTATGCTTTGGTTTCAGTGGTGGAGCGTTTGGTTTAGGATGTGCACCACTGCGGGGGAGGTGGGCACACTGCGATCACAGCCTCCAATATGTCAAAAGTAATTAGGCTGATCGCAGTGTATACCCTATTATGCACGGAGAGGTGTGTGGGGTGTGCTGTTAATTAGACTGATGATGGAAGCACTCTAATAAGCACAGTGTTGAATTCTTCTCTTTTGTATGGAGAATACACAAGGTGTGTTTGCTGGTTGAGTCTGGCTTTACGGTTTTATTCTTCTGGGCAAGCAGTTTATTATCCTATAACGATATGAAGAGAGTAAGACCCTGTGGTTGTCAATTGAATGAACATTTATTGGAAAATAAAGTGACAGATGTTCAATTTGAGTATTGTTGCTGGTTCAATTCACAGCTGCAACTTAGAAGTTATTCTTTGAGAACAATCACTTGATCTCACTGCATTTTAAGTCCCTCTAAGGAACTTTGAGTTATTGTTGTTTTTGACGCCCCCTGTGGACAAAGTGGTACAGCTTATCTAGGGATGGGAATCAAAAACCGAATCCAACTTGGAACCGGTTCCAATTGATCAATTCCATCGGAATTGTACACCTCAAATGTTATCGATTCTTCTTAACGATTTATTTCCCAGCACGACGTCACGTCACGTCACGGCACGTCGCGGTATGTTGCATTACGTCACACACTGCGGACGCAGAACTCCTTCAGCCACTAGGAAACATGGAGAGGAAAAGCGTTTTTCCTCTCCAAATTGAAAGTATTTTTCCTCCAGGCTCGAGGGTCCTCGTCCGGACTCACACGGCCGAGAATGAAGTCAACCTATTATTCAGTATGTGCAAGTTGAATATGTTCATGTTCAGTCTTGTGCAGACATAGTTCTGGGAAAAATAAAATGATTCCTTTTGGTGCAGAAGACTGTGTAGAACTACTTTTTTTCCCCTCAAAAAAATACTCAGGAATCGTTTGGAGAATTGATAAGGAATTGGATTGATAAGCAGAATCGACAATGGCATTGACATTGATAAAATCTTATCAATTCCCACCCCTTATTTTATGTCTTCTGATCTTGAACTGTATGTGTTTAAGTAGTGTTTTATTACACAAAATCTCACCACCCTGCTTTTGGTAACAGCAAAACATGTCAAATGTAAGTTTGAATCTCCGCAGCGGAGAGAGTAATAAACGATGCCGTAATGATCTGCAGCATTAAAGATAAATATGTAGAAATAGTCTTTTTGATGATCTTGTTAGCTTTTATAGCTCATAAAGAAGGATCAGCACCAATTTCAGTCTGTCTCATAACCATCTAAACCTCTTCAAATGTTTAAAATGGGCTTGGTGTAGAAAATGGAGTCAACACTTTTTGCTTTAACGCAGTAGTTGTCAGAGTAAAACTTTAAAGTAAGTATATAAATATCACAAGTCAGGTTTTTCTTGATACAACGTAAATTATTTTTCTGTTTTCCTTTTTTTTGATGACGGCATAGACAGAAAAAAGAGATGGAAGATACCTTCTAGGACTGTAATGCATCTTTTTTGTTTCTACTATGGATCTCTCAATAAATTTATTGATTAACCGATCAATGCAATTCATCTCAGGATTCTCAAATGTGCAAAGTGAGAAGAATGTGTAAGACTTACATGACATCAAAAATATCTTTGGGTTTGTGGGACTACAGAAAAGGAAGTAGTTTGATGGTGTTGTGCATAACACACTTGTCCAGTTGTTCTCTGTTTAATTTAATGAGTATTTTCAGCTATCAATTTTATGTTTAGTATTGTTTCTGGCCTTAGCAACTCATCTGTAGCTCGTTTGACTTTCATTTAGAAGCTTTCGGCTGAAATAAGAAACAAACAAGAAAGTAATTCCATATTAATAAAAACTACTTGCTACCTTAATGAATTGCTAAAAAAATCTTGTCTTTTTGTTTAAATTTATATATTTGCGCATATTAAACATATTACAAAAGATACTTACCCTCCCTATTTTTACACTCACATTACTCTGCCAGCTCTTGGTCACAGTGCTCAAGCTGTGAGCAGGATGTAATAATGGGAAATGATGAATCACAGAAGTCTTCCCAGAGTTCTGGGCATGATAGTGCAATCAATTTTCAATAAATGTATTAGCAGCAAAGTCTGTGTGTTGTGTGCAAAAATAGCCCAGAGAATATTCCCTTAATACTGAAGCAGAAATATGTTGGTGTGATGGAGTATGGTAGTGCACAGCCATTGTTCTTTTCTTTAAGCAAAGCCCTGAATCAAATCCCTTCTTGCACGACTTTGCTGGAAGGGAGAGCTTGTAAGACTACATGAGCTGTTCCAACATCTCCTCTGTCGACATTGTGGATCCCGCTCTGCATTACCATTTTTCTTTTTTTGCCTCAACTTCAAAGACTTCTGAGCAGGCAAAATATGCAAGGCAGAAATAAACTAGGTCTATATTCTGCTATGGATCTTTTTTTGACAACCTTTGTTGACAACACGCCACTAAACGCACTGAAGCTACAAATTAGGTAGCGACAATTGTCACCGTTTGAATAAGCTTTGGTCCAAGAATTTGACACTCAACTACGTTTTTCGCGTGACAAGCTTTTCATTTTTCCCCAAACGACCTTATATCCCAAGGGACAGCTGCAAAACCGGGTTCTTCTGTAATTAGGCTAGCTCGCTGACTAAAAAATAAGCACCAATGGTAGAAAGGTGTGTGTGTGTGTGTGTGTGTGTGTGAAGGAGAGGATGAAGGTGGGGAGGGTGTGGGGAGGTGGAGGAGGAGTGTAGATAATGAGAGACAGGGTGACAGAATGAAAGAGTGCAAGAGGAGTGCATGTCAAGAATCAAAAGGGGGATGTTTGCCTGCGGCTTCCTCGTGGTACGATGTCGTTGAATCTACTCACCATGTTTTATTAGAAAAGGCTCCATGTAAGGGTCTCTGTTGTCAATTTGGCATACGTTAGTTGGCTCTCTGAGTATCTCAGCAAGTTTGCCTGCTGCATTGTGTTACTGTTAGTTTGGCATACAGCAGTTCATTTGAACGCACAGGTAGAGCAGGAATAAATGTATCCACCTGTGCATACATTTATTTGGATTTCATCTCTTGCATTATCTTGAAATGATTCATATTACTTGACTCTGTGAAACCCAGTTGGTAAAAACAATTGCAAATGTTGGCTATGTAGATAATAACATACCAGAAAGGTTTTTGATATGTACCTTTTTTTTCTTCCATGTATACTTATGAATTGCAAAGGCTTGTTGAAAACTTTGTTTGTTATTATCAGCACTGAAGTTGAGTTACCAAAGCTTAAACCTGAGTCAAGTTGCAAGTCCCCAGTGTTCAAGTCACCAAAGAAGAATCTGAGTTAAGTCCCCATTGACTGATTCCAAGCCAGAGTTAAGTTCTCATTATTTATATTTTATCACACTCGTTCGAGGCAGATGTCTGTCTAACATAAGTCTGGTTCTGCTCGAGGTTTCTGCCTTGCTGCTGTAACTTGTTAAATGCTGCAAAGTGCTCTGCTCATGGTGGATTAAGATGAGATCATACAGAGCCCTGTCTGTAAGATGGGACTGGACAGGGTTCCCATGCGTCCTGGAAAACCTGGAAAACAGTTGACCAGTTTTCCAGTACTGGAAAACACCTGGAAAATGGGAGAAAAAGTCAAATGTCCTGGAAAATGACATATAGTCCTGGAAAATTATTCCAACATGGCTGCGTGCGACCTGACCCGATTAACAAAACACATCCCCGTTCATTGAATGTTGAGTGCACGCTGTGCTGGAAAAGACAGCGACACTGCGCAACTTTTTTCACATCTTTTCTCCCTCACTTCATGCATTCACAGAAAATGGAGGTATATTGTCTAGTTTTATGGTACATTAACCTTGTAGAGTGCTCTTTTGATTCAAAGAGTCTTATATTTAAGTTATAGTGTGACCAGTGGAGTCAGCAGAGAGCTTGGGGGTCTGTGCCTCACAACTTTCTCTGCAGGCTGAGAGCTCAATTACCGTACTCTAGCGCAGTTGTTCTCAAAGTGGGGTCCTGGGACCCCTGGCGGTCCGCGAACCATAGTGTGGGGTTCTGTGAAATAATTTGAATACATTTCTAATAAATTTTAAAATTGTGCTGTGTCATTACAAAACAGCATACACCATTGTTATGATACCATTTGGTGGCTCGAAGGGATATGTGAGTCTTGTTACTGTTAATTTTCTGAAAGCGTTTAAGATCAATTACTTGAAAAGTATAAATGCTGTCATGTTGAGTCCACAAGGAATGAATTGACCCTCTGTTTCAAAGTATACAAGTGGTATTACTTGATTCAAATTGAAGTGTTATCTGTTTATCACTATGGTACAGGTCTGAAGAATTTACATAGATACGTTTTACAATACAAATAGTTCCAAGGGCAACTAAGAGTGCAAATGGTAGTAAGCTTGTACTTTAGTGATGGGAAGTTGGGCTCTTTTCAGAGAGCCGGCTCTTGTAACTCAGCTCCTAAAGAAGAGCCGGCTCTTTCGACTCCCGAACAGCTCTTAATTTAGGATCTTTTGTAGCCGTATGTTTGACCTTAATTTTGCAAAGACTAATGGTTTGTGTTGAAAACCCTTTTACGTACAGTGTTTTTATGAGAAGACTTATAATTGACCAATTTTGTGCATTTATTCTGTTACAAATCCATTCTCACCCTGATCCTAGGGTTATGATTAGGGTTAGGGTTAGGGCTAGGGTTGTGTTTAGGGTTAGGGTTAGGGTTAGGGTTAGGGTTAGGGTTAGGGTTGTGTTTAGGGTTGTGATTAGGGTTAAGGTTAGGGTTACGGTTAAGATTAGGGTTAGGGTTAGGTTTAGGGTTAAGGTAAGGGTTAGGATCAGGGTTAGGATTAGGGTTAGGGTTAAGATTAGGGTTAGGGTTAGGGTTATAATTAGGGTTAGAGTTGTGATTAGGGTTAGGATTAGGGTTAGAGTTGTGATTGGGATTAGGGTTAGGATTAGGGTTAGGGTTAGGATTAAGGTTATGGTTAGGATCAGGGTTAGGGTTAGGGTTGTGATTAGGTTTAGGTTTAGGATTAGGGTTAAGATTAGGGTTAGGGTTAGGGTTAGGATTAGGGTTAGGGTTAGGATTAGGTTTAGGGTTAGGATTAGGGTTAGGGCTAGGATTAGGGTTAGGGTTAGGATTAGAGTTAGGGGTAGGGTTAGGATTAGGGTTAGGGTTAGGATTACAGTTAGGGTTAGGGTTAGGATTAGGGTTAGGGTTAGGATTAGGGTTAGGATTAGGGTTAGGGTTAGGGTTAGGATTACAGTTAGGGTTAGTATTAAGGTTATGGTTAGGATCAGGGTTAGGGTTAGGGTTAGGATTAGGTTTAGGTTTAGGGTTAGGATTAGGGTTAGGGCTAGGATTAGGGTTAGGGTTAGGATTAGGGTTAGGGTTAGGGTTAGGATTAGGGTTAGGGTTAGGGTTAAGGTTATGGTTAGGATCAGGGTTAGGGTTAGGGTTGTGATTAGGGTTAGGTTTAGGATTAGGGTTAGGTTTAGGATTAGGGTTAGGTTTAGATTAGGGTTAGGGTTAGGATTACAGTTAGGGTTAGGATTAAGATTAGGGTTAGGGTTAGGATTAGGTTTAGGGTTAGGATTAGGGTTAGGGCTAGGATTAGGGTTAGGGTTAGGATTAGGATTAGGGTTAGGGTTAGGATTAGGGTTAGGGTTAAGGTTATGGTTAGGATCAGGGTTAGGGTTAGGGTTGTGATTAGGGTTAGGTTTAGGATTAGGGTTAGGATCAGGGTTAAGGTTAGGATTAGGGTTAGGATTAAGATTAGGGTTAGGGTTAGGATTAGGTTTAGGGTTAGGATTATGGTTAAGGCTAGGATTAGGGTTAGGGTTAGGGTTAGGGTTAGGATTAGGGTTAGGGTTAGGATTACAGTTAGGATTACAGTTAGGGTTAGGATTAAGATTAGGGTTAGGGTTAGGGTTAGGGTTAGGGTTAGGGTTAGGATTAGGGTTAGGGTTAGGGTTAGGGTTAGGGTTGGGTTAGGGTTAGGGTTAGGGTTAGGATTAGGGTTAGGGTTAGGGTTAGGGTTTAGAGTTAGGGTAAGGGTTAGGGTTAGGATTAGGGTTAGGGTTAGAACCAGAACTAAACTTAAACAAACACAAAGAGAACCAAACTCATGCAAGCTGAACCAGAACCAAAACTCAAGTAAACCCAACCAGAAACGAACCAGACCCAGACCAGTACCGAACCAGAACCGAACGTACCAGAACCGAACCAAACCCGAACCAGCACCGTACCAGGACTGAAGCAGAACCGAACCAGAACCGAACCAGAACTGAAGCAGAACCGAACCAGAACCGAACCAGAACTGAACCAGAACCGTACCAGAACTGAACCAGAACCGAACCAGAACCGAACCATACCAGAACCGAACCATACCCGGACCAGAACCAAACCAGAACCGAACCAGAACCGAACCAGAACCATATCAGAACCGAACCAGAACCGAACCAGAACCGAACCAGAACCGAACTGAACCAGAACCAAACTCAAGCAAACAGAACCAGAACCAAACTCAAGCAAACAGAACCAGAACCCAACTCCAGCAAACAGAACCTGAACCAAACTCATGCAAACAGAACCAGAGCCAAACTCATGCAACTGAACCAAAACCAACCACAAGCAAACTGAACAAGAACCGAACCAGAACCGAACCAGTACTGAACCAGTACCGTTCCAGAACCGAACCAGAACCGAACCAGAACCGAACTGTACCAGACCCGGACCAGAATCGAAACAGAACCGTACCAGAACCGAACCAGAACCGAACCAGAACCGAACCAGAACCGAACCAGAACCAATGCAAACAATACCAGAACCGAACCAGAACCAAACCAGAACATAACCAAACCGAACCAGAACCTAACCCTAAGGTTAGGATTGTTATTCGAGTTATTATTAGGGTTAGGGTTGTGATTATGGTTAATGTTAGGATTAGGGTTAGGGTTAGGGTTGTGATTAGGGTTAGGGTTAGGGTTAGGGTTAGGATTAGGGTTAGGGTTAGGTTTGTGATTAGGATTAGGGTTAGGGTTAGGGTTATGATTAGGGTTAGGATTATGATTAGGGTTAGGGTTATAGTTAGAACCAAAACTAAACTTAAGCAAACATAACCAGAACCAAACTCATGCAAACTGAACCAAAACCAAACTCAAGCAAACCCAACCAGAACTGAACCAGACCCGGACCAGTACCGAACCAGAACCGTACCAGAACTGAATGAGAACCGTACCAGAACTGAATCAGAACCGAACCAGAACCGAACCGTACCAGAACCGAACCAGAACCGTACCAGAACCGAACCATGACTGAACCAGGACTGAACCGAACCAGAACCGAACCAGGACTGAACAGAACCGAACCAGAACCAGAACCAAACTCAGAACCAGAACCAAACTCAAGCAAACAGAACAAGAACCATCTCAAGCAAACAGAACCAGAACCAGAACCAAACTCGAGCAAACAGAACCAGAACCAAACTCGAGCAAACAGAACCAGAACCAAACTCATGCAAACAGAACCAGAACCAACTCAAGCAAACAGAAGCAGAACCAAACTGGAGCAAACATTATTAATGTCCTCAGATTGGAGGGGCTGATACAAATAGTTCCAAGGGAAACTAAGAGTGCAAATTGTAGTAAGCTTGTTCTTTAGTGATGGGAAGTTCGGCTCTTTTCAGAGAGAACAGAGAAGAACAGCCGGCTCTTTCGACTCCCGAACGGCTCCTAATTTCAGTTCTATTTAGGTCATTAATGCACTGATCCTCTGATCATTATTATTATTTGATTATTTCAGTAAGGCAGCTTCCTGATTCCTTTGCTGGTTCTTTTGTTTTTTTCTTAGCTCATTTTATATTTTTTGAGAAAAGAGAAAGCTGAGATGTTGCCCATCGTTGTTACTTGGTTGCACTAATAAAGTGAAGTGCTGTAAATCTGTGGTTGCATTATTCTATTATCAATTTGCCATCATTTTTAAGAATGTAAGAGATGATTTCATTGATAGCCATAGACTACATGTCTCTCAATGTAGACTTCCACTGAGAGGAACATATTAGACTATTTCGGAACTAAATTAGAAACTAAATTCAGACTGTCATTCCAGCTTGATCATCAATGAAAATGTCCTGGAAATGTCCTGGAAAATGATCTCTGGAAAAGAGTGGGAACCCTGCTGGACCTTACCCTGTCTCGATGTTGGGTCTTTGTTAATAATATAACAGAGTATGGTCTAGACCTTCTATGTTGGTATTGCGTCTTGATATAACATTTGTTGTGATTTGGGGCTATATAAATAAAGAGCACTCTAAACTATTCACTGTATGAATCTCGACTGACTGTGTGGGACCTTTTGAATGTGTAGAAAACAAGTTTCATTTATAAACATTCGATTCTGACTGATCCAGTCAGAATGTTTGGAGGTTAAATTTATCAATGACGTTATAGCGCTGCGTGTTGTGCATAAGTGCATAACAGTTAAGTAAACAAGTGTGTCCCTGTCTTCTCCTTGATGGTTGTTTTACATATCAAACATGTTGCACTGCGCTTGTTTGCATTTGTTGTAAAAGCTCTGAAAGCTAAACATAATTCATGGCACTTCTTCAGGCATCCTGGCAGGAACTGCTGCTGAAATAGACGACGTGAATGTGCAGACAGGTGAACACTTGTTGTCTAGTTCAAAACTGGATAAATCATCAGGGGCATACAGAAAAACAACTTACAAAAACAATAACTCAGTCTTAATAAGAAAAATACCTTTGAGTTGTCCTCCCTTTCTTCAGAACCCATGCTCGAGGCAGAGTCCAAGTTGAGTCACAAGCCCTGAAAATCAGGACTCGAGTTGGACTAGAATTGAGTCATAGTCCAAGTGCTACAATAGCATATATTTACTTATTGTGATATTTTTTATGAAGTATTTGTAAACAATTCTTCTTAAAGGCTTCAGGGTGTTAATTATAACCTAGCAGATATGTTTTTTATATTAAACAAAAATTGTTTCCAATTTGCAGCTATATGCTGTCAACCCCCGCTTTTAACATCACACCCTACCTCACATAATTACTTTATATAATGCACTGGACCATGCACCAATGGATTTGGTGAGAGGTGAAGGCCTTGGTCATATGAATGCTGTGGGCAGTAAAGATTTTATTCTAGATTCACTGAAACAGGATGGAAAGGAATGAAAAATGATGACTTCCCAAAGCCAGCTCACTGCCATTCATTGAAGTCAATTTTCAAAGGGTTAAAAAACCTGCAAACACACTTCTTACTCTTTATTACAGCCTAATTTATCCTGATCTTTCATATTGTAATATAGTTTGGGCTAGTACTTTTCCGACGATTCCATAAAATGTTGCTCCTTCAGAAATGTTTTGTCAGGATGGCAACTCAATTGAAGCCACACGTCTCATCTGCTCCTTTGTTTCGGAAACTCCAGCTTCTGAATATCTATAACATCAATATCTCTCAAATATGTGTTTTTTTTGCATAAAAATAAAACGTGAAGGGAATATCCCTGATCACTTCAAATCTTACTTCAAATTAAATTCACAGGTCCACTCTCATTCAACTCGGCAAACTTTCTTTCTTCATCCTCCCAAATGTTTTTCTTGTAGAAGTCAATTCTCGATATGTTTCAGGGGCAGCAAATTCTGGAATATTTATTCCAATGTAGCGAAAAACTGTTTATCTTTAAAATGTTATAAACGATGCTTGAAAAAATGTTTAACCACTGTTACTTAATTATACTCATTATGTTCAACCACATACTCATAGAGTAGGTGTCCATACACATCATATTCATATTTTTTACTTTTGAATTATATTGATGTAATAACTGTATTTATATTAGTTTTTAATTTCGTATATTCTTATGTTATTTTATTTTTTGTATCAACTATTGTCTTTATATGTGTCAATTTAGTATTTTGTAATTCATTTTTGATATTAGAACACTATTTGGGTGGAGGCTTCAAATAAGCTCTGAGTTTTCTGCCTTTCTGCACTGTATATTTTTTTTAATCTTTGCTCTTTTTTGTGTTTATTTTCTTTTAATTGTGCACATAAATTAACATAAACATAAGCATAAAGAATTACTATGTGCTGAAGAGTTACACAGGAGTTTAAGACTGAAACTACACATCAGTAATCACACTTTCTTTTAGCTGACTGTTGTAGATTGATTTATTTTCACAATTTCAAGGTTGTGAGAATGACTCGAGAAGGAGTAGTGTCAATTTTCTGGAATAAGATTTGAATTTTTAAGTTTAAATTAGTTCAATTTACAACAACAGCAAAATACAACTCCTCCATTGCTCTTTAACTTCCAAGTCTTTGTGTGCATATTAATATAATCATATGGTTGAATGTTTGCTCAACTGTTGCATGGACATGGTTAATTGTTTTGTTCCTCATTAAATTGTTCCAATTGGCCACCATGCCAGATTTTGCACATGACAGAAAGATGATTAAAATAGCTCTTAGGGGTTTTCCACATTGCAGTTTAGGGTTAGTAGTAGGACCTTTAATGTGAGGCGATATGTTCAATAAGGTGTGTCGTGAAATGTGTTTCTGTCTTTGAGGAAGCTTTGTTCACACCCACCTCTCTGCTCCTGTACATCATTTGTTGCCATGTGAGAAAGGAGAGTCAGCGTGGTGTTATACGACAGTGTGTCAGTGTGTCACCCAACTGTGATGCCATCACCGTCGGGGGTTGGTATGGGAAATTACTGTAGCAGGTGATAGTGGAGGTTCTGATAAGGACATGGAACCATTAGTGACACCCAAAGCTTCTTACACACATTCACATAACAGAGATTTATGTTCAGCTTTAACTGCTACTGACTGATTAACCTAAATCTGAATGTAATTATTATTTAATCTATACAAAATGCCACTATGAGACAGTAACTCATTCAATGACACATTGATTGGATTACTTTGGCACCTTTAAATATTAAAGGGATAATGTTGAATTTTAATGAGTATGTTAAGGAGTTGGGAATGTGTATAAATCCCTTTTTACACAATACATTTTTATACCACACTGTCAATGTATTTGTTATTTACTGAATTTTATGGAAGATACATTTTAAATGTTTTTATATGAAATGCAACCAAACAGGACGTTCTTTTTTTTTGTGCATCGTGGAAGTAAAAACCCTGACTCCACATTGACAGATTGATAGAAAAAACTTACTTCATTCAGTAGTTAACAGCAATGAAGCTCATTGATTTGTAACTTGGTCCACAGTTACTTCCACAGCCAGGATGTGAAGGACAGCTTCATGATATAAATAGAAAACAATAAGCCATTGGCTGATGGTTATCATATTATATTGTCTTATGGTCCACATGTTGCTGTAAGCTACCCATGATTACATTACAGTTGCTAATCCCTCTAATGCTACTTTGACCAAGTGTTCAGCTTATTTTGTTCCCACCAGGAGTTGGATGAGAGGATAAAGCTTGTATCAATTTCTGCTCTGTATTCAAAGGAGGACCAACACGGTACATTTTAAATCTAGCTCAGGGACTAAAGGTGGTTGAAGTTGGCTAGTCGTCAACTGAAGAGAAGCAATAAACCCTTTCG
Organism: Notolabrus celidotus; assembly: GCF_009762535.1. NCBI lineage: Eukaryota > Metazoa > Chordata > Actinopteri > Labriformes > Labridae > Notolabrus > Notolabrus celidotus. The sequence goes on along the minus strand of NC_048273.1, from coordinate 29,218,779 downwards.
CTAACTCAGAACTTAACAGAAAGTTAAGAAGTCATTGACAACCTACATGTGGGAATCACATGTTGACTACTAGTCACTTGCAACTATCTGAAAAGGTGCTTCAAAGTCTCCATCACTCATTTAGGACATTGCTTTTGGTCCTTCCCTTTTCTTTCTTAGACGGTCTCTAACTCCTCTTTGTTGCTAATTGCTTTTTATTCCTGACTGCTGATGCTGCTTCTTGTTGCCCTTTAATGCTTGCTGATTTAGCTGTTAATTGATGTCTGTTGCAAACACCTGTTAGTGCATATATGTCAATTTTTAACAGCTAACTTTTTGCTATCCTTTGTTGATGCCCTTTATTGCCACAGCTAAGCTAACCATTGTTAACTACTATAGATACTGCTAATAGGCTTTTTTAACAGTTTGTTGTTGTCTGTAGTTAACTTTTATAATTGTTGCGAAATAAGCTAAAAAACTGCTAAGCTAACATCTGTTGCCAGCTTTAGTTGGCAAATTGTTCTCTGTTTCTAACTGCTAATGCTGCCACTAGCTGTTGTCTGCTGTAGCTGTGTTTGCTGATAATTGCTTACTGACCCGGTTGCGCTCCCGGCTCACACCTTACCGCGTTAAAATGCTTATTTTTCTCAATAAGAAAGAGAAAACTGGACACTGTGAGTCCCAACTATGATTCTGTTCAGTTGTCCTGTTGCAGTAAATCCACATGTTGAAGTCTGAGCCTTCACTTTAATGACTGTATGTCCGCTGTGATTATTTATAAGCCTGCTCCTCACATTGATATTCAGCGTGTTAACATTTTGAACACCTCAATAAGATCCAGTCCTCTTGAAAATCATTAGAGAAACGTGAATAAATTGTATCGTAAACCAAAAATTGGGATTTGAATCGAATCTAGGGTTAAGTGTACCGTTACATCCCTATTGCTTACTGTAGATGACTATTTGTAATGCTAACTACCATCTATAATTGCTAAATAGCTGTTATTTGACTTTAATAGCTAAATGTTATTGCTACTTCTAACTAACTAACTAACTAACTAACTAACTAACTAACTAACTAACTAACTAACTAACTAACTAACTAACTAACTAACTACTTTCTATTGCTACCTGCTGTCAACTAGCTTTTCATTGCTTTCTGTTGCCAGCTGCTATCAGTGCTGCTAATTGCACATAGTTTTGACTTGCTAATCCCACCTTGTTTCCCAACTTTTCAAACTCCTGATAACTAACTGAAGCTTTGTATTGCTTCCTTTTTCTAACTGCATTGGAAGTTGCTAACCGCTTTCTGTTACACACTATTACTAATGTTGTGTTGCTGAATGCAACTACCAAGCTGGCAGCCTTTCACTGCAACTGTTTCGTTAACCATAAGAAAGACTTAGCCTATTTGTGGTCCAGGGATCAACCTTTTTATACTGTAGTTATCCCATGCACAAAGCAATCACTAGTTCATACACCCAGACATACTGAATAATGAATTATTATGATACTGTGGTTGTTTTAATGCCTCTTATGTCATTATGTCCAAGTTACTTTTATGCTGTGTTAGCATAACAAGAGGCCTGTTTTATTTGTGGCCACTTATCTATTTTATCATAACGTGGGGAGGAAGGAAGGTGAAGGGGAAGCATTGGATCGAGATTTTAAAGGGGCATTTTATGAATATGAATGACATGCATCACTGTACAGTACTTAGTCAGCGTCTGACCTGACTATTAATTAAACCCATACCCGTTGTCTTCATGCTGCTTCCCTTACTCACTGCTCTCTCTCTCTCTCTCTCTCTCTCTCTCTCTCTCTCTCTCTCTCTCTCTCTTTCTTTATCTCTTTTGTTTGACAGAGACAGTGATGGATACAAGGACAGCGACAGCTGAGCTTGGCTGGATATCGTTCCCTGCCAATGGAGTAAGAACAATGTGCAAAGGTGTACTGTATATGTGTGTGTTCAGGTGTACAAGTGTATGTGTGTTCAGGTGTGTGTGTGTGTGTGTGTGGTTGTGTGTGTGTGTGTACCCTTGGGGAAAGCAGTTTGAGTACACTTTATGGTGCTCCATTAAAGAGTCTGTCAAAATCTTAATTACAGAAGCAAGGTGACACCAATTAACCGCCATTCATGCAGAATATAATGGATTCGAATAGATCCAATAGGTGAGGCACACAAGAGTCCGCAAGAGGCAAATTAATAGGACATAATACAATTAAACACAGTACAGTTAAATAAGAAGAATAGTGTCTTAAAATGTTAAGAACTCTGAAATTTTCTTGTGGTCCATTTGCTACTAGCTAGTTACACTGTTATTCTGTGAGTGTGTGTTTGGGCTGAGTTGCTCTAATTGTGATGAATGGTCATCCCTGGTCAGAGGAGAACAATGAGAGAGGAAGACAAAAAGCAATTGAGGGAGGGGAGTGAGGAGGTAGGAAAAGGTATGGAGAGGGAGACATACAATGGGAGGGAGGGAAAGAAAAAGTTTAATTTGTGTCAGGCCTCTGTAAACCTATTAATCATTTTAGCCTCTCCTCTCCCTTTTACTTTACTCCTTCCTCTCTTACCCACAACCCCTGCCCCCTTCCACACACACACACACACACACACATCCCAGTGGGAGGAGGTGAGCGGCTATGATGAGAACCTCAACACCATCAGGACGTACCAGGTGTGCAACGTGTTCGAGCCCAGTCAGAACAACTGGCTCCTCACTACTTACATAGACCGACGGGCGGCACAACGAATCTACGTGGAGATCAGATTCACCGTGCGAGACTGTGCCTCCATTCCCAGCGTCCTTGGCTCCTGCAAAGAGACGTTCAACCTGTACTACCTGGAGACGGAGAGGACCGTGTCAGAGAGCATTAAAGGGGTGGAGTACTGGGCCAATGCTCCTTTTCTTAAGGTAATGGATCTAGAGCAAAGGTGACTCTGGACTGGGAGTGTTGTTAGACTGTTTATCTGATGAAATACAAAGAAACCAAATACTGGGCTATATTAGGATCATCAGTTTGGCTTAAAATTAGCATTTGCCTTAATAAAAAGGAGTGTTAAAAGCTGCAGTGCACATGAGCATCATTTTTTCAGGACAGAATGTGATGCAGTCTGGAAATCTGTGCATGTTTGATAAATTGAATAACAGTGAAAATCATGTTTCTAAATTTGGTGATTCTGAATATTTTACATATTGTTGAAGATGCTCTTACGTGTTAAAACGGTCCTCTTACTACTTTTTAAACTGAATAAACAATTTGGAGGGAGAACCCTTTCTTTAAAGTCACATTTTTGGGGGCTTTCTTGCCTATATTTGATAGGATAGCTGGAAAGGGACAGGAAATGTGGGGAGTAGAGAGTGGGGGGAGACATGCAGGAAATGGTTGCGGCCGGGAATCGAACTGGTGACCCCTGCAACGAGGACTGTAACCTCTGCATGTGGGGCGCTTAGACCGCTAGGCCACCAGCACTCCAGGGAGAACCCTTTCTGTAAGCTGAACATATTTTGTCACAAAGAAATCCATTGAGAAACACTGCACTGATCACAAGTTGAAGCCTGCAAATGACGAGATTAGAAGGAAAGTTTCTCCAAGTTGAGGCTCTAATTCCTCCCACCTGTTCAGATTTAACTTTTAGTGACTGGTATTTTTTTTGAAAGTGCTCTTTGGGGATTCATGGTTGACTACCCTCCTCAAAATGTCCTGACATCCTACATTAGCAGTTTTAATTAGGTGATTTTCTCAGTAAGGTTTCACACTGTTTGTGTAGACGTATCAGAGTGTTGAAAACCACCCAAGTGTTGAAAAACTGGAAGCAGCAGCCTCTAGTGCTGTCTCTGAGGTTCATTGGGGAAAAGCAAAAAATGATTAAATTCTAACGTGATATAATTAATTTTTGGCTTTTTAATTTGAATCAATTTAACTTGTGCTTTTTGTGTCTTTTCCTATCTCTGTCTTTACTTCACTGAAAGGTGGATACCATTGCAGCAGATGAGAGTTTCTCCCAGGTTGATTTCGGGGGAAGGCTAATGAAGGTGAACACAGAAGTTCGTAGTTTTGGGCCGCTCTCTAAAGGCAGAGGATTCCACTTGGCCTTCCAGGATCTGGGCGCCTGCATGTCCCTTCTGGCTGTCCGAGTGTTCTACAAGAAATGCCCCAGCGTAGTGCAGAACTTTGCTTTCTTCCCAGAGGTATGACGCAGGAGTCCTGAGCTATTTTCATTCATTTTGTTCCAACTGTTGTGCAACATGTCCATCTTTATAATCCTGATTCTGTGCAGACGCTGACTGGAGCAGAGTCCACATCATTAGTCATCGCTAGAGGAAGTTGTATCCCAAACGCTGAGGAAGTAGACGTGCCCATAAAGCTTTACTGTAACGGAGATGGAGAGTGGATGGTGCCCATCGGAAGCTGCAGCTGCAAGGCGGGTTATGAACCAGACAACGGCAACGTGTGTCGAGGTAAATCTTTGCATTAATGAGGCTTTGTTCGATCAAACTGTGCTCATAAAATTAAAGAAAAAATGAAACCAGTTCCAAGCACTGCTCTGCCTCACAGCATGTTGCAGACAATGCCATTTCCACTGAATTAATTAACTTTTTTTTGTACCTGTTCTAATGACCTTGCTACAGTACACATTGTTTTATGCAGCACACAAAAGCTAACAAGCCAGTATGACAGTGAATCAATATCCACACATGCATCTAATAATCCACCAAAGCATCAATACAACTGCAGGAGGCAAGTTCTCAAAAAGCATAAAGGAAACAACAAGCCCCCCAGATTTAAACACATTTACAACCCCAGTGTTGATATTGAATGTGTGCTTTTAGCAAATATGGTGTGTAAATTTCCTCTGAACAAAACACACACATTTACATACTCTTTGTTGTTTATTTTCTAGGAAGACTTTGTCACATATAAGCTCTTGTTTGGTCTGCTAACCACTGTAGCTGTGCTGAGTCAATTCTGCAGAATATGCTAATGTTTTGTTGTGCCCAGGAGAGCAAAGCATTTTTGCAGTCTTAGCTTAGTAATCACATGCATGTATACATTTTCTGATGTTTTTATGCCCAAAGGTGCAGCTCACGATGTTCCATAAGTTAATATTAGTACAAAAAGCCTGGGATGAACAAGGCTCAGAAATAGCTCCTCTTTCCCTCAATGTTCCATATATCTGCACCTTTTTATATCTGGCCTCCTTCCCCATTTCCTCTCCGAGGTAAAACCCATCATTTCTTATACTCCCCTGAGAGCCTTAGCCGTTATGTGTGTGTGACAGAGTGTGTGAGTCTGTGTGAGCATGTGTGTGATGTATGTACATATGGTGAAATGATAAGTGAGGCCTCTATATTCCATGTTAATTAGTTTAGTGTGTTCCAGCCAGATTAGTGTGCCGCGAATTAGTCCTGGACTGTCAGAGAGTGTCGGAGAGATAAAAGAGGGAATGAAAGGAAAGGAAGGAAGGAAGGAAGGAAAGAAGAAAAATAGAGAAGGAAGAGAGCAAGAAGGAAACAAAGGAGGAAAGTAAGAGAGAAATAGGAGAGCCCTGCGGAGGGATGGACTGGGAAGAAGTACAAAAAGTAAAAAGAAAGACAAACCAAGGTTAGAAATATACAAAATGTTAGATGAAATAAATGTAGAGTAAAGAAGACAATGTCTCATAAATATGTGTAATGTATAGACTGAAATGTTAGCCCTGTCTTTGGTGTCAGTGTCTCTTTTACATCAGAAATACTTTTTCTTATAATATCTGTGAGTCACGACTCATGGGAGACTGTGATTAAGTCTGACAATGCCACAGTGACGTTGATTGCCATTGCAGAAAGAATTAATGTCAAATTTCAAATGATTAAGTCGTCCCTGTCCTTTGCTGAGGATCTCTTCTGTAAATCTTTGCCCAGAATGACGAAAAAGTCTGACTATATAAAGTCCAAGAACAAGTTCAGTCCAGGTAACTTCAGTCTTTCTGTGATGGTACCGTCTATGCACACCTGTCCTGTGTTTTATCCAAGGCTTCAGAGCTTAAACAGTGTTTAACACGTCCTCGGACAGAGCGTGTCCCGTCTGTCTCCGTCGAGCCGGCATATTTTTGGTGAACTCCTCTGCCAATCAGCTGATCACAACTTGGCAGGAGACTGTACCCACTATTGGAACAGATGGTTGTCTTTTTATGTGCGTGTGCGTGAGAGTGTGTGCGTGAGGCCGAAGTGAGGTTGTTTATTTTAAACCAAACCAGCATATTGTGCAAACCATCCGGCAAAACTGGCTCAACATCAAAGTACCATCATTGTGTTTGTGTTTGTGTGTGTGTGTATGTGTGTGTGTGTGTGTAAGTGCGTCACAAAGACCCTTTCTTCCAATGCACCACACAAGCACCAACACATAGACGTAAATAACCCCTGCTGTGGCATCACTCCAGAGCTTTTTAAAACCTGCTAGTATCTACCACACACACACACACACACACACACACACACACACACACAACACACACACACACACACACACACACACACACACACACACACACACACACACACACACACACATACCTATAAAATGCTTTAATAATTGATCAGTGTCTGAATGCCATTTTAACACAATTGTCATCCACATAGTCGCTGTGTGACTCACAGCTCTAGACAAGGTTAGAGAGAAAAAATGAACAATAATTTGTTTCTCTCTCTCTCTGTTCCTTTAAGTCCCATTCTTTTTTCTCCTCTTTCTTTGTGTCTTCTTCTGTCTCTGTTTCTTTGTTTGTTTCTCTTTCTTACTTTCTTTGTCTTTCTTACTTTCTTGTCTTTTTCTTTCTTTCTCTTCTTTCTTCCTTTCTTTCTTTTCTTTCTTTCTCTCTTCTATTCCTTTTTCTTTCTTTCTTTCTTTCTTTCTTTCTTTCTTTCTTCTTTCTTTCTTCTTTCTTTTTCTCTCTTTCATTGTTCTCTTATTCTTTCTTTGTTTATTTTTGTTCTTTGTTCTTTCTTCTTTTTCTTTTTCTTTCTTTTAATTTTTCTGTCTTATTTTTCTTTTTTATTGTCTTTGTTTCTTTTTCTATATTTTTCCTTTCCTTTTTACTTTCTTTCATTCATTCTTTTTGTCTTTGTTTCTGTCTCTTTTTGTTTATTTATGTTTCTTTTTCTTCCAGTTTCTTATTTTCTTCTCTTATTCTTTCGTTTTTTACTGTATTTTTTGTTTATTTCTTAGTTTTTTATTTTTTCTTCTTTGTGTCTATCTCTTTTTCTGTTTATTTCCATTCTTTGTTTGTTTCCTTCGTATCACTGTATCTCTTTCTTCCTTCCTTTCATCTTTATTGTTTCTTTCTTTCTTTCTCTCCTTACCTGTACCTTAATGTTCCTTTGTCTTCCCAATCCCCCATCTTTGTCAGGTCTATGTAAACCCATTTACATTTTCTGCCTAGTAAGCACTTTAAATTAGCCACACAATACATTCAGAATAAGAGTCCTTACATCAAAGGTGTGTTCAAACAGTAGTACTTCATATAATCTGAGTGACATCAATAAAAACAACCCTTATTCCATGTGTAAATTCACAGAGTAATTACACCTAGCTTTGAAAGGTAACTTTAAGGCGTGGTTGAAAATGCATAATCTAGATTTTTGACGTACAACGCCTCTGTCATGACACACCTGACCCTGTGAAGATCTTACAGTAACTGTAAGTGTACATATCACACACACACACACACACACACACACACACACACACACACACACTCACACACACACACACACACACACACACACACACACACACACACATGCAGATCTAGTACTGGTTTAAAACCCTCAAACAGCTGGGTACAAAGATACAAGAGAGAGAGAGATAACTATAAGGAGACAGAGAGGTACCTACTGATAACTTATACAGAGAGGGAGCAAGACTTGTTGCCATGGTGACATGCCCCATGTGTATGAGCTAGGTTGTTGAATAAATGACCTTGACAAGCCAGATGTCTATCTGCCTATTCGAGACACACAAAAATACAAAAGAAAAAAAACACAAACACACACGTTCACACACACGTTCACACACACATATATACACACACACACACACACACACACACAAAGGCAGAAGCTATTGACACTCCTGAACAGAGGACTTCAAAGAATGGTGGAAGTCTGAGTATAAAGAAAGGAACAAAAAGGAGAGCGGCATTGACAGACTCAGAAAGTAAGTAGGGGGGTTCAGGGTCTTTAGGTAAAGGGCAAATGTTGGCAAAACAAGCTGAAGATGATCTAAAAAAGTGAGGGAGCTTTGAGGATTGTTGTTTCAGGCAGCACGTACACTCTGCAACAGGGTTGACAGTGAAAGACTCAAAGGGGGGCAGCCTTGGCTGGTTTAATGCCTTCTGGGTTTATCATGTTTCAGCCACATGTTTAAACCGCATGTAAAGACCACCTGAGCCTCTGACGCTCTCAGCAGGCCGAATCATGTCACAGGGATGTGAAGTCTTTATTGTGACACCCAGACCAGATCACAGCTGATGCAGGCATGATGTACATGTCATTTCTTTACTACTCAGACCTCATCTCGACAACTAAACAGCTATTTCTGCAGCTGGTTATTAAAATGGTTTCACGTCGACATCCAGGTTATGATAAAGTCTGTCCTCTCTCAGGTTTTTCTGAAATAGGGTGTGATGCTTGGCCGGAGCTGTGGAGTCATAATGGGAGTTGAACTGGCGTCTATCAGGGCATGTTGGATATCCTGTTACACAGTCTCCTTACATCCATCAGCGTTTTTAAGTAATTTGGAGGGTTTTATAAACCTATATAATAGACACTAACACGTATATCAATAAGTGATGAAAGGAGAGAATATTTAAAATTGAACTTTCACTTGCATTCTGTCAATCTCGTCTTTATTATTTGCACCCTCTTATCGTCTCTGTGCAGCTTTAAAAACCGCGCATACCTATGAACATCTTCTAATAAAGTACATTCTAGAACACTTATTCTGAATGCACCACATCAAACTTTGTAAACATGTTTAATGATTTTTAACATTTAACAGGGTATGTGTAAAACTTATCAAAACATACAGAAAACGTGATAAATACAGTTCACTTCATTTGCATCATCACCTCATATTTCCAGCACCAAATCAAACCTACTAGTTTCCTCTATAAACAGCTCACCTTCAGGGTGTAGATAAACCAGCCCTTAGTGCATAGAGTCTATTTGCACCAAAATATTAAATAGTTCCGAAATATTCCACCCACTTAATTCTTTGTCTCAAAAACTCCTCAGAGAGGAGAAGTTTCTCATTATTGTCCTCAGTGGCTGAGAGTTGTCACCAGAGACAGACTCTCTAATGCTGACTGGGCATTACAGTGAGCTGGTGATAAACAGTGATGCAGCAGCACCAACAGTCCATAACCAATAAAAACTAAATACAAACCTATATGAACCAGTACTTACAAACCTGCACCTGAAGAGCCACAGCCCTGTCTGTTACCCCACTCTTATTCTTCAATCTGTCATCTCATAACAAACCCATGACAAGCTGCTGCTTGGCAATAAGCAGATTGTACAGATCAGATATGTAACAGGCGGAAAAGGAGCAGGCTTTAAAAAGTCATTTTGATTATTTTGCCTGTAATTACATTATTATTTGATCTGCAGCAAACAATTATTCTAATCCCTGATGAGCTGCTAATTATTTTCTTGATTAATCATTTAATTATTTTGTTTATAAAGTCTCAGAAAAGAGGGAAAATGCCTTCCTTAATTTGCAGGAGCCTGGGCGACAATTTTATAAAATCTTTGATTTCACAATTAATGACACATAACCTATCATATTATATAGGCATGCTATGATACAGACCAGGCAAAGCAGAAAACATCATATCTGAGCAGCTGGAGTCAGTAAAAGTTTGGCAGTTTTGCATGATTCACACTGTTAACAAGTTATCAAGAGTTGCTGATAATATTCCTGCTTTCAACTAATTGAATAATCTCCACATACCAGGACAACTTTAAGCTTGTTGCTCCTGCATACAATGTCTTTTTAAAGTTATATTTAAGCCAAGGCAGGGCAAGGCAGGCAAGGCAAGGCAAGGCAAGGCAAGGCAAGGCAAGGCAAGGCAAGGCAAGGCAAGGCAAGGCAAGGCAAGGCAAGGCAAGGCAAGGCAAGGCAAGGCAAGGCAAGGCAAGCCAAGGCAAGGCAGGGCAAGGCAAGGCAAGGCAAGGCAAGGCAAGGCCAACCAGTTCTGTTCTGTACATTGTTTATACCTAGGCTACAAGTCTGTGCACATTTTTCACTGCGTCATTGGTTTTGGAAATATTGTAAATTTACTTATATGTATATGTGTATTGTGAATATACATTGTGTATACAGTATATGTTGTAAGATATGCTTATTTTTACTTCTTTAATTTGAATTGCTAATAACTTTTTTAATAATTTCTATTTTATAGGCTCTGGTTGCTTTATACTGTTTTGCACTGTCTACTTTGCTGCTTTAACACTTAAATTTCACCGTTGTGGGACGAATAAAGGATATCTTATCTTATCATTTGTGCTTTACATTAAAACAGTAAAAGCATTGGAAAAATTCAGACAAGCATAGAAGAGCACAATCAAAATGACAAATAAAAAAATAAAACATAGAAAGATAAAGAAAATTACATTTTTAATAAATGTTTTAGTACATTTGTGCCATCGCTGCCCTAAATCTCTGGAACTCTCTCCCTCCACACATCCGCAACTCTGACTCATTCCAATCATTCAAAAACCACCTCAAGACCTACCTGATCAAAAAAGCATACAACACATGACCTCTACCCACGCCGCACCTCTGTCCTTGTTCTGTTTTATTTACCTGTTTTATTTTATCTTATGTTAAGTGACTTTGAGTATTAAGAAAGCACTATATAAATCCTATTAATTATTATTATTATTATTATTTGATCGGACAGATGAAGAGAGAAAAAAACTGTGGGGAGTAGAGCGCGGGGGAAGACATGCAACAACCGGTTGGCTAGGAGTCGAACCTGCGACCGTTGTGATGAGGACTATTAGCCTCTGTATATGGGGTGTACTTAATCCACTAGGTCAACGGCACTCCCTGCATGGAATGTCTTAACCTGACATGTAGTTATATTCCACTTCTTTCTTGTATGACGTGATGGATGTGGAAGTGATGTGTGCTGCTTATGATGCATGCAACAACCAAACCAGAGAGGTTGAGGTAGGAGCAGCAGGCCGAAACGTGAGAGTTGATTTGAGGCTCATTTTCTCAGGTTTATTGGGAGCAAAAGCTGCACAGTCCTTCAGTGAATCGGGCCCTGAGGGTCCAACAAACAGAGCATGACAGGCAGGTAGAGCAGGAGGGGTCATCACTGTACTTCCTCACATATTTTTGGTTTGTTTTGCTGTAACAACTGACATTTACGTACAGGGGATCAATCAAGTGTAAATCTTATTTCAGTCCTGATGAAGATGTCACTGAAAAGTATCAGACAGACTGATTTCAAAAAGAAATGTTGACTCTTGAGTGTATTTTAAGAGTTCCTTGAGCATCAGATAAAAAAAGCTGAGTATCCGGACTGAACACAAAAATAAACAAGTACTCTGGACAAACCCGGGACTCTCACCTCCTCCACACACAGGAAGGAGACTCAGGCCTTGGGAGTTGTGTGCTGTACATAACTTTCTGGCAGTGAAACAATGTATAAACAGAAAACAATCATTACAAACTTGATTTAGGTCTGCGGGGATGAATATAGAATGTACCACAAATCCAAGTTCCGCTTTATTTCTTCAAGCTTGGATGTTCATGTAGAAGGTAATTTGCAGTAAAACATGAGGGCGGAAAACAGCAGCCTCTACTGTGAATCATGTTGGAACAGTGGCATCGGCAAAACCAGAAGTAACAAACTCAGTGGAGTGAGCAGTCGAACTGTACTGAAAACAGTGATATAGCTAAGTAAGAATAAAACAGCTGTGTTACTTTGTCTCATCCTCTTACTTTGTCTTCATTCTCCTCTGTTGTCTGTTTCTTGCCATCCTGACTCCTAAAGCTTTAAAAGTTGATGAAGTGTCACTCTGAGGCTCTTAACCTGCTGGCATTTGTGTCTCTTTCATTCATTCATCTTTTGAACTACACTACTCCTTAAAACCCTCTCTCTGTCTTCCCCCATAAGTTTGTTAGATTTGCATTTTGGTTTTACAGCATCACAAGCATCTAAGAGACAAAATGAGCATTCATTGGAGTGGAGGATGGAAAACAAAGTGTTTAAGATCAATCAAAACTGTGAGAAGGTTACATTAAAACCCTCTTTTGTTTTTTTTTAGCCTTTTGGCAGAGGTTTAATTGCAGTTTATTTTCTCATTTCACACTCCTCTGTTTCCCTTTTCTGCTCCTTCTAGTCATGATTCAGGAAGTGCTTGCCCACACTAAACGCTACTTGTAAAGCCCCATGTTTTAATTTTAAACCATTGTCCCTCTGAGGCATAAAGAACTCAGACTCTACGTATATTTGACTTTACATGTCATTATTCTGGGTTTTGAATTGTTCAGGGAACTTCAAAGCTTCAATCCAGACATTAGACCCTTTTTCATTGGTGTGTCAGATACTCATAATACCCCTGTCACTCACTTTATCAGTAGTTGTAGCTCTGCTGTGAGGACGGTGTTCCAGCACAGATTGCAGTATCCTATTTCAAGGATTTAAAGAGCCTAATGGATAACCTGAGCTAGACTCTGAACGCTTCACAGGACATGTAACATTTATACACGGACAAATGACTGACAAGCACTTTGGCCTGCAACGTGAACTCTTCCTGTGTCTGACTGAATGAACGGTTACTGATTTGTCCTTGGATTTTTAAACAAGAGGCTTTTCTGAGGGTTTTTCTGGTACACTGTTTATTATTCCTGCTGCCATTTTGGCGAGGACTCGTTTGCAAAACAAAGTCTGATCTCCAGAGATCCTCCCACTAAAATGAAGGTTAAATAAATCCAAAAGCAGATTTCAGCAGAAATACACATTGCCAGTCACAACTTAATAGACTCATAAGCAGGGTTCGTACGGTCATGAAATACCTGAAGAGTCGTGGAATTTGAAAGTACGAATTTTAAGTTTGAAAGTTTTGGAAAAGTCACTGAAATAAGTTTCACAAATACCGACATGGTATAGAACATTCTGTCAACATTTTACTGGTGTGTCAGTCGTACCTACATTTATTTTATATTGATTTATCTTGGGCTTTTTAGCATTTATTGGATACAGCTTGAGAGTAACAATAAATGAGGAGAGATAAAGAGATGGGGGATGCACCACCACATGTCGGAATTGATCCTACAAACAGCACAAGGCCTGTTGCTTCTGTTAGTAGCTGCCTGCTTTATCAACTTAGTTAAACCATTTCCCCAATATATGTTTATTTTGTATCAACCACATAGTTTAAAAGACAGAATCAGTAAAGAAATGTATATCAGTTCTTTTTATTTTGGTTTTTAACAGGACCTGAAAACAAAATATCATTCCACCTCATGTGACAGCATGTGTTTGGCATGACAATAAACAACCATGAATCCTTGAATCCTTACATGTACATTGTTATCAAAAGTTTGGACACACCTTCTCATTCAATGGTTTTTATTATTTTGATTATTGTCAACATTGTAGATTAATACTGAAGACATCAAAACTATGAAATAATATGTTTTTGCCATAATCTGGATTACAACAGTAGTCAAATAGGGCTATCCATTGTGTACTAACCCTACCTCTGAACAACACAACTGATGGTCTCAAACACATTAAGAAGGCAAGTCATTCTACAAATGAACTCTTGACAAGGCTCATGTTAATTAGAAACCATTCCAGGAGACCACTTCATGAAGCAGACTGAGAGAAATACCAAGAGTGTGCAAAGCTGTCATGAAGGAAAAAGGGGGCTACTTTACAGAAGTTAAAACATAAAACATATTCCGGTTTGTTTAACACTTTTTTGCTAATTAAATAATTCCATCTGTTCTTTCACAGGTTTGATGTCTTTGGTATTAATCTACAGTGTTTCAAATACTTAAAACAAATGCAAACCCTTAAATGAGAAGGTGTTTCCAAACATTTGACTGGTAGTGTATATTAGTACCAAAGAAATATACACTTTTAAAAATATGTAAAAGGAGACACTGTATGAAACACTGATTAATATATATGGACTCCTGTCCTGTGGTTTTGTACGTCTATTATTGCACATAAGTTTTTATATTTGTTGTTGCACTCAGGAATCTGATCTGTTATTGAACAATAACAGTATTTCGTTCTTGTTGATATTTCATGTTAGTATGAGGTAGTTAACTGTCCTTCGACTGTGTGTGGTTTGTGGTGTGGGATGTGAAATGTTCTTCCCCACCTTAATGTTCTGTATTGTTAGCCTCACAGCAAAAGGTGAGCTGCTGTTGTGGAAACACGCCTTGCCATAAATTTGAAAAGCCTGTCATGAATTTCAGTGAATATATACTGTGGTAAACTTTGACGGGGTTTTGTATTATATTCAGAGAAGGTATGGTCATGAAAGTTCGCCTTAAAGTCATAGAAATGTATTGGCAAAGATGTTCATGAAACCTGTTTGACATGTCATTGATTAGCAACAGTATTTCTAATGTATAGTACTGTCATTGTCCCCTAAAAGGCAGTCAAATATACACTGATGTAAAATTAAAGCAGTAGCTGTGGTTCAGTACATAATTATCAGTCAGGTTTTAATTTCAAAAGACAAAAATCCCAACACTACTTTAATTAGATCAGCTGGAGAAAGGAGACAATGTATACATTAATGGCATCCAAGAGATTTAGTGTTTTTAGATACGACTTCAGAGAGTGGGCTGGTGTTAATGGGAAACTCTGAGGGAATACAGAAATGAGCTTTTCATTACTTCACTGTGTTATGTAAAACTGTGTCAATGTTTCCTGAAGATCCCTCTGGATGAAGCAGATCGCTCTGCAAACAGAGAGATTCAAATGAGGGTTGTGTCATGTTCAAAAGCTTAGTTAGAAGATTGCTATCAAATGCTCATGATCCAGAAGAGGTGACCACAAAGACTCAGACATGGTTTTGTTAAAATGGCTGCTGTATGACTCAAATTTAGGGCAGTAGAGAGACGGAGAGCTGCAGATGGCAATGAAATGACTAAAACAAAGAGGCCATCTTAAAAATGTGGAGTGAAGATGGGTCTCTCCTTCATTTTATACTGATTCAAAACATCTTTAAGTGCTGCTTAAAAGTCATATGCGTCTCTTTTTCCAAGTTGAATGCAATGCATATTCAATTCCCCATATCGTCATATGCAAGGCATGAACATCATGCACTGTGGTCCCTGAATGAATGAAAGCTGAGTGCAAGAGAACAACACCTTTAAGAATTCATACATGTGTTTGATATCAGAAGAGATGTTTGGTTGATATTTATGCTCAGAAACATTTCTCACACAAAAGAACCAGCAGAATGAATTCTTACCTTGCAGTTCTTGCTTTCTTCTAAAGTTTCTTTTCCCTGAGTTAATTGTTGCACAACAATACAGCACATCTAGTCCCTGGATCCCTAACTGGATTCTGATTCTGGAGCCATGATGCCGACCGAAAATTAGCAGAGTGATAGTTTGTGGTTATAAACAAACTTTTGTTTATCTTGCCTGAACAAGATAATGTGCTGCTTTTTTCAGAAAATCCCCTTTGGTGCTTTCAAACCTTATGCTTCCAGAAAAATCAGCTGGTGGTCTTAAGTTCAAAGTTAAGCACGTCTTGTAGTTCAGATCGAAAAAGGGACTCAAATAGATTGTTTTCATTTTCAGGAGGCAGAGTTCTCTAACATTTTTTTTATGTGTTATTTCCACTCTCTTTCTTTTTCTTCAGCATGCCCTCAGGGCACCTTCAAGTCCTACCAGGGGGTCGGATTATGTCAGCAGTGTCCGGCCCACAGTCGCTCCACCATCGAGGCAGCCACCCTCTGCGGCTGTCGGAACGGCTATTACCGAGGAGACATGGACAAACCGGAGGATGTGTGCACCAGTGAGTCAGTCCCTCTCTGCAACACATAAATACACACTCTGTGAACCTTTAGTGTACTAAGTGTAATCACGCCTGAGGGCAGCTGAGACCAGTTTGAGAAGGTCGATTTCTGGACTGAGTTTAGCTGACATATTACAGCGTATCATTTTCACCAGCGACAGTCCAATATCTCATCATTGAATTCATAAAGGCCAATATCTGCCTGGATTCATAATTCCAGCTCTAATATCATGCACCTCATAGAGAGCGAGCGTGCCGCAATGTTCCTGTCCTTGTTTGGGGATTTTGGGAGCAGTAAGTAATAACACTGCCACAATCCTCAGGCTTTCCATTGAACAGAATATGAGTTCAGTGTGTTGAAGGGGTTTATATTGCTATGCAAGACGAGGCACAGAGTCTGAAAAACTCTGCCTCTCTGCTCCACAGAGAGATGGTGTAAGTAGGTTGAGACATGAATCATTTGGTCCGTCTCTGCAGCTCGTCTCAAACTGTGAAACAGAGTGTACCATGTGTGCTGTGTGTAGTTTGGTGCTCAGTGCGGCTGTGCACGTCCTGGTGACCTGGATACAGTTTCATGTTTTGGGGGGCTAAAAAGCTTCTCTTCATTATCTGTGGTTGAGCATTCATGAATGAATTCACATCATTCTGCCAGAGAGCGGTGCACAAAAAGTAACCCAAAAATGTTCGCCAACATTCACCGTCATGATTCACACAAAAACACCATGGAGAACATTTCTGAGCTCTCCTTTATCCCTGATGTTTTTATACTCAGGGATTTAGGGTTTAGGGTATGACTCCATATGTTGGCTAAATTAGACTATTCTAATATACTTCCTCCTCAAACTTCACTCACTTTGCATCACTTCAAACCCTTATTTTGATTCAGTTCCTCACCAAGGCTAGGCTGTTGTCTCTATCAGTCAATCAATCTTTATTAATATAACGCCAAATCACAACAAATCTTATCCCAAGATGCTTTACAAACAGAGCAGGTCTAGATTGTACTCTGTTTTATTATTAACAAAGACCCAACATCAACACAGGATAAGATCCAGTCCCATCTTACAGACAGGACTCAGTCTGATCTCATCTTAATCCATGAGCAGAGCACTTTGCAACATTTAACAAGTTACAGCAGTAAGGACAAACTTCCTTTAACAGGCAGAAACCTCCAGCAGAACCAGACTCATGTTAAACAGACATCTGCTGAGACCGAGTTGGGGTCTGAAAGAGGGATAGAGGAGATTAAGAGAGAGAGATGATAGTGGTGAGACTGATACTAGTAGTTGTAGCAGCTGGAGTCTGGCACATTCACAGCAGCAGGCCGTCTACGGCAGAGATCCAGAGGAACCTACGAGACAAGGGAGCTCAGGGACTCCAGAAAGGTCTATGGTTAGTAACTCTAATGGGACAGGAAGAGTTAAATAAATGATAGGCAGAGAGAGGGGTGAGAGATAGGATGCCAGTGTGTCGAAACCTATAGCAGCATAACAGGTATAACATGAAGTCATATGATCTGACAGGTAACCCATTCACTGGACAGTTTTTTGCCATGTTGTTGATGACCGATGCTCAACAACCTGCTTCTTACCATGTGTTTATTTGTCATATGATCACCTCAAAGACTAATGAGGCAGTTGTTCAGTCAAGACCTTTGGCCTACTTTAAGGACTGTAGGACAAATTGAGGTGTGTTATATTCAAGAACTTCAAAAAGTGCCCACACATTATTTAGCCTATGACTATTTATTAAACACCTTGATTGTGAATCAGTACTTCAAGGCCCCTCTGTCCTGTGTTTGAGTCCTGCTCACCATGTCGAGGTTCAATGTAAAGGACAATGTATAGTGAGTGGACTGTTGCAGCAAAACAATGGCAATACATTCTTAACAGCAAAACTTCCTGCAAATTTCACCTCTGCCTTTTGCCACAGTAACATAAAGTTAGCTTCTGTCTGTATTGTGGTTTAAGGTGGTGCAGGATCTGAGCCGCCCACCTCTCCTGCCCTCTAATAGTACGTTTAATATATTGTACTGCAGAGTGTTGAGTCCCAGGAAATTTGTACCTACACTAGCAGCCGCCTCCTACTGAGGTCGCTTGGTGCAGGATCTTAAACACGTATTCCTTTCATCAAAAGCTTACTCTCAGTATATAACCTATTAGTATTTCCCTATCCACTTCATAAATCAATATCTTAATAATGCCAAATATTGATTTAAGAATGATTTTGTTACTTCTGTTGAGAGAAGTCCAGTACACTCGTGCACTCTGCACAGAGCAACCGTTCACTCTGCAGCCTTCTCCAAATGAGCCCACTCAGCTGTTAGTTCTCACACTAAATTGGATATTTCCACTTTTGGTGAAGTAAAACAAGGTCAACAGGTCTAAAGGAATCAGCACCTGGTTTCGTTTCTGCCTCATCACCGTCAGAGACCAAGACATTTTATTTTCTACTTCTCAGTCTCTAAACCCAGCTGTATACCTTACCGTGTTCTTTTAAGTGTTGCCTTCATGCACCATCTTTAGTTTTGTGGATTTCTCTGTCTTAGCCAGACATCTTTGCTTTTCACCTATCCTGTGTTTTCTACGCTGCTTTTGTCTCTTTCCTTTGTTTTCCCACCATAAACATCCAACATCATCATGGGCATCTTACTGCACACTGGTATGATTCCAGTTAGTCCGTTAAGCCTCGGGTCCACAGGATGCGTGGCGTTACATTACGGCTGCGCGTGGCGTTACATTACGGCTACGCGTAATGTAACGTGCACTGCGCAGCTGATACGTTCCCATTCTAGTCAATGCTCTAGGGTCCACAGGGCGCGTGGCGTTACGTTACGGCTCTGTCTTGGGAGCGTGCCCCCGTGCCACTCCGCCAGAGATACGCTTCAAGTCTATTTTCGACGGAGCCCACGCCCAGCATGCAGCAATATGCACAGAAAAGAATGACCTGGACAGGAAGTCAGGCACGAGGATCGCATGCAACATCCGGCAATCTCAAAATAAAACGCCATATACGGACTCCCGACCGTTTTAAAGATCGTTTAAATCAGAAGTACTCATCGATTGTGGATGTAAGCTACAAACAGCCACATATCTGTGATCCAGGTCCACTACAACAGGCCTTTCAGATGATAACTGTGTCAGAAGGTAACAGGACAACAAAATAGAGCAGAATTACTAAACTCACTGTTAAACTGTTAAGTTTCGTTTTTGCAGGTTTAGAACTTGCAAAAACTAAACTTAACAGTTCTGCAGCATACTCAGTGATGATTAAAGCACAAAAGTAATGGAATACTCTCCAAATGAGCAGAAATTCAACCACAGAAAGGCTCTGTGACCTGTTGTTTGTATGTGGTTCTCTCTATGCTGGACCCAGCTGATCCTGGCTACTCTGAGCTGCGCTACACTCCCAACGCGCTCCCTGTGGACCAGGGTGCGAGCCCTCGGGCGGAGCAAACACGCTGCGCAGCCGTAACGTGACGCACACGCAACCTGTGGACTCCTCTGGTTAGAGTCTGTGATTAGAGTCTTATCGATGGCAGCGGTCTGTTATTGAGAAATAACAGACTACATTATACCTTTGAACCTTTCTTAATACATCTCCCAGAAATATGCAGTATACACAAGTTTAAGTGATAACATTCTCATGCTTTAACACTATTTTATTTACACTACCTATCAAAAGTTTGGAAACACCTTCTCATTCAAGGGTTTGTATTTATTTTAATTATTTGAAACACTGTAGGTTAATACCAAATACATCAAAACTATGAAAGAACATGTATGGAATTATTTAATTAACAAAAAAGTGTTTAACAAACCAGAATATGTTTTATATTTTAGATTCTGTAAAGTATCCCCCTTTTTCCTTCATGACAGCTTTGCACACTCTTGGTATTCTCTCAGTCTGCTTCATGAAGTGGTCTCCTGGACTGGTTTCTAATTAACATGAGTCTTGTCAAGAGTTCATTTGTAGAATGACTTGCCTTCTTAATGTGTTTGAGACCATCAGTTGTGTTGTTTGGAGGTAGGTTTAGTACACAATGGATAGCTCTATTTGATACTGTTGTAATCCATATTATGGCAAAACCAGATTATTTCATAGTTTTGATGTCTTCAGTATTAATCTACAATGTTGAAAAGAATTAAAATAAATAAAAACCATTGAATGAGAAGGTGTGTCCAAACTTTTGACTGGTAGTGTATGTATATGTACATTAATCAGCATTGATAACTTTGCCAGAGCTGAAGGGAGGATCAGCTGTAGCGTTGGTGATGGGTGCAGTAACAAAGAGTATGATGCAATCCACAGTGCAAAAGCTTCAGAAGCAAACAAGGAAAGTTTCTGATGCTCCATATGAAAAAGAGACATTGTGTTACAGAAAGAAAAGTATGCACATGAAAACTTTCTGGTGGCTTTAAGTGACATAGTAGATTCACGACTTTTCATGTGCACAAAATGAGCATGTGTAAGTATAGCTTTCAGTACATCACTTGTTCTCTCCAGGTCACTTTCTTGACATTTTTCATTTATCAGAAGGATTTTAGTGTTTTTTGTCTTGAATCTTCAAAATTGTAGTTATGGGTTATCACATAGTCAATCTTTTTGTGTCATTTATTCTACACCAGACTGAAGTTGATGTCTTCCCCAAACACAACAAATCTGAGCAGCCAAATGTAAAAGATTTTATCCAAACAAAACCAAACAGACGACATTGGAAAGTGGACTCTTGTAGAGCAACAATCTGAGTCTTTTATCATCATCAGTTGCAGTTTATTACAGATGGGAAAATGGTTTTGTCACAGCGTTTTTGAAAAGCAGTAAGGGGTTAACTTGATCTGACAGTGGGGACAAGCCTCACCTGAAACAGCACAGGCTCAAATTGATGCTGACAGAAGAAAACTTTCCCTGTGAAAAGGTGTCAAATGTCAACCTACACAACCTACACAGCTCTGTGAACCTGTTAGTACTTTCAATTCAAAAGCAAAACAACACACTAGAAATGAAAGAGAAGAATGGAAACTTGAAAACGTAGGAGCTGAAAGTTGGATATAGGAAAGGGCTGCAGCTTATTTTGGTATGGTATAAACTCAATCAGATATAAAATCAGATCAGTGAAGTGGAAGAGTGAGCGCACAGTGTGTGGATAGTTGGCTGACAGAAAATCATTCCCTCAGCAGGGCTCAGGGGCTGAATAGGTAAAGAGGAGGTGTGTGTGTGTGTGTACTGTAGGTGTGTGTTGATGTTTTTGAAGTGTATTTTTGTGGATAGGTCAGACTGATACTGCAAAAGCTACTTACAAAATAGCAAAGAAGTGCAGAGTGTGGTCGTAACTGTGGGGCAGAAAATTCTTTGGAGTGATAGAAGTGGTTTCTATTTTGGCTGCAAAATGGCCACTTAGGTAAAATATGTGACATTTCTTCTTTGTAATGTCAAATACAACAAGACCTGTGTTATGTATTTCATAGAGTAGTGTCCTTAAGTTATCCGACATGTTTAAAACAATGTTCAAACTCAGCTAAATCTATATTGATCCATTTTATTTGACTATTATTCTTCTGTCGGGACACGGAAATACCAAATAATAAGCCAGAAAATGAGATAAGATTCTCTCTGTTTGTGTTAACTAATACTGGAAAACACCTGGAAAATGGGAGAAAAAGTAAAATGTCCTGGAAAATCACATATAGTCTTGGAAAATTATTCCAACATGGCTGCGTGTGACCTGACCTGATTAACAAAACACATCCCCATTCATTGAAAGTTGAGTGCATGCTGTGCTGGAAAAGACAGCAACACTGCACAACCTTTTTTACATCTTTTCTCCTTCACTTCATAATCATGCATTCACAGAAAATGGGGGTATATTGTCTAGTTTATCACTATGGTACAGGTCTGAAGTATTTACATTGATACGTTTTACAATACAAATAGTTCCAAGGGCATCTAAGAGTGCAAATGGTAGAAAGCATGTGCCTTAGTGATGGGAAGTTCGGCTCTTTTCAGAGAGCCGGCTCTTTTAACTCGGCTCCCAAAGAAGAGCCGGCTCTTTTGACTCCCGAACGGCTCCTAATTTATGATCTTTCGTAGCCGTATATTTTACCTTAACTTTTCAAAAACTAATGGTTTGTGTTGAAAACCCTTTTACGTACAGTGTTTTTATGAGAAGATTTATAATTGAACAATTTTGTGCATTTATTCTGTTACAAATCCATTCTCACCCTAATCCTAGGGTTAGGGTTATGATAAGGGTTAGAGTTTTGATTAGGGTTAGGGTGAGGGTTAGGGTTAGGGTTGTGATTAGGGTTAGGGTTGTGATTAGGGTTAGGGTGAGGGTTAGGGTTAGGGTTGTTATTAGGGTTAGGGTTGTGATTAGGGTTAGGGTTGTGATTAGGGTTAGGGTTGTGATTAGGGTTAGGGTTGTGATTAGGGTTAGGGTGAGGGTTAGGGTTAGGGTTGTTATTAGGGTTAGGGTTGTGATTAGGGATAGGGTTAGGATTAGGATTAGGGTTGTGATTAGGGTTAGGGTTGTGATTAGGGTTAGGGTTAGGGTAAGGGTTAGGGTTGTTATTAGGGTTAGGGTGAGGGTTAGGGTTAGGGTTGTTATTAGGGTTAGGGTTGTGATTAGGGTTAGGGTTGTGATTAGGGTTAGGGTGAGGGTTAGGGTTAGGGTTGTTATTAGGGTTAGGGTGAGGGTTAGGGTTAGGGTTAGGATTAGGATTAGGGTTGTGATTAGGGTTAGGGTTGTGATTAGGGTTAGGGTTAGGGTTGTGAATAGGGTTAGGGTTGTGATTAGGGTTAGGGTTAGGGTTGTGAATAGGGATAGGGTTAGGGTTAGGGTTGTGATTTGGGTTAGGGTTAGGGTTGTGATTAGGGTTAGGGTTGTGATTAGGGTTATGGTTAGGGTTGTGAATAGGGATAGGGTTAGGGTTGTGATTAGGGTTAGGGTTAGGGTTAGGGTTGTGATTAGGGTTAGGGTTAGGTTTAGGGTTGTGATTAGGGTTAGGGTTAGGGTAGTGAATAGGGATAGGGTTAGGGTTATGAATAGGGATAGGGTTAGGGTTGTGATTAGGGTTAGGGTTGTGATTAGGGTTAGGGTTGTGAATAGGGATAGGGTTAGGGTTAGGGTTGTGATTAGGGTTAGGGTTAGGGTTGTGATTAGGGTTAGGGTTACGGTTGTGATTAGGGTTAGGGTTAGGGTTAGGGTTGTGATTAGGGTTAGGGTTAGGGTTAGCGTTGTGATTTGGGATAGGGTTAGGGTTAGGGTTAGGGTTGTGAATAGGGTTAGGGTTGTGATTAGGGTTAGGGTTAGGGGTTAGGGTTGTGAATAGGGATAGGGTTAGGGTTAGGGTTGTGATTAGGGTTAGGGTTAGGGTTGTGATTAGGGTTAGGGTTGTGATTAGGGATAGGGTTAGGATTAGGGTTGTGATTAGGGTTTGGGTAAGGGTTGTGAATAGGGTTAGGGTTAGGGTTAGGGTAGTGAATAGGGATAGGGTTAGGGTTAGGGTTGTGATTAGGGTTAGGGTTGTGATTAGGGTTAGGGTTAGGGTTGTGAATAGGGATAGGGTTAGGGTTAGGGTTACGGTTGTGATTAGGGTTAGGGTTAGGGTTGTGATTAGGGTTAGGGTTGTGATTAGGGTTAGGGTTAGGGTTGTGATTAGGGTTAGGGTTGTGATTAGGGTTATGGTTAGGGTTGTGAATAGGGATAGGGTTAGGGTTAGGGTTGTGATTAGGGTTAGGGTTAGGGTTGTGATTAGGGTTAGGGTTGTGATTAGGGTTATGGTTAGGGTTGTGAATAGGGATAGGGTTAGGGTTGTGATTAGGGTTATGGTTAGGATTAGGGTTGTGATTAGGGTTAGGGTTAGGGTAGTGAATAGGGATAGGGTTAGGGTTATGAATAGGGATAGGGTTAGGGTTGTGATTAGGGTTAGGGTTGTGATTAGGGTTAGGGTTGTGATTAGGGTTAGGGTTGTGAATAGGGATAGGGTTAGGGTTAGGGTTGTGATTAGGGTTAGGGTTAGGGTTGTGATTAGGGTTAGGGTTAGGGTTAGGGTTGTGATTAGGGTTAGGGTTAGGGTTAGCGTTGTGAATAGGGATAGGGTTAGGGTTAGGGTTAGGGTTAGAACCAGAACCGTACCAGAACCGAACCAGAACCGAACCTGAATCAAACCAAACCAGAACCGAACCAGAACCGAAACAGAACCGAACCAGACCAGAAACGTACAAAACCTAACCAGAACCGAACCAGAACAGAACCGAAACAGAACTGTACCAGAACCAAACAGAATCGAACCGAACCAGAACCGAACTCAAGCAAACAGAACCAGAACCAAACTCAAGCAAACAGAACCAGAACCAAACCCAAACAGAACCAAACCCAACCAGAACCAAACCAGACCCGAACCAGTCCCGAAGCAGAACCGAAGCAGAACCGTACCAGAACTGATCCAGAACCGAACCAGAACCGAACCAGAACCAAACAGAACCGAACCCAACCTGAATCCATACCACACCTGAACCAGTCCCGAACCAGAACCGAACCAGAACTGATCCAGAACCGAACCAGAACCAAACTAGAACTGATCCAGAACCGAACCAGAACCGTACCAGAACCGTACCAGAACCGAACCAGAACAGAACCGAACAAGAACCGTACCAGAACCGAACCTGAATCAAACCGAACCAGAACTGATCCAGAACCGAACCAGAACCGAACCAGACCAGAAACGTACAAAACCGAACCAGAACCTAACCCAAACAGAACCGAACCAGAAATGTACCAGAACCAAACAGAATCGAACCTAACCAGAACCAAACCAGACCCGAAGCAGTCCCGAAGCAGAACCGAACAGAACCGAACCCAACCTGAATCCAAACCACACCTGAACCAGTCCCGAACCAGAACCAAACCAGAACCGAACCAGAACTGATCCAGAACCGAACCACAACCAAACCAGAACTGATCCAGAACCGAACCAGAACGGATCTAGAACCGAACCAGAACCGAACCAGAACGGATCCAGAACCGAACCAGAACCGAACCAGAACAGAACCGAACCAGAACCGTACCAGAACCGTACCAGAACCGAACCTGAATCAAACCAAACCAGAACTGATCCCGAACCAAACCAGAACCGAACCAGACCAGAAACGTACAAAACCGAACCAGAACCTAACCAGAACAGAACCGAACCAGAAATGTACCAGAACCAAACGGAATCGAACCGAACCAGAACCGAACTCAAGCAAACAGAACCAGAAACAAACTCAAGCAAACAGAAACAGAACCAAACTTGAGCAAACATTATTAATGTCCTCAGGTTGGCATTGAGAAAAATCTGATGCCTCAGCTTGGATGGGCTGATCCGACTTCTCCCCTCAGTGAGTATTTGCCCGGTATTCAAGAAGAACTCTCTCTGAAGGAACAGATGTAGCCACGATACACAGCCTCCCCTCCATCACCTGAATCCTATATCCTCACATTTGATTGGCCGCATGGTCGCTATGCTGAGTAATCAAAACAAAGTTCTGCTGTGAGCAGAGCTGGGGCTGAGCACTGAGAGAGCTAAGCAGCGAAAGGAAAAAACTGGGAGCCGGCTCTCTCTCGATGCATGCCGGCTCTTCTGATTCACTATAAAGCATCGGCTCTCAGAGCCGCAGCTTTTGATCATGACACATCACTAATGTGCTTAATCTGTGTTACAATTATGAGGGGGCCTTGGACAATTTTCTCACCTGTAAGGGGTCCCTGGCTCCAAAAAGATTGAGAACCCCTGCTCTAGCTAGTAGGAGTCAAAATATCAATAGTGAAAACAAACGGAACAAAAAGAGCGACACAGCTGCACAGAAACTCCACGTTGTAGACATCCCTGATCATAATAGACATCGCCATGCAGGAAGACAGTTTACATTTTTTAAACCTCTGAGAGATCTTCAAATACAGAATGCGTCTTTACACCGGTGTGATTTTGTTCAGAGTTTACGGTAACTCAAATAAAAAAATGTGACATTTGCTTTGTTTTATATCGGCCACTTAGCAGGATGAATATTATGATTAAGAAGGTATATTTTGAGTTGAGTTGAGAAACATTTGTGGCCATTTTTGTCATTCAGATCTATTTAGGTCATTAATGCACTGATCCTCTGATCATCATTATTATTATTTATTTATTTCAATAAGGCAGCTTCCTGATTCCTTTGCAGGTTCTTTTGTTTTTTTCTTAGCTCATTTTATATTTTTTGAGAAAAGAGAAAGCTGAGATGTTGCCCATCATTGTTACTTGGTTGCACTAATAAAGTGAAGTGCTGTACATCTGTGGTTGCATTATTCTATTATCAATTTGCCATAATTTTTAAGTATGTAAGAGATGATTTCATTGATAGCCATAGACTACATATCTGTCAATGTAGACTTCGACTGAGAGGAACATATTAGACTATTTAGGAACTAAATTAGGAACTAAATTTAGACTGTCATACCAGCTTGATCATCAATGCAAATGTCCTGGAAAATGATCTCTGGAAAAGAGTGGGAACCCTGGTTTTAAAATAAATTGAACACAGGCTGCTAGAGTCAGCAGGTAAATGATGTCTAACATTGGTTTGCCAAGTGTGGCTAACGTTAGCAGAGCTAGCACCACCCACCTTCAAACCTCATGCCAGTGGAGTGATGATATGTCAATTCAACCAGACACAGCAGACAGACAACTTTATCTCCATTTTCTTAATCAAAATCCTGACAAACCAAACTGCACTACAAAATGCTTTTTGTCATCTTTGCAGGTTTACATTTGGGTACTAGAGCTTTAAAGCATTATGGCAGTAGTCATTATCAGGAGCTACGGCTTAGACACATACTATGACCAGCATTTCAGGCCTAGACTACACTACAACTAGTGTCTGTGATAACTTTTAAGTTTACTAATTTCACATATTCCTTCCTAAAACTTGAATATGTTACTTCTATCATGATCAGAAATTAGGATGGAGTCACATTGGATATTTATTTATTCATTTATTTATTTATTTATTTATTTATTTATTTTTTGTCAATGATGATTGTTTGAAAAAATACAACTCCCATAATGTTAGGCTACCTCAAGACGTCACCAGACTATGTCAAAATATTGTTTTGATTGTGAAACCTTATTGGCAGAATATACTTTCTGTGCCTTTAAAATGTAATTATTCTCTCTTTTATCTGAACATGTTGACAGTGAATGTCTGCTTTTTGTGAACTTTTTGTGAGTCTTGGAGGTTTACTCTTCTAAATAATTCACGCCAAGTTAAATGTATTTGTGTCGCACATTTAAAATAATGCAAGCTAACCAAAATGCTTCACAGGCAAAAGCAAAAAACAGACTGTGCACAGATTAAGTAAACTATGATGATCACAGACAAACAGAAACACACTGGATAATGTGGACATATACATTCAAAAAAGGTGTAACCTAATTTCATAGACTAAAGTATAAAGGCTGGCTTTAAGCCGTGCTTTGAATGACTGTGTTGAGTCAGCTCACCTGATGAGAGGAGGCTGTTTGTTCCTGTAACTGAAAAGGTGTGGCCACCCCTGAGTTTCCTCTGGGCGCAAAGGACTGGCAGGAGACTTCTCAGAGGACATGAGTGATCATGCTGGGGTTTGAAGGATGAAATGGTCCGATAAATATGAAGGAGAGAATCCATGAAGTGACTTAAAGAAGTAATCAAACCTTAAAATGATTGTAAAAACACACAGGGGGACCAGGGAAAGGAGTGGTAGGAGTGAATATGTGTAAACACGTTGCATGTGCTTGTGTTTGAGTAAATATGAAGACTGGTGACAGGTCCTTTCCCTCATATGCATGTTTATAAGATACTGGGATTTAGATTTCACCCACAACTGACTGTCAGCACTTTGATTCTTCTGCAGGAGTGTCCGTTTGAAAAACACACACATAAACACACACATACATGCAAACACTCCACAGGGGAATCTCAGGCACGTCTTATGACTCTGTGATTTAGCATATGCCAAGGTTGAATATCCATATCATTTCCATACCTCTGTTCTGACATGTCGTGCTGGTATGTCTTAGTGTGTCGTGAGTCTTTTGGATTTGTGTCAAGGAGAAGTGAACCCGCTAGGTTTAACCTTGTGAAAACTGTGGGAGTGTGTTTAAGACTCTATATAACACCCTAAAAAGCAGAGTATCTGCACTGATCAAAGAGATGAGCAGAGAGAGAGAGAGGCAGGAGAGAAACTGACTGACTCACTGACTGAGGAGTGACAGAATAACAGACTGATTCTGCGGCTGGCTGTGAGCTGTTGGGTCACCCTCAGACTGTTAGAGACAAGGCTGACTGGTTCTGAATATCCTACATCTGTACCAGCAACTGTGCTTGTGGGCAGCTTGAAGTGACAGACTGTTCGTGATGTTCAAAAAGGATTTATGAAAGCTGCCATTAGGTAAATATTTTCCTGTGAAATGATGTAGCTGAAATATCAAGTTAATGCGAAGTTAACCTCTATAAAAATACATCTTCAAGAGCGGAATCTGTTCGTGAGGGATAAGAGTTTTGGGGTTGAAAAGCAGCCTTCTTATTTGGTTTTGTTATGGAAGTTTTGTCTCTTGCGTTGGAGAGAGCTGAGGTCATCGAAGAGACCAAGAGAAGCTGCCTGCATGAGCTGTATTACAGTCCCCCAAGTCACTTGTTGGTTTAAAGGAATAGTTCAGTTTTTTTGAATTGTGGTTGTCTGAGGTTCTTTCAAATATGAAGTGTATCACCCACAGAAGATGCCGGTCATTACGGCCTCTTTGTTGAGAAACAGGACAGAGAACTGGCAGTCAGATTTTTTTAATGAACACTTGTAGCCATGAATCTGACCCATAGCTGTTAATTAGACCTCAAATGGTGTGACTGTGTTATTTGTTTATTTGTCGTGTTTTTGTGACTGCACTGTCTTATTGTTTGTTGATACTGTGAACAGACCCTTGTGGCAAATACATTTCCCCCACAGGGGATCAATAAAGTTCTCTAATCTAAAGCTAGGCCATCAAAAGCTGGTAATTTTGCTTTGAGCGCATTTGCATTGTATTCGATAGTTATTCGAAAGTTGCGCCGAAATTAGTGTTTGGATCAGAGTTTAATTAAATTAGCTAAATTACGTTGTACAGTCGACCTCGTCTGTAGCTGTTGATTGCTTAGCTTCTGATGGTTTCTCAACCAAAGGATTGAGCTGTCCAGCATCCCTGGAGTGTAATGCACTTACTATTGGCAAGCACCTCATACAAATTCATTAAAGAAGGAAGTGAAATCCCTTAAAGCTTTTTTATTAGACACTAAAAACAGAAGTCTTGATAAGCTATATGTGTACAAATGTCTACACTGCATTCTGGCACCTCCAGTTGTAGTTTGACTGAAACAATGACCCACACATGGAAACAGAAAGTTCAACCTGGATGGTTGGGCTCCGTGCTCTTATCCATCAAAACTCAATCACTGGTTTTCAACCTTCATGATGAGCTTCTCCTGATCCATGATGTCAACAGTTGCCTCTGAAAACCTCAGACCTTTTAACTCCAGGCCTGGCTCCGCTCATTATGACAGTTTTTTGTTTTTCTAGCTAAGTCAAATACGATCAGGAGTCTACACTGAGTGTTTTATTCTGAAAGTCAAAAGGATGTTTTATTGTTGTTTGGGGGGCTGACTTCCTGTCCTCTATGCTGACTGATGTGTCATGCTCTGTTATCCAGCAAAAATAGAAGTCTTGCGTGTCTGTTGTGGAGAGCTCCAGATTGCCGGAGCTGGGACGGAGCAGAAACGCAGGGTAGCGGGGCCAGTGATAGCACGCACATCTGATGGAAGCTAGCCTAATGGAGCTCAGTGTTGCTGAAGATAGTGCTGAGACATAGATGTTCCTTTTAAAGCTTAAATTTAAAGGTGTATGTAACTATACAAATGATCTTGAGACATCACAAATACTAATCAAGCTGTAGCGTTTTAGTTTTCTTTTGGGGGTAGTGTGATGTTGAAAACAGCAGGGATATTCCAGGTTCTGTGCAGGGAAATCAATCTGATATGGTGCGCTCCAGCACACATTCTTAATATTGAAATTATGAGGTTTCTTGGAAGCTTTGATCTGCTTGACTTGACTTGCTAAATATATCCAGTTGATATCTGCAGCTCTGTTAAAAAGACACTGAAAACAACCTAACCGTCACTCTTCTTTTTCTCCAGGTGTCCCTTCAGCCCCTCGAAACGTGGTCTCAGTTGTCAACCAGACATCAGTGCTGCTAGAATGGCACTCTCCTCGAGACACAGGGCACCGTGAAGACCTGACATATAACGTCTTGTGTCGGCGGTGTCACAGCAGCGAGCGCCGGGCATGTCAGCCATGCGATGACAGCGTGGTGTTCACTCCTGGCAAGAGACTGCTAAAGGACATAAGGGTGGAGATTAGCAAGCTGAGAGCCCACACATCGTACACCTTTGAAATACAGGTTTGTCCACCAAGCACAGAGAGCCGTTTTGTAGCCTTATTTATTTTGGGATGAGTTTTGTTCGGCATGCTTGATGTTCAGTGTTGTTTAAGGAAACTCCGAAGCCTGAAGGCTTGAAAGATGTCTCTGAAAGGTGAACTTGTGTCTTGGCGGACGATGGAAGCTGTGCTCAGACTTGGATTTACAACAGTTGCAGAATCACAGCCAGGAAATGTGTAAAAATGTATCAAAGACCTTTATGAGACTCCTCAAACCCTTCCTGCAGTGTAACCCACTCCTCCTCTGTTGATCTGAATGCTCATATTTTCTGTACAACACACACAGCTACATAAAAAAAGTCTTCACAACACTATTTCCTCTTCTAAAGCTTTGCAGCAGGCGCAGTGTTGGCAGAGTGACCCTGCCATGACTCAGGGCTGCCAATTGTAACTGCAATAAATCGAGAGTATTTATAGCTCAAGCCCTGCGTGAAGAAGCAATTCTCAAACTTTACAAAGCCACCTTGTAGGCCCACAGGCGGGGAGTATTTGATGCTCAGAAGTTGGATTTTCAGTGTAGAAATCTTTTAATTACACAATGTGGAAGAAAGTTGCCTTCAAATGTAACTTTTGGCAAGTTGAGTTTATGATATAAAGTTTCTGCTAAGAATGTTGTTAAAACTATGAAAAACAACTTTTCATGATAGGAGTGCAACTTTCCTTTTAAAATGCAAATAGCTGCAAAATGTTCACTGTGATGCTCAAAAACCACACAGATGTATTAAGACGCGAGGGTCTTTTTAGGTGCAGTTATTTCGGTAATTGTTACACCGTGTTCTCTCAAACATCAAGGCCAACGCATCAAGCCAGGAGGATGGGAAACCTTAAATCTTCTTCCATCATCCACCTTTACCATCAAAGCTATTCGTCAAAATCAAGGTCAGCTGCACTGAAGCGGTTAAGTGATGAAAGTGTGTTACTGTCATCCAGTCTTCTGATATAATGTGGTCAAATCTTAATCTTTAGAACATAAATCTACTGTGTAGGACTTTAAAAGAATATATAATTATTGTGTACTATGACACATAAGAAGTTCTTAGCTTGATGCTCTGAAGATCCACATTCTTATTCCATGATGAAAAATTAAGGAGAATAATTACTTAATTACTTAAACAAGTGAAAAACTGGTACTGGATAGTTGTCCATTTCAGTAGTTAAAAGAAAGAGCGAGGGAGGTCAAAATTCTAAGTGTCTTCACTCTCTGACTGCATCTGTGTTGAACCCAAACTCCTTTCCCCAGATCAAAGCAACTTAGAGGAAGCCAGTAAATCACCTGCAAGATATATTTTATGCATTTGAGGGCCTGTGTCCACTAATGGTGTTTTCATTTGCGCTGGCAGCGCCTACTTGCTATACAAAACCAAGGCAGATCAGGGTTTTCAGCATTCAGTGTCCTAAGTGCAAAGTGCCCTGAACAGCAGCAGATATTTGCCTCTGCGCTCACAGCCCTCTCAGTTGTAAATAGTTCAGTTTTAGGAACATCAGTGTGCTTGTCAATGTCACTTCTCCATCACTGACCCTTCAAAATCAAACAGGCTGAAGACTTCCGATATCATCTCTGTCAATAACAAATATAAATGTTCAAAGGTACGAAGGAGAACTAGATAATGACTCTTGTATCCAACTAAGATAACCAGACTTATTTTGTGAACACCTAGAGCTGCTGCTATTGTTGCATCAAAATTTCTGTTTTTTTAAGTTATTGAAAAAAATGAATATAAAGTACACAGAGCAATTTAAAACACACGTAATGGTCACTAAAGGAAACAGAAGTGCCCTGGGACAACTTTAGTAACGTAAGTGTCTGTGATAAGCACTCTGACATTGAGGTTGTGGGTGCTGCCAGCTTGAAAATTGCAAGTAGTGGACACAGGTCCTTAATGATCCATGTACTTTTTAATTTGAGAATCAAACACTCAACTTATTGAAATACAGTAAACATAAGCTTCAGCTAAATCAACATGTAAATAATATCTGTAAATACTCCTTCTAAATTATTTTAAATCAATTAACCATGTAAATTGATGTTTTACGTATGAGCTCAGATTATTGCATGCTGACTGGATACACTTTCTAAACTACTCTTCGGCTCCTCTTTATAGTTCATTATTATCTACTCAATAGTGTGGTCTGGATTATTTGTCAGCAATCTTTAGTGGGATGGACAGATAAATATTGATGAATGTATAAATGACAGACACTGACATGATTGTTAGTGTTAGCTGTGAAATTATTGACTTCAAATTAAAGTGTTTACTAAAGACAGCCATGTATGAAAAGCATATCTATGTATTCAAAATCAAATTATCCATCAAGTAAAACACGCAGAGCTGCTTAAACAAAATCAACCATAAATGCCGTCTATAGACATTTTTTGACTCCTCAGAAACTCGTTAAACAGGAAAAATTCAAAATAAATGATGGAATGATTAAGAGACAAACATAACAGATTAGGAGCCTGGAATCAGCCTTTAAGCTAGCGTCTCTAATTACCACCTCTTTGTGTGATGATTTGTCATGACTGAAGACATTGTTTTGACCGTCAAAATGATTAACTGAGCTCAAGACAAACAACATGTGACAGCTAATTAGTTTGTCTCTTCCTGATACACACATGGAACCTGTTAATTGTGCCTTTGTGTTGGAGAGATGAGGAAGACGGTGAGGCCTGAGAGTTTAAGCAGACATTGGCAGTACTGCTACACTGAAATAAAAAAACACCTCACTGTTGCTGATGAATGACCGTTAAATTTCTCCCCTCCAGCAACTGTAACTCCACGAGGCAGGCCTGTTAAACCACTGATTTGTCAACATGCCAAAGTGGGGTTCATGTGGCTATAGTAAGAGTGATGCACCTTAGAAAGAGAGTTTTTAGGAGTAAATCTCTGTTTTTTACACTTTTAAGTCAAATGAATACAAGAGTTAATGTATAGGTGTACTTAAGGAGTGTGCCTGCTCTGTAGTCTATTACTGACCTTGTTGGACTGCGTAGCCTTCAAATTATTAAGCTAACGCAGTGTTAATTCAGAAGCCAATGAGTACATCATATAACTTTATCACATAGGGTTACCGTTCATCTAATATAATCATTTCTCTGGTAGCCCATCTTCTGTGTTTTCTAAATGCTGCTTTATCGGCAACCTTGCTCTTTTACACAACATTAATCCTTGCCAGATGATATAATGTCCCATTGGCTCATGAAGCATTTTCTCTTGAAAGGTTAAGAGTGCAAGACAATTTTTGATAACAACAACAACAACTGTGACACAGTAACAATGATTCATGTTAACTGCATCAAGCTTGTCTCAGATTCCAACATAAAAAAAGAGTGGTTGTCGGGTTTGGGTAAGGCTCGGCTGTCACTGTCTCAGCCGTGAGTCGGGTTCAGACCATAGACTGTATAAAACACGTACATAGTATCTGTGACGTCACCCATCTGTTTCTGAAGAGCTGTTTTGAGGACAATTGGCGGCGGCAGCCATATTGCTGCTGTCGAGCAATTGTGACGTAAAGAGGCGGGCTTTGAGCCTCCTAGCCAACAGCTACAGTGTGTCCGCCTATCAATCAACCCCCTTTTGGAAAATCTGTAATCTCAATATCTTCGAAATTGCCGCGTTAGAAAAATTCACCCCCCTACAGTGTGTGCCGATCGAGAAATGAGCTATCCAGACTACACTCGTTTTTGTACCAGGCTGTAAACATGTTTATTTCTGCTGTAAAGATCGGCTTTTTTGATTTGGTGTGTATGTGGTTTCTGGTACTTACGGAGCCAGCCTCAAGCAGATCCTTGATGAACTGCAGTTTTTAGCACTTCCGCATTGGACTCATATTTTTAGACTGGAGGTTGCCACTTGATTCCAACATAAAAAAAAGAGCGGTTGTCGGGTTTTGGTCAGGCTCAGCTATCCATGTCCCGGGCGTGAGTCGGGTTTGGACAGATGTATGTGGCTGAACCTCACTGTAGTCTGGGGAAAGCTTCAAGTCTGAAAAATGAATTCAGTGTTGAAGTGGCAAAAAACTAGAGTTGCTTATTGCCACCTAAGGCTAGCTCTATATGAGAGTTATCCTATACACTGTTTAAAACATGGCTGTGGTGACATCTCCCATTGGTTTCTGAAGAGATGTTTTGAAGCCCATTGTTGGTAGTCATCATATTGGAAATAATGACTCAACTTAACTATTGGTGAACCATCAAAAGACTATAGCTTCCTGGAAACAGCCACAATGAGTCCACCTGCCCCTCAAGTCATCCACACCCTAATTATACAAAACATATTCCCTTAATCTCTTCAAAATGCTTGAGTTTAAAAATGATCTCACTCTTTGATTAGTGTGCACATACAAAGAAATGAGCTATCCAGACCAACACTGTATTTTGAACCAGTCTGTAAACATGTTTATTTCTGTTTGAATAATGGGCATCTTGACATGGTTTTCTTGGCTTGCTTAGCCGGCCTCAAGTGGACACTTGGGGAACTGCAGTTCTTTACACATTTGCTTCACCAAAAGTTTCCACTTTGTCAGTCACCATACAAATATAACTATGCGTAACTTTACAGGTGTGAAAAAGATGTTAACGTCCTTAACTCAGATTCAAGGCTTGATCCAAAACTCCTCTTGACTTGGCTTAAGTTGGTTCAAGTTCAATAATTTTAACCGACTCGGACCAAAGTCCATTTGTCTTTAGATCAAGCTATGAATTGATAAGACCTGGATGATGGAGAACCATCGCAGACATAACTCACAAATCTAAATACATCTATATCTATAATCTATATTACACTTATTAAGCAGACAGTAGGAGGGACAACCTTTGTATGATGGGTGGGTGCTTGTAGCTTCAGACTGGACATCACCTAATTGTGCTTAATAAGGTGCTTAAACTTGAACTTGATAAGAGTGTCAAACATCGTATCCCAATATTTGCTCCGAAATACTAAAATAGCAACATTCACAAGTACATACAGTCCAAGTCAAACTGTGTTGTTGGTTCTAAAACTATATATTATATATTTATATTTCATTTATGTTAATTGATTTCCTTTTCTTTTTCCTTAGTACATGCAAGATTTATTTTATTTATCCTTCAAGTGTATATTCAGGATTGGTTTACAAGGTTGACCCTTTACATTGGGATAGCTTGAATCATTGAAAAGACATTTCACAGATTTCTAACTCAATTAGGTAGCTGGTTGGCTACAGCTGTTGTAAAGACATGTCAGCTGGTAAAATCAGATTTCATTTTGTAGAAATTATTAACCTGCTTTTGCCTACATTTTTCTTTAATTAGGAGTCTCTATTTCTGGCAACGATTGAGAATTTCTGAGGGTTAAATCTGCCAGTGCTAATGTTTTAAATGGTGTGTGTGCTGTGACAGGCACAGCATCAGCAGCCAAAGTCTGTGAGTTGGAAAAGCTGACCATTACACTTTGTTCTCTCCAGGCAGTCAATGGAGTCTCCAACAAGAGCCCTTATCCAGCCCAGCAATTGTCAATCAACATTACAACCAATCAGGCTGGTGAGTAGGGAGTGAAAAGCTGTGTGTGTGTGTGTGTGTGTGTGTGTGTGTGTGTGTGTGTGTGTGTGTGTGTGTGTGTGTGTGTGTGTGTGTGTGTGTGTATACCCTGAAGCACAGTGGATTACACTGGCAAGGGGAATAAAGAAAATTGAGCTAGAGTCTTTTAATTCATAAAACATGTTATGAGCTTGTCATCTCTCTCCCTCTGTCCCCCTTTTCTCCCCCCATTTTCCGTCTTTCCTGCACATCCACTGCTTTCATCCTGTTTTCCTCTTTACCCCCTCCTGCCTCTCCCTCCGTTCTCTTTTTCTCGCCTTTATCCCCCCAGTCCCTGCCCTCCTCTGACAGTGTAATTCTTAGAGACTGTAAAGTGAGCCGAGTTACCGCTCCATCAATTCTTATGGAGACAGACACAAGCGATATTTTCCAGCGTAACCCAAATTTGGATTTAAAAGCCGCTTTGCTCCGACGGAAAACACATCATTTACCTCATCCACGGCAACCCCTCGCTCATTCCCTCATCGAAACATGATCCATGTATCCAACCCTGACGCTTTTAGAGCACATTTGTTACCAGCGCCGCATGAAAAACTCTCTTATCCCTGAAATCTTTAAGGACTCAACAAAAGTGATTTATTTTCAGGTGACTGCGTGGGATGGTAGGATATGAAAATTACTCGACATATAGAGAAGACTGTAAAATGTCAATTGTGGCAACATTAAAAAAAAAGTGTAAGCTTTTTCTAGTGACGGCTCACTCACACAATGACTGCAGGAGAAGTATATCACTTATGAGGAACCACAGCATTCGTTAATGACTCCACTGTGTTTAATTCACATGCTCCCATCTTCAATCTTACTTTAATAATCCGATACTTATAACAGCTGAAGTATCAATCTCCATGTCTTGATTCATTCCTCTCTGTGCTGTATGATATCAAATAACGGACAAATGTGATGAAAACCATCTTATAAAAAGATCCCAGAGGCAAAATGGTGAAACACATTACAGCCAACTGCTTCTGCTTCCTAAAATTATGGGTAAAAATGCATTACAGACATAACTCTTGTTTCCCCATCAGTGACAAGTGCAGTAATTTGTTTTCATGAGCCAGGATGAGGAAACATTTTTCTCCTTTGGGTGTAAATAATCCTTGGCAATATGTCATTACATTACCCGCTATATTTCCATATTTATGGTGTTTAAGCATGCTACAAAATCCTCTAACTGCCTAATTGATTGTGTGTACTCGTGTGCACCTGTATGTTTTTGTGTGTGTGTGTTTTAACAGCTCCCTCAGCAGTTCCCATAATGCACCAAGTGAGCTCAACCAGCCGCAGTTTCTCGTTGGCATGGCCACCGCCCGAACAGCCCAACGGAATTATCCTCGACTACGAGATACGATACTATGACAAGGTAAAGTGGGATGATAGATGTTGGTGAGTGTTTGTGTGTGTATGTGTGTGTGTCTGTGTGCTTCTTGGTTTTCGGTCACAGCCAGTAATCCATTAAAGTCGATAAAACAGGAGAATCAATATCAGCTTCATCTGGCTCATCTGTTATCAGGACTGTTGCTCAAAAGCTGCAACATTCTCGCTGCCTCTTTTATAGTTGAGCTCATAATAAACAGAAAAACAAACTTAACTAGGGTGTTTATTATCGTCTGTCTTTGAAGCATTTTTATCAGGCTTTTTGCACACAAAACCAAATGAGATCAATATACCACTTGATGAATGAAACACCTAAAAAACACAGAAAACGATGCACATCCACTTCATTACATAGAAAATGTTCTGAATTTAATAATTATAATGTAATTTATATAGCACTTTCACTTGAAGTGCTTTACACAGCTTCAAAACAGAGACATTCAAAGAACAGTGAGACACCATACAACATTCAAAGACATGACACACCATGAGAAAGGATGTCAAAGAAATGTACAGACAACCTCAACATCATACAAAACATTAAACAAGTGGGCTTTCAGCTTCGCTTTATATACTTCAACCGAACATGTCAATCTAATGTCAAGAGGGAGACTGTTCCATAAAGTCATGGAGTGAAAGGCCCACTCACCAACCGTGTTATTTCTGACGTGGAACAATTAGAAGGCCAGTCCTCTGAGAACGAAGTAGCTCAACATTTTAGAATATTAAGGTTACTATTTTTCTTCATATTGACTAATGCAACTGTTGATGTGGAATGCTGAAAGCAAATGATGCATTATAAAAACACTTATTTAAGTGTGTGAATATGAGAAAAACGAGTTGAAAGCTGAAGTTAAATGGACTGTGTTTATACAGGCCTTTCTCTAGACCAGGGGTCTCAAACTTTTCAGCCCGCGACCCCAAAGATAAAGGTGTCAAAGACGCACAACCCCCACTGTCAACTGTGGTGGTTAATTGTAGATTCATACTTCATTTAGCTGGTCAGCCCAAAATTAGCCTACCTACATGCACATGTGGATGTGTTTTATGCGCTGCTGTGAATTAACTGTTAACTAACTCTAACCCTAACCTCAGGAGTTATTTGGCAACATTATTTGAAAGGTTCTATTTCAAATCTAAGAACTATTTTTGTTGATATCTTTACAATATTGTGTAAAATATGCTATTTTAAATTACTTGGAAAATAGAAAACATTCTTAAAGACATCTCATGACCCCCCTATTACTGTCTTGAGACCCCCTAGGGGAGTCACTGCTCTAGTCTTCTGACCACACAGAGTGCTTTACATTACATGTCACATTCATCACTCACACCACATACATACACAGATGGCAGTGGCTGCTACACAAGGCACAGCTGGCACAGCCACCAGGGGCCAGTTTCAGATTCAGTGTCTTGCCCAAGGATACGTCAGCACTTCAGTATGTGGACTGTAGTAATTAGGATCCAACCCTCAACCTTCCAAATGAAAGACAACCAACTCTACCAACTGATCCACAGCTGCCCTGGCTGTATTAGTAATATTGGCAGAGGTTTTAGTAGTAGAAGCAGTAATAGTAAAAGCCTCAGAGTAGTAGAAGGAGAATCAGAGGTTGAATCAGTTCAAGAACTGAGGAAGAAAAAATAATTCTGACTTTTTTCTCTGAAAGAATTTGAAAAAATGTGAGACCTCCATCAGAAAGAAAAAAAATCCTTGGCCCTCAACCCTTTCAAACAAGTGCTCCAAATATTGCGGCTTATTGAGGAAAATAACTGCCAAGGCTTTTACAGTATCTTACCGTTTAACTCCTCATTTGACGAATACCTGGCAACAGGAACACGCTCTAAAAATAACAACACAGAAATAGTAAATATTGCCGCTAATGCTTTCCTGTGCTTTTGTAGGTCATACAGTACTATCACTGTTCATTTCAGTGTGTTCTATAACCAGCTACGGTTTCCTAACAGGATCTTACATTGATAAGGAAGAAGATGCATTCATGTCAATGTAATCTTAAAATAGTTTGAATTTTAAAACCAACGTCTTCAGTTACTGACTCATAACAGCCTGAGTATCTGAGACTTCATTTCCTGCGTCATGCTAGCTTTTAAAGTGTGAAATAATAATAATAATAATAATAATAATAATAATAATAATAATTATTATTATTATTATTATTATTATTATTACATTGAATTAAATTGAATTAAATTATTAACAACAACAACAACAACAATAACAATAATAATAATAATAATAATTATTATTATTATTATTATTATTTAGTTATTATTATTATTATTATTATTATTTAATTATTATTATTGTTGTTGTTGTTGTTGTTGTTGTTATTAATTTAATTTAATTACAGCTTTGCTGTATAGATACATTTTATTATTATATAAAACTGAAATATTTTTCCCTCCTGGCTTGCACTTGTTTGAATCCTGGGTATACGCTAAACCGTATTCTGATGGGGAATGACTAACCCTGTGCTGAGTCAAGTGCATGCAAGGAAAAAACATTTCCTGTACTTGTTGTTGTTGTCCTGGTGAAAACAGTTAGTGCTTCTGTGTTTGGTGGTCTAATACAGGCTGTGCGCCACCTATAACAGGTTGTGCAAAGTGGGGAAACCTTTAAGTATTGTGAGCTGGGGAGGAGGGGAGGAGCGTGTGTTCTTTTGTATTCAATGTGTTCATTCACCATAACAGTAACGTGCTGAAGGCTGCTCCGCACAGACGTGACACGATGATGAATTAATACGAACTGAAGATATGAGCGTCTTAATGTGTTTCTTAGATTTATAATACCTGCAATTGATGTATCTTTCTTTCACTCATGTATGCTGTCTATGAAAGGGTTGAGTTCATGCATCATATTCTACATAGCATTATTCCCTAATGTGACTGGGTTAATCTTAAAGCTACAGCTCATATTTAATGGAGCCTGTAGTCACACTGAGAGGTTTTACAGTGATGGAGAGCCTCTTTTATTCAAGCATACATCAGCTGTTGATTGCAGTTGTGCAGCAAGAATTAGCATCCATTTGTTCATAAGTGGCTACAGTAGGATCCGTCAAACTGTAAGACCCCATTACTCCAAGTGGTGCAAAACGAAAGGTTGAGTGATGAAGTCCAAAGAAGCTGTGTAGGATTCCTCCGTGAGCAAACAATGAAGTCATCTGAGTCACCCAGGATTCATAAGCTGTGTTACAATACAGACTGCTTGGGATTATCCAATGAAATCAGCAGCTTAACTGGTCGAGTTTCTTACAAAAGAGCTCTTGCAGAATTTAAGCATCTTGTGCAGACCATGCTTCACTTTAATGGCCATGAAACAGGACCCAGGGATGTCATTCTTCCAGATTTCCAGAAGAAGTGACCTTCATGAATTAAGGATATCTTTAAGTGTTTTAAAGGACTAAGGGTTAAGCTGCAAAGGAAGGAGGAATTTAGGACATCTAGAGGCTAAAATGTAAAATATTATATGTGTAGAGTTCTAAATCAACCTGTAGTTTGTAAACCGACAGCAGTGCGATCTGATATCTGTTTGTGTTTATTTACAGGCTCTGATTCACTCTAAAGTAAGATACAACATTAGCCGCCAGCTAATGGCTCAGTTGATATAGTTTGATCCGGTTTCAATCAGCGCTTTGTTTTTGTGTCTTCGACTGTAACATCCTTTGAAGCCGCCGAGGTCCAGAACTCTGAGGCTTTATCCACATTTAGAAAATCTATTAACTGTGTAATCAGAATGTTGTATTTCCTTGGGGTTACATATTTTGTAATTGAGTGATCAGAAGCAGCACAATGTGCTGGTGCGAGTGAGCATTGCTATGGTCACAGGGATGGTATGTGGTCATCACTGAAACTTGCTACCCCTCAGTTCATCTGAATCAAGATTCTGTAAAAATAAAGAAAGATGTCTTCGTTGCCTGGACTCTACTGCCTGACATTATGACCCCATCAAATATTAACAGACAATTATAGACAGTGATTTCACTACTGTTATGTTGCCCATCGAATATTTTGGTGCGGAAGATGAAACAACTGGATATATTATATAGCTGTGTTATAAGGATGAAATCATAAGTAGTCTCCTCAAAGATATTATGAGATTTTTTTTTTTACACCTCGGGTATCATTTTTCACTGAAGGCTCTTAGTGGTGTTGGTTTCACAAAAGCAAGAACCTGTGATTTAGGATTTGATGGTCTCTGTTGACTTTACGTACCAGTATGGCCGTACTGTTTGCTCAGTGAGATTGTTTCTTGGATTCATCACCTCTCTGGTCATCGTTCATGTGGCCTTCAGGTCTTTCTGAGGACTTCAATGTCCGGACATGTGCCAGAGGCCTTCACAGAGTTCTGTTTTTACACGGCTTTATCTTTTATCTATGAAAACATCTGAAGAATTTGTTATCCCAAAGAGATAGATTCAACTTTGTTCTCTTCTTAGAGTAGAAAATCTATGAGTATTTTGATGAGTGTGTGTGTTTATATCCCTTTATTTCCTATATATTTATACATGTCAGTGCATTTTCAGTTTACTGTGTACCAGCGCCTTATATTGTTTACTGTGTGTGTTTTTTTTCCAGGCTACAATATATACCTATTTAACTCTGTGTGAGAAAGGAAATGAATACTGCTGTCCTTACGGCAGCTAAGTGCAAGCACCGTTTCCTCATCCTTCCACGTATCCTGATCGATACACCGTCCTGAAAACTGCCTACACTAAAACGAGCTAGTGCTACCTACCTTTACCTCTTTAACAGACAGATTTAAAACCATTTGTTGTTTTCTCTTTGCCAAAGGGATTAAAAGGTACACTGATGGATAAAGATGGTTCTCTTAGAAGCTTTTTTTGTCCTCATCATTTTAGTTGACTGCAGTGAGAATCAAAGAAACGAGTGTAAGATACTTTCACATATATCACCCATCCAGACTGCCATCTCTCCAGCAGTGTCTTCCAGCTCTTTCTAAAGGATTTCCAGGCATACCAGAGTCAGATAAAGATCAGCCATAACATCATGATCACCTTCCTGATATTGTATAGGCCCCCCTCTAATCAGATCAGGACCAGAATAGATTAGTCCTGAAGAGACATGGACAACCCACCCACTGACAGGTGCCACTGTAAAGAGATAATCAATGATACTGAAGGGAGGCACTCAGGAAGTGTCCTGATCGGATACCTAAACCCTCCCATCTAGCACCTTTTATGAGCAGCTTCATGTTATCTCCAGATGTCTGAACTCCTTGCACTCATCATTAAGTTGGAGATTGATCAACCAAAGTTTGTAACTGTAGTCGAGGGTGGGAATGGAGATAGCAAGCAACCTGTGGCTCGGCATTGACTTGTGCTTCTCAGTGGGTTGATCGATAACTCCTCTGTTAAGGTGCGTTGTCAGGTTTGGGACTTGTTTGTGTTGACACTTTGTATCATCAACTTCCGCTTTTTCTTGGAAGAGATTTTCTTACTTTGTGATCTCTTTTTTTTCCCATGGACCATGTGCAGTTCACCATGTTTTCTGTGATTCTCAGTTCTTCCTTTCAGATTTGAGGAAACTCAAACAAGACAGTCTCCTTAGTAGAGACTGTATTGGCTTTTGTTATAGTGCTGTTCACTTGTGTGCGATTGTGTTGGAAGAAAGAACAAACCACGATTGTGATGATAAAAATTGTTTCTCCTCAGTCTTTTGCTGTATATGTCATGTGTATCTTGAGAGCACTGAAAGATCCTTCAGTCTCTGTAGCTGAATCTCTTTCAGACAAGAAGACAACACCAATTTACCCGCTTCTGGATACTGTTGAAAACAAAACTCCTGCAACTCTGCTTTGTGAGCCTGTCTGACTGAAGTAATCAAGCCTCAAGCTGTCATTCAGTGGACAAGGTCCTCGCCTGTGTGAGCCAGGAGGTTGAGGAACAAAACCTTTCACTGACAGAGTCAAATGATTAAACTAACCTGCAAAAAGAATGTCAAACTCGGGGCACCAATGAGAGCCCGTGATTCAGGGGTGAATCGTTCATGACCTGATTGCTCTCCTGTCACAGACTGACACTCCAGAAAAAAGAAACCAGAAAGAAAGAACTGTGGCAGCATATCTTGTCTTCTTTGTATTTCAGGCAGTGGGAAGCACTGCAGTCTGACACTGAAAGTTAAATTAAAAGCATATCTATCACCCAGAGCTAATCGTAAGAATATCCTCATTTACTCTGAAGCTGAGCCAGCAGCTGCAAAAACAGATAGACTTCCACTGCCGACAGATTAAAAACAAAGAGCAAAGCACCTACAAGGGATAGTGTGAGATACACCAAAAAGAACAACTTGCCTCCTCATCCTCAGCCCACGTTTGATTTTTTGCCATCTTCCAGTCCTCTTTTTTTATGAAACTGAAGAAAACTGTTTTGGGCATTTTTTCGAGGAAACCACAGCTTGTGTCTGTGCTCACTTTCAAAACTGATTCCGAGTTGGTGCTCCCATATTTCACTTAAACTCAAATACAAAAACGAAACCATAAACTCAAAAGTCTTGGCTTCCCCTCTTTCTTATTTATTCTCTGAGCTTTTTGGTATAGATTTCTTTATCCCAGCAGAAATTAGTGTAAGGCTAGAGCTAACTGTGCTGTAGTGGAGAGAAACAGGAAAGGATGGGTTTGTTTGTTGTGTAATATTTATTGGCGTTACTGCCTCCTTGTTTGAGTGTGGACTACCTCAAAGTGACGACTCAAAGTGTCACCCATTCACACTACATCCATACACTGATGGCTATTCACTAATCCTATACATATGCATTCACACACTGCTCACAGGGAGCATTCAAGGTAGTTATTGCCCAAGGACACTTCAGCATGTGGCTGAGCCACTGCCATCCCTTTCCTCGTGACATTGCACATTTTGGAGTTGCTGCCGTCTGTCACACTGCAATTAAAATAAAAAAGGTTGGAGAGGGGCCCAAGT
Organism: Notolabrus celidotus; assembly: GCF_009762535.1. Lineage (NCBI taxonomy): Eukaryota > Metazoa > Chordata > Actinopteri > Labriformes > Labridae > Notolabrus > Notolabrus celidotus. Next base: position 29,174,324 of record NC_048273.1, on the reverse strand, counting down.
CTCTAGGACACTAGAAATATTTCAGCAAACTGCCTGAAAGCTCATTCGACTGGTAATGATTTGAAAAGCAAGATGTTGTGGGTAACAGGGGCCACAAAAGAAGACAAATTCCTGCAACCATATAACTGAAGAGGTTCTGGTGCAAGTAAAATTCCCAGGGAAGTAAGAATCGCAAAGACAGACAGAAAATTTTGAAATGCTGCTTCTGGAAGACCAATTACAGTGAGTTTAGGACCGAGTGAGAAGAAGTGCACTCCCTGACTCTGTATCTGCAGTCTGACAGTCACAGATAAAACCCTCACTTTGTCAAAATCAGAGCACAGGCTTCACTTTAAATCGGCCTTATTTGCTTCTGCCTTTGCCTTACTATTATTTAACACAGAAGCCAATTAAGACCCAGAAGAACCCAAAAGCTGACAATTTGTTCTTTATTATTTTAATTCCTCTTACTTGATACACATCTCAATGAGGAATAAAAACTGTATCATACAGCACAGACAAGCCAACCACATAAAGTGACTAATTTTAGCTCATAGCTTCAGGGAGAACTTTGATAAGTTTGGAGAAATAGAGGACAGGTTTTTCTAAGCTGACAGCTGTACTGTACCTCCGTCTTCTTCTCAATCCCTCCCTAACACCCTCCCCCCCTTATAGCCGCTCTATAGATAATGAGGTTTAAATGTAGTAAATTTGATATGGCACTGGGAGGCAGGATTTTTACCCATCACTTATCTCTAGCTGCCAGACCTCCCCAGATGGGCTGCCCTCCTGACCTTTTCTCTGAGGCAAGCACAGGGGCCCCTCCGCCACCGCCACCCCCTACACACACCTTCAAATATAAACCTCACCCTGACACAATACTCCCATTTCTGTGGCCACCTCCTAACATAACCCCATTTTACTCCTAGCTTTAACACTGCTAAAGCTCTAGTTTTTCTTGCATCACATCCTAGCTGTAGCCCATATTGTCATATGTAATCCATGTGTGATAACAGTCTTTTTTACATTGCCTGTCAAGGCTAGACCTTTTCACCCTGTCGATAAAATGTCGGGAAAAGTCTTGGTTGTGTCATTCAGGGTGAATGAACAAAAGTGTAGAAACAGGGGAGGAGTGCTACAACACTTTGGAAGAAAGAAAAGGAAAAGAAAGAAAGAAAGAAAGAAAGAAAGAAAGAAAGAAAGAAAGAAAGAAAGAAAGAAAGAAAGAAAGAAAGAAAGAAAGAAAGAAGTAAGAGAACACGGTGCATGCACGACCCCATGGGCTGTGGAGCTCCAACTACAAAGGCAGAAAGAGGTTGACTGATACCTTACAGGATTGTAATAATGAAGAAGCATGTTGGCTGACAGCAGTGAGGAGTGAGCCTGAATACACAAGGGTGTAGAACTGAATCCAGCCCTGGCCTTTCATTTGTTGTCGTTGGTTACTGTAATGCACTGTAATGCAATCATTTTAGCGGTAATATGCACAAAATGTGAAATCCATGTAAATATTTGTCTAGTAGCAGAAGCAGATCCCTCCATGAAATCTGGACTTAACATGTAAGGGATAATGTACAGTGAGCAGGTGGTTATGCGAATTAGACTCCCTTCAGGATGAGACAAGGCCGCTCTGCTTAACAACAGGGTCCTTCTCACCCTGAAGGGATTCTAATTTACATAACAACCTGCTCAGTGTCTAGTTAAAGATTATTTTATTGATTTAAAAATTATTATATACACAGCTATGCTACCAGTGCCTGGATTACAAGACTAGATCAAATATTGACATCCTCCATGTTAAGCAGCTGAGGGAAACTAACATGTTTCAGGAAGCTCACAGGAACTAATACAATTTGCCACAGTGTCAACAGGCTGTGGTGAAAAGTGTGTGAATCCATTTTTGTGGATAGATTTGATGAGACATGTTTGATCTGGTTGTCTCTGGTGTCACTCTTGCTGTTCAGAATGAATTAACGTTATGGGGTTTGACAAAGCGGCAACCTCTGGTCTCAAACTATGAAGCCCACGCTGAAGTGTTATAAACTGCATTTCATCGAGAATCCACTTGAGGCTGGCTGCAGAAACAACAGAAACCACATAGACACCAATACAAAAAAGACAATCTGTGCAGCATTAATAAACATGTTTACAGCCTGGTTCAAAAAACGGCTTGGCTCTACGAAGCTAATTTCTCTATCGGCACACACTGTACGGGGGGGGGGAATTTTTTTCTAATGTGACTGATCAGAAGATATTAAGATTAAGAGTTCTTGCCCAAATAAGGACAAGACTGACTTGACTCCAGGATGGGGACACATAGCTGTTGGCTAGGAGACTTAAACTCCGCCCCTTTACGTCACACTCTGCCTGGTTGAGTTCCGCATTTCCAATATGGCTGCCGCTGTCGATTGGCTTCAAAATAGCGCTCAGGAACAGATGGGTGACATTACAGATACTACGTCCATTATTTGTACAGTCTATGGGTTTGACCAATCAATCAATGATTGGGAAGAAAGGAGGGTCATAATGTCGACTAATAGTTGTTGAAAAAACTTTGATTTCTGAAACAGTTTTAAGTGTCTTTTTAAGGGTGGCCACAGACAACTTTTAAGTGTTTTTGAAATGCCGACCGGGGACTGTAGAGTATTCCTTCTGGCAGATCACTTCCTACAAGCTGAGTTCATGATGTGACAGCTAGGCTTGCAGCAATTCAATCATGATGTGACATCCAAAGTGTTGAATCATTTTTTTTTACCATGACACCGATTCATTGAGTGGAGCTCTACTTGAAGTGCCATAATGTCAAAAGGCTGCCCTGTTGTTGTAGTTTGCTATCTTGACGTGATTAATAACCAGTAATCATTTCCTCTCTGTCGCTCTAACAGTAGTACCTAGTGGCAGTCATGATTCCTTCAGGGTTGCAGTACAGTGTAGCTTACTGTGCAGATACCATTATGGAGTGGATAAGATTAACTGATTTATTTTTAAATTACTTGATTTTATTCTGACTTTATGGATTACAGAATCAGCATACTTGCCAACACTAGACACTATATTCTGGTCAGTATCTGAAGCATTTCCAGTTCTTTTTCTGTATCTCAACAACTGTAGTGTTATGATATAGTTACACAGGATTAATATGAAGACATATTGTAACAGTGACAATAAATATAGCTTGAAGCAGCACCAAAATAGATTTAAGACCATCAAGAGGAAAATAAAGGAAGATTTATGTTTGTAATAAAAACTCAATCATTTTTAACCCTGTATTATTCATGTCCATGTCCTTTCCCTGACCCTCTCTGTCCTCCCACTCTTCTCCCTCTTGAACTCTCTTCCTCATCACCATCATCACCTCCCCTCCTCCGCCTTCATCCTCACAGCATGATACCCACCCCCATCCTTTTCATGCCATCTCCACGCCATATCTATCCTCCCCTCTGGACCTTTTTTGATTTTTCCTGCAGTAAAACCTTTTAATCTGGAAGAAATGTGTGAGAGGAGAGCATAGAAAGACGGAGGTAAAAGGTTGTAGCCTCGGGTTCTTGAGATAGATCTGATATGTCTGATGGCTAATTCACTTCAGGAGTAGGACTGAGCAGAAGAAAGACTGAATGCTCCCAGTAGACCTGTCTCTGTGGGAAAGAGATAATAAACTGCACTAACAGTTTTTTATATTGTAGAAGACCGAGTACAGAACGGGTTAGAAAAGTTGGAGAAAGAGTGTATAGTGAGAGAGTGAGCGACTGAAGGCGTTTTCAAAAAATGAAAAGATGATGACTGGAGCAAAGAAATTAGCAGACGTGTCTTTAAATTCAAACCTCCTTCCAGCTATAATAATGTATCATTATTATGCTTTCTTAAAAGGTCTTTCCGTAGCTTTTAATGATATCATCTTCCTGTCCCCTTGACAGAGAGGCTTCTCCTTCTTCCCTTTGTCAGTGTTATCATTATAAATGTAATGTATGTTTTGTGATATCTAGTTCCTATTTACATCGTGTGGGTGTAGTCACATTAAGGGAATAGTGTGTGGGTGGGTTGGGGCATGAGAGCCTTTGTATGTATCATTGAAAGAGTTTGTATTATGTTGTATGTTTTGTGTTGGAAGACGAGGTAATTCCTCTCAAATGACTTCCCATTAATACATTTACAATTTACTTAAGTTATTAAATGTAGATTGCACTTCTTGACTTTGTCATTACGGCATGACATCACATCATGTGTAACAGATGCAACATAGCAAATTTCTGACCATGCACATCAGTGTTAGTTTAGGTGCAACAGGGTTATTTTTCTTTCCTTTCAATTTTTTATTTTTTGCTTTCTCTGGGGGGTTTTCAAAATAAACAACATTTTCACAATAACTACACTTGAAAATGGTTTAACCAACAACAAAACTGTACGTGTAGTGCAACAAAATAGGTAGAGAAAAGATGCTACATTCTCCTAAGTATCAGAAACTAAGGCTCTAAAGTGGAGGCCACCACACAAACGTAAATAGGCATGCCACACAAGGTTTTACCCAGAGCTTTATTTACAGAAAAGACTCCAATATATTCAAAGATCAAAAAGCTGAAACAAAGGAAAGAAAAGGGACTGGAAACCTCAGAAAAAATGAAAAATAAATGAGAATGTGCCAGGCTAGCTGCACAATGGACCGTTGTTCCCAGAACCTCACCATAAACCAAGAACCAAAACACTAGACCTAAGAAGAAGATACGATAAGGCAGGTAACTAGACTACCGGCAGTCTCCAGCCCAGCAGATAGGCCTAGTGGTCTAAGCGCGCACCCCATGTACAGAGGCTGCAGTCCTTGTCGCAGTGCTTGCATGTTCCACTCCAGACCTCTAACATTTGCTGAATGTCTTCCCCGCTTTCTACTCCAGACCCTTCCTGTCTCTCTCCAGCTTGGACAAAATATTGTTCAAATATTTTTTTGAATATTTGAAATAAATTATGTATTTCTTTAAATCTGAAGTGTCAAACACAAGCAGGCCTCTCACCTGATCTGGAGGGAATAACTTCACTTCTATACAAAAAGAATAAAATAACAAGATGAGTAATTATATGTATCCATATACATGTAGACAAGCATGCACATATATCCTTAAACACAGGGAAATACAATCACATTAAAAGTAAGAGGGGCACATAGGATGGAATTTGTTTAAAGACCCTTTAAGAGTGTGTTTGATTTCCTCTCACTTTACACAATATGGAACAGACTGAGCTCAATGAGCATGAGAAGGAGGAGCAGTGGATTTCCATCTTTACAAAGTTAACGGTCCTGTCAACAAAGACTTTTAAATCCTTAGTTCATTTGTCAGCTGCAACTCTGATGAAGGAACTCAAAGAGGTGCAACAGAGTTCAAACCTCTGAACGGGTTCAGTTCTCCTCAATCACAAAAAGTAATTCATTAGCAGTGTGTTGCAGTGTCAGTGTTTTAATAACCTGCTGAGATAATGTAAATAGGGAATGTAAAGAGCTTAATGATTAAATCTCTATTCTTATAAACAGTTTTTATAGCATCTTTCCTTCAGAAGGAAGATGTCCCAGTAAAGTGGGTTCACAGAGAGGTCTGTGCGGATTATTCTGAGGAACTGGGGCAATATTTCTGAAAAAATAACTTGTTTTGAAAATGTTATTTTGCAATGCTTTGCACTAAAGATGGCATTCTTTTCCCCTGCCTTATACTGGAGGAAGACAGACAGGTTAAACCACATCTATTCCCAAGACGAGACAATGTACCACCAGGGTGACTCTTAAGGTACCTCACAAATTGACTCTCAAAGATGAGAATAGATAAGTGGTTGCAGAAAGACAGACAGACAGACAGATAGATGGACAGACAGAAAATAAATGTAGTAAGAACATCAGTAAAAGTAGTAGAGCTTTGGAGAAATGTTATTTTTTAACTGCTGGGGAAGGGGAAAAAGTCGAAAGATTGTGATAGAGAGAGGCACAGCATGACAGAGGTTCCTGATACATTTTAACTCAAGAAGTTACCCAGTCCAGCCCGTGTGTCTGTGATGTCTCTGTCTGAATATGGTGAATGTCTCAGTTTGGTCTGGATCTTTGGGACAATCAATCCTGCCTCAGCTGAGGGCCAGAGCTGAGCGCTAAAATTTAGCCTCTGTCTCTCTCAGACTGTGACCGAAGAAGTATTGTCGTCTGTCTTGGATCTCTCTGAAACATATTCATCAGTCTCTTTTTCCCTCTACAGTCACAGTCGTCACTGCTGAACAGCTCAGTGGTCCAGAGCGAAACACCCAACGTTGTTCTGGAGGGTCTGAGGCCGGGGTCAGGCTACGTGGTCCAGGTGAGGGCCCGCACAGTTGCCGGTTTTGGAGCCTACAGCAAGGATATGCTCTTCCAAACACTCACTGATGGTAAGTGGGTGGGCGGATGACTGGAGTGTGTGGGGGTGTGTGTGGAAGTGGAACTGTTATGATGGAGAGGAAAGCGAGTGCAGGGGAATTTGAAATGTTGAGCAGGACTTAAAAATCTGGCTGTGAAGTAATTAAATTCAGCTCTTAGTGTCTGTGTGTGCGTTTGTGTGTGCTTGGAATCGTGTAAAACGAGACTTGTAAATTCTATTTTATTTCTGTTGTCAGGTGTAAGTTTCTCCCTGCCATTATATTCTCAATTGTATGAGTGTGAAAGACTTTGAAACCCTTAAAAATGTGAAAATTATACCTATTTTTCTTTGTCTGATTTGCAGATGAGTATAAATCAGAGCTGGGACAGCAGCTCTCCCTGATTGCTGGCTCTTTAGTCGGTGGAGTGTGTATCGTGTCACTGGTAGCCATCGCCATCATCTGCACCAGGTAATATGCACAGACACACACATACAACTTGCTTAATTTAACACATTGTGTCAAGGGGGTTGAGGTGTATGTTTCTCATGGCATCAAACCAGACTGTTATGTCTATAGTGACAACGAATTCAATGACATGCATTTTGCAGAGTTTTCTCGTGAAAAAGAGGCGTTGTTGACATTTGCAGAAGATCATTTCAGAGTTGAGGCTAACAGAGAGAGCCCTACTAAGGGCCAACAGAGGATGACTTCCTCAGGCAGGGGTAGCCTGTAACTGCTACAAACAGGACACCAATACCCAAGCTTCTAGCACCAGGGTTGGAGTAGAGGATTGAGGTGGACCTGGGCAGACAGCTCAGCTTTCCAGGAGATATCTGCAGCACCACCCTTCGGCCAGATTATTGTCCTCGGCAGGAAGATCTGCCCTCCTTGTGGAGCTTACAGTGCCATGGGAGGAGGGGTTGGAGGCTGCCCACGAGAGAAAGAGGGCAAAATATGCAGATTTGGTGGCAGAGTGCAGGGAAGGAGGATGGAGCGTAAGGCTCTACCCAGTGGCTTCAACAACACGGCTACTCAAAGACTTGGGGTGTCGGGGAGCTAGGCTGCACAAGGCAACCAGGGAGCTCTCAGAGGAGGCCGAAAAGGCAAGCTTCTGGCTGTGGCTGAGAAGAGGGAACAAAATATGGGGGGCAAGGGAGTGTCAGGGAGACGTCCCTGTTCACTGCCCCACCACCAGGAAATGTTCTGGGCTAAGTGGCTAAACATCTATGAGTGGTGGTCCCCAGCTGATGACCCTGCAGCTAACCAAAACAGGCACCGGTGGAGATGCGGCAGACCAAGGGCCATGCAGGAAGAACGTCTACCTGTAAAACAAATTACTGTTGGCTTTGAATGTGAGTTCCAGTGTGGATGATGAATCGATGATGAATTTAAATGTAAAGTCAGATTTTTGCTCCTGCATGAAAGTTGAAGAAACCAGACAGTTTGTTAGTTTGCGTCTGGATTTAGTTTTCTGATGAGCCTCTTGAATCCATCATTTCTGCAGGGGCTAACAGGAAGCAGGTCTTTTGTGTACCATGAGATTTTTGTGAAGTTTTAGTTTGTAGATTCAAATTTTTCACAGGTTTAGGTTATTTGCATGATTTGATTTGAACTGATTTATACTGTATACTGTGTATGAGTTTAGTAGAGTATTGTTTTGAGTGGTGCACTCCTCTTTAAGATTACTAAGGATTACGGCAGAGTGATGTTCTTTCCCACAGTGCAGTGAATGCATCATTCCGCCCTAAACGTCTTTAAGCCCCGCCTACCTCTCACCCTGCAACATGATTGGCTGTTAAATGCAGTCTTTTTCTTCTGTCTAATGTTAGTACGCAACTAGCGTTTGAGGCTCATTGTCACACATTAATCACATTAAAACAATGACTATCGTCTGCATACACAGTGAATTTGCAAACATCTTCTATCTTCTGATACATATAACAACTTATTGTCATTTGTTGGTTACACATTTTTGAATGGAGATTTAAACTTAGAAAATCATTATTTGTGAATAACATGAGCACCGGCACATGAAAAATGTAGGGCAATGTTTCAAGTCATTTTTCCATTATTAAAAACTTGTGGTTTTTTAACCTTTAAATTTAATTCTGAAGTTAATAAAAACATGGATTGCAAGGTTACAAGACATTTTCTATACTAGAAAGTAAAAGCTTGATAATAAGCTAGATTTCAGAGTTGGAAGATTCAAAGACTGGCAGGTAGAAATGTTCCACGACCTCGAAAAACTCAATTTCAGAGCCTTTGAATGATCAAACCTTTGTACAAAATGTTTCTCTTTCAGCTCTACAGTGGTTTTAAAGTAGATCAGGACTCTAGAGAGAGTTTCTTGGACCCTTTGACCACCCTAAAATAGCAGGTGACAAGCTCTCTGTCTCTCCTTCATGATGGATCAAGTGTCTGTATTGACGATCAGTTAAAGAATATTTGAGTGAATTTCTTTTGCTTTCATTCTCACATGAAAGCAGGAACAAAAGCTGACGACATAGAACAGAAACAAGTCATCCAGGACTAATGAGATCCTGAAAGACTTTTTTTCCTTCTCTCAAGCAGGGTGTTTTTCTTTTTCTGACACTCAGGAAGAATATTTATTTTCCTCAACTCCGCTGAAGAGAAGACAGCCAATTAGCAATTCTAACTTGTGTGTAACATTTCTGTCTGTTCTAAAATCCCTGTCTGTCTGCAGGAGGAGGCAGCTGAAGGAGAGTGTGTACGGCGACAAGCTGCAGCAGTACAATGCAGGAGGAGGTGCGACCAATATGGAAACTTTATATGAGCTCTGACTTTAAATCTTCTCACCAAACTTCCACATCAGTGTTTATATTTACACTTTCTAAATTTCCCCTCAGAGGTGACGCTCAGGCCAGACATGTTCAGCGGGCCGACCCCCACTGTGACCTTTCCCACCCTGTCTGAGGGTCACAGTTCACCAGGGGTCAAGATCTACATCGACCCCTTCACCTACGAGGACCCCAACGAGGCTGTGAGGGAGTTTGCCAAGGAGATCGACCCGTCCTGTGTGAAAATAGAGGAAGTCATTGGATCAGGTAGAGATTTAACTTATAGATGCTTGGCTGAACTTTTATTCTGAAGAAAGTGTTTCAGAAAGTGGAAGGCAGATTCATGATCTCGCTGTTAACCTACAGAGTTGTTAGCAGCGGTGATCTTAAATTGATAAATGCCATGTCCTCATAATATGGAAGTTGATCCTAATAAGCGTAAGTTAGCGTCCCTCCAGTGACAACGAAAGGGCACGAGACAGCAGGGCCCTGCGCACACACACATCTCGCAGGACTGTGAAGAAAAGTTACGAGAAGTGGAGAGAGCCCAAATTAAAACCTGATGTAACTGCACACTCAACTCCAAATGTAAGAAATACTGAAGTAGATTTGAAGAAGACAGTGCTGCTGGAGTGCAATTTGAAAAAGATGCTGTTTGAGTGCACAACATGTGGGCTGATTTATATTACTGTATTATATTTAGCAGCATCAGTTGTGGATATAAGATATAAATTACAGATAGATACATTGGATGATATCACTGGTTCAGAGGACACTGTCAACAGAAGAGAGAGCACACCAGATGAAGTGATATAAAATAGTTTGATCTCATGTCTAAGAGAATGAATTGCCAGAAAGAGAAGAGACACACTTACCATATCTCTTATTTTTAGTTTTGATGATATTTGATGATACATTGTTTCTGAAAGCTGCCGCTGTTAAATGATGGGTCATGTGACAGATTAGTCATTGATTGTGTGAAAGCATGCAGTTGTGGTTGTGAAGAAGTATTTTCTTCAGACTTTTGACTTCATATTTGTTATCCAGGTGCTAAGTTTTGAGTCAGGATATTTCATTTTACTCCCCATTATCTTTACTGCTTGTCCTGTTAAAGCTACAGTTGGTAGTCATGGAAAACTAGCATGAATTTGAATGTAGCATGTCCTCAGGACTCCGTCTAATAAAGAGCTGGTTCATAAAGCACACCTGCTGCAGGTAGAGACCAAGCTAACACTGAGCCCCTCAGATAATAACTCAACCTGTCACAGGAATGTAAAGGATTGTTCTTACGTTCAATAGTGGCCTCACAGAGGTAGCTTGCGCAAAGTCTCATACTGTTTTTTGTGATGCTGCTTCAAATGCGCGTTGAAGTTGGTCGCATTAAACTTCCCCCGTCCTGTGACAGCTGCAACGCCATTTTTGGACTTAAACGAAGAATACTGCCACACGACCAACATCACTCCTACTCATAGCACACGCTGTTGTTCTGATCACGTGGGCTCTGCATGCTGGATCCGGGTGCTGCTGGATAGAAGTGCTGGAGCGGAGTCTGGAAAGGACTGCATATATCGGAGTGCTTATATCGGAGATTTTAGATGCAGGCTGATAAAATCCAATACTGGATTTTTTGCTGATATCGGACCGATATCCGATATCAATATGGGATCGGGACACCCTAAAACCAATGGTTCTCCGACATTGTGCAGGGTCCCCCTTTGGTAGATGAAAATAGTCCCGTCACCATACACATCTACACATAAACATACATCCATGTACGGCATTTCATGATATTTATTTTAAACATTTTCTGCAAAAAAAAAAAAAACTTTAAGATTTTAAGAGTGACACATTAAACTTCAGAGGTTTTTATCCTGTGTGGCCTACCTGGGGTGATGTACCTCTTCATATTCTCTTGTCTCTGTTTTATTAGTTGCATTGTTTGGTTTAGATTTGTCGATAAAGGTCTAGCACTGAAACGTTGCCATCAAACTTTTGATATGCAAGTTGGACAGTTGAGATTTTTTGTCATCAGCGCCATGTTTACCTGAACTTCTTTTCACAAAACTGCCCGTGCTTCTTTATCAGTGCAGATGTGTATGCATTATTTTTATTTGTATTTTTATGGCCTTGTTATGCCTCCCTGTCATATCTCCTGGCACCCACAAAGGGTTGCGTCGCCCAGTTAAGGGATCACTACATTGAACAATACATTTGCTCAGTCATATCAGCTCTCAAATGTAAACATGTATGTTTTTTAGGGGTCTTTAATATTTATCTTACCATCCTCTGTAGAGGTGAATTTCACAAGTTGAAGTTCCCTCCTGAGATAAGTCAGTGGATAGCTCTTGGTTTGCCCTTTCTTGTGTCTCCTGTGGTTCTTTTTGGAGCGAAAAACTCATCAAATACTTCAGTAGCCAGCCATGATTGTTGTATTAACTTTTTAAATTACTGTATTTGTAAGAGAGCTTTCATTGAGACTAATAACAAAACACACACTTTGTTTGTATCTCCCTCAAACTGTTCTAAAGTGAATGTTTAAAAGTAAACCTTGGTGTCCTGAAATGAAACCAGCTATCACTTGAAAAAGCAAAACCAAATACAAACACACAAATCAACTTCTCTAACTGTGCCACACTGTTGTGTCAATGAGAAAGATCTGGAAACGAGCAAAACCAGTTTATTATTTTGCTTTATTTCTTTCCTTTGAAGTCGGGAGAGATGTTTTATTCATGCGGAAAAACTTTCACAGGAATAAATTAAAACTGTCCTCATGCATTCTCTTTGGCTATCAGAGCTCGCACCGTAAAAATGCTGTGTGATGTTCGGCAAATAGAGAGAGCTGGAGTCCCAAAGCATCCTCTGATTTTAGGGAGTCAGACTTTTTGCTTTTCCGACGATGGGAAAAAAGGTAAAAAGATGAAGACAGGAAGAGGAAAATTAATCAAATTTAAGTATTACTCAGATCAAGAGCCTTGTTATATTACTAATCTATGAGTGCTGAAAGAAATCAGTTTGAGCAATTATCTTTAGCTCTGTTAAGTCAAGGGCATCTGAGTTAAGTGAAACAGTTTGATATACATAGAATACTAACATACATAAAACATCAATATGTAAAACAGATGCTAAAAGTCACCACACAAGGTCAAGAATACATTTATTTAAGATACACTCTTACATCTAAATGTAGCATGACTGAACCAGAGGAAAATCTCAGCCTGATCATTTAGCCCAGTCATCCTTCACAGACACACGTATGTTAAAGGAAGAAGGCATTTCAACATCAAACAAAAGTATAAAGGAAAAATATTCCCAAGTCATCCAACAGTTAAGTATCTATTACTTCTATCATTGTTGTTTCCTCTGATCAAACTCACATCATTAATTCATTAGAACTGTTGGGAATACAAATACTGAAAAATAACCTTGAGCTCTTTTCTATTACTTAAAAGGAAAATGATTTCTTTCCATAAGTAGATTTTTAACAATATTAAAGTTTAATGGGGATTTTTCATCAACCTTTGGAATCAACACCTTTTTTAAGATGTGCTGCAGGCTGTGTGTCATTTCAGCATTAATTACTCTTGTTGTTTTTTCATTAAACCTCAACACCTGCTGAAGGGAGGTGTTAATAGCGTCAGACTGACACTAAGCAGGTCCTAGATTCACTGTCAGTTATCAGATCACAAGAATAGAGAGTCTTCAAAAGACTGACGTGGAGTCTTTTCGTGTTTCATGTCTACAAATCTTCCTAAAGAGCGCTTCAAACTGAAACTTTCTTGATTCCTCTATCTGCATTTGATGATTATTTTTAGGTTTATTTGACTGTATAATTGAGTCATAAGAGTTTATTTTGAAGTCATTAGGTGCATATTCAGCAAATACATGTATTTTTAATCAAAGTGCTAAAAAGTAATTGAGAACATGATAACTTTGCACATTAGTAGTTCAGCCTTGTACTACTGGTTGGTTCTTGGGGTCTCTGTTTACATTGCACTTTATCTGAAGAAAGTGTCATTACATCACAGAGTGAGGAGAGGACAGGGATCAATAGGGCTCTGTTTACAGCCTGGTTCAAAAAATTGCTTTGGTCTACATAGCTAATTTCTTGATCGGCACACTGTGTACGGGGGCCGGGGATGAATTTTTTTACAACGCAACGGTTCAGAAGATATTAAGATTACAAGTTTTTGCTCAAATAAAGACATGACTGACTTGACTGCCAGGCGGGAACACGTAGATGTTGGCTAGGAGGCTCAGACCCCACCTCTTTACGTCACACTTTTTTGGACGAGTTCAGCATTTCCAATATGGCTCCCGCCTCCAGTTGGCTTCAAAACAGCGCACAGGAACCGATGGGTGACGTCATTGATACTACGTCCATTATTTATACTGTCTATGAGGTAGGCACAATGGTTTGTAGGCAGCCTGGTTAACTGCAGCATGGACTCTTATGGACCATGAGAATGCCCAGAAGGTAACACAGCAGCTGATGTAAGCTGTTTCATTTGCTGTAATATAAAGTAGAAACTGTTGGCTGGATTACCCCCAAATTCTTTAAATTAAATGTTTTCCTCTCTCCTGCTAAGGTTTGAAACTAAATGGTCATAAATTTTATAAAAAAGTTATGATAAATGAGCACTACGGATGCACAAATGTATCAGCTGAACATCAGTATGGGCCAGTACTTGTCCTCTTCAAAGACATCGGGTCATCTGCAATTAATACGCCATGCACCAATGACAGTAGCCGATGTTTCACTGACCCACAAGAACCACTCTTTGGCATAAGAGGAGATATTTGGGCTTTTTATTGATATTATAATATAAAAAGCCTCTGTTATCTTTTTGTCTCAGGCTGTTTGGTACTGGAGCACTGTGTCAAAGTCTTATTGTAAACATCTCTTATACTTTATTTTCATTTTCACATTCTGCAGATTCCTATCAGGACATGCATTCATCTTAATTGTGACAAACTAATACAACCAGAGTATTCATTGCAGCACATGAGAACTAGTTGCACCAGACTTGCGAAAAGGGGATATGGAGGTTTAGAAACATTTTACAAAGGGTGGTATAGTTAGGAATCGAAAGGCGTCACACTGCTGGTTTTTGCCTCAAAGCCCCCTCACAGTTTGGCAATCTGGCGAAGCTCTTGTGTCAGAATCTTTCAAAGTTCAGTCAGAGAAATGTTTTCTCTCAAATGTTATCATCCAGAAAACTTTTTTCCCTCATTTGGAACCAAAACTAATCGAATCCAAATGTCCGTGGCGCTCCGGGTGATAAAGGTCATGAACTAGATTCAGACCCTCACAGCTGAGAGTGTGTGCTTTCAGCTTTGGTCTGTTGAGCCACTCTGAGAGGCTTTCCATAATCCCTCCGTTTCTCACTTTATTCCTCTCCGGGGAAGGTTTCTCACCTCAGCCAGAGGTGGCAGAGGCGGGATGGTAACTGCGTGGAGGGAGAGAAAAATATGAGCCTGTGTGATTGAGATGTGGCCGGACTCTGAGCCCTTAAACATCTGAATCTCTCCCGTTCTGCTGAGATAGAGAGTGAAAACGTCTTCGCAGCTTTTTTCACCTCTGCGATTTTCTCTTCTTGTTTTTCTTTCAGTTTTTCTCTTTCTTGTCTTCATTACTCTCTGTGATTCAGCCCCTCTGGAGTTTTAGAGTTTGTTTGCGTATAGAGAGATGCTAAAACAAAGAACCAAAGGGGGAAAACGGAAGAACAACAGATTTAGGAGGGAAGATAAAAGAAGAAAGCACCCCAAGGAGGTTTTAAAAATATCTCACCTCGCTCTCTCTTCCTCTCCCTCATGATAACACACCTCGCTTTCCTCTTTCCTGAATACAACCACTTTCACTGTAAGAGATGCCATTCATAAAAAGCTGTTTATTTTGACTTCAGACATCATTTGGGAGAAAATGTAGTGGATTCTTTTTCAAGTCTTTATTTAAAAAATGAAAGAGATTTGTCATCTGATCTCTGCTCTTTTTCATTCCCCTCGTGCCATACCTTTTTCCTCATCTCCCTAAAACACTCCCTCATTTCCTTCCTTTACTCCTTCATTTCTACACCTTTCCTTCCCCTGTCTTCTTTCCCTTCTCCTCCCTATTTTGCCCTCCACCCATCTCCTTTTCTTCTGGTTTACAGCTGTGACAGCAGATAGTTTTTAATGAGCAGTGAGATGTGGAGCAGAGATCACAGTGAGACAGGACGACACAGCCTGTCATCCAATTCCCATCACTCATCCATTATTCACACACTGATTTTTATCTCAGGAGTGAGGACTTTTATTTTGAAGTGATATTCAATTTTCATATCCCCAGGCAGCGTATGGCTGCATTTATGTCGACAAAAGACATCTGTAACCCCATCACTGTGAAGAAATGTTCTGTACATTGAACATGTTCCAAAGCATTGAGGGTAAAACGAGTTCATGTTCTTGTTGTAGCCGTGCATTCAGACACCGAGTTAGCAGCACATGAAGGAGACATATGAAGAAGGTAACCACCAGGTACTTCTAAGATATACATTTTCTTACATCCACAAATCTTCAATGTATACACTAACCTAGCAGGAGTAGAGGCTAGCATGGTGCACTTACCCAAGCACTGTACAACGTCTATAGTTAAAGCTGAGATTAATAACTTTAGTATTTGCATTGTCTCAAACGCAACACTGTTTTTCAACTCCACTGAGGAAAGTATTGTTGGTTCCACTCTTTTTCTTTTACTTAGAAGTAACTTTGGAGATTGGAATGAATAATCTGTACTTTTATCAATGAATGCATGAAAGAATGTACTATTAAGAGGCAGATGAAGCTAACAAAGCCCACCTGTGGAAGAGTCTATCAAAGGAAACACCGGGAACTGCTTTTGAGACACTAGACAGACTGCTCCTTATTGTAAATACATATATACAGATTGTTTCTAGGTGTTCATGAGTGTGGGGTCAACATGCCTCAAAGGGTTGTCAGGAGTCGAACTTCCAAACTATGCGTTAATGACCACATCATCTGCATATAAGGGCCATCTGCGCTACCAACTGAGTTAAACCACTACAAGCACTTTTTTTTTTAAGTTGCTTTTGGGCCATTTTTTTGTCTTTATTGGGTAGGACAGCTAGGATATGTGAGTAGTAGGAACGGGGAAGATATGCAGTTGAACCAGAAACTGCTGCAACAGGGACTATAGCCTCTGTAAATGGGACGCATGCTTAAACTGCGCCCTTTGTATGAAGTAGTAGAATCAAGTATTTAATACAGCTGGGCATTAAAGTGGAAATACATCCAGCAACACTGCCTCACATCTCCTAATATGAGGACATTTTCTGTGACTACTATGATCTAGTTTTTATCAAGCGTGATTTGAGATTATTCCTAATTTGAATGGGATTGTTTCATGACATTGTAGTCTGCATAGCTAGGAATCATAATATATCCTAACTGACCACAGTAACTTAAGCACAATAAAAATGTTAGAAAATGCC